>NC_140586.1:313925737-314600112 GCF_964204655.1 Triturus cristatus | reverse complement strand
AGAAGTCCATGATGTACTTCATCAGGTTGTGGCAGTAGACAACAGTGAGCGCTTCTGTAAAGTAGCTCAGGTTCCCTTGCGAGTAGCTGTGAGCCCATCCATGCCTGTGAATTGTCTGCTGGGTAACGACCTGGAGCATTCTGCTTTGAAAGAGGTAGAGCTTAGGTCACACTTGGAGATGTTGGGGTTGCCTTAGTGGGGTTGTGTGACCACACGGTCCTTGGCAGCCCAGGATAATCAAGAGGACCTGGAGCCTGAAACAGACGCCCAGGTGTCTGCCGGGAGGAGGAAGGACAGGGGGCATGGGAAACCCACTGCTGAAATTTCCATGGCCCAGGAGGAAGCTGAGCCTAAGGGGGACGCCCCGGCAAGTACAGGGGAAGAGGTAGCTGAAATGGGAGACTTGCATGAGCTGACCCATTGGCATGAAGAAGGAGGTCCTACCCAGGGAAGAGTTCTGCGTGAAGCAGAAGGCATGCCCTACTCTCGTGGGTCTCAGGCAGCAGGCCAAGGACCACGTAGCTGGCAGAGAGGCCAGGTCACGTCTGATTTACTGGGAATATGATCTCCTGTATAGTGAGCCTAAAGTTTCTGAGCCTGGGGCAGCCTGTGTGCTGGTTGTACCCCTGCGCGTCAGAACCTTCCTACTGGTTCTGGCTGATGACATGCTTATAGCAGGACATTTGGGGCAGGGCAAGACCTTTGACAGGCAGTCTGATGCATTTTTCAGGCCATGTCAAACTTGCCAGGCAAGTGGCAAAAGTGGGAAGAAGTGACGGTTCCCCTCTAACCATTCCCTGTCGGGCCCCCAAGACAGCCATGGGCAACAGGTTTAGTCTGGTCTTGGTGGACCATGCCATCCAGTTTCCAGTATCCAGTACTGTGCTCGTCGTACCCCAGGCACTTATGGGGATCTTTACCCGTGTGGGTTTCCCCCTAGCAGGTGGTATCTGACCGGGGTACCAATTTCATGTTGCTGTATATGAAGGCTATGTGGAAGGGGTGTGGGATGAACTACATATTCACCACCCTCAAAGTAATGAGTTGGTTGAGAGATCTAACCGTACCCTGAAAGGCATGATCGGGGGTCATCAGCACCCATGAGGCAGAAGAGGGACATCCTCTTATGCCTTCTCTTTGCCTACAGCGAGGTACTGTAGAAAGAGGGTAGCTTTAGCCCCTTTGAACTGTTGTACGGGTACCCTGTCCGAGAACCTCTCAGTTTGGCCAAGGAGGGCTGGGAGGAAGCTCCCAGGGAGCCCCCCCAGGATGTAAATAGCTACATGATGGCCTTCCGAAACCAGATGACCAGCTTCAGGAAACTCACTTTGGTGAACCTAGCAGCATGCCAGCAGGACATGAAACACTGGTATGACTCAACTCTGGTTGAGTTTCAGCCTGGTCAAAAAGTGTGGGTGATGGAGCCAAAAGAGCCCCATGCTCTACAAGACAAGTTGTCTGTCCACTACAAAAGGAAGGAGCACAAGAGTAATGTCACCTACCTGGTGGACTTGCAGACTTCTAGGAACCCCCTGAGGGTCCTGCATGTGATCTGCCTAAAACTCCATTTTGAGAGATCTGAGTTAACCATACTCTTGGCTACTGATGATGGGATGGAGGAGGAGAGTGAGCCTCTCCCCAACCTCTTGTCTGCCAAGGAGCAGGATGGGTCAGTGGAAGGTGTGATCCTCTCCCCTACACTGACCCTGGAGGAGCAGGTTGACTGTCGTCAGTTGCCGGGACAGTTTGCCACCCTGTTCTCACTCACCCACCCATTGGTGCGTGCACTATATTGACACTGGGGACAGTCCACCTGTGAAGCACAAGATTTACAGGTTGACACAGAGTGAAGGCTAGCATCAAGGAGAACGTTCCGAGACGTTAGCTCTAATGGTGATTGAGCCCTGCAGCAGTCCTTGGTCCAGCCCACTGGTCTAGGATTCCAAAGCTGATGAGGCTGGTGGCACTTGTTCAAAGCCAAGATGGCGACTGGAACGGAGCTTCAGTGGGAAGCTCCTGGGTACGGGATCAAAATTTGCTGATTATTCCATGTATACCCTGCCATCGGCTTTTCTAGGATGGTCCCTCTCATCAATGAACTCCCCGAAACCAACATATGTGTGACTGAAGGTACTCACGTTTGCTCATCGCCATACTGCCTCACTCGCGGGCTGTGACCTGCTTTCTCACCGAGGATATGGGCAATCCATCCTGATCACTTCTGGAGCCGTTTGGCTCTACGCCCTCCGATGCCTGATGCCTTGCACTGATGACCTGGGCGACCAAGAGTGGCGAGTCGGTGGTCACTTTCGACATCGGCTGGTCCCTCGCTAGCAGCCCCATTACCCTTGTGGTTGAGGATCGGAGGGATCCTGACAGAGCAGTGAACGAGGTGCGATGTGAACCTTGACCCAGGACAGGAGGTTCCAATGCCGGGGATTGAGAGGATTACAGCGCCGCTGACAGCTGGGCTCACGGCATGATTCTGTCTGGCAGAGAGGATGAATGGAGGCTGCTGGTGAGCACGGCCTAAGCCTCACCGCGGCCCCAGATCAATAGATCAAACATGGCATGGGCGTAATGCCAGTTTAAAGGGCTTGACTATCTCTAATCAGATTCCTGCTCTACTCCAGCCCTGGGTCAACAGCGGAGGAGCGCGGCAGACCATTAGTGCTGGTTTCTGTCTCACCCCCCCCCCCCCAACTCGGCGTTTGTCAGCCAAATTGAGACCCAAAGAAAGAAAGAAGAAGCAACTGAAATAGAAGAGGGACCCGCGAGATCTACTGCAAATGAGGTAACCACTCTTCATAGAAAGAGGACTAAAATAACATAAGTGGCAGAAGTGGCAGACATCGTGGTTTGGGCAAATGATCATCAACTGCAGGCTTTATAAATACAATGAAGGTAGATTTCCTCTACCCCTACCCGGTTTTAATCTCTGTGGTTCTAACTAACCCTCAGTCTTTAGCTGACAAGGATGTGCATCTTGGAAGAACCACTGCTTACTGACAAATTCATTGTGTTGCCTATTATTGTCTTCTCCTAATGTTGGTAAATCAATTTGTAGCACTATCTTACACTCAGCTTCAACCCTTACCAGCATGGTGCTCTAACTGAATCCTTCCAGGCATAATCTCACATCATTTCTATTCTTGTTACAAAGCCTGACGTGAGCAAAACACCCCCCCGACACTGCTCTTGTGAGTTATGGCCCTAATTCATGCAGCATAATATATCCCTTGAATATCCCCAAGAACGCTAAGAAGAATTATTATGCAGAGAGAATCTTGATTTCATTACAGACATACAGAGGCTAACATTATGCATATACTTTTATTTGCTGCCCAAACATGCAGCCCTTTAAAGAACATTAATACATCACAAACAAGTAGAATGTTCATGAACAAGTATAACTATCCAATGCACAGGGCTGATTTCCATTTTTAACTGCGAACAAACAAGGATGAAATGAATCCATCTCTGGTGCCAAGGAAATGAAGAAGTTTTGAAAAACCAAGTTGTTGTATATCCCAATCCTAGGTGGAATTATCTGAAATAAGAGAAAGATTAAATAATAGGACGAAAAAACAGTGTGTGATAAGCATGTTATAAACTTACACACTAAGCAAGCTTAACAAAACTCAAAGAAAACATTTTATCCCTTCTATCCTCGTATTTGGGTGAGGAGGGTGGGATATTGTTAGCCTCTGTATGTCTTTAATGAAATCAAGATTCTCTCTGCATAATAATTGGAGAATCGTCATTTAATTACAAGTATGAAGCCTACCATTATTCATGTTCAAAGCTGCTAAGAGCTATATTGCCAACATGCTCAATTGGTCCTAAGTAAAATGTGGCAAAGGTGTTTGCATTAGACCAATGAGCTGTTCTAAGAATCTCTGACAGAGATCCACCTGACCAGAAAACTTTACTAGACATCGCCCCTCTAGAAGAGTGGGCCCCAAATCTAGATAGGTCTATATCAGCTTCATTCATTATGGTACTTATCCATCTAGCTAAAGTTGCTGAAGAGACTGATTTATGGGGTTTAACATAAGATAAAAGCAGTTGATCAACTCCATTATCCCTAAATTGTGCAATTTTGTCATCATACACTTTCATGCATCTTACCCCACAAAAGTTTTCACACTTAATGAAAAAGGGGTAGAAAACAGAGTCAGACATAGTCTTGGTTTTCTTCTAAATGTCGAAATGTATGCCTTCATTAGAATAAAATCTGTTAGATAGCTCAAGAACCGTAATATCTGAAACTTGTTTGAAAGAAACTAGGCAAAGTAAAGTTGCCAATTTAAATGAAATCTGTTACAGAGATAAGAATGAGTTATCTTGCCAAGAAACAAAAAGTTTAAAAATTAGATTAACATCCCACAAGGAATCATAACGTGCTTTAGGGGGTCTCTTGAGTCAAACCCCTTTCATTACTCGTTTAATAAGAGAAATACTACCTATTGCTAAATTGTTTACTAAAGCATGCCCAGATGAAAGAGCCGATCTGTAACAATTAATGGTCCTATAAGAGAGACAAGAGTTGAAAAGGGATGCTAAGTAGTTTGCTACCTGTTGAACCGGGACCTCCATGGAATCCAAACTTCTCTCCAAATACCAACTGCACCACTTTTTCCATACAGCTCTATATCTTTTCAGGGGTGCTGGAGCCCAGGATTCACCCAATAAGTTCTTAGCTTCTGATAAAAGGTCCGAATATCTATTAGGTCCCCTGAAATCCTCCAGAGAAGAAGGTTCATCTTCCCCTCTAAAACCAAAGGATGTTCTTCTCCCTCTGGGTCTTGAAGCAGGCCCACGGATGCTGGAACTAGACGAGGGATATCTACAGCCAGTTCCATCACTCTGGGGAACCACACCTGTGATTTCCAGAAGGTAGTTACTAGAATGATAGTACTCAACTCTACTCTCACCTTCCAGAGAACTCTATGGATTAAGGAGAAAGGGGGAACTACATAGCCTAAGTTCTTGCCCCAGGTTTGAGGAAAAGCATCTATTGCTGTAGCCCGGGGGTCCAGCTTCCAGCTGAAATAGGTTGGAACCTGAAAGTTAAATTTGCTCACAAAGAGATCTATCCGAATTGGGCCCCATTTGTCTTGAATCAGAGTGAAGACTTCTGGGTGTACCTTCCAGTCATTGTAATCCCTCAGAAATCTCGAGTTTCAGTCTGCTCTTACATTTTGAGTCCCTGGAATAAACTCCACTCTTAGGATAATTTTGTGTTCCCAACAAAAATACCAAATTTGTTGAGCTAAGTTTGAGACTGTCTTGAATCTCACACCTCCTAGTCTGTTTATATATGATACTGCTGTGAAGTTGTCTAAGTGGATAATAGTATTTGAGTTCCTTATGAGCTCCCTGAAGCTCATAAGGGAGTTTAGGGCTGCCATCATTTCTAAACAATTTATATGAAGAGACTCTTCCTCTTGAGACCATCTTTCCCATGTCTCTGATTCTCCTAGACGAGCTCCCCAGCCTGTGTTGCTTGCATCTGACTCTATTATAAAGTCTGGTACGTTCCATGCACCGAGGTTGTTTATCCACCATGATAGATCCGCTTGTGCATCTGGAGAAAGGGGAATCGAGTCTTTGTACCATAGACCTTTCCTTAGACCTAAGGTATTTAGTCTCTGTAAACCTCTGTAGTGTAGGGGACCAGGAGATATGGCCTGCATGGAGGATGAAAGGAGTCCCAAAACTCTTGCAAGGTCTCTGATTAGTACCATGTCCTTTGATATGACTGACGTCATGTCTTTCTTTATCTTTACCACTTTCTTGTGGGGTGAAATCAAGTGGGATAGGATTGAGTCTACCTGAAAATCTAAAAATGCTATCTTCTGAGTGGGAGTCAGAACTGACTTCTCTGTGTTTATAAGGAAACCCAGGCTTTCTAGGAGGCTTATAGTCATGATTAAATGATTCTGTATCTCTAGCTTGTCTTGCAACATAATAAGAATGTCGTCTAGGTAAATAATCAACCTCACTCCCCTCTCTCTGAGATGAGTGACCACTGGACAAAGTACTTTTGTGAAACACCAAGGGGCTGAGGACAGCCCAAAAGGGAGGCAAAGGAATTGGTAGAGTATGCCCCTCCATCTGAAGCGGAGCTATCTTTGGCTTTCCTTGTCAATGGGAATCGTAAAGTAGGCATCTTTGAGGTCTAGTTTTACTAGCCAGTCTCCTTCTTGTTGGATGTCCCTCAACAAGTGAATACCTTCCATCTTGAAATGCCTGTAGGTTAAACATCTGTTCAGGTATCTGAGGTTTTTGACTGGACGCCAACCTTTGTCTTTTTTCTTTACCAGAAATATTGTTCTTACGAAACCTTCCGAGATGTCCTGTTTGTCTACTATTACTAGAGCACCCTTGCTTAACATTTGGGTTACGTCTATGTCTATAAGAGACATCTTCTCTTCCTCTAAATGTAATTCTATCGGTTCCCTGACTTGATGGGGTGTTTTCCAAAAGTCTATTTTGAAGCCTGTAACTGTTTCTAAAACCGAGGGGTCGTGAGTTATCATATTCCAGTTCTGGGTAAAGAGTTTTAGTCTGCCCCCCACTTTTAGTGCTGGTGAAGAAGAAGGAGAGGTGCTCACCTTGATTGGGTTGAATGGAGGGTCTTGCTCTTCCTCAGCGGTTTCTAGGGGTCCTGCCCCTTTGAGGGTAGAAATTGGAATTTTGTCTGAAGCCTCTCCCATACGACTGGGGGTTTCTATTTTCTTGCTGGTAGAATTGGGACCTGAAGGATCCACGGCTGGCAGGTGGCCTCCCTCTGTCAGCCCTTCCAAAAAGTGGACGTGAGGCAAAGACTCTACGCATGTTATATTGCGCTTTGCTGAAGGCAGTAAAGGTTGAAACGTATCTGCCCAAGGATTTAATAAAGCATCACCAAAAAGGAGACCATTGGTATGATTGATGTCTTCCTTGGAATCGAGATCTGCTAACTTTGGATTCATTCTTATCAAGACGGCCTTACGTCTCTCCATTATGAGGTTTGCATTGACGTTGCCTAACATGCTTAAGGCCCTTTGCGCCGAACCTCTTAGTAAATCAGTGTTCACAGGGATATTTTTAACCCTTGCATCTTCAGTCATGTCCAGGATGCGTGTTAGGGGCCCTAATATTTCTAGGAGCTTATCCTGAGACTGTTTCAGGCACTTCTCTATGCCTTTTCTCGGATCTTTACCATATTTAAAAAGGAACATTTTAATCTCCGGATCCAAATTAAGTGTAACACACACCTTGTCCTCTGTAGAGGGTCTAGGGCACTCACCCCTAAGGAGGTTACGTCTGTCCTTATTCAAGGTTTTTTTTTTACCCATAGACTTGAAAAGTGGAAGACATGTTCTAGTGGCCACCAATCTGCACTGCGTGGGTGCTTAATATTTGTGGGATTAAACATCTCTTCCCCAAAGGGGTCCTTAATTCCCTGGGAAGTACAGGGCTGATCAATATCGTCATCCAGGTCATCTAGGAGATCAAATTTATCTTGTGGGTCATAGATAAGCTCGTCTGCATCAATTTCAGCTGATGACGTAGTTTTTTCAACAGCTATTGTGCCATTAAGGCCACTGATTCTTATTGTGCCGCCAGGGGCTACCTTTCTTTGTGCCCCGTTAAGGTGGGCATTCTCTCCTGTGCTGCAGCGAGCACCTGAATCTATTGTAGCGCAACGGCTACCAGTAATTTAAGCTGGTTTAAGAACTTTAGATAGGTGGTTGCTTTTATGAGCAACTTTTCCCCTTTTTTAGGCAATGAGGTAGAGGGTAAATCCTCGTCAGATAGAGAAAAATAATTATCCTCAGAGGGGGATCCTCTTTTCCTTTTGGACAAAGCGGCATCTACTGCCTCTTTAAGGGAGGCTTTAAGTTCCTCCTGTAAATATTTTCTGATATTGTCTGATTCTCCCTGGTTCTGGGAGTTATTCACCTCCATCAGGCTAGAGAATGGTTTAATACAATTAAATATGGGGTTAATGGGGTTGTTAGCCCCTTAAAATATGCCTTCAAGGGTGGGCAAACCTTCAAAACGAGCTTTCCCAAAAGCTGTTTAATTTTCCTTATTAAATGGTGAAAAAATAAATAAATAAATAAACGGTACCGTGAGCAGGCACAAGGTTGTGCCAAAGAGCCAGAAGCAGCTTTAAAATGCTCAGAAACGGGACCGATAGTCTCCGTGAAAGTCTCTTCTCCTGCGAAGCCGTTACAGATTGTTTGGATCTGCAACCATAGATACGCTGCAGGAGAAGGGCATGGCCAGAAATGAAGGACTTCGTAGAATGAAGTCACAGTCAAGGGCTCTGCGTGAGAGTCCGGTCTCCATGGCGTAGTCATTCCGATCGCACAGTGAGTTGTTTTAATTAAAAAGGAGAGCAAGGTGATGCTTTTGAATATCGCGTCTCGCCGCGGGGGCAATAATTATAGATAATAATTATTACTAAATGAATATAACCAACCAGTAGGTTAACCGGACATAATTAAATAACCTTGTGAAGACAATGAAACCTTCACTTTAGTTTCACAAGTATAAAAGGAGGCTAAATAAGCCTACCATATATTGGAAGGCTTAGAAAAATATAAAATAAGCAACAAACCTATTAATTCAGGCGGTCAAGTTAAAACACTATCACGTGTTACAACAAGTAAATGTTAAAACAACTCAAAATCTTTTGCAGTTTCAGTTTCGCTCCGTAAATGTAATCTCCCTGCCTGAGACTGCCGCTGACCGATGTTGTGGCGTTCTCCGCGGGAGGCCCTCCAGCACTGACATTACGCTAGCTAGCTGCCAGCCCTCCGGTGTATGTTTTGGGTACGATCAGCCTCAGTTCCGTCAGCAGTGGAGGGTCTCATCTGCAGGCACTTGCGGGCACCATCTTGGATTCTTCCTCTTTTGCTCCGGGCGGTCTTCTTCTTCGTATTTTTCACACTTTGGCTGTTGAGAGTGGGGTCGAGTGCCGGGCCACTTTCTTCCTTGCTATCTCGGACGGCTTTCGGTGTGCTTCCTTCCCTCAATGTTCGGCTTTAGCGTGTTCTTTTGGTTGCTTGCGACCAGGCTTTGGCGGAGCGTAGGATTCAGGTGTCTAGTCCCATTGCCGTCCATTCACCTTGGATTGCGAAAGATCATTCGGCCACTGCGGCTGGGACTGAGGCTGATCGTACCCAAAACATACACCTGGAAGACCAGCAGCTAGCTAGCGTAAGGTCAGTGCTGGGGGCCTCCTACGGAGAACGCCACAACATCGGTCAGCGGCAGACTCAGGCGGGGAGATTACATTTACGGAGCGAAACTGAAACCGCAAAAGGGGGCCGCCATCTTGGATTGCGATTGCGAAAGAGCATTCTGCCACTTGTAAAAACGAAACTGAACCCGCAGGAGGGGGGGCCGCCATCTTAGATCGGAATACCTGATAAACAACTTGGTCGTGAAATAGCCAATATTGTGGGGATAAAAGGAACCCGAGAGGAAGAATCAACGGAGGGAGGGTGCTGTTTCGGTTGAAAAGCGATCTCTTTCATAAGCGCGGGGAAAGATCTACGATAGACTAGAGGAAGCGAAAGCTTCGAAAACAACCGCAAAACAAAAACAAAGGAAAGCTTTCAGTGCGAGCCGCAACTACAGCTCGGGAAGGAACACAGCGGATGTAGTTACGGCGAGTACAGTGTATTAGAACCAACCTCGAGGCCCACACGGGGGAAAAAAGTAGGCAACTCTAAGCGAATACTACTCTCTTTTTTCAGCGATAGAGAGGGAGAATACTTGAAAAAAAAGAAGCGCCGACACAGCCAGACCCTAGCAAAGCGCTACAACACTCGAAATACACCACTTTTTTTTTTGACTGCGCAGAAGACAGAGTCTCAAACCCCAAAAACCTCACTCGCTGTTACTCATACCTGGCACAAAGGTGCAAAGTACAACAAAGATTTGGACAGGAGTGGAACCAACAAAGCAGGGGGGACTAAGCCATGTGGTCCCAAGAGTCCAGTAAACAAGAGAAACCAGAAGGGAAGAAGGTCCACAACACGATAGGATGTACATAACTCAGGGGGGTGCACAATGAGGGAGTATACAACCAAATTATTTACAAGCTGCAGCGGACACCTCTGCGCCCACCATAGAGTAAGGTAGATTAACATCCAACTACTGGTTAATTGATCAACAAATGTAATGACCAGTACATGCTATTCAGCAGCTCTAATCAAGTAACAAGGGAGGTCTTGAGGCGGATGTAAATACATACACATCTTAAAGGGCAGAAACATTAAGCACAACGCCAAAAGGCACAACAACCCCATAATAAGCGAGGAGACCAACAAGGGATGCCAAATTTCCCATCAAGGTGTGGGCTCTAGATAGTAACCATTGAACGGAAAGCAAGAGGAAGGCTCAGCCTCCATCAGGAGAGAAATGGGATATCAGACATGGCTGGCACCGTAGGGAGAATTACGCAACAGCCAAAAAAGAACAAGAGCGACCCTCTTGACTCCCCTATCAAACAAAGGAATGACATCAACACCACGCTGGACATGATACTGAAACAACTGGCGGACGTCCACGACCTAGCAAAATCGACCAAACAAACGACTGATGCTATGCAGCTGGAACTAGCCACAGATAGAGCTGGCATCCATGCGGCGAACAATAGGCTAACGGAAGTAGAGCAGAGGGTGAGTGATATAGAGGATGGTAAACAAAAGGCAAACAAGACTCTGTTAGAACTATCCAAAACCACTGCAATACTCCGAAGACAAACAGCGGAACTAGACGACCGCAACAGAAGGGGGAACATCAGAATACTAGGGATCGCCGAAGGAGAGGAGGAGAAATGCGGGTCATGCTTCGCTTTTTTACAAGACATAATCCCAAAAATTACCAACATTAAGTTTGACCTTCCTTTCGAGCCAGACAAGGCCTACAGAGTACCAGCCTTCAAAAACTCAAATAAGTGGTTCCCTCGTCCCATTATTTGCAAGCCTCTCCGTCTACAACACACGGAAGCCATCTTCGCAGTGGCCAGGAAAAACCAGAATATACAGTGGAATGGCCAAAAAATAATCCTTACTCAAGACTACTCCAAACCCACAGTGAACATAAGGAAAGGCTTTCTGGCACAGCGAGACAACTTAAGGACAGGACAACATCATCTTCTCATTTATAGGCCCTACAAAATTCAGAATCACCGACAAAGGCAGAACGCTGGTTTTCGAAGACCCCAAAGAACTGACAAGTTACCTACAAGGTCCCACTCAGCAGGAAATGGAATTCTCTCAAGCAAGCACAAGCAAGAGGAGAGCCTCACCAGACCTTAGAGTGGAATGAGTGTCCATACGAATTCTCAAAATTACTTAAGCGGTCAACCTCTTTAACCTGACCCGGCGACTACTTTAACACACACGACCTACCTCATACAGGACCCTACCCTCACATTATCTACCTCGAATGGCCAAACTACCTCAAGAATGAAACTGAAACTTTGTGCTTATATTACCCCATCCGGAGGATCTGAAGTCTTCGGGTTTGCGACTTTAAAAAAGCACACTAACAAAACAAAGCAGCTGAAGAGACTAAGAAGATAGATACTAGAACACTACAATCACTAATATCCTTTTTTAAAGAACATTTTCAAAAGAAATATATACGTGTGATCGCTTTAAACATGAGTGTACACCCGTATAGTCATAAGGGGAATGTAGCATCCTAGACATGATATGCAGAAAATGTTAGGCTGGGAAGTGTAACATATAGATGTCCGAACATACAGAACCAGTATGTACCAGGGGGAAGCGGAGCTGGATCTTTGCTGTCGCATGTCCAGAATTCTATATGAAGGATGCGGGGGGGTGTTTGGGGGGGTTTTTAGGGTTTGTTGCATCATGTTAGTAATGTTTGTCAGGTTAATTGATCAACAAATGTAATGACCAGTACATGCTATTCAGCAGCTCTAATCAAGTAACAAGGGAGGTCTTGAGGCGGATGTAAATACATACACATCTTAAAGGGCAGAAACATTAAGCACAACGCCAAAAGGCACAACAACCCCATAATAAGCGAGGAGACCAACAAGGGATGCCAAATTTCCCATCAAGGTGTGGGCTCTAGATAGTAACCATTGAACGGAAAGCAAGAGGAAGGCTCAGCCTCCATCAGGAGAGAAATGGGATATCAGACATGGCTGGCACCGTAGGGAGAATTACGCAACAGCCAAAAAAGAACAAGAGCGACCCTCTTGACTCCCCTATCAAACAAAGGAATGACATCAACACCACGCTGGACATGATACTGAAACAACTGGCGGACGTCCACGACCTAGCAAAATCGACCAAACAAACGACTGATGCTATGCAGCTGGAACTAGCCACAGATAGAGCTGGCATCCATGCGGCGAACAATAGGCTAACGGAAGTAGAGCAGAGGGTGAGTGATATAGAGGATGGTAAACAAAAGGCAAACAAGACTCTGTTAGAACTATCCAAAACCACTGCAATACTCCGAAGACAAACAGCGGAACTAGACGACCGCAACAGAAGGGGGAACATCAGAATACTAGGGATCGCCGAAGGAGAGGAGGAGAAATGCGGGTCATGCTTCGCTTTTTTACAAGACATAATCCCAAAAATTACCAACATTAAGTTTGACCTTCCTTTCGAGCCAGACAAGGCCTACAGAGTACCAGCCTTCAAAAACTCAAATAAGTGGTTCCCTCGTCCCATTATTTGCAAGCCTCTCCGTCTACAACACACGGAAGCCATCTTCGCAGTGGCCAGGAAAAACCAGAATATACAGTGGAATGGCCAAAAAATAATCCTTACTCAAGACTACTCCAAACCCACAGTGAACATAAGGAAAGGCTTTCTGGCACAGCGAGACAACTTAAGGACAGGACAACATCATCTTCTCATTTATAGGCCCTACAAAATTCAGAATCACCGACAAAGGCAGAACGCTGGTTTTCGAAGACCCCAAAGAACTGACAAGTTACCTACAAGGTCCCACTCAGCAGGAAATGGAATTCTCTCAAGCAAGCACAAGCAAGAGGAGAGCCTCACCAGACCTTAGAGTGGAATGAGTGTCCATACGAATTCTCAAAATTACTTAAGCGGTCAACCTCTTTAACCTGACCCGGCGACTACTTTAACACACACGACCTACCTCATACAGGACCCTACCCTCACATTATCTACCTCGAATGGCCAAACTACCTCAAGAATGAAACTGAAACTTTGTGCTTATATTACCCCATCCGGAGGATCTGAAGTCTTCGGGTTTGCGACTTTAAAAAAGCACACTAACAAAACAAAGCAGCTGAAGAGACTAAGAAGATAGATACTAGAACACTACAATCACTAATATCCTTTTTTAAAGAACATTTTCAAAAGAAATATATACGTGTGATCGCTTTAAACATGAGTGTACACCCGTATAGTCATAAGGGGAATGTAGCATCCTAGACATGATATGCAGAAAATGTTAGGCTGGGAAGTGTAACATATAGATGTCCGAACATACAGAACCAGTATGTACCAGGGGGAAGCGGAGCTGGATCTTTGCTGTCGCATGTCCAGAATTCTATATGAAGGATGCGGGGGGGTGTTTGGGGGGGTTTTTAGGGTTTGTTGCATCATGTTAGTAATGTTTGTCAGGCCCACATGTTCTGTTTCTACCCACTATATCCTTTCTTTCTTAAAACTTTTCATCCACACTTTTGCAATCATGGGAGTGAACGACAGCAGGCCTTGGGAGAGAGCAGAGATGAAGGACCTTTGAGGGGGTGACACAGCTAGCACACACCCGATCTAAAGAGAGGTGGGGCAATACTGAACAGAAAGGGGAAATAAACTTGGCTAAATAACCAATACCCAGCATATCATGATGGCCGCAGACAATACGAAAACACTAACGTCCAATCTAAAGATAGTCTCCTTAAACGTAAAAGGTCTAAACCACCCAGTTAAAAGAAAAAAAATACTTGATTACCTAGCTAAAACTAAAGCAGATATCGTCCTCCTACAAGAGACCAGACTATCCCTTGACGATGCAGAGCGGATTAGGGCGAGATGGGTTGGACAGATGGCCTGCTCTCCGGCTGTAGGAAAGAAACGAGGTGTGATCACTCTGATAAAAAAGAATTCCAAAATAGATATAGAAGATCAACAAAATGATGAGGAGGGGAGAATACTGCTGACGCACTTGAAAAGAGGGGAAGAAAGCATCCATGTACTCAACATATACGGGCCAAACGCTGATGACTCAGGTTTCTGGGAGGGCATCTCTAAAAGGCTAAAGGCACTCCCACAAAATGACCTAATAGTGATGGCAGGTGACTTCAATATGGCGTTAGATTACACCATAGACAGACAATCACAGTGCCACTCACTACCCCCAGGTGCGCACAACGTACTAAAAAAAGTATGCACCAGATTTAACCTTAAAGACACTTGGCGACTACAACACCGGGACACAAGAGATTTTTATTCAAACCCACACAATTCATACAGCAGAATAGACTACATACTGATCACAGGAACACACACCCATTTTATAGAACACACAGACATAGCCATGAGAACTGTCTCAGACCACTCCTGCATTAGCCTACTGCTATGCGGACGTTACAATGAGGATCATCCACGAAGATGGAGATTCAATAGTGATATCTTATCGTACCAGAACAACAAAATCAAAATAGAGGAGGCCATTAAGGAATACATTACCTTTAATGACACTGCAGACACAGACCCTAAATCCATGTGGGACGCAATAAAAGGCACAATTAGGGGGACAATTATGGATATTAAAGGCAAGATGAACAGGAACGCAAAGGCATGTTTGAGACAAGTAGAGCTGGATATCCAAAGATTAGAGGCAACCCATATCTCAGACTCAAAGAACACAGACGCTCTTACAGAACTCACAAAGAAGAAATACGAATTCAATAGGATCCTGAGCGAAAGAGCGGGTATGTGGATAAACAAATTCAAAGCAATAAACCTATGCGAGGCTAACAAAGTGGGGAAACTCCTAGCCTCTTACCTAAAATATAAGCAAAGACAGCATACTATCTCACCAATCACGGACTCGCAAAATATCACACACACAAGACATAAAGAAATTCTACGAACATTTAGTGAATTCTATCAAGAACTCTATAAAAAAGACCAAACACTGGACGAGAATGGCTGCTCCGAGTACCTAAACAGACTAACCCTCCCAAAGATATCACCTGATGAAGCTCACACACTAGGAAAGGAGATAAGCTCAGCTGAAATTGAGATGGCAATAAAGTCCCTTAAGGTTAACAAGGCACCCGGGCCAGACGGATATACAGCCACCTTCTATAAGACTTTCTTAACTCATTTACAACCCACTTTGAAAAAGGTTTTTAACCACTGTGAGGGGGCGGGGACGATTTCTCACACTATGTCCGAAGCCAATATTATAGTTATCCCCAAGGAAGGTAAAAACATCCAGCTACCCCAAAATTACAGGCCCATTTCGCTGATTAATGTTGACTGCAAGATATACGCAAAGATGCTGGCAACAAGGCTTAATAAGGTGCTACCACGACTCATAAGTAACACACAAGTTGGCTTCCTCAAGACACGCATGTCACATGATAACAGCAGACTCCTGTGCCATATCCTCGATAGAGCTGCCAAGTCTGACAAACCAGCGGTGACCATCACACTAGACGCGGAAAAGGCTTTCGATAGGGTATCATGGCACTTCCTAGAACAGTGCATGCGGACCTTCAACCTGGGTAACTCTTTCACGCGTAAAGTAATGGCACTATACGAAAAGCCCACGGCCCGTATCGTAGTCAATGGGGCGGTCTTGGAGCCCTTCACCCTACAGCGAGGGTGCCCCCTGTCTCCCTCGCTGTTCCTATTAGCTCTAGAACCTCTGATTAAGGACATCGAGGCAAATGAAGAGATGAAAGGGGTCACCATCAATGAGGTCACAATCAAACTAGCCGCATACGCGGACGGCATTCTCGTTGTCACAGAAAGCACTAAATCCTCTATCACGGCCCTCATGGAATCTATAGATAAGTACTAGATCCATTCTGGCTATAAACTGAACAAAGACAAATCAGAATGCAAACCACTCAATATACACACCACAAAAGACACACTGGGGGAGTCGGGCCTTGCCTGGCAAACTGGTTTCGTAAAATACCTGGGTATATATTTTGGAAATGACCTTAAAAACACACTGGAACACAATGAAAAACTAATGCTGGTCAAGATAAAGACACTGTTGGAGGGTTGGTCACCTAAATTCATCACTTGGTGGGGAAGAATTGAGACAGTTAAAATGATGGTCACCCCAATGATCAACTACCTGGCAAACATGCTGCCTCTAATACTCTCTGACGACTTCCATCGCAAACTAGATAAGATGCTGAATAACTTCATCTGGCGAGACAAGAAAGCAAGGATTAGCCTTAAAAAATTAAGATTGGGGAAAAAAATGGGGGGATTAAACCTGGCGGATTTTAAAACGTTCCAAACGGCCTTTCTGGCAAAACAGGGGAGTTATTGGATCCTGCCTGACCAGGAGTACACACCTGCTTGGCTGGAACTGGAGAGAGCCATACTTAACAACATTGAACCCTTAGCCCTACTGACAGCCAATAAACTCATGCTAGTAGCAAACCCAATACTCAAAAACACCAGAAACGCCCTACTGAAGGTGGACCAGAAGATGGAACACAGCATAAAAAACTCAAGATGGGAATCTCTGTGGGCAAATATTAAGATAAAATACAAGGGAAAACCGCTCTCTATGGACACATGGGGAAGGACAGGAATTTCACACCTGATACAACTTGTAGTGGATGGGAAACCCACCACTTTCAGTATGCTAAAAACCAATCATAAACTACCAGACATAGAATTATATAAATTCCTAAAAATCAAAACAGCACTGACCAAAGCGAAACTTTCCGATATCAAGCCATCAATCATCCAATATATGACCAACCTCAATAAATTAGGCCACCAGGTATCACACTTCTATAGACTTCTACGGCCCAGCTCAACCAAACTTAATGAAAAGACACGCAAATTCTGGGAAGCCCAACTTGGAGACTCACTTAGTGAAAACGAGACACAGTGGCTATGGTCCTCCCCTAGGCAATGTAAGATATCCCCAGTACTAGCCCGAACAAATTTCTGGGCACTACACAAAATATTCTGGACACCAGAGCGCCCGACGACCCTGGGATTGAACACCAATGACCAGTGCTGGAATTGTAATAAGGGAAGGGGGGATCTGGCCCATCTCATATATTACTGCCCCAAAGTCAAATCTTACTGGGATAAGATCTTCGCCTTTCTTAACAACATGCTAGGCTGTTCTCTGAAAAAAGAGTTAGCCACCCTGGTAACTGCTTTTGTTAGGGCAGATATAGTCTCACAACAGGACAGAGACCTGCTCGATCTCCTACTAACAGCAGGCGTAAAAATGGTACTTAATAAATGGAAAGACACCTCCAAGGCAACGTTCAAGGGATGGCTCAATTGGGTGACGCACCTCAGAGGAGCGGATACAGTGGCCCTACGAGACTCACCGTGGAGACAGCCCGGCAGAAAAATGTGGCCATCTCTGGACAAATACCTAGACCCCTATGACCCGCCCTGAAAAGGCCTAGCATAACGACCCTGATAGCAACCCTCTTTGGTCAGAAGTAGCAGCCCAACTCTCCCTACATGAGATACCCCCTCTCTCTCTCTGCTTCGGTTTTCTCTCCTTTTCCTTGTCCATCTCTGTGTTTTCTGTGACCCATACATGGACAGTGGGTGGGGGCAGCAAAACAGTCAACTGTACCATAACCAACACAGCCAGCGTGGGCTGTCCTGTAACAACAAGAGATGCGTGTGCACGTTTTTATGTTATGTGTAGATACTATGTTTTATGTTTTTATGTTAAATGTCTTTTGTATGTGACAAAAATAATATTAAAAATTCTATTGAAATTAAAAAAAAAACTCAAAATCTTTAAAATGCAATTAATATGTAAATCAATATTATAGTTAGAACAAAATACAGACACATATTACATAGTTATACTAACTATATAAATAATATAAATAGCCATTGTAATCAAACACAGTATGAGAGTAACAGAGAGGTATACTTATCTTGTTGTGGACAGCTAACATAAAAGGAAGACAGCCCTGTGAATTGGATAGTTATACTTGTTCATGAACATTCTACTTGTTTATGATGTATTAATGTTCTTTAATGCTGCATGTTTAGGCAGCAAATAAAAGTATATGCATAATGGTATCCTCCGGTCTTGTAATGAAATCTCAGACATAAATTACTGAAACTCCACCCAGTAACTCTAATAGTAGACACCTACCACAGCTTATCTAATGCCACGAAGAAAACTGACCTTATATTCTATTCCAAACGTCCAAATAAATGGAAAAACATCTTCCTTCTCTGCCTTCCAGTCACTAAAACAATCAAAATTCTGTATGGAATAAAACTGAAGATGTCCCCCCTCCTCTTCTTTCAATGGGGAAATTGATATATCCATCTAAAGAACTGGTAATATACTCATACAAGCCTCTGACCTTCACCTCAACATCTTCGATAGACATTTTAAGACCTTGGCCTCACTTACACAACTGGGCCTCACACCCCAATCACCTCTATCCCCTGTTACACAACTCATCCTCCCTGAACAGTCCCACCTTCTCCCTCTTATTAATCCACCATCTTTATCAGAGCCCTCCCTGAACTCCAAAATGACTTCTCACGTGCCCCCCTAGTGGGCAATCCTTCTTATACGCATACCGTGCATAGGATCTCGGGCCCCTCTCATAATCCTGCGCCCACGAATCCTAGAACTGATGCCCTCCATCCTAGCTGGACCCCTTCACTGCTCACGCTGACGAGGGACTAACACAGGGCCTCACACTTTGACCTCCCCCTTGGCTTAGAGAGCCCGGACCCCCCCCCCCCTCAGAATTGACTGCATATTCTCCTACTCTCACCAATGCTCAGTCCCCAGCAGGCACAACCAACAGCATAGAGTCCCCCTCCAACACTCTCCTTATGCAAGTACCTTCTAGACAGTCACTGCCTGTTCTCACCACGACGTTCAATCACCCTGATACAAATGAAGAGCACTGCAATCCATGCGATGAGGCTCCTATCTCGATAACATCATTGAGTAATTACTCTTCCGACACTCCCCCCTTCACAAGGTAGACCTGAAGAGTCACACGCAGACTATCTACAATCCTAGTCCTAATGGCAAAGACCATCCCCATAATGCGGTGTTCCCCTCTCCCTCGTACATAGACCTCACTGCGTCTCCCCCCACCATCATAGCGGGAAGCTCCTCCAATTTCATTAGTGCTAAGGTAAGTGAAAAGAAAGTTTATTTTAGGTTTATTTAAAAAAAAAAAAAAAGGAAGTAGAAAAAAGTAGGGTGATCCGTTTATGTTTCGAAAGTCGCGAGTGTACTTACTCGTCTTGCGGCGGCTCTCAAGGCATCAGAGAGTGTGCTCGAGGCTTTGAGATCTTCGGAAGATCAGAGTTGTAATGGTATGAGGTGCGTCATCACGCTTGCGTACGTGGTGACGCATGGCGGCCATCTTGAATGAGGACTAGTGTGGGTAGCCTTTGTTGGCTGTAACGCAAAGGAATTTGACAGTTGCAACTGTCTCGGGCTGAGAGAAGTCGGGTCTGTTGGAAAAAAGTTATGAAAAGAGGTTGTTTAGGTGCCGCTTCGGTGAGCTTTGAGAATTTTGGTGAGAGTTTTGTTGCTAAATAGTTTATTGAAAATGGAGAATATTGTGAATGGCCAAGGTGCTGTGTCAGGTGAGTATGACTTGAGGAAAATGGTGCAGGAGGAAATTAAAAGTTCAATGAAAGATGTTTTTAAAAGTGTTCTTAAAAGGAAAAGGAGATTAGTTGATGATTCAGAAGAAGAATTTTGGTCATTAAACGAAGAGGAGAGTAATGAGAATAGAATTAAGGGGAAAAGAGCTAGGAAAGTAAAGAATATAGAAGTTGGTATCAAATTTAAGAAAGGAAATGGTGTGTCAAGCGCCACAAGAGATGAAGGTGTCCAACGCGGCACAAAAGAAGGTGTCCCTTGCGGCACAAAAGACTTAGAAGATTCTCAAGATGAGATTTTGGATGAGGAAAGTGAAGATGATGATGATGAGTTCGTTCTGGACGACTATTTTGATGATGGTTGGGACATGGACAGAGATAAAGTGGATAAGGAAAGAAAGGAGAAGGGTTTGGTTAAAGATCCTCAGGGCGAGGATATGTTTAGTCCCGACCTGATTAGACATCCAAGGAGCACTGATTGGTGGCCATTGCCACATGTTGCTGGATTTATCAAACTATGGATACGGAAGCCCTTGGAGAAGGAAGCCAGGGCAGTCATGAAGGCAGAGTATTAACGACCTGTAGTTGACAGGAAGTCTTGTTTTACTCCCAAATTGGACCCTGACCTGATTAGTTTTCTATTTAAGATGGGTTGTTACCCACGGAAAGGTATAGAGAAGGCTTTAAAGCAATGTGAGGACAGGTTGTTAGACGTGTTAGGTCCAATAGCAAGAATTCTTGATATGGCGAAGGGGGCCAAAATGAAGAAGGTCGAAGTTGATGTAGATCTTCTAAGAGGTTGGTCACAAAGGGCTGTTTGCTTGTTAGAGAACGCAAACGCGGCTTTAATATCAGAGAGAAGGAAAGGAATTCTAATGAGAATTAGCCCAAAATTGGCGGAATTTTCAAAGAAGGAACCTTCAGATGACCCTAAAGGGCACCTCTTTGCAGAAGGCTTAGTGAAGGGGGTAGGGAAATATGTTGCTACCTTCACAAGCTTAGATAAAGCCCAATCTAGCCAAAAAAGGGTCTTTAATAGAGGTGTTTTTGACAGGGCCGGGGGAAGGTCCCGTTTCCCTGGCCGTGGATTCTCAAGGGCACAATATCAATCTAGTGGTAGAGCCGCCTTCAGGGGCTTCCAGTCTGCAACTGGATTTTACCCACTGAGAGGAAGAGCATCGGGAAGAGGGCGGCAGCCAAGGGGTCGAGCACAGTTTGCTCAACGATCACATGGTAAGTATGAGGACGAATTTTGGTTTTTCCCCAGACAAGGTAGGGGGAAGGTTGAGATTTTTTGAGGAAAATTCGAAAAAGATAACAAGGAGACAGTTGGGTCTTAGGAACCATAAAGGGTTATGTGGTAGAGCTGGTGGAGCTGCCTTTTCAAATGAAGGAACCAAGTCAACTGGTATTCAATGGAGAATTAAAAGAAATCGTAGGCGTAGAAGTTTTGGAAATGTTGAGGAAAGGAGCAATAGAGGAGGTTTCAGAGGAGTGCAAAGGGTTTGTAAGCACAATATTTTTAGCGGAAAAGAAAGGGAAAGGATGGAGGCCGGTGATAAATTTTAGATGTTTGAATCAGTTTGTGGTTTACAGGCATTTCAAGATGGAGGGTATCCATCTTTTAAGGGATATATTACAGCCAGAAGATTGGTTAGTGAAGTTGGACCTGAAGGATGCTTATTTCACGATTCCTATTGCAAGGAAAGTCGGAGATTTCTGCAATTCCGATGGTTGGGTCGGTTGTTCCAGTTTACTTCTCTTCCGTTTGGCCTGGCTTCAGCACCTTGGTGTTTCACGAAGGTGTTAAGACCTGTGGCGAAGTTTCTCAGGGAGAGAGGAGTTCGAATGATTATGTATCTGGACGACTTTTTGATTATGTCTCAGAGGCAAGAAGAATTGAGAAATCAGGTGTTGTTGTGTGTGGAGCTTTTGGAAAGTTTGGGTTTTATGGTGAACAAGGAAAAGTCTGTCCTGGTTCCAAGTCAGTGTTTGGAGTTTTTGGGTTTCAGTGTAAACACGGTGTCAAAAACTTTAAGTTTGCCAGAAAAAAAGGCAAAGAAGATAAAATCAGAGGTGAAGAGTGTTTTGAGGAGGGAAATGGTGAATTTGAGAGCTTTGGCAAGAGTGAAAGGGTTATTTTCTTCCTCAATTCAGGCAGTATTCCCGGGGCCTCTTCATTACAGGGCCTTACAGCGGTTAAAGACGGATGCTCTCAGGAAGGGCTTGTGGTATGGAGATCAGGTCATTATCACGGAAGAGGCTCTGGAGGAGTTGGTTTGGTGGTTGGAGAATCTGGAGGAGTGGAATGGTCGGGCAATTTTTGGAATTTTCCCAGACTTTGTTTTGGAGATGCATGCAAGCCTCTTTGGCTGGGGTGCTTGTCTGGAGGAACAGGAGACTGGAGGGAGATGGTCTTTGGAGGAGAGTACGGTGCACATAAATGGTTTAAAGATGATGGCAGGGCTTTATGCTTTAAAGAGTTTTGGAAGGAAGTTGAAGAACTACAATGTTTCAGCAGTATCATATATAAATCGTTTGGGGGGGAAGCAGATCAAGGAATCTGTCTCAGTTGGCAAAGAAAATTTTGAGTTTTTGTTTGG
Organism: Triturus cristatus; assembly: GCF_964204655.1. Taxonomy (NCBI): domain Eukaryota; kingdom Metazoa; phylum Chordata; class Amphibia; order Caudata; family Salamandridae; genus Triturus; species Triturus cristatus. The sequence continues at coordinate 314,577,632 of NC_140586.1, read as the reverse complement.
ACGAGAAAATTGGTTTGCAGGCAGAATATTTTCCAGGCCAGAGCAATGTTGTGGCGGATTGGAATTCAAGATATTTAAGGGATTACAGGGACTGGAAACTGAATGTTCAGATTTTCAGGAAAATAGTAAAGGAGTGGGGCCCATTGGAAGTGGATCATTTTGCGTCAAGGCTGACTTATCAGTTGGATCGGTATTACAGTTGGAGGCCGGATCATTTGGCAGAGGAAATGGATGCGTTTCAGCAGGACTGGAAGAAGGATCGGCGTTATGCTTTTTCCCCGTTTGCAATGATACAGAGAGTATTCTTGATGGTGAGGAGGCAGAAGTGTCAGGTAGTGTTGGTGACGCCGTTTTGGGCTGGACAGGCTTGGTTTCCAGGTCGTTTGGAATTGGCAGTAGAGGAGCCTTTGTTGGTTCCAGACTCAGAGGACGTTCTATTAGGAGAAGGAGAGGTATTTCATCCTTTAGTTCTGGAAGAGGCCTTGAGCCTTCTTGTTTGGAGGATATCAGGAGAGAAGAGGAGTTCAGAGAACTTTCGGAACAGGCTCAGGAATTGCTCAATGAATCATGGGCTCCAGGCACCAGGAAAAGGTATTTGGGAGTACGGAGGAAGTGGTGTTGTTGGTGCTTGGAAAGGGGTCTGGATCCCGTGGAGGCTTCTGCCATAGAATTGGCAAATTTCTTGTCAACATTATTTGTTAAAGGTTTAAGTTTTAGGACTATTAATTGTTATAGGTCTGCAGTTGCAGCAGGTCATAGTTTGGTTGGAGGTTGTTCAGTTGGTAGAGAACCTTTGGTTTGCAGAGTATTGAAAGGTGTTAAGTTAAAAAGACCACCTAGGCCTAGGTATAGTGATATGTGGACGTTAATAAAATCTTAATTTTGTTTGAAAATTGGCCAGCCAATAGGTTCTTGAGTCTAAAGCAGTTGTCAGGGAAATTAGCAAGTCCTCTGTGTCTTATTTCTTTTCGAAGAGTTTCAGACGTAAGGGCTTTAGATATTCGTAACAGAAGTTTTACTCGAGATGGGGTTCTCTTTAGTATAACAAAAATAACTAAATGCATGTTGAGCACAATTTTCTATCCAAGATTTGTAAACCATCCTAAATTATGTGTGGGGATGAGTTTAAAGGACTACGAAGCTAGGATGAATGAGTTTAGGAGAGATGGAGATTATCAGTTGTTAATTTCTTTTGTGAAGCCTTTTCGACCAGTAACTACTGCTACAATTGTAAGGTGGGTGAGATTTTGCATGTCTGAAGCTGGTGTGGTTCTGGATGAGTTTGGCGCACATTCTGTATGAGGTGCTATGGCAAGTAAGGCTTTCTTGTCTGGTGGGTGTTAGGAGGAGATCTTGCGTGCAGCTGATTGGTCCAGTGCGGATGTTTTTGCAAAGTTTTATCTAAAACCTTTGGGGCATGTGTTGTCTGTGGTTTTGTCACAGCTTTAAACATGCATAATGATAGCCTCCGGTCTTGCCATGAAATGTAGGTTCTCCAAGTTTGTGATAAGAGAATCTGGATTTCATTAAAGACGCGGAGGCTAGCATTATCCCTCCCACCTTCCCTTTGTTTTGGGTGGGTTGTGGAGTTGTGAAGATTTTTGGGAGTAATCAGGATGTTATGTTTCAGTGGGTGTACAGTTGATTTAAAATGTTATTTGTTTTTTCAGATGCCCAGTAAGAGAAATTTTGAAGAAGGTCAGCTGCGGTTTGGTGTTTTTATGTTCTCTTCAGGAGCAGCGTAAAAGAGGAAGATGGCTGCAGTGCGGAGGAATATATATTGTTTGGACATTCTATGTTCTAGAAGTTTTGGTTTGGTGATGTAATACTTCTAAGTGTTGCAAGGGATGGTGTAATAAAAGGTTTATGCATAATGCTAGCCTCCGTGTCTTTAATGAAATCCAGATTCTCTTATCACAAACTTGGAGAATCTACATTCTCTCGCACAGATTCTAAACTGAATGGAGCAGAAACTCAACTCTCTTACAACAGTATTAGTGCATCTTAGACAGGATCTCTTAAACCAAAACACCCTGGCCTGGTCTTACACTTATGATACTCCACCTAAAAGTTCTCCGAATGACTCTCAGTGCCCCCCTTGACTTACAGTTCCCCTTTGCAGGCGGACCCACTGACCTTTCCATGTATACTGACCCCTCTCAGCTCTGGAACTAAATGCTCTCAACAATTCCTACCTCCTGATGATCCAGGTGACCGACCACTTCCCCATCTCCTCCATACTAGTAATAGTGGGCTTAAATAGAACCCATACAATTCCTTACACACCCAGACCTACAGCGCAAAAATCCACCATCCAAACTCTGAAATTTGCTAAGGATAATCATAGCCCCCTTTCTTGCATGTTCATCAACTGCAGATCGGCAGCTCAACACGCTACTGAGATAGCCGAAGCCATCCTCAGTGAGGGAATTGACATTGTTTGCCTTACAGAAACTTGGCTCAATGACCACTTGACGGCCATTCTTGACCTACTTACTCCGCCCGGGTGCTCCATCATTAGACAGGACTGGTCTAAAAGAAAAGGGGGAGGTCTAGCCATAATCCACAAAACAGTAATCCAACTCTCCATTCTAAAGAATGCAGAATACTCGACCTTTCAATACCTTGGCGTTGAACTTAATGACAAAGGCTCCCCACCTATCAATCTGCATACTATCTACCACCCGCCTGGTGATATCCACTTTTTGCTGAAGTGCTAATGGACCTACTCATCCAGTTCTCCCTTTCCTACTCGAAGGATGTGTTTCTGGGCGATTACAACATTCATTGGAACAATACAGAAGACTCCACAGTGAAGCACCTCTATAGGTGAATGACCTAAAGCAACTCTGCAACAAACCAATACACATCAAAGGCGCTACTCTTAACGTTATCAACTCAAGCAATTAACTTGTCTCCCTTAAGCACATTGTTCCCATTGACTGGTCTGACCCCCATCTCATTCTGTTCAACATCAAGACCATTGTCAAACTCCCCTGGGTCTTAATTAACAAACCTAAGCTATGAACTAGAAACCTCAAACAAGTCCCTGCGAATGAACTTGAGTCAAAAATTAATGTACAACTTTAACGGCTCCTGCACTCTCAAAATGCAAATGAACTCACTACCCACTTCAACACGGCGATAACTGAAGTTCTCGACCAAGTTGCACCACTCAAACCAAAACAACAAGGAACAATCCAATCTAAATCATGGTTTGATATAGATCTCAACAACAAAAGAAGGCAACTTAGACTAGCCGAAAGAACTTGGAGACAAAACCCCACTTCTTCACCTCTAACTCTCCTGAGAACAGCTAGGTTACCTTACAAGAAGCACATTTTCAGAGAAAAACCCTCCTTCTTCCGTATCCAACTTGATCAGGCAAAGAATAGGCCCTGAGAATTCTTTAACATTGTCAAAAGACAAATCTCATCTGCCCCACACGAAATAACTGCCTCTAAGGAGCGATGTGATGAAATTGCCAGCTTCTCACAGACAAAATTGCTAAAATTGATCAATCCTTCTCTCGAGTTACTGTCCTTCATCCTGGGCCAATTTCATTTAATGACACTCCTCTCCCCATGACTACCCAACCACAGAGTCTTTCAACAAACTATCAACTCCTATTGGAACAGAGGACAACCTTGGTAACTGCCAACTGAAAAACGAAGCCAACTGAACAAATTTCAAACCCTTGACAGAGCTTAAAGTCTTCAATATCATTGAGAAATTAAAGCCGACCTCACACACCAAAGATCCTCTCCCGGAAAAACTAGTTCATAACCTAAAATCACATCATCACCCCGTGTTGGACAAAAATCATTAATTCTTCCCTTGCCTCAGGGTGTGTACCTGAGCCCATTCATTAGGGAAAATCACACCTATACGTAAAAATCCCTAACAACCTCCCACCTATCTCTAACCTCCCATTCCTAGCGGAAACCATGGAGAAATGTGTTTTACAACAACTCAACAGACACATAGACAAATACAACCTACTGGACCCCTTCCAATCTGGGTTCAGGAAAGGCTGCAGCACAGAAACTGCCATGCTCAACATTGCAGATGACATACATGGTTTCTTAGAGAATGGAGATGCCTGCCTTCTCATCCTACTGCACCTCTCAGTGGCCTTCAATACCGTCTACCACTCAGCCTTACTAGAACTAGAGCTTCCTTTCTGCCAAAAGTAGTCACTCCCTTTCTTGTAGGCCAGTCCATCACTCTGCCTACTTTTTACACTCTGCCACATCCCTCGAAGGAAGAGAAGTGACTTCACCGGCTAGACCCAAAAAGAGCGTGGTGGTTCTACCTTGACTGCACAAATGAATTCCAGGTGGACGATCAACTCTATGTGGGGTATGCCGGAGTGAAGAATTGAAAGGCTGTGCAGTAGCAGACCATCTATTGATGGATCATAGTCTTCAATAAAATCTGCTGCGCATTGGCCAAGAAGAAACCCCCTGAGGGTTTGCGTGCTCCTTCCAGCAGAGACAAGGGTGCGACCACTGCATTGGTTGAGGAGTCCCGGTCCTGGACATCTGTCAGGCAGCAACGTGGGCTTCCTTGCACACGTTCACAAAATTTGAATGAATGGACAGTCAGGTTCGTCTGGATGGGCACTTTTCCGGTTAATTGTGCCGGACTTTTTGGTATAAAATTGCTTTGCAGACCTACCTCTGGGGAGGTATTGCTTGGGCAGTAGCGGTCCGTGGAGGGAGTTCGGTGTGGCAGAGAGCCGGGGTGGGGGAGGGGCAGGGTGGGGAAATGTAAACACCGGAATATGGATGAACAGAGGTAAGTACACATTTAAATAAATAAAACGAATTTCGTTGCTCGTGCTGCATCACATTTTGCGATGCAGCGCGCGCAAAGGAATTCGTTTTATTTATTTAAATGTGTACTTACCTCTGTTCATCCATATTCCGGTGCTTACATTTCCCCACCCTGCCCCTCCCCCGCCCCGCCTCTCTGCCCCACCGAACTCCCTCCACGGACAGCTACTGTGCTTGGGTATCTATTCTAAGGTAAGGAATCTGCGGCTGGAAGTCTCTATCAGATGGACAAGTACCTTACCCAGTAGCGCCTTATTTGGTAGTGACTCTATCTAGCCCGAGATTCCTTAACTACCCATCCATCCTCCCCGCTCTGTGAACAGATTTCTTGGGATAAAGCTTTCCCCATTCAGGGCCCTAGTTTTCCACACCAGTGGTCAGTATTCTTCGTGGTTCAACTGTCCTGGCATGGAAAGTTTCAAAAAAGTAACTGATGTCAGTGCGCTAGGGTGGCACCTATATACACACAGTGTGCGTCACTTCTGGAGCGGATAACACTGACGACGCCACGAGGAACCGATCAATGCCAGCTATCGGCGCGCAGGGATACAGCTCATCAACATTTTTACGATCCAATCTGATGCCTGGGTATAATTCTGAAGTAAGGAAACTGCGGCTAGATAGTCTCTACCAAATAAGGCATTATCAAAGGTAAGTAACTTGTACTCCAGTACCAACAGCGACTATAAACACTGCAGGCCTGGGTACGTTGACGCAAACGTCATCCAGAGGTGGCCCCGATTGCCCTCTCCAACATTGGTCCGACATCACAACCTAATTCAACCAAGGTTTCTGCACTTGATTTACCACAAGGGAGGTGCAATGTTTGCATGTGTACTGCAATTGGTTGCAGCCCGGAACAAGGTTAGGAATAGGAAGGCGGTAGACAGGAACCGGAAGGGAAGGAGCATTATTACTTAGTTAGAGGAAGAGGCGAGTGCTGCAGACAGCTCCGGCTCGAGAGATACCAGAAATGGGAATGAAGAAAGCTATTACATCAGTGCACAGCGTCCGTTGCTTATTTTACAAGGAAATGACACCTGGTGACGATGGCGGACTACTTTTATGACCTCATTGTGTTTGCCGTGCATCCGTCTGCAGTGAGAGCCTGCTGTGCGCCGCTACAGCACCATCATCGCTCCTCATCTCCCTTAAAAAGGAAATTACTCTATGAAAGCACCCCTGCTGCACGTAATTGGGCATACACAGTGTCACATGTCGTCCTCACCAGATACACCACAAAACGCACAACGTAGACCAGCAATATTTGTTGTCTCCTACCTACGCTCTCCAGAGCCTTTGACTCTCATGTCTAGCAGCATCATGGGTCCTCATTGACATGAATAGCTGGACGATTTTGAAGGCTTCATGAAGGGGTCACAAGTCACCGACCCAAATCAGCAGCTCACTGCCCTGCATAACTTGATAGGTAAAGACGCTGGTCATATCGTCAAAGAACTGTATGCAGCTGTTTCCATATCCTATCAAGACGTGAAGGACGCAATAAACAGGAAGTTTCTCCACAAACACAATTTGGGTTATGAATGCTACACCATCCATCTAGCCTCCAGGAATAGGAAGAATCCATGGGAGACTTCATTACGCGTCTCAAACGCCTAGCCCGATAATGTGAATTTGACAACTTCAATACTGAGGATGCCCTCCACCTGCGAATCATAGAAGGGTGCCAATCAGAACCGCTACAACATCATGTGCTGAAGAAACACTCATTGAAGAACTGACTAGGGTCAGGCAGAAGAACATGCCAAGAAAATGGAAACAGGGAAAATAGAAAAACGAACAGGCGTTCTGACTCAAGTCTCAACAAAAAGAACAACGCCAGTCAAAACAAGGATGAACTGCCAAATCCACAGTCCATACTCGCAGCACAAAACAGAGTGGAAACAAACCAGGACAACAGCTAGAATGTTGTCGCTGCGGCCAAAAATATCCACATGCAGGATCTTGCCCAGCCATGGGTCAGAGATGTCGAGATTGTGGAAAGGAGAATCGCTTTGAAAAAGTGCATATAGCTTCTCGAAAGGACTTGCCGCAATAATCAAAAGAATCCAGGTCTCGCCATCATGCAAAGGCTGTACCAGACAGGCAAGAACGCTCAACCAGCTCGTCACGATCCAGCTTATGATCACATGCCCCATACATATCTCAATGCTCATCATCTCGTGAGTCTTCATCTCTCACCCTGATTTCCCAAGATGGCGACTAATATGTGTGCATGGTGTTCGGTGACATGATCAAGAAACACGACAAAGCTCTGGATCAGGTGTGTCATGCCCTCTTGGAAGCTACTCTGACTCTCAATTGAGATAATTGTGAGTTTCACAAATCCACATTAAAATTCTATGGTCACATCTTCTCCAAGGAAAGGATGAGGCCTGACTCTGAAAAAGTCACCACACTGACACTCCCTGTCCATGAGATGCCAGTAATGTAAGGTATTTTTTGGGAATGGGCGGCTATTATGCCTTATACACAAAGGATTACGCCCCCATTAGTTATCCTTTACAAGAACTCACAAAGCAAGGTCAACCATTTTGGTGGTCTGCATGCTGTGAGCAAGCACTAAACAGAATTAAAATAGCTGTAGGGTCCGCTATCAACCTAGCATACTTCAATTCTCACAGGAAGACGGAAATTACTGTAGATGCCAGTCCGGTGGGACTCAGAGCTATTTTAGCCCAATATGATAATGAAGGTGACCAAAGACACATTGTAACATATGCAAGCCGCAGTGTGACAGACACTGAGAGAGCTTACTCACAGCCAGAAAAGAAAGCCTGGCAGTCGTCTGGGCCTGTGAGCATTTCCACTTCATCTATGGGAAGCATTTGACCCTTACAACGGATCACCAGGCCCTCCCAGCTATATTTGACAACCTTGAGCAAAAATGCCACCTAGGATCGAGCGCTAGGGGGATCACCTTCAAGAATACACATACACCATTGTCTACAAGCCAGGAAAGGCTGAGACACTCAGTGGCTGATGAATACATTCATTTTGTCATTGATCAAGCAAGACCTCCTGGTGTTCAACTGGAAGCAATCACAGAAGCCACTGCAAAAGATGCTACTTTTCAAAACGTAGTACATCACCATTGAACAAACTCATGGAGACACCTCAATGAACCGCATGATGATAAAGGAATAGACTCACACATTCTGGCCTCCCTTCGACTTGTCAAAGAAGAACTAACAACCACTGACAATTGATTACTACTATGAGATAAACGGATTGTCATACCGCAACTGTTGTGCAAGGGCATCATTAATCTGGCGCATGAAGGACACAGGGGTATAGTGGCCACCAAAAGGACGCTGCAGGATCACATCTGGTTTCCCTCTCTTGATCAAATGGTTGAAGCCAACACTTTAGGATTGTCCCAAGTGTCAACTGGTTGGGCTAAAAGAACCATTCCCCCACTGCAGATGTCTAACTTGCCAGACAATGTGTGGTAACATGTCGCTATTGATTTCTTTGGCCCTTTAAAGTCAAATACATCTAAGTCATAATGGACGAATAATCGGGATTCCCCATTGCACAACAAGTGTCGTCAACAAGAGCAACAATCATCATACCAGTCCTGGATGAGGCCTTTGCAGCTTGGGAAATTCCCAAAGTAGTTAAAACTGACAATGGCCATCCAGTTAATGGACATGATTTTGCTGAATTTGACAGTCACCTCAGCTTCAAACATCGGAAAATCACTTCCATGTGGCCTTAAGCCAATGGGATGGTAGAGAGGTTTATGGCCACATTAAAGAAAACCATACAACAGGCAGAACTAATTAGGCGAGATGTTCATGTGACTCTGAATGAAGTGCTATGAGCATATCGGATCATGCCTCATAGCACCACTGAAAAATGTCCAGCCACTCTGATTTTGGGTAGGACACTGCATGCAACAATTCCCACCATGGACACTGCAATACACACAGGTCCAGCAGTGTGATCACGCAGCATTGGTGGAAGTAAACGGGACCAAGAAAGCCAAGATGAAAGAATATGCGGATGCTCATGAGAAAACAAGGCCATCTAATATTCAGAAAAGGGACTAGGTGCTAGTCCGAGCAGAATAAAAGACAAAGACAGATAGTCGGTACTATGGCCACCCCCTGCAAGAAATCAGCCACAAAAGGACCATGGTCACAGCTGCTTCCGAAGATAAAAGAATCACAGGAAATGTGTCTCATTTCAAGAACTGGGATCCAGCAGCCAAGGCCTTGGTGGAAGAGTCAGAACATGTTGCTGACGAATCAAGTCAAAAATTGAGTAGCAGTGAAAGATTTGATGTCTCTTCAGATCTGAGGAAGCTGATGGAACCAGACCCATTATCCCGGTCACAGTGAACCACTCGGTGACCCACTTGGCTCATTGAAGAATTGTAAGAGTGATTGTTCGCTGAACACATTGCAAATGGGGAGGAGATATAATGTGTGTATGTGTACTGCAATTGGCAGAGCACTAGGACTCTGCAGCCCTGAGCACGGTTAGGAATAAGAAGGTGGTAGACAGTAACCGGAAAGTGAGGAGCATTTTTAGTTAGGGGAAAAGGAAGAGGTGAGTGATGCATAGAGCCCCGGCTCGTGGGATACAAGAAATAGGAATAAAGAAAGTTATTACATCAGTACACAGTGCCTGTTGTTTATTTTACAAGGACATGACAGGAGGAAACATTCTTTACACTCTTTTTGGAATTAACTCTGAGAATGATTATGACCACTGTGATGAGTTCGCTCAGCCTTATGCCGATGACAATTGGTATGAGGACTTGCAAGAAGCTGATGGTGTAGATACTTCCCCAGAGACAGCCCTTTCCTATCCTCCTGGCCCAGCCACAGAAGTATCTGCATTGGTTATGCATGGGGCAGCCAAAGTCTTTGCCGTCCACCTACCTGCTACACAGATTAAAATTAGCATCGTGACAGATGGCCTGCAGGCTGGCCAGACTGCCTCTGAGCCTTTTCTCTCTTTCAGTGAGGTCTTGATGGATAGCCTTCTAGCGGTATAGGCTAAGCCTCCAGTTACCCAGCAAGTTGCCAGGCACCACCTTCCTGTTCCAGTTGACTCTGCCTTTTTTGTCACAGAACCCTCTCCAGAGAGTCTTGTGGTGCAAGCTTCCACTAGCCGGACCAACCCCAACAATTCCCTACAACTTCCCCAAAGAATCAAAGAGAGTAAAGACTATCAGGAAATGTTTATTCTCCTCAGTCAGTTTGGCCCTGCGGTCAAACAACATTTCCTATTTGCTGGGCCACTATACTCATGTCCTTTCAGACTCTGTGGCATAAGTCCTCCCCAGTGTTGTGGAAGTGTGGAAGACCTTCACCTTGTTCTTAAAAAGACAATTCAGGATGGTCGTGATGCGGGCAAGTCTACAATTTGTTGTAGCTTGGGTACCACTGACTCAGTGTGAGTGAGCTTCAGGCTCTGTGTGTTCTTCCACCATAGACGACCTTCTTCCATGATAAGCTGTTTCTGTGTACCAGGGCATCATATGTACCAAAAGTTGTGATGCCGTTCCACGTCATTCAATCCATCACCTTGCTGGAGTTCTATGCTCCACCTCACCCCTCTAGGGAGGAGAAGAGACTCCATCACTTGGACCCCAAAAGAAGGCTCATCTTCCACATTGATTGTACCAAAGACCATCGGTAGACAATCAGCTCTTTGTGTGGCTCGCCCGAGCGACAAAAAGCAAGGCTGTGCAGAAGCATACCATCTCACGCCAGATCATGCTATGCATTAAGAAGTATTATGCATTGGTAAAAAAGCAGCCTTCAGAAGGACTGCTCGCCCATTCCACCTGCACCAAAGCTGCTGTCATTGCGTTGGCAGGTGGAGTCCCTATCCTAGACATCTGCCATCCAGATACAAGGTCCTGAATTTGTATGTTCAATAAACACTATTTTCTGGACAGCCAAGTCTGCTGAGAAGGGCATTTTACCCACTTGGTCATATATGACTTTCTGGTTTGAGTCCAATAACACCCCACCTCCTCTTAGGGTACTGCTTTGGTATCTATTCAGAATGTGAGGAATCTGCGGCTAAAAGTCTCTATCAGAAGAACAAGTTGTTTAACTTCGGTTATGCTCTTTTCTGGTAGAGGTTCTATTTAGCTGCAGATTACTCACCGCCCTTCCCATCCTCCCCTTTCTGTGATTGTACTCTACCCATTAATAACATACCAAGTCTTGGAATCTGCACACTGGTCTTTCAGTTTGCTTTTGGGGCTCCGCATTTAGGGGCGTGCACAGCCTTGAAAGCAACTAAAAGCACAGGAGTGGTGCCTATATAGACCTGCACGTCACTTCCAGAGCGGAACAGCACACAGAGGTATACTATGGAAAAGTTTTTGGATCTAGTCTGACGGCTGGGGAATATTCAAAACTTTAGGAATCTGCTGCTAGATTGAGTCTCTCCCAAAAAGAGCTTACTGAAGGTAAGTAACTTGTTCATCAAGTACAGGAATTATAATCCCAATTTACCGAAGGGTAGAACATTCACAAAGAAGGTACTGGTTTTGGTTGAAGATGTTATGGTTTCTTTGTTTGCAGATGTTGGTGCAATCTGCCATTAGTTACTGAGCAGATCATGGCACACATGTGCTCAACTTGTACCCAAGCTTATTGGCTTGCAGCATGGGCTCTGGTATTCGATGCAATAATAATGGTCCATTGACCTTTGTTCAAGTACAAGGCCAACTTTAGGGAACTGTGGCCTGTGCCACCGCACCAGGCACTGAGCTCGGGGGAAAGGGGGTGGGGGTGTGTGTTTTGATATAACTTATGGGTTTAAAAGCACCTGCTGCAGAGTTCCTTGCCTATCTATCAATTTTCAGGCAACAATAAAAATGTCAAGATAACTCTTGTGATTAATGTACATGCTGTAGAGAGAGATTTGTATTATTAAATCATAATACAAATTTGCAATAATTTATTAAATACTTCAGATAAAATAAGATAATAGATAAAAACCTAGTCCCGCCATATTGCTTCCCTCATAAAGATCTAACATCAGTTGCCATGCTGTAGCCGCTCTGTTGAATGGCAGCCAATAATAAAAGGAAAACTTTGAAGCAGTAAATGTGCCCGGTGGAAAAGTGCACCATCAGCATTGGGAAAGATCTCAAAATCGATCGACTTTCACCAGCATAAATCTTTTTGCCATTTTTAGGTCGAGCTTTCAAGACCTCTTGTATGTACTTGAGTATATACTTATATGTGTATGTACTTTGTAGGCTCGGGATATCAGTACTAGGACTTGTATGCTTCCGCTTAGGGACTTTTTTTAGAAAATGATCAGCATAGGTCAGTAAAATACCAGAATTGCTTTCTGCTGAGGGACTTTTTTTTTTCTGGCAACTGCCTTTATTTAACTTTCTTGATAGAAAACGACCAGCAGAGGTTAGTAAAATACCAGAATCACTTTAGCATTCTCTAGATTCCAGTCCATAAAAATTGTCTTTCACGAGCACCCGTATACAATAATATTTTTTTCAAATCTTGTATTTTCAGTGATATGACCACCAAAGGCCCTGCTTTTATATTAAAAACAGAGTTTTGGACTATACCATTTTCCTCTTAAAGGCAATATTTCTCTCCATGTGTTCCCATACCGGGCGTGTCATGCAGTTTGGTGCTTACTTTCCCTCCATGTAAAGAACAGTAGATGTTTCAGCACCCAGGCTAATGTGCTGCATAGCTAAATACATATAAAGTCCCAAAGGCGGGACCGAATGCATTGCAAATGCTTGTTTAGGAAAGCACCCACTGAATGTCATACACCATATGCCAGTAAGTAACATGCAGAGAAAATAGAAGGCCAAAGGTAGAAGCTCTGTTGTTTAAGAATTGGGACTAGAAAATTTAATCTGGGGTTTGTATAAGATTTGCAGACAAAAAAAACGCTCTAAATTTTAAGGTGAAGATTCAACGCAGGGATAAAATAAAATAGACTTGGGGTCAAATTGGCCAGTAGGAAAGAATAAATAGCATCTGATGGTTACCAAGTGGAATGTTGTCAAAAGTGACACTTACCAAATGTTGTTTACATATTGGAGACATGGCTCGGCACCTACGACAGTTTAAGGCAAACAAGCTCTTTCCTATTAGGCTTCATCAGCTTGCTGCTCTCTCTATTGGCCAGGGCTCTGCTTAGATAGAGTTCTTTGATCGTTCCCAAATCCCCCTTTCAAATGGCTCGAGGTGTAGTAAACAATTCAGGCCTGCCCAAAGCTTCCTCGGTTTTCTTGGTATAATTGAGCCTTGGAATCCTGAGCCCAAAATCACATGCCAGACAATCTCCAATTACCTCTTAGTTACAAGTTGCATCAGGATTGCACAATATGGAGGACCAGAGAAGAGGTAGGGCAAGTCCATCATGTCGGTCACATAGGCAAGGTCCAGCTCTTCATGTAAAAACAGCTGGGAATTGCCTTGGCCCAAACAGGCGTCTGCAAAAACGATTCTCTACTCTCTGCAGACTAATGCCATCTCGAAAACCCCATATTCCAGCCCCATATGTGAGTACTGGTAGGCACTTCAGTCTGTAAATTTCCAGCAACGGGAGTATGGGTGCCGCCAACTTTTGCAGATATGTCAAACAGAGACCCGTTGGCGTGGCTGAATCGAAGGAAATTATTGAAAGGGCAGAGCAAAAGTCTGTTTATGGGCATCGAGTATTACTCCTAGGTAAGAGAAATGTTTACCCTGAGTAATACGATTGCCCTTGATGGCCTTGGGTCTAACCTTACCGCCCTGCGAGCCACGTGACATGTAATGGGTCTTGGTGATGTTACTATCTAGATCCAGGTTGTCCATAAATGATACAAAGTTTGCAACCAGGGCCTGTAAGCCATTTGGTGTGTGCGAGAGAAGAACTGCATCATCTGCATAGAGTAACGTGTGGGCAAAGGCTTGGAGTTTACCTTTAGTAAATCTTTACAGTTAGCAATGAGAAATGGGTATAAGTTATTTATGCATTGCAAAAACAGAATCGGGGGCAGGACACACTCTCGGCAGATGCCTCAGGGAAAGGGAAAAGAGTGTGGTACATTCCCCGTCCATGCCATACCTAACCATAGGAGAGACCCCATCATGCAGTGCTCTGAGAAAGTCAACCAGATCTTGTGGCATAACCCATCTTTTTTAAGGATGAGTCATAATTTGGATCGGTTCACGCAATCCAATGTTCTGATCAGGTGCCTGAAGGCAAGGTAAAGGGACCCTTTCTTAGCTATGGTATATTTCCCTCCCCACTAAGCTAAGATTTAGACACTGTTACTGGGTTCCCTTGCCCTCCCAAAAGCTGTACTGGACTGTACTTAGGGCCCCAGTCTGTTTAACCCTTACCTCAGTTCCTTGCAAGATGCCCCAGCCGACTACTTTGACCACAGAATCCAGAAGTGAAATCTGCCTGTAGCAGCGCGGATCTTGCTCGTTGCCTTGTTTGAAAATTGGGACAACGATGGCCTGTTGCCAAGAGGCAGGGATCGTGTGGTTCGATGTTGTCCTTGTATAGGTCCATGGGGACCCCATCTGGCTCGGTGCTTTCTTGATTGGGCTAGAAAAGATGACCACAATTACCTCTTCGAGGCTGAACCTTATGGCTAGGGGGAAAGATGGGTGCCTCCTCCAAAACTATGGGCGTCTTTTGTTTGCATGGCCTAGTAAGGCAGGCCCAGGCTTCGTCCTTAAGGCTTAGCTTATGCTTTTTAAGGGCCTGTCTGTTGTTTTGACTGACTTTAACTAAAAGGTACTGGTTTCTAGGACTTGTAATTAAGGCATCGTGCAACATTTGCTTGGTGGCCCTACAGCCCTTGTCGAACCAACCCATAACGGCCGCACTGCGCCCATTCCAGGAACCGTACCATACTTGTGCATCTGTATTACTAAAAAACACAGCCAACAATCGTCGTATGTGGTGGTAATTGTTGGCCGCAGTTTTTATTACTTATTACATAGGATCATGGGCCAAAAATCATTATCCATCATAAATCATTCTGTTGGCCCTTCCTTTGTTGCCATAAATCACTCTGCCTGTTCACCATAAATCAGCAGCCATAAATCATGGGTCATAAATCATTGGTATGTCATAAATCATTCTGTCACAAGCCATCAGAATTTCGTGGGCATAAATCATTCTGCATGAGCATCATAAATCATCAGCCATAAATCATGGGTCATACATCATTGGTATGTCATAAATCATTCTGTCACAATCTGTCCTCATTCCGCTGTCATAAATCATTCTGCATGAGCCTCATAAATCATCAGCCATAAATCATCGGCTGGCCATAAATCACTGGTTTGTCTTTTTGCTCATTTGCAACTCCTAGGGTTGTAAATCACCCTGACAGCTCATAGATTGTTCTTTGTTGTTTACCACGCCCCTTTGCGTGTGGGGGGTAGCCTTTTCCCTGGAGTTAGGCCCCAACTCGCTACCTTGTTAGTCTCTTTTGTGCCCCACCTTCTGGCGGGGGCTGGGCTGCGAGCGCCGTCTCCGTTTGCTACCCCAATTTTGTCAGGCGCACTCACCCTGCCGTGCGGCATCCCAAAGTGAGTGGCCCTCCTTCTACACACCGCCCTGTCGGTGTGCTCCCATGCAGACCAATACACTTGTTGTTTCCGCCACGCCGCCAGGGAGGCTTACGTCTTCCTGCGGCTCCCCCCACATCTGGTCAGCTCCGACGGTAATCTTCCCACAAACGCAATGATGCGCCCTGCTCCATCTTTGCCCTTACTGCTTTGGCACACCTGAGTCCTTCTTCGGTGTCTTACAGTACTGTCTCCTCCCGCCATGGGTATACATGAAATCAAAATTGAGAGACGGTCAAATGCCTCTTGTGGAGGCGTGATACAGCATACCTTCATCACACAACATCCTCTATTGCGCTCCTGCCAGACTATTGCTCTGCTTTTTTTTATCCATCATTTTTTTTTTTTTAAAAGCTCTGACAAAACCACACTCTGCTGCACCTTACAGGTAGGCAGTACGGTTTCACCGATTGCCTGTTCTGGACCAGCCCAAACTCCGAATCTACAGTGTCACGCAATGGCTTGAGGTGCTCTTTGCACCAGAACTAATTCAACGCCAATCGACTCCATTTGCGACATTCACAGAATGACAGCTGGCGGTACTACATATGCTCCGATCTTATGCTTTGAAATCTGCCTCGTGATCTGCATATTATACGGTCTTTGCAGCAGGTATGCGAACACAAGCACTGTGAAACTGTAGCCCAGCCCTCCCTGTCTGGCGCTTGATCCATGCCTACCGGAAAAGGGGTCTTTTTACAGGCGCCTGGCGGCTGGGACGCACGGCGCTGGCAGGCACCCACACATGCTTACTTCTACTCCTGGAACCTCAGTCTGTCACGGGCCCCAGAGGCTGGGAAGCCCATAACTAGTGGGCGATGCTACTCTAGTCTGCGAAACGTTTTTACTTTGTTTTTTTTTTGGCACTTCTATATAGCGCAGGCCCGACCCAAAGGTATTGAGGCGCTTTCGCTGCGCGCATTAACTCTTACAAAAGGACACATATATTTATTTTCCTTACTTTTTTTTAAAAATAAAACCTTGCCAGCCTTTAGCGTACTATGCACCCTGGTTCCAGAACCAGAATTCAGTGTGTTTAAGATATGGAGTTATGGAGTATTATGGGAACTGCAGTCTTTGGTACTGTGAGAAAGATATCAAAAACGGATGAAATTGTGCAACGAAGGAAACGGTGACTGTGAAACCATTTTGGGGGTTCATTAGATAACCTTAAACAGAAAAATTGTACTTACCCTCATTGCACTGTTAAATTTGGTACATATTACGAACTGAAAATCATGAATTAACTGTCTCTTTAAATTCAGTGTGGTAGCATGGACTGGTGTCCTTTTTCAATGTCTAAAAGTCACGTTATTTAAAACTCCTACGAACCCACCGATACAACATCACGGCATATGATTAAGAGTCTGCTGACTCGAAACGCGTCATGCCTATCATTTTTTTAAATAAAGGAAATGTTTTTTAACAAGCATTTGTTGGTGTGGCCCGGATTACGCTGCTGCAGTAGCGCGTGTTGCTTTGAATATTTACAGGTGTCTGACACACCTTTAACCGGGCCCCGATCCGTGAGGTGGAGGCGCTTCTATTGTGTCAGGAAACATGTGGAAGCTTTAAGCTCTTTTGAAGGAGTGCCCACCGGCTGGCATAGAGAACATGAACGAAGCTTCGCTGGAAGGGCCATTTGAAAAGGCCCACCTGAACTTGGGAAATGAACTTGTTACCAGCCAGGATATGCGAAAGGATTCTTCCTGGAACGCACGCCATGCTTGAAACGATCATCGTGTGAAAAATGATCTGTGAAGGTAGGCGGTGGTAGCGGGACTGAAACCTGTGAAATACTGTGACCGAGTTATGGAATTATCCTTTGAAGCAATGTTTGCACTCGGTTAACAGAGAAGCAAGGAAAGTCTTGCCAACATCGACATTGAAACCAATGAAAACGAAATTAAAGGGCAGTTATGGAGTATTATGGGAACTGCAGTCTTTGGTACTGTGAGAAAGATATCAAAAACGGATGAAATTGTGCAACGAAGGAAACGGTGACTGTGAAACCATTTTGGGGGTTCATTAGATAACCTTAAACAGAAAAATTGTACTTACCCTCATTGCACTGTTAAATTTGGTACATATTACGAACTGAAAATCATGAATTAACTGTCTCTTTAAATTCAGTGTGGTAGCATGGACTGGTGTCCTTTTTCAATGTCTAAAAGTCACGTTATTTAAAACTCCAACGAACCCACCGATACAACATCACGGCATATGATTAAGAGTCTGCTGACTCGAAACGCGCCATGCCTATCATTTTTTTAAATAAAGGAAATGTTTTTTAACAAGCATTTGTTGGTGTGGCCCGGATTACGCTGCTGCAGGAGCGCGTGTTGCTTTGAATATTTACAGGTGTCTGACACACCTTTAACCGGGCCCCGATCCGTGAGGTGGAGGCGCTTCTATTGTGTCAGGAAACATGTGGAAGCTTTAAGCTCTTTTGAAGGAGTGCCCACCGGCTGGCATAGAGAACATGAACGAAGCTTCGCTGGAAGGGCCATTTGAAAAGGCCCACCTGAACTTGGGAAATGAACTTGTTACCAGCCAGGATATGCGAAAGGATTCTTCCTGGAACGCACGCCATGCTTGAAACGATCATCGTGTGAAAAATGATCTGTGAAGGTAGGCGGTGGTAGCGGGACTGAAACCTGTGAAATACTGTGACCGAGTTATGGAATTATCCTTTGAAGCAATGTTTGCACTCGGTTAACAGAGAAGCAAGGAAAGTCTTGCCAACATCGACATTGAAACCAATGAAAACGAAATTAAAGGGCAGTTATGGAGTATTATGGGAACTGCAGTCTTTGGTACTGTGAGAAAGATATCAAAAACGGATGAAATTGTGCAACGAAGGAAACGGTGACTGTGAAACCATTTTGGGGGTTCATTAGATAACCTTAAACAGAAAAATTGTACTTACCCTCATTGCACTGTTAAATTTGGTACATATTACGAACTGAAAATCATGAATTAACTGTCTCTTTAAATTCAGTGTGGTAGCATGGACTGGTGTCCTTTTTCAATGTCTAAAAGTCACGTTATTTAAAACTCCAACGAACCCACCGATACAACATCACGGCATATGATTAAGAGTCTGCTGACTCGAAACGCGTCATGCCTATCATTTTTTTAAATAAAGGAAATGTTTTTTAACAAGCATTTGTTGGTGTGGCCCGGATTACGCTGCTGCAGGAGCGCGTGTTGCTTTGAATATATATATATATATATATATATATATATATATATATATATATATATATATATATATATATATATATATATTTTAGTATTGGCGTCAGCCTCTCTGCTTTAGACTATCCTGCTCGCGATAGCTCGATTAGAGGGCCTCCATAGACCAGTTGTTCATTCTTTCACGAGGGCAAGCGCTTGGAGTCCTCCCTCGCCCCACAGGCTACTAAACTCTGCGTCGACAGCCAGAATGGTCCCCTTTCTTTTTTTTTTTTTTAAATACAAAATGA
Organism: Triturus cristatus; assembly: GCF_964204655.1. Classification (NCBI taxonomy): domain Eukaryota; kingdom Metazoa; phylum Chordata; class Amphibia; order Caudata; family Salamandridae; genus Triturus; species Triturus cristatus. The sequence continues at coordinate 314,558,690 of NC_140586.1, read as the reverse complement.
TGATGTTTATTACATCAGCCTCTCTGATTAAGCCTATACTGGTCGCGATAGCTCGCTTAGGGGGGGGGGCCTTAGCAATCCCCATAGTCCTCTGCCATGGGAAGGGATCCTTACACATACTGGTCATGCAAAGGCTCTGTCTGGAAATGGGTCTCTGAGTTTTCATGGACTGAATATCCCTGGGTGAGGTTCCTGGGAACACACCATTTTTGCGCATGTCAGCTTTAAATATATCAGTACAAAAGGGGGTGGTGATGGACGGAGCGTCAGAACCAATCAAACACTCACACCCAGTCAACAGATATGGGTTTGATCCATCACCGTTCTTTAGCCCAATCTGCCACCCCAGTTCAGACATGGCCATATGCAAATCAGTCTGACCCTGTGCCTCATGGGAACAGTCCAGCCCGAACTGCCAAGCTATGCCTTCCCTGGACCGGAAACAAGCTTCCTAGGACCGGTTTCTGGCATTTCAGCCGTCTTCAGCCAGGCTTGCTTGAATCCAGTGGCAAAGTGAGCAAGGGACTCACGTCTGAGCATACCCTGCCAACTTATGGCGAACAAAGCAGCACAAAAGGGGGTGGTGATGGACGGAGCGTCAGAACCAATCAAACACTCACACCCAGTCAACAGATCTGGGTTTGATCCATCACCGTTCTTTAGCCCACTCTGCCACCCCAGTTCAGACATGGCCATATGCAAATCAGTCTGACCCTGTGCCTCATGGGAACAGTCCAGCCCGAACTGCCAAGCCATGCCTTCCCTGGACCGGAAACAAGCTTCCTAGGACCGGTTTCTGGCATTTCAGCCGTCTTCAGCCAGGCTTGCACGGCAAGAACGGTGATGGATCAAACCCAGATCTGTTGATTGGTTCTGATGCTCCGTCCATCACCACCCCCTTTTGTACCGCTTTGTTTGCCATGAGTTGGCAGGGTATGCTCAGACGTGAGTCCCTTGCTCACTTTGCCACTGGATTCAAGCAAGCCTGGCTGAAGACGGCTGAAATGCCAGAAACCGGTCCAAGGAAGCTTGTTTCCGGTCCAGGGAAGGCATGGCTTGGCAGTTCGGGCTGGACTGTTCCCATGAGGCACAGGGTCAGACTGATTTGCATATGGCCATGTCTGAACTGGGGTGGCAGAGTGGGCTAAAGAACGGTGATGGATCAAACCCAGATCTGTTGACTGGGTGTGAGTGTTTGATTGATTCTGATGCTCCGTCCATCACCACCCCCTTTTGTACAGCTTTAAATATATAGCTTCTTCCACATAATATTCTTGTTTTCAAGACAGCTTTCAAACTCGACCCCCAGAATGGTGTTTCTTTTTTTTTTTTATATATATCAATTGATGGTGTTTGTTACCTACATTGATAGACGCCCATATGATACACGGGTTGCTCTTTGGTGTATGTACCTGGTGAGCAACGTGGCTCACTTCCGGTCCCGGCTCACTCCCGGTCCCGTCCACCGTTAGTTAACAGAACCAGTCTGTCGTTAACAGAGCTGGTCGTCCTTAAATTATATCGTATCGCCTCTTTTTTTTTTTTTTTGTACCTTTTACGCAGACATTTTCAGTGTATTTCTCCCTAATCTGCCTCTCGTCGGATTCTGGAGCACGGTTAAATGCCGTAAGCGGCTCGCCTCTCACATTTTTTTTTTTTTTGCATATTTATATAGCGCGAACTCGACCCGAAGGTATTGGAGCGCTTTACATAGCCCGCATTTACATTACACAATCAGGCACGGGGGGGTTAAAAAGTTGCAATGTCCACAGCTAAGAAGCACCGATCTGTAGGGGTTCGAACCTTCAAACTTCTAGTCCGGAGTCAGACGCCTTAACCCATTAGCCCATGACAACCCCTAAAGTATCAAAGCCTTAGTCCTATCGTCCATTCTTTGTCACAATAACGTGTATGTACCAAGTGCTTCTGCCTTTTCGAAGCTCTGTACCCCATTTTCCACAGTTTTTACTATTACTCTCTTCAACAATACTCAGTTTACTGTCCTTGAAAGACTAGAACGCGGAGTTCAGAGGGCGGGACTCGAACCTGTGGATCCGGCTGCCAGCAGTCCCAAACCTTGCGTCAATGTGCCCAAAAACGCACGCCCCCAGTCATGGCAAATACCTTTTTTTTTTTTTTTTTTTTTTACAGGGGCCTACAAGTTAAAGCCACAGCTTCCATCTGTACCTCCGATTCATGCGCCCTCCGCACCGCACTAATGGCGCCCCCTTAGCCTTCCGCTCGGGGAAAACTCCTTTCCGATCAGTGCACTCGGAATGATGCCGGTGCACTTTAAGGAGTAATAGGGGCCAGCTTTAGTAAGGTACTTGTCCTAACTTTTTCCCTTTTTCTATTTATTTGTTTATTTCCTTTAATATCGCGTGACCCGATGGTATTGGCACGCTTTACATTCGCGCCGGTTAGGTAGCGCATTCGGGCACGAGGGGGGGGGTTAAGTGATTTACCAAGGATCTCACTCGCCCGATGGTATTTGGCGCGCTTTACATGCGCACCGGTTACGTTGCGCATTCAGGCACGAGGGGGGGGTTAAGTGATTTACCAAGGATCTCACTCGCCCGATGATATTGGCGTGCTTTAAATGCGCGCCGGACCACAAGATGCGGGCCCGACCCCGAGTGTCGAACTCTGGTTTCCCGCACCAAGGTCGGCAGTCCAGCCGACGGACAGCATCCGCTCCCCCGCTGCTTAAGCCCCTTACCCCGCCACTGCATAGGAGGGGCTCAGAATCCTACCTCACTGCATTCCCCGCTTAACAAGACAAAAGGCGCTGCATTAATTAGGAGCGACAATTACGGCAATAGATGACTAAATGCACCATCAATAGTTCATGAAACCTGCCCCAGCCTTTTGATGCACTGTACATAAGCAGCAGTTACCTCACTGCATTCCTCGCTTAACAAGACGAAAGGCGCTGCATAAATTACGAGCGACAATTACGGCAAGAGATGACTAAATGCACCATCAATAGTTCATGAAAACTTGCCCCAGCCTTTTGATGCACTGTACATAAGCAGCAGTTACGGTGCAACATTGCCCTTTCCCCTGTTTTTTTTAATTCACATGATGTGAGGCCCGAAACGGTATCCTCCGCTGGAAGGTCTACTGCTCTGGCCGCCTTCTGCCTGAACCTCGCCCCCGCAGTGACTCTCTAATACAATACCATTGTTTATAGTTTTAATTAATGAAACCGATACATCGAAACCCCCGGTGCTACACACTGGATCCCCGAGCGTAACAGTCTAGGCCCTGGACCATTGGGCTTCCCGCCCCGGCCATATAATTATGCCAACCCACGCCTCCGGTCACTAGCAAAGCAGCCGAACAGAGGCCAGGTATGCTGCCGGGCCGCCATGCTTATGACTATGGCCCGGACAATGACTATTTACCGTGTTGCAGGGTCTCAAACCTAGACGCTAAGGAGGGGTTGCTACGGGGTAAATTGAGGTAGGGCACCCGCCGATGTCCCATTGTCGCTACTAATATATACTTTTACGTATCTCGCACATCATCTATGTAATCCAGCTGGGTTTGAACAATTCACCCGCTGTGACAGTCAGGGCTGTACGATTATGCTAACTCGCAGGGTGATCGGCCTGAAACGCCGCCACTCCTCCCTCCTTGAGTCCTTACCCTGCCACTGCTTTCGGCAGTAAAAGCGTCTTCGACTGCTGCCCGGGGAGCTGGGGGTCATGCCTGCATCTTCCGGCCTCGAGCCTCGGTCCACTCTGCCCCGATCATACAGGCCCCAGCGGCGGCTGGCGGCCGTGCCGCCCTCCGTCTCCCGGTGACTGGGCTCCTTGGTCCCTCTTGCTGGCCGGGGCCCATCTTCGCTGTTCACGGAGACAAGACGGTGATTCGAAAATCGTTGGCGCCGCTCCCCCAGCTCCCATGATATGCAAGTGGGCTGCTACAGGGGGGAGCGACGCCTTATATCCCCCCTTCCTCCCATTGTTCTTGGAAGGGGGGGGGGGCGGGGGCCTGAGGGCGTTTTGCCCTGCGGCGCTTCCCGCCGGCGAGAACCAGTTCGTTCCTTGTCAGGCTCTGGCGGCCATTATGGCGCCGGCCCTTGAGCCCCCTTCGGGGGCGGCCTCTGCTAAACGGGTGCTAACGACATCTTTGATGGGGCTAAGGACAAACGACTTGATGGAAATCAGTGAGTCCATTGTAACTATCCACTCAGCACTAACTGGACAAGTATGCTATATTTACAAAGATCTACAACAGACTTCTTGCCACTGGAGGACTCCAGCACAGTCCCCGCCTGCAGGTTCAAATGATCTATAAAGTGTGAGGATTGTCATTTTATAGCTGAGAACCTATAGTGACACCCCCACAAAGGATGACTGTAATCCACTCCATCCTGGTGTATCTCTATCTCTTGGCATACCTCTGCTTTCCTCAGATCCATAGGCTCTTAATGTGGGTGAGCTCTTGCCACAGTCAGCATATACATTTGAAAGCGGAATAAGAACTACTCCCAAACATAACAATCGTCATTCTGAGAGGTGTGAGACAAGGTTGTGTTTTAGCTTCACTTTTATTAATCTTATACATTGACGACCTTGAATCTTTTTTAACTACCATTACCCCTGATGTCCCAAAATTCCAGGGTTCCATTTTACCTGCACTATTATACGCCGTTAATGGCTCGTACGCACAAAGGCACTTTCTCTTTTAGTAAGTGGCTTTTAAAGTTTATGGTATCATTAGACCTCCAAATTAATTTTACCAAATCCTTTATGTCTTGCGGCCCAAAAATATATAATATATCATCTCTAAAATTTAGTGACTCTAGTTTACATTGCACAAGCACTTTTTCTTATCTTGGCATGACCTTCAGCGATAGTGGTTCTTGGAAAGCACATATAGCTAACAGTGGGAGCAAACTTTCCAGAGCAATAGGCTGTTACTCAGCTTATCACGCCTCAGAAAAAGGACAGCCTTAGTCCCCTTACTCCAGATCTCCAAATCACAGTGCCTCCCCATTACTACCTACAGGGCTGGAGTCTGGGGAATTGAGAATTGTCATCAAATACAACTTGAGGAGCATAGATTCTGTAGGAAGATCTTGGGGGGCTAATTTCTAGCTCTAGTTTTGTATGTCACAGTGAGCTAGGCATCCCTTATGTCGTGGATTATATTAGTGCCCGCACACTGCTTTTTTGGTTTACAATCTGGCATAATACGGAGGGAGCCCTTACTAAAGACATCATAAAAGACTGCCTTTCCTGTGACAAAAGTAGTAAAATTCCATGGTTGAATTATATTGAATCATGCAGCACAAGATAGGCTATAATCAATTGTTTGAGAACCCCAGGGGGCTCTTATGCTGTTAGTAAAAAACAGTTGCAGGCCTGCTGGTTAAAGTTTGTGCATGAGGAGAGACTGAAGAGGGAGTCCAGCAAATCTAGACTGACAGCCTATCTGGAAGGAAACCAGGGAGGGCATTTACCACTCCAAAGCTATTCCACCAGTCCTATGGGTCACTGGCAACGCAGTCGGTTGTTTCGCCTTAGGGAAGGCACAATAAAGTACCTGCTAAACTTCCCATTAGGCTTTCAAGTAAAATTAGACTCTTGTCCCTGTCCATGTAATGGGAGGTCCGGCCAATCTACATTACATTCGTGGATGTTTGCGATTTTTATTCAATGTATACAAAAAGCATTCTATTGCCATTAATTAAGAGGTTACACATTAATGATTATAGAGAAGCTTACAATGCATTAATTTAGCTGAATAACAAGGATGTTTTTAACTGTGTTGTGGAAGGTAGTTACATCCAGTAGTCACTTGTTGGTTGAGGTTTTTTGATGTGGGCATTCATTGTATAGGGATTCAGTTTCTTCCAGTGTCTATATATGGTTTTGCGTTGTGGGTTGTTTAGGTCGAGCCTAGCGCATGCGCTGCTCTGCGAGGCTTCTTGTAACTACTCTGTGTGGGTCTGACTCCCCCCCCACGCATTGGGTTGGCTTTTGCGTGTGTCTTTTTCTAATGGAAGCCTGCAAATGGCTAAAGGTGGGTGCGTGTCCCACCTCTTCTGAAAAGGTTCACTCCCATGGCGTTTTGCCGCGGGAGCGAGCAGCGGCGGACAGGCCGACAGCTGCAGTGCCTCCTTGTCTCCGTGTGCCCACCCCCACCACTCCTCTTTGTGTCCCTGTTTCCCTCCTCCCTCTGTCTCCCACTGTACTCGTTCTGCCTGGTTCCCATGCTCGCAGCTCCTCGCTGCTTTCCGAAAAGCTGGTTAGTGTCCCTGGCTATTAGGGGCACCTCTATGCATTTCCCAGGTCCTGTTTCCAAGCTTGAGGCCTCTGGATCTGCCAGAGATCCATCTTTTACTCATAGGCGCTTAGCTTCCAATGGTTTGACCCTCACATCTGACAGATGACAGCACAGCTGATGTATCGCACCACTTTCATCAGCATTGCCGGCCCCAGACTCCCTTACTCTTCTCCTAGGAGACAGCATGCCAGTCTGAAGCAGTACAGTGACTCCGCCACTCCCTCAAATCCCGAGCTAGGAATGGGAGCATAATCACTTCGGGAGCCCACAGGTTACATAGGTAGGAGGGGAATGAGGGAGTAAGCTAAGGTAGCCAAGTCACCCCACAGCCGGCAAGAACAAAGACAATGATTTTTTTCATACACTACCCACACAGAAATTTATAAGTGAAAAGCAGACGATAGTTTACAAATGCTTCTATATATTATCCCTACACAAAACACAGTTGCCCACATCTGGTGAAATCTTTCTTTTGGAATAATAACGTACAACTTGTGAGCAGGACCATCTCAAAATAGTGGTACATTATACAGAAAAGTATTGTGCAAAAGTATTGGTTAAAAGTACATGAAGAAAACCAGAATGTGATGAGGCGGGGTTGCTGTTAGCAACATCTAATTATAATAATAATAATAGCAGGGCCACTAGAATTATGCAGCAGGGTTAGGCGAAATTATACACCCGGGTTAAGTAAATTGTGCCAAATTATGCAGCATAATGAGGCACATTTTTGGGTTATATTCATTATTTTGACATTTTTACACTTAAGACTGTCTGGGAATTGGTTGCACCTCATTAGTACCAGTTTAACACCCACATATAGCAATAAGCAACAGAAAGGTGACCAGACAACCTTTGCAAATGGCGTTCCACTCACTATTCCACTGCCCTCTCTCATCTCTCCCTCACACTCCATTTCCTCTCAATACTTCCTCTCTATACTGCCTGCTAACACATGCTACTTTCCTGTACCACCTCTCACCTCCCCCGATTACCCCTCCCACTCATCCCTTTCTCTTTCTCTATCGTACAACTCTCACACACTCTTCCCGCCTCTCTCATATTGGTTCACTTCAGGTTGTCAAGCACAGTTTCTTTCCTGTGCCTTTTCAAAATTTGGCCCTCAACCCCACGGTCTCCTCATCTTCTTGGGATGTCTTCTGCGTACACAGGCTCACCCTCTTTATGCGTCTGTGGCCTGCTCTCCCCTATTTCTCACACACTCTTTCTCCTCCTTTGTCTGGAGTTCTTTCACCACTTTGTGCGCAAACTACCTACCCCTCTCTATTTTCAATTCTATCTATTCTGTGCGGCTCTCCCCCTTATCTATTCACCATGTTGCACAATTCCACAAACTATTCCAATGTAACCCACATAATTCCACTTCAAACCAAAACACATGCGCACAAGACATTGTCATTTCCAGCGCCAATAACTAACTCATGCAAATGCGAGACTGATTGCATTGCAAATGCTTGTTTTGAGTTTGTTCTACTAGCTGGAAGGTTGGTCTTGAACATGACTATATGATGGTCATTCTAGATTACTAGGGAATAACTAGTTACTAAGGTTTTTTCTGGAGGAGAGAAGATGACATGTAGCATGTGTTGGTGGATTGAGTATGTCTCAATATAATTTGACCAACATTGGGAGGTTTGAGACTTAGCGTGCTGGAAGCAGTACTGGTTAGAGGTTGGTCTTGATGAAACCAAATGTTAAAATACATATGGGTGTACCAGTTAGGGTGATTTTGCGGAGTTTTTATTGCTGCACCCAGGAAGGCGACCATCAAATTCCTTTTGCTTGGAGGTGGTCTGTAGATTAGGAACAAGGAGTGGGTCCAGGTAGGACCTTGCTAACATGGATTTACACGCGGTTGTGACAAAGTCTTCCGTGTTTATGGTACTCAAGAATTTCTTAAAGGTGACAGCTAAGCCTCCTCCAGTCCTTGCTAGAGTAGCTTCTGTTTATTCTGTATTCGAGGCTGAGGGTGGCTTCTTGACATGTGGGGTAGCATTGTCACTGAGCCATGTTCCTGTAAATGATGGCACAAGCAAGTGCAATTTGTCTGGGCTACAGTCCATACTTGGCAGCAGATAACCGTACCAGTGAACAATGCCACAATAGCCAGAAAGTCCGCAGAGTTAAGCACTTAGCCTAGCCTCGCCCATCTTCGATGACCCTGGCACAGTTTCTTCAAGAGTGACCTTCAAAATAGTCGGACACGCACCTTAGGAAGCTATTGATCCTGTGAGTGGTTGTGCTGCGCTTTGCAGCTCACCATCATATAATTTAAACAACTTAGGGCCAGGCTGGCTTCCAGGGCAAGATAATTACACCAATAAGGCCTGGGAGCACAACCATCATCCTCAATTGGCTGCATCGTGCCACCTCCTTTGACTGTTTTCAGAAATAAGCCAAGAGTAATCAAGACACATCCAACTTATTTACTAAGCTTTTTTCGTGACAGTGTACTTGCTTCAATGGCCATAGTTGGACGCAAAATGAGGGACACTTTGCAGGGCTGTTAATAAAACTTTCCAACATGGTTCCGCTACCACTGGTTTCATATCCCAAAGTTCAAGTCCCTCGAGCTCAGCAAGCACAGGTTGCCATGAAAATTCAGGTGGTCTGATCAGATTAGTTCACTATGGCTTTCCAAAGGCCTGCAGGTGGCCAAAAAGAGGCCTGTCTATGTAACTATGTAGCATACTGTTGTAACCAGGGGACTGGGGTCATGCCCTCAGGCCATTATGAAGTGAGGACCATGTCTACAGCCGGTTCCAGTCTTTAATTGTGTGGGTCCGTAGGCCCCCATGCATTAGCAGTGACCACACAGACACAGGTAGTTGGTTTGTAGAACTGGCCCAGGGAATGTGCGCCGGCCCCTTTTATTATCTGGGTCACATGTCCTGTGACGCCTGTGTGGATGGGTGTGGGGTAGGGTGTAAGCCAGCCCTCGGGGAGTGGCTAGTAACATAACAACTAGAATAGTGACCAGCAGGTCACTACATCCCTCTGAAACTTTATTCAAACTGGAACAACAAACTACAACCTGTGGGAGAGAATAAAACAATAATAGAAACTTCCACTGAGTCTGTTCAGCTGCTTGCTGAAACAAAACAATGGTGCGACTGCAGCTAGGATCACCAGTTCTGCTTAGCACAGTTCAGTGTTGCCCTGCGGGTCCGTCCTCCTTGAACTCAAGGCATGGAAGTTGACACCAAAGTCTCTCTAAGTACAGTTCTCTGTGATGATGCAGGTGGAGTGATAGTGAATCTGATAGATGTCACATGTCACCAACCAGTCCTGGTTGTTGTTGCACCTTCACAAAGGCAGCAGTGCTTCTAGCTACAGAGTGGCAGAGTAGTTACAAACATCCCTCTATCACCAGGGTGGCCCTCATGCAGGTATTCCTCTCTCACAGGATGTCCCGGAAGCCCTCTTCACCAGGCTTCCACTGGACTGGGTGTACCTCGCCATGTCACTCCAACGCCACCTTCTAGGTTCTTAGGGGAATCGCTACGAGTCCCACCTCCAAGTCCCTCGCTCCACCTGGAGGGTAGTTATTTCATGATCGGATTACTTCTGCCACCTAGCACAAGATCTTCATCTTCCTGGGACCTGCGGAGGAGTGGCTGTAGACTCATCTCTCGTGGCGAGACCTGCTCTCACCGGCGTCTCTGAGGCCTTTGCCCCTGGGTCGCCACGGTTTGGTGTGGAGTGGTCAGATCCTGTTCTTCAGGATGTCAGAGCAGTCTCACGGTGCAGTCTCCCATGCGACTTCAAAGGTGGATGTCACAAATAGTCCAGCTTGCTCACGTCTGCACTCACCAGGTTTGTTTGGCGTTACGAAGACTCCTGGAATGCTAGCTTCTCCTGGTGCCACCGATGTTACCAAGGTACTGTGCTCCCTTCCTGATGATCTTTCACTCAGCCGTCCTCTATCTTGCATTGTGCGAGTTATCTAATCACACACTCCTCTCGTCTTTTCTTCTGAAATTTCTTCTGCGGTGGCCTCATGCACGCAATTTCCTCTTTCTGGTTCTTTCACCTCACGATGCGGCCTAGTCCCATCAGGTCTTGCACTTCTTCTCTGACCAGGCCTCTCCATGTGACGTGTACTTCACACAAGTCTCCCTGGTCCTGTCCTACCCCTAGGATGATGCATTCTCTTATTTCGGTGACCAAACCTGTGGTCGCGACCTTCTTCCTCTCACGACTCATCCTCGGTCTTCATTCTTTGATTTCAGGTATTTCTTCTCTGACCCCTCACAGGTCACCTTCTCTGACCTTTTGCCGGACCTCACTTCTCTGACCTCTCTCAGGTCGTCTCGCTGCCCTCTAGCAGGTCATCTTCTCTCTGCCCACTAGCAGGTCATCTTCTCTCTGACCTCTTGCAGGTCATCCTTGCTGACCTCTTGCAGGTCATCTTCTCTGACTTCTTTTAGGCCATCCTCGCTGACCTCTTTTAGGCCATTCTTGCTGACCTCTTTTAGGCCGTCCTTGCTGACCTCCTGCACGTGCAGTACTCACTGGTGTCCTTACTGCTGCAATGACCACCTATGGCCACTAGGTGTCACTGCATTCCTTCTCCTCGGCCCTGACAGCCTTTGTCCTTAAGGTTCCGTTCATTCCAGCGCCCTCACTTGATATAGGGGGTCGCAGCAGCTGTTCCTGTGCTGCCGTCCACTTCCTTCACATGTCAGGCCATGCTGCCTCTCTTGACCTGCAATGTACAAAGTGTAAAGGTAGACTCCCCATAAATGCAGTGAAGGTCGAATCCACCTCTACATCGGAATCCTCCCGAGATCTCTCCGCACCTCCTTTCACTTCGCACCAGTGACGGAGGGTGTAGTAAGTCGTGGACTGTCATCCGCTATTTTTCTCCCCCTGGGTCCAAGTGCTCACCGAATTCTGTTCCGCTCTTCCGCTCTCCGCAGCAGCGCGAATAGCCGGGGAGAAAAGGAAAGAAAGCAAACCCCTGTGAGCATAGTACACAGGTAAGTGGTACACAGCATATCAAATCCTCACCATTCCGTCCTGGACGAGGAGCTCCATGCAAGGGGCACGACTATCCGAAAAAAAACCGGGTAGACATCCTACGAAAACGGAGCCTCTCACGGCCGGCGTTAGCCTGCCGCCATGTTCCTCAAGCCACACCCCTATAGCCTGGTTTTCCAATGCCATAGCCTGGTTTTCCAATGCCAAAAGGTGTGTGCAGAAGTTTCGCTGGGGAGTGGAAGAGAGTAACAGCAGCGTCTGCGAGGATCTATCCTACTCCCACCCGTGGTACGGTATACTACGACCGCTCCAATGTTGGTCAGCGCACATGGTTGGTAAAGCGGTGGAAGGGAGGGGGATTTTGGCCTCAGACCCTCAGCACAGCCGTTACAGCCACAGGTGAGAACTCTCAGGTTGTTACAAATACTCTCTCTATGACTCTTTCACGTTGTCATCAGAACCTGTTTAATGTCCAATCTGATGAGTATATTTATCCGCGATCTATTTTTCAAAGTATAGGAATGGACTCTGCTGTTATAGAGCCTATCCCCGGTACTGTGGTTGCAGATTTTGAGAAATTGAACAACGGGGGGAGGGGGTTCTAATAGCCCCGGCCAGCAACTCCTCGGCAGAAAAAGTGACGGAGAAAGACAGTGGAGATCAAAGGAAGGGACCCAGGTTAGCTCCTAGAAACAGATACCTATTGCGTTCACTACCTGAGAAAGAACTGTCTCTACAAGAACCCGCTGTGGCGCCCAGGACACCCAGACATAGAAAAAAAGACAGGAGGGAGAAGAACAAGACGGGGGACGATAGAAAAGGTGGGCGTAGTATTGTAAAAACTACTCCATCACTGAAATCTTATTTTAAGATAATGGAGAAGGAGGACTTCCGCAGTTCTATACCCTCCAGCAGCACCATAAAATGCTCAGTGCCCCTTAAACCATCTAGTCAGGATCATATTTCTTTACAATCGCCACAGAATCCTTCGATGCTTCACGCAGAGACCGTTCTCATAGCAAACAAATTCACCCCACTATTATCTGAACCTGATATAGAAGTTGACATGGGTCTGTGTAATACACCAGTGAGTTCAGACACAGGAGGACACCCAGACGGGGTATTGGAATCTGACGTTCGCGAGGACAATACATGCCATAGCGGTAGTGAGATCGCAGAGGAATCCCCAAGTGGAGAACATCCCGCGGGGGGAACCAGTTGAAGAATCTTCTTTTCTCCCTCCGTGAAGACCTATTCGTGAAATTGCTTCCCAGGTTTGAAATCTCCTAAGGGAATCAGAAGGCAATCTCAGAGAAATGTACAGCCCTAGAGTCAAAATTGGACGACATTTGCACTAGAACAGAGGTACTCGAAAATAAAGTTGACATTTAGCAAAAAGCTCTCGAAATCACTCGGATACCATTTCTGTTCTACAGACGCAGAATCGGGCTTTACAAGGTGACATCGAAAGATTAGAGATTCATGCCAGAAGAAACAATCTGAAATTTTTGAAGATCCCTGAAGGAATAGAGAATGGTGATGTAAAGTCCCTGATATGTAAACTATTGAGAGAGGGGGTTTTAAAAGATAGACCAGATATCGATCTGGAAAAAGAGATCCAGCGAGCCCACAGAGATCCATTTAGACAACATCCAGACAGGAAGGCTCCAAGGAAGATCCTGGTTAATTTTCTCTCTTTCTCAATTAAGGAGTTGATTCTAGGGCGAGCTTTGAAAGACACATCATTGCATATCAACTCCGTTAAATATTTAATACGTTCTGATGTGGGCAGTGCTACAGCCCAAAGACAGTGGGATTTGGGCTCTCGGATGTCCGATTTAAGAAGTCTGGGAGCACAGGTGATGATGAAGTTCCCCGCTTCCCTGAGAGTGGTTTGGATAAATAAGACGCACAACCTCTCCTCCGTTCAGGAGGTTGATACTTTTATATCTCACATGAAGGAGGTTTAATAGAGGCTATCACACTAACAGTGACAATAGCGACATGCCACAAAAACACCAACTTATAACACATGCAGAATATGTGGGAAAAAAAAAACAAGCATAAATTAAATGAAAAAAAAAAAAAGAAAATATAAACTACAAAAAAATGTGTGTGTAGATATAAGGGATTACATAATGGCATTAAGGTTATTGGGTCACTGGCTAAGTAAAATATATGTAATTGTGAGTGGTGGGCTCCGTATGGAGAACGGGGCCTTTCAAATAGGCGGTTTTTATCGCCATGGTATCTGGGGGGGGGTTCCTCTGGGTGGGTGGTGGGCGGTGGAGGGGGTGGAGGGGGGGGGTGGGTGGGTGGAAAAAAATAAAACATTCTCTCATAGAGCCAGCAGTATGAGTTGTAGCAAATCATTCAATACTTCCTTAGTATGTAAGTGGATAAGTTTCTTAATGGATATTGTCTGGTGTATAGAAAAACCTATTCTCTGGAATGATGATTTCCCTAAATAAAACTAAAATAATCAGCTGGAAGGTGAATGGGTTGAGAGATGGGAGGAAACTTAATAGAGTCTGTGAATTTTTGAAAAAATCAGGCGCCCATATATGCCTTCTACAAGAGACCCACCTGGAGTCTCAAGAATGCAAGATTGCCTTTGAGAAACAAAACTGGGTTCAGGATCTTCTGTGCTCTCGCCAAAGTGGAAGCACAAGCGGGGTCGCGATATTAATTCGGGAAAACAGTAAAATTAGAATAGAGAATTATGATACGGATACGTCAGGCAGATGGCTGTCCGCTCTGTTAAAAGTAGATAGTTTTCCCCTGTCATGTGCCGTCTATTATGGCCCTAATCAGGATTGTCCGGAACATCTGGCCAATTTGAAGTCATCTCTTTTCAATCTAAATGCCCCTATTATTTTGGGGGGTGACTTCAACTTGGTTTTCGATAAAAACTTGGATAGGACCTCTAGAGCCACTGTCGCTTCTTTACCCAAAACAAAATTAGAACTTAAGAACGTAATGAAAGACTTCAATTTACTGGATATTTGGAGGACTAGAAATATTATTGGTAGAGACTATTCTTTTTATAGTCATAGATACAGGCATCACTCTCGGATTGATTTTTTTCTGATAGATCAAATGCTTCTTCCCCAAGTAGTCTCCTCCTCTTACATTCCCGCTCTACTCTCGGATCACTCTTCAGTAGAATTAACAGTTAATCTCGTAAAAGAAGTACAACTGAGAAGGTGGACTCTTGATAGGTCACTATCACAAATAGACGAAGTAAAATTGCAACTATCCACACAGTTCGAAGAATATTTCAGATTCAACTGTGGTTCAGCGGGTGCCCAGATTGTATGGGAGGCTTTTAAGTCCTTTATGAGGGCATTAATAACCACACTCACGATTAAGAGAAACAGGGATAAAAGGAAAGCTGAAGCGGACTCCCTTATAAAAATTAAGTTGAAAGAACAACAATTTCAACTTGCCTCCCTAATGCAATATTCTAATGCGGATATATTATTGAACGAGTTAAATTCCTTAAAGGCAGAATATCAGGCTCTCCTCGATAAAGCCATTAAGGAAAGATGGAATGCTAGCAGATTAAGTAATTTCTCTTATGGTGAGAAGTGTGGTCGTTTCTTGGCATGGAAGGCCAGAACAGATCAAGCTAAGAACCAAATTGGGAGTTTGATTTTACAAGACTCAGGGACCTTGACCTATAACAACCATGAGATATCAAAAGAAGTCCATAAATATATGTCGAAGATGTATGCAGAACAAGGAGATTTCTCTTCGGAGAAGGCTGAAGGGTGGCTTAACCAACTAGTCTTACCACATCTCACAGAAGCAGATAGGGTCTTTTTGAGTTCATCAATCAAAGAGGGTGAAGTTTACAACCAACTAAAGAGCATGGCAAAAGGTAAAGCAGCGGGTCCGGACGGCCTCCCAGTTGAGGCATATCAAATTAATCTAGAATCAATTGTGCCAATCCTTACAATTTTATTCAATAAAATACATCTCTCCGGCGAGGCTGTGCCACAAACATGGTCCGAGGCAACAGTGACTCTAATACTAAAACCTAATAAGGACCCTCTGATCGTGGAATCCTATCGGCCAATCTCGCTGCTGAATACGGACTATGAAAAAACAATCTCGGGTCTTGGCTGTAACGGCAGCAAGGCCTAGCCTAATAATAACAACAAACCTAAAGAGCTGCCAATGCTGTCCATTATTTAACACGTGTTGAATTCATAGTGTAATGATTGAAACATTAACACTGATGACTTTTATTGTCAGATTTAATCAAAAATAAATTGAGATCATGAAAATCACATAGTACTACAATAAACCACGAACCTAAAACTCATCTTAAAGTGCTATACATCAATTGTTTTAGTGTGCAAATTTTAGCTTTTTTTTAGAAAGACACAGAAAAAAGACACTTTCTATTTACAACAAACATTAACACAACATCACTCATACCCATTCGTACAAATCATATCTACACAAACAATATTGATTCATAATACATCAAGAGGGCCATCAGAAAATGTTATACACAGTTGAAAAAAGAGAGACACTATTTGATTTTGAGTAAAAATGATTGGCCTCAAAAAGTAAGGTTGACGCGTTTCAGATCTCTTTTCTTGGAGAGATCCTCATCAGGACCAATGGTTGGCTGAAATCAAACAAGAAAGTGAGTTAACTAAACGACCCTAGCCAATGGATGTCAGCGTATTCTAGCCTCTACGACGGAATACTGACTATAACATTTTTGCGGGCGTATTGGCAGCGAGATTGGCCAAGGTCATTAAATCAGTGGTCCACAGTGATCAAAGAGGCTTCATGCCGGGTAGGCAGCTAAACGAACTTACATTTCAGGCCATTGCTGCCATAGATGTAGCGACTAATGAAAAGTCTCCCTTAACTATTGTGGCCATTGATGCCGCAAAGGCTTTCGACCAAGTCAGTTGGTCCTATCTCTGGGAAACATTAGCTGCATTTGGTATGCCATCGAACTTTATAGCCTCGATTCGATCCTTATATTTTAGTCCCAAAGCCAAAATTTTAGTGAATGGTTTTCTTACCGATTGGGTACACATATTTCGTGGTACCAGACAGGGATGTACCCTTTCCCCTCTTTTGTTTAATTTGTATATCGAGCCTTTTGTTATTAAGTTGAGATCAGACTCGACCTTCAAACCTTTTAAGATCGCGAGTTTGGAGCTGAAGTTTGCTCTTTATGCGGACGATCTCTTAATGTTTACATCGAACCCAGAAGAGGCCATCCCTAGACTCTTTGCATGGGCAGAAGACTTTGGAGCAATTTCTGGTTATAAAATAAATAGAGACAAAACCGAGTCTATGCAGTGGAACCCGGCTAAAGAATATCCGGCTGTTAAACTTAAGATGAGATATCTGGGAATCCATCTAGTTCAAGATATAAATCAGACAACTAAAATAAACTTTGATAGAATTTATAAGGAAATTTGTCATCTTCTTCAACGTTGGTCTGGTCTCCCGCTTAACATATTTGGCAGAGTGAACCTCATAAAAATGACTATTTTACCGAAAATTACCTTTTTATTTAACTCTATCCCGTTAACTTTCGACCTAAAAGATATAGCTAAATTGCAGGGAAAAATAGGTTCATTTATTTGGAACACTAAATCGCCGAGAATATCATGGAAAAAATTGACGAGAAAATTAAAATTTGGAGGCCTTGCCCTTCCAGATTTACTTATCTACTGTCATTCGTTCCAATTAAAAAACTTCACACGAATGGCAGATAAGGCAGATACTACTGTTTTAGGCTTCCTATTTCAGGCTTTGTTACACAGTCTACCCCAGGGCCAGGAATATTTTCTGTTCAAATTTGGAGATCCCAGGTTTTAAAAAAAAGTTAGATTAAAGATTCTGATAGCTGCCCTAAAAAATTGTTTTTTTTTCAGGAAAAAGCTGGGAATCCCCTACTATGCTCCCCAGGCCCCGATCTGGGACTCACCAGGGACCCCAGAGTGTTTAAAGGATCAGCTAGCCCGCCCTTTGAGGTTGGCCGGTATTACACACTGGGGAGATCTTCTAAAGGATACACAGCTTATTGACTGGGATTCTCTCTATACTTTGACGGAGGGCTCTCTCACCAGGTTCAAGTATTATCAACTATCAGGTTGGTGGGCTACTCTCACGCCGGTGTCCTGTACATCTATTTCAAGTTTTGACCAGGTAAACAGGAAAGGGACCTGGAAAAGAGAGTTGGCATTTTGGTATTGGGCTATGATGGCAGAAGAAGAAGTTCCGGAGATCGAACTCCTAAAAATATGGGGTGAACAGGTTGATTAAGATCATAATAATCTTAAGGAGTTGTGGGAGGATTCCTTCACAATGCTACACATTGTGGTTAAGCCAGCTGCACTTAAAAGGAACCATCTGCTTACCCTGTATAGAGTATATATCTCGCCCAAGAAACTTGCAAGATTCACCAACCTAGAACATCGGTGCCCTCGTTGTAGATTTCTCGCCGCTGATGACATACATATGTTTGTGGAGTGTCCCTTTCTGGCACAATATTGAGCTAGATTAGGCGAATTCATTGCAGCAGTATTAAATATACAATTTACCATAAATACAAAGACAATCTTGTTTGGGTTAGTTAACAATTATCAATTATGTGCCATTGATTCTAAATTTATTTTCTATACTATGTTGTTAGCAAGGCGAGAAATATGTAGGGCGTGGAAAAACGAGAAGGCACCTATATTTTCAGATTGCTTGAAACACATTATGTTCACTTGTGAGTCAGATATTGCCTGTGATCCCTCTAGTGAAGCAAAGGTATGGGCACCCTTAATGGCCTGGCGGAACAGATGATGAAAGTATTCCGATGATTTTACCTGGGCACTGCTGGGGCTCAATCTCTAACATCGTCAATGGGCCTCTCAGTGAGTAAACGTTGGAGTGGACAGAGCAAACAGTAAAATGCTAGAGGGGTTAGACCCCTCTCTCACTCCCCCAGGGTCTTAACATCGGAACCGTATTTTATCTAGTGGGGGTTGAGGGGAGGGGGCTTCCCCATCTGGATTGCCTTTCCCATCTGCTGGTATATGAGGAATAAAAAAAAAAATAAAAAAAAAAAAAGGTCGACTCCAGATCTCTCTCCCCCATTAACTATGCACAGTTCACATCAACTTGCACTGTTGCATTTTATTTCTCTCTCTGACATCTTCAAGTCATACTAGCATACGGTCACTGTCTTTCAATTTGAGCATTCGAAAGCAGCAGCCTCCGTCATGTAGCAGGCCCTCATTCAGTGCCTTGACTTCAAGCGCGGTGAATCCATTTGGACCCTAGGTGGCGGTGCGGCACTGATTGTGGGTCTCGACAGCTTTCTCCACTCTGCGGGCCTCACCTCTTTCATTAGTACTGGAGATGAAAGCGCAGCACCGTGGCCAACTCTTTCTCTCCTTGCCACTGCAGCACCACCTGTAGAGAGCCACTCGGGCTCTCCACTACTATGTATCAATATCGCACACGCATCCACACACCCCTGGGGCGGGCTCGCCCCGAGGGGATAAATAAAGGTGGGCGAGACCGCACGTGGTCTCTATGGTGTAGCCCAGCAAAGTATTAACTGTGTGGTGTCCTTTACTCGTGCTGCGGTAACTGCGACCCTGGGCCTACACCTCTACACTGGCGACGAGGCCGGTCGTACCTGTGCGTGCGACGCTGCTGCTGGTGCATGGGGAGCGAGCGGAGCCCACCAGTGCTGATCGTGCTCCCTCCTCTTCTCTCTCGCTGCCTGCGGTGCCCGCGTCCGTCTGAAGCCTGCCGTCGGCGGAGCCCACCCGCTTGCTGGTTCGCGCTCGCCTGGAGCCGCTGGTGTCATCGTCTGTGAGGCCGGGTAAATGGCAGGCATCACGCGCTTCCCGGAGCTTCCCGGCGGACTGCCTTCGGCGAGGGGGCTTTGGCAGGCTGCCCTTCGTGCTGCCTGCCTGCAATTTGCTCGTCTTGCTGCTCGCTGCTGAGTGGAGTCTCCCGGGGGGAGGAAGACGATCGTGAGCGCGAGGGGAAGACGCCCAGGCTCCAGCAAACAACCATTGGCTGCTGCATTTCCAGGACTTGGAGGACAGCCATCCAACAAGCATTCGCAGTTGCAAATCCAGGCCTGGGAAGACCTCATTGTGTTTCACCGCTCCTGAGGGCCAAGAAAGGGGAATACTCACACCCCATCAGGACTTGCGCTCCAGCACAAGCGTTCCTCAGGCTGCCCCACGCTCCACCATGTCCACACCGCCGGTTACCGGCGCTGGCACATCGCAGAGGAGCGGACCCGCCGCGGTGGCGGTCAACAATCCGCCGCCGCCTTCGGTGGTCACCCACACGGCTGTAGCGCCGTTACCCCCTTCAGCGAAGCATCTGACTCAGCTACCGCCGCCCCGCGCTGGAAAGCATGGGTGGGTCGTTTGAATCACTACTTCCGAGGGACCCGAGAGACGGACGGAGCAGTGAAGAGATCGTTACTCATTTACTACGGAGGGGCGGAGATCTACGAGCTATTTGACACGCTTCCCAACACCGGTGAGGATGGCGACTACGACACCGCAGTTGCGGCGCTGAACAACCACTTCGATCCCCAACTGAACCCGGACTTCGAAAAATTCAAGTTCAGGAGGGCGTGTCAAACGGACGCAGAGTCGGTGGACATGTTCTACGCGCGGCTGCGCCGGCTGGCCAGCACGTGCCCGTTCGCCGATCAGAGGGCTGAGATAAGGGATCAAATCATTCTAGGTTGTCGCTCCAAGCTCCTCCGGAAGCTGATCCTTTGGCAATCAGGAATCTCGCTAGATGACATCCTCATTCTGGCCCGGTCTCACGAACTCTCCGATGCCCGGGCAGAAGAAATGGAAGCCGCCCTCCACACTCCCGTGGCGGCAGGACCAGGGCTCAAGAGCGTGCCCATCAAGGAGGAGAGGGTTGAAGCGATACAACAGCGGCCTCCCGCGCCTCGCTCGACGCCCAAACCCGCAACGTCGGGCCTGTGTGGATACTGTGGGGAGGACCACCCGGCGACGGCGATCTGCGGAGCAAAAGGCAAGACGTGCTCTCGCTGTGGGAGGATGAACCACTACGCCCGGGTGTGCCGAGGTGGACGCTTCCGGCAGCAGTCCGCGAGGCCGAGGTCTGGACAACAACAGGTGCGCCAGATCGAACACGAGGATCCTCCGCTCACCGACGGATCCTACCGCCAGGCGCACGACCCGGTGTATGAGGACGAAGATGACGAGGTATTCGTGGTGTCGTTCGTCGGCAGGATAAGCTCCCGGCGGCGGCCGCCGCCCATGTGCTCAGTCTCCGTGGGCCGTGCAGAGATCCAGGCCCTCATCGACACCGGTGCGTCCGTAAACGTCATGGACTCGGACCAGTATGACCGACAATCTCCAAAGCCCCGGCTGGCGTCGTCGAAAGCACGAATATACACATACGGCGGGACGGATCCACTTCCGCTCTGTGGCGTCATTACCACCACTGTTGCCAGCGGAGGATACTCCACGCAGACGCAATTCTATGTCACGGAGGGCAAGAAGGGGACGCTGCTCAGCTGCCACACTGCCGAGGACCTGGGCCTGGTCTTCTTTGCAAATCAAGTTCATGACTCCCACGCAGAGGACATACTTCAAGAGTTCCCTGCTCTCTTCACCGGCCTGGGCAAACTGAAGGGCAAAAGGTTCAAACTGCACATAGACTCCAATGTGAGGCCAGTAGCATTGAGACACCGGAGGGTACCGTTCAACCTGCGCCCGCAGGTGGTAGAGGAGCTGAGGAAACTCGAGGAACTGGACGTAATCGAGAAGGTGTCAGGCCCACGCCCTGGGTGTCCCCGCTGGTTGTGGCGCCCAAGCCCAAACAGCCCGGAGCCATTTGGCTGTGTGTCGACATGCGGTTGCCCAACACCGCGGTGAAGAGGGAAAGGCACATCACCCCCACGATGGACGATATAGTGGCTGAGCTCAACGAGGCCAAGTGGTTCTCGAAGCTGGATCTCAATGCAGGATACCACCAGCTGGAACTGGACCCTAGCAGCCGTTACATAACAACCTTTTCAACCCACGTTGGTCTCCGCAGATACAAAAGGCTAAGTTTTGGCGTCTCCTCTGCGGCGGAAGTGTTCCAGAACGCCATTCGAGAGTCATTGTCGGGACTGCAAGGGGTGATCAACCTCAGTGACGACATCCTGGTCTACTCCACCACTCTGGAGGAGCACCATGCTCACCTGAGGGCCACGCTTCGACGGCTGGAGGAGTGCGGGTTGACCCTGCACAAAGCAAAATGCTCGTTCTACCAAGACCGGGTGGACTTCTTCGGGTACACCTTCACGCGTGACGGACTGCTGGTAGATCCGAAGAAAGCGGAAGCCATCCGAGCGGCACCCACACCGCGGAGCCCGACAGAGGTTCGAAGCTTCCTTGGAATGGCGACGTACTGCGGGCGGTTCATTCCCCGACTGGCCACGCTGTTGGAACCGCTGCGCGCCCTCACGCGCCAAGATCGCCCGTGGGAGTGGACCCCGGAAGCTCACAAAGCGTTCCAGGAAATCAAGGAAGGGCTCCTCGATAAGACCATCATGGCATACTTCCACCCGCGACAGAAAACGGAACTGGTGGTGGACGCCAGCCCGGTGGGCCTGGGGGCCGTCCTCCTGCAGGAGCACAGCTCAGAAGTATGGAAGCCGGTGGCATATGCCAGCAAGGCGCTGACTGACACGGAGACGAGGTACGCCCAGATCGAGCGAGAGGCACTGGCAATCAAATGGGCGTGCCGGCACTTCCATCTGTATCTCTGCGGACAGGACTTCACCGTGGTCACCGATCACAAGCCTCTACTCTCCCTGTTCACGGGATCGACGAGGCTCGCCCCGCCCCGAATCGGAAGGTGGGCCGTCCAGCTGCAAGGGTACCAGTTCAAGGTAGTGTACCGGCCAGGGGCCCACAACCCCGCGGACTACCTGTCCAGACATCCGAAGCCAAGTCTCGAGGCTGGAGTGCAGGAGGACACAGGCAACACGGAGGCGTTCGTGAAGATGGTGTCCCAAGGAGCCTGTCCGAAAGCAATGACCCTGGATGAAATCGGCATAGCCACACGGGAGGACCCCACTCTGACCAGAGTCCGCAAGGCGCTAGATCGTGAAGGATGGACTCATTTCCTCGACGGGATTCGGGCCCTGCGGCCGGAGGTCAGTCATGCTCGTCAGCAGCTGTGGCATATCCGGAGTGAGCTCAGCGTGGGGGACAAAGACGTCATCCTGAGGGGGCAGCTGATAGTGGTCCCAGAGAGCCTCCAGCAGAAGGTTCTAGCCCTTGCGCACGTGGGCCACCAAGGCACGGCCAAGACCAAAGCAGGACTCCGAGACAAGGTATGGTTCCCAGCGATGGACACCAAAGTCGATGAAATGGTCAGACAGTGCCATGCCTGCACCATCACTGGAGGGGATCCAGCACCCGCCCAGGTGATCACTGAGGAAGCGAGCGCGTCGCCATGGACGCACCTCAGCATAGACTTTGGAAGTTTTCCGGATGGACGGCATATGATGGTTCTGGTCGACTCTTTCTCCAAGTTCCCAATAGTGGAAGTCATTGCGTCCACCGCGTTTCCCCACGTCAGGAGGGCCCTGGATCGCGTGTTCGCAACCTTGGGACTGCCCGAGGAGATCAAGTCGGACAACGGGCCCCCGTTTCAGGGGCGGGAGTTTCACGAATACCTGGCGAGTCAAGCCATCCGGCACCGGAAAATCACACCCCTGTGGCCACAAGCTAACGGGGAGGTGGAACGGCTGATGAGGACATTCAACCGGGCACTGCGGATTGCCGTGGAAGCCGGGGATGATCCGGAGGCAGCCCTAAGCCAGTTCCTGGGAGTATACCGTCAGACCCCCCATAGCACCACCAAATGTGCACCTGCGCATCTCCTGTTCAGAAGAGCCCCGAGAGACAGTATCCCGACGGATCCCGCCTGGACCCCCGCAGAGCGAGATGATGTCGCCATTCAGGCCAGGAGAGAGTTGACCAACCAAAAGGCGAGTGAAGCACGCCGAGCCCAGGACACTGGGCTCAAGGTCGGAGACAGCGTGGTCATCAAGGACCGGCACCCGGGCTGGAAGTTCCGAACACCCTATGAACCCGAGAAATGGACAGTGACGGGGGTGCAAGGGACCATGATCACGGCACGTCGTGGCCAGCAGGCCATCACGAGAAATGTGTCCAGCTTCAAGGTGGTGCCGGAGACAGGCCGCGAGGTTGAAGATCCTGATCTGGCTGAGGGCAGGGCCCTGGCCGGAGATCCAACGTCTCTCACCCAAACAGCTTCCCCTGTGGCCGGTGGATGATCGTCCGAGTCAGGTGAGGAGACTGGCCAGAGGTCTGGGAGTCAGGACAGTGGGGCGGGTGAGTCTGGGACTCTTTTGCAGGACAGGTCACTCGATTCTTACTCCAGATGCCCGAGGTACGGGCTGCGCCCCAATCCGGCGCCTAGCCAGAGACTAAGAGACTATGTATAGACTTTTTCCCAAAGTATGGATCGTGTGTGGGCTGTACAGCTAAAACAAAGGAGGGATGTAGAGAGCCACTCGGGCTCTCCACTACTATGTATCAATATCGCACACGCATCCACACACCCCTGGGGCGGGCTCGCCCCGAGGGGATAAATAAAGGTGGGCGAGACCGCACGTGGTTTCTATGGTGTAGCCCAGCAAAGTATTAACTGTGTGGTGTCCTTTACTCGTGCTGCGGTAACAGCGACCCTGGGCCTACACCTCTACACCGCCCACGTTGCTGCCGCTCTTCTGTCACGCAGACTGAAAACCGCTTCCAAAATGCTCCGGACCTCCCAGGCAATTATGGCAGTCGTGCTGATTGCTGTTGGCATTTGGTGCAGCCTTTGGGATGCCTCTGGCCTGTGCGGGCCTAGTTGCACTACTCGCTGAGTGACGCCCCAACAGCCAGCAGCATTCATTGACAGCAGAGCCGCACCCACTCAAGCAAGGCCTCACCGAGCCCTGTGCAGGTGCCGGGACGACTCTACCATGTGCGACAGAGACACCGCTCTTTTCACCCGCGGGCCTTACTTTTCCTGTGGGCGGCACCCTGTTCCTCCATGTAGTAACTTTTATTCATTCGGGTCTCGCTGGGGGTCTCACACCCAAGTTTCCCCAGTTTCTTGAGGGGTACTACATCTACCTCTATGCGTCTCAAGTTTTCTGTGCGGCGGCCAACCTCTCACTATTTCTTAATTTCTCCGGCCCCTCTGCAGCAGCCATTCTCACTGCACGGGCTCAGCGGGAGCTGAGGCACCCATCAACGAGACTCAGGTGGCTCGCCTCGGGTCACACAGCGGTCCGAGGCCCAGACAGACACCACCTCCACTTGCCGATAGTCCCTTCACCCAGACCAGGAGCATGACTATGGGCAGTATTCCACTACACAGGGGTGAGAGGAGTTGGGCAGTTGCTCCCCTTTTTCTTCCGCTTGTCTGACTCTCTTTGCTGCTCCACTCGCTGCTCCCGTCACTTAGAGCTCACCTTGTGCCCAATGGCTGATCGAGCCTTACACCTTGCTGTACTGTATACGGGGGTGGACCGGCTTTTTGGCAGTCCGGCTCCACTTGCACCCAATTAAGGCCTCAGCAGGGCGTTGGCAGGGGTCATGCCACAGGGTACCTCACTTCACCACTTGGTCTCTCTATTGGGTGCCACCCTGCACTTGTGGGCACTTCAGGTGCGGGGTGGGCTCCTGATCCCCTCCTTCTCTCAATGGGCATCTTCCATGCCCTGCGGGCGGTCAGGCACCTCCTACACCTGCTAGCAGGGGGTGCACTTGACACGAGCTGCACTCTCCCCCTCAACCACCAACAAGGCGGCTGCACCTGCGGGCTCACCCGATCGTCGCCAATGTAATTGTGTGGGGCCCTAGGCCCTCATGCATTAGGAGTGACAACACAGACACAGGTAGTTAGTTGGTAGTAGTGGCCCAGGGCATGTGCGCCTGGCCCCTTTTATTATCAGGGACACATACCTGTGATGCCTGTGTTGGATGGGTGTGGGGTGGGGTGTAAGCCAGCCCTCGGGGAGTGGCTAGTAACATAACAACTTGAATAGTGACCAGCAGGTCACTACACAGTCTATGCCAAAGTCTAGCACACACTCCATGACTTCGTTGTTTCTGCTTGTTTCACCACATGCGTTTGTGACTCAGTCCTTCAACTTTCTGTGAAAACAGAACGATGCTAGTACTGACCACTTGATGGCGACATGCTCTTTTAAATAATAGAACATTTCTCCAGGCTGTGTCCTGTACCAGAGATGTTCAGAATTACACATGCCCTAAGTATGTTCACCCCACCATCGCTCGAACCTCTAACCAGGGCCAGCGCTTGGCATGGGCAGTATGGGCAGCTGCCCAGGGCCTTGCACTCAGCTCACCAGCATGGGGCCAGCACCAGTGCAACACACCACCAAACCTCGTGTGCCCCCTGCCAATCCCGTTGAAGAAAGGTGTCTGTTTGCAATTGGGCTTACAGGAGGGTGCCCCTTCCCTGGGCCTCTCAGGGATGGTGTGGGGAGGCCTAGGGGAGAGGGACACTTCATCTTGTGACAGTTACAAGGAGATTTTATCCTGAAATTAGGCCTCCTGTCTGGCTGCCCATTGAGGAACACAGGGGGACATCCATCGTCAGCTCTTTACCGTCTGCTCAGTTTTAACTCCCAGCCCCCAAGCTTTTCTCACACTTTCAGCCCGATATGAGCTGTGAAAGGGGTGCATGTAGGTGCCAGAGAGGGAAGCTGCGGCCCAGGAGGAGTCTGCACAAAGCAGTTTCTAAAGCCCTGAAGGTGTCACTTATGTAAATTAGAGGGGCCTCGCACATTCCCCTGCGCCCGGGGCCCCAAAAATCCTCGAACCGGCCCTGCCTCTAACTCTCCCCTGTAAAGAAATTCTAATAGTTTACTTTCGTGCAGGTAAGCATCGGCTGCTTTCGAAGATTGTCTTTCTAGATTAGTGTCTTCAGGGAATGAATTCACATTATTCGCATTCAGAAACCACAGCTTCCTTTTGATTATAACTTCCTTTGCACTCTGTTCTCACGAGGCCTCTTTCATGTGACGTGACTGCTGTCCCTTCTCAGGAAGTCAGCTTTTCATGTGGCCCCAGAGCTGGGTTTCAGTTCCTAATTTAGAGGTTGTTTTAAAACATAATCTATTTGATGACCCGTGCAGTTGCTTTTGGCAGTTCTTTGATCAAACTGCCTCTAAACAGTCTGTTTCTTTAAAAGAAGTACCTTCCCCCAAAAAATGTTACTGCCATTGCTGGTAGATTGACAAAATTAGAATTGTCTTTTAATTTTCTTTTAATTTAATTTCCAGAAAATATCATTTTACACAAAAAGAATTATTAATTAATCGAGTCATACAGGTCGTTTAGCGGGTTATACATTAAACGTGAATAAATTTCAGCTAAACAGTTCATAAGAGTGGTTCATAACAGATAGAATAAACAGGTCATCCTTTAGCACCTTATCGATATTGAGACCAACAGCTAAGATGTTCATTGATGAAGTTATAAAATTCTATCGAATAAAACCAAGATGTAAACTGTTCATACAGTACATAACAGATAAAAGATACAAGATCGTCTTTTAGCAGCTTTTCAAACCTAAGAACAAATTCTAGGGTATTATGTGATCATGTTATAAAATTCTAACGATTAAAACCAGGGTGTAAAATCATATATTATACAATTCATTCATACTTTATCAGCCTCAAGTTATTAAGCTACACCCCTTTGGGACACATCTTCTTACTTCAACCCCCTAATTTCTCTGTTCCATTCAGAAATGAGTGCCCACATTTTCCTCCCCTGGGTTCTAGCCTGTCTGCCCCTGCAAGCATACAGAGCCATCTCTTGTTTATATATTCCGAGAAGTCTGGCAAGCCACATCTGAAAAGTTGGAGGTTCTACATCTTTCCACCTGGTGGCTAACATTATTCTAAATATCGCTGTCCCCAGAAATAAACAATATTCCTGTGCGGTGTAGAGGGTCAAGGAGCTATCGCATCCTAAAATCAGCAATGTAGGGGTCAGTTCGAATCTGATGCCAAACAATTTCTCCCAGAAGCCAAGCAACCCCTTTTTTAATAGAAATAATTTATCACAGTCGTAAAACATATGAATCAGGGTTGCTGGAACATTTATCATCCTGCCTTTTCCCCCACAAAAATAATTTAGAGGGTGTAAAATATAAATTAAATATAGTTTAATAAAGTTGTGCTTTTAAGTTTATGGATAGAAGTATTGTGGCAGACAAGGATAAGCTCATGTAAATATCCACCTCTGGATTGTCCAATTTCAATGCCCAGGATGTCTCATTTTTTTTCAAATCATCTGGTGATTTTTCAAGCAATGAGCTGTAGATATCCATAATTCTATTTGATCTCCTAGTAATAGCTTCTAGCAATGGTATCCTTTCTAATTTAACCGTTGGCCTACATATAGTAAGAATACTCCTAATATGTACAAATTTAAAATATTGATTTGCTGGAATTCCAAAATCACACTGGAGCCGTGAGAATTGTAAAACTTGTGCCCCCGTACCTACACCCAGCTCTTCCCATGTTTTCCCCATAACATCATATACCTGACAAGGGAATAGCGAGGAGCGCCACAAGGGAGTATATCTGCAGATTTTAGGAATCGTCATTGTAGGAGAGTAGGATCTGCTTCACATGGTTACCCCCACTTTTTGCTGCTGTAACACTGTTTTTCGACTGTAGTCTGGCTGGGGCCCTGCTATTCAGGACCCCAGCCTAGCTGCTTCTTCTCTAAATTGATTCCATGTACCTTAGGTACATCACAGATTGGATTCTGAGGTGCCCTTATAAGTCCCTAGTATATGGTATACTATGTACCCAGGGCATAGGTACCCCAGAGGCCTACCAGGGGCTGAAGTATGTATTATGCCACCCCTGGAAAGCCCTCCAAAATGACACCACAGGTCTGCTACTGCAGCCTGGGTAAGGTGGTGCATGCACCCCTTATTGAGATATAGGTTCACTATATCTCACCTGTCACTGCACATAGAAACCTATCAGTCACCCCTATGGCATGGGTCCCGCAGCGTCCAGTGAACACCGTAAGAGCGCCTGGACGGGGTTGCCTTCACCGGGGTGAGCGCATCTGTACAGGGCTGCGAGCAGCAGGGGACTCCATTGCCCAGGAGTCCCTGCGAGCCCCATTGCCTACACCTGGGCTGCTCTCCCTGCACGACACGCCCCCCTGCATAGCTGTGATTAAAAGCAGAACACCAAGCTCCCATCCCTGGGATTCATCTTTGCTTTCAGGAACGACGTGGGACTAACCAGTTGACTTTCTTGCCTTTCCCGGCCCAACAACTCGCCGGACCCGCTGCGCGGGTCCCGCAGCGTCCAGTGAACACCGTAAGAGCGCCTGGACGGGGTTGCCTTCACCGGGGTGAGCGCATCTGTACAGGGCTGCGAGCAGCAGGGGACTCCATTGCCCAGGAGTCCCTGCGAGCCCCATTGCCTACACCTGGGCTGCTCTCCCTGCACGACACGCCCCCCTCACCTACCTAATTTCCAAACTTAAGCAGCCACTCATCCGCAGCGCGGGAGCGCGCGGGAGCGCCCGGGGCTAAGCCCGGGCAAAGGGCGGGCCGTCTAAGGCCGTCCAAGGACGTACAGGGACGGGCCGGGCCCTTTCTCTTACTCTCGGGATTCGAGGACTCAAAGTATGTTTTAGTTATCAATGTGATAAGATGTTGAATGTAGTTATAATGTGTAATTGAAGTTTTAAACTTTTATCTAATTTATATTTTAAATTGTACACATTATTCCTTATTTTTAGTCTTATGATGTCCTCATCACTAAGAAAGGGTAGGCGGGTTACAGTAAAGTCAAGTAGTGTTAAAGCCACTGGAACCTTAGATGATTTTATCACCCGTGCCACGGGGATATTAGATAAGGAAATTGCTCTTACTGAAAAGCGTTTGTCTCTGGACTTAGTTACGGGGAAGCGTTCATCTTTGGGTCGGTTTGCATCTGTGGTCACTCCTGAAAAGAGCATAATAAACGACTTGGAAGCCAGCCCAGACTTAGCCGTTACTTCAGATAATCAAGAAATATCTATGGGCGATGTAGTGAACGGTCCAATAGAAGATTGTTCTGTATTGAGCAATATTGAGGATGGGATCCAACACCCTAATTTGACCCTGTCAGGCCCCATTTCCCTACAATCCAAAGCTTCGGCCTCTGTTCCAGAAGTCACAAAAACTAGTAAACGTAAAAGAGGGGGAGGTCACTTGAAGGGAAGGGTCATACGTATGGGAGACCCTGGTGATCTGACTCATTGCTGCCAAAACAACAACAACAAAGCTTTGTTAACACATATTGAGAAGCTGGTAAAAAATCTCTTGTTACCCCTTATTGAGAGAACACAAATAGTTAACCTAAAATTGGACCAATTAGAGCACTTAATATCAGTTAACACACATTCGCTGGAAATTTTGGCTAACAGCAAATTTCCACAGGCCCAGGGGAATTGTATTGAAATAAAGAAGGGGGCTCATAAAACCTCTATTCAAAAACCAAGTAATCCGCCCCAGCCTATTGCATCTGTTGATTCCCAGCGAACCCCTGTACGATCAGTCCCAACTAGACCTGCACTGGTGGCTGATGGGGACTCTCAGTCAATACCGATTATGGCTATAGCAGCAGCACCGAGCTCAATTACATCTAAGCCAGTAGCCTCATCTCAAGTTAAACAAACTCCACTGAGCGGCCCATTAGTTCTGGATGAAATGGCACCTCCAAGTAAACCAATATGTGTGAATATACCCCCCGAATCTGCACCTTTTATGGCCATCCTGACAGGTGTCCCGGTGGTCGCACCAAATAAACATGAATCAAATCAGGACCTATCAAATAAAGTCATATTCTGGCTCAACAACAATAGACCACTCCCCCCAGCCTCTAGTACAAAAATATTAAACGTACGAAGGGTCCCTTGGGTTGGCCCAAGCAAGAAGGATTTAGAGGGGGATTGTATCCTAATTAATTTTAGGGACAGGTGGGTCAAGGACTTAATCTGTAACAAAGCAAGGTTTGCTAGAATGGGGGATATTCAATGTATAGGTCTTGAATATTTTTATCCAAACTTGCATCATCTTCCCCCTAACCCTCGCTTTCCTGGGTCGAGAGTGCAGGGTAATAATTACTCTGGATGGACTCAGATTAATACTATATCTCGACCCCCTCAAAATCATCCTGGTTTGTGGTTCCAGGGTGATGGATCTTTCATGGGGCCAACAAGTTTCAAAAATTTTGGGCAAACCCCCTATGACCAATCAAGAAGGAGATTCCAGGGGGAGGAATACCTAGGGTGGATGCCAAATAACAATATTCCATTAAGAAACCGATTTGACCCACTGGTGGGAATGGAGGGTTTAGATTGACCATTAGACAAGAAAAAGGAAAGCATTTTATCTACCACAGATTTGGTCATGGGGGAAAACGGGGGGATAAGGCAGGAGGATAACCAGGTGGTGGACGCTTTCGACCACAATGCTCAACCTAATATGCGTTCGGATAGTCAAACTGTTAGCAACTTAGCCTGTGAGCTAAACCCACCAATTACTGGGCCTGACCTGGAAACTCCAATAAAGTTTGTGGACAATAGCCTAGGGGAACCTGGGCTGTGTCTAATCTCATGGAATATTGCAGGTCTTGCGGGTAGAATGGAGGATGAAGCTTGGCTGGAGCATGTGGGTGGTCAGGATATCCTGTGCTTTCAGGAGACATGGAGCAGAGTGGGTGGGGAAATTGATGGTTTTCAATCTTTTAATGTTTTGGCGGTCCCATCACTAGCTGGGAGGGCAAGGGGTGGGTTAATGACAGCTCTATCCATCAAACTAAAGAACCTGATAACCTCAAAAATAGTGGATACTCCTTGGTACCAGTTGCTCTTGTTGGAAAATTTGTTCCCAGAGCCCGTGTTGTTAATTAATTGGTACCATAATGTCTTTGATAGAAATGATGTATCTACAATCCAGAGTTTGGAGGAAGCAATATGTAAGGCTCGTAGTGATCGAGCTTTATTAGTAGTTATTTGGGTTGGTGATTTTAATTGTATACTGTGCAAATTTGGTGGCTGCAATGTCTGTGGTATCAATGATCTAAATGAACAGCCCTTGATGCATTTTAAACACACGCCCCAGGGGGACGCTTTAAATAATATCATTATTCTAAATGACTTATGTATGGTAGAGCCCTGGGCTGCCCCAAATATATCGCCAATACCAACCTTTCAGGGAACAAGAGGTGCAATGAGTACTATTGATTTTGTATTTGTGTCTAGTAACTTTCTTCATTATGTTAATAGGCTTGAGGTAATCGCAAGTGCCGTAAGCGATCATAATCCTTTAATGCTATCCTTGAGTGCCCCTGCTAGTAGAAAACATTTGGTTTGGGAGCAACCCATAACATATAATAAAAATCAGGGAGTTACCATGAAGTGGGGGAAAATAAATGCTGAAGGCCTTGAGGTAGAGATTCTGAATGTTTGTAAAACTGAGATCGAATCATGCCTGTCTCTGACGTCTGATCCAGACAAGGTCATTGGGAGTTTTGAAAAATTATGTGGGCACGTGGCTGAGCACCTTAGAAAACCAGTGGGGAAAAAGAATTTAAGGTGTTTTAAATGGTTTGACTCCGCATGCTCTGCCTCACATAAATCCTTAAAAGCTGCCCTTACACAAAAACCAAGAAATAAGGAACTGATAAGATCGACCAGAAGGGCTTATAAAGAGGCCATCACAAAGAGGAAGCAGGAATTGAAAAATCGAGCCTGGGACGATCTAGAGAAGGCCTCTGAGCTAAAAGATAGTAGGCTCTTCTGGGAAGTAGTAAATCGTCCCTTGTTTAAAAATGACACCAAAGAAAGTATACTGACGCAGATTACTGGTGAATCTTGGGAAGTTCACTTTGGTAAAATCTTTAATCCCAAAGCATTATTACTTTCGGATTTGTTGGATGATGTAGGGGATTTGGTGGTACCATCTTCAGCTTTGCTTCTTAGCTCTTCACTTACACTGGAAGAGGTTGAAGTAGCTTTGAGGAAGGGCATATCATTAAAAGCCCCGGGCCCTGATGCCGTCCCTTTAGACTTTTTTAAACATAATATTGAAGCTTGGGCACCTTTATTACTGAATGTTTTTAGGGCTGTTGTTCTTGGTCGCATCCCTGTATCGTGGAAGGTGGCAGTGGTGGTGCCGATTTTCAAGAAGGGCGATAGGTGTGATCCCCGATGCTATCGCCCTATATCCTTGATCGATGCATCATGTAAACTATTGGGGAGGGTTATTTTGGCCAGATTAGAAACATGGGCTGACTCTGTTGGTCTAATTGTGAACTCCCAGTATGGATTCAGAAGTGGGAAGGGGACAGTTGAGCAGTGCCTGAATTTGGCGCTAATTATTGGCAAGTACATGAAGGCAAGGAGTTCTGCAATTTACCTTGCCTTCATGGACTTGTCAAGCGCCTTTGACACTGTTTGTAGAAGCAGGCTGTGGCAGATGATGGACGATATGGGCTTCGAAGAACCCCTGGTGACACTTCTCCGCAGACTACACGCAGCAACGTCCGTGGCTATAAGATTTGGACCTGGGGGGGAAACAACTAAACCTATTCCCTCAACTGAGGGGGTGCGTCAAGGTTGCATTTTGGCGCCTTTCTTGTTCCTAGTATACACAAATGGACTAGAAAAGTACTTGTTGGACCACTGTTGTGATTTTCCTAAGGTAAACGGTAGGAGTATTCCTATACTCTCATATGCAGACGATACTGTTTTAATGACCCTCACTGGAAACAGTTTGCAGTTGTGCCTAGATGCCTTTAACACCTTCATGCTGGATCTTGACCTGAAGGTAAATTTTGGAAAATCTTTTGCAATGGTCTGTGGTCCTAAAGGAACAAAACCTAGAAAATTTGTGGTGAATCACTCTACTATTGAAAGGGTGGAGAATTTTAATTACCTTGGAAATCTTTTCAATAGCAAACTAAGTTGGGCTCCTTTAATGAAGGCTCGAGCCCAGAGTGCTACCCGCTCCATAGAAGGTCTTTTTCGCTTCTGTGGTAAGTTGGGTCAAAAACCTGTTGCGCACCTTAAAACTCTTTATATATCTAAATGTTTATCTGTGGCTACCTACGGGGCAGGAGTATGGGGGACCGAAAACCCCTCAGTGGTACAAGTGATGGAAAATAAATTCCTAAAACGGGTATTACTGATTCCATCGGGTTCATCGAATAGCTTCTGTCATAATGAAATGGGAATGACCAAAGTGACTGACATCATTCGTCTGTCACCCCTATTATTATGGGGCAAAATATGGTTATCTGACGATTTGCAGCTCTCGAGAGAAATTCTCTCAGACTGCTTGAGCCTGGATAATGCAAACAAGATCCCCTGGTTGTCATACGTCAGGGACATGTTGAATAAGATAGGTTTGGGTCATGTTTATGAAAATCCTGCAAACATCCAGGGAAACATAAAAACCCAAATTAAGTCAAATTACTGGAAGTTTTTAGGCTCACGGTGTCTGGGAGGCCCTATTGGCTATGTACCTAAGTTACAGCATCAATTTTATTTAACTTTTACAACTAATGTCCAATGGCGGTTTTATCTCACGAGGTTTAGGCTAAATACCCTCCATTTTCTTTTCGCCTTTCCTAAACAAGGGGGTTGGTGTGAGCAGCTACCCCCTTGTCCCTGTAATGACAGAGTTAGCCAAAGTACTATACATGTTGTCCTGTTTTGCTCCTTATATCAAGATCCTAGGATTAGATTTATTAAACCTGTCCTGAAGGGGCGGCAACCATGCACTTATAAAGAAGGCTATGATTATTTGCTGTCATTATCTTCTGTTGATACTTGCTGTGCCATGTTAAATTTTATAAGAGTTTCACTTCAGATTAGGAAACGCTATGGATAAATTAGCTGTAGAACTGTGCTTTGCCATTGGATTTGTATTTATGCTGTATGATGGATTTTTTTTTTTTTTTTTTTTTTTTGAATTATAATTTTTATTTTATGGATGGATCACCTTATTTGTGTATTATGTTTTTTAACTTTGTGCTTTTATGATTCATTGTATGAATCGAATAAAGATTTTTGAACCGAGCCTTATCAATCCAGCAGGCAGGGTGCTTGATTATATGTGAGAGGGTGCCCAGGCATGAGCTGAGCCCTCTGCAGCCTTCGGAATCTCTTCTCCAAAGTTGTTATTAGTGCAGCCTGACCATATACTCTTAAGTGCATTATATCTAAAACGGTTAATGCTAACTTTGGACTGACTGCACGGAAACATGTTGTGTTTGGCGTCAAACACCTTGGAATCATACCCTCACACCAGTTCCTGATGTGAGAATATGGTCCCACCCTTCTAGAGAGAGAGACATGGCATCACCGGTATACCCGGTACCAACTTAAGAGAGCCCTGGCATCACAAAATGGATGCTGCAGCCACAGACACGGGTCTGGCCTCCTGCTGCTGACCGATACTCTGGCAGGGTAGGCCTGGACAATAGGTTTCCTGTCACAGGGAGGTGTAACCACCTGCCAGACAGGGTGATGTGTATTGGGGCTGGGTGGGAGCACTCTGAGAGTGCTTTGAAGTCCTGCACTGGGGGCACATTTGGTGTCCCTGTGCATAGTCCAGCTCAAACCGGTTCAGGGGCATCCAGCCCCTGCTCTGGTGCGAAACTGGACAAAGGAAATGGGTGTAGCCACCCCTCTTTTCAAACCCTCCCATAGGTGGGTCCCCTGAGTTAGTCCAACCCCTTCCTCTGGTATAAGTAAGGAACCTCTGTAACCAGAATTTGAGATATCCCTGGATGAAACTCTGTAACTGAATCCTGGAACTTCGACTCTCTACTCAAGACTACAGGATGGAAGAAATCTCCCTTGGGGTCAAGGAGTGACTTCCCTGTTTGGCAGGCACCAATGAAGCAATTGCCGGTCTGCATCTCTGAAGCTCCCGCCGGACGCCGAAGACTTTGCAACACAGGAAGAGGATTTCCAGACTTCTCAGAGGCTGACCCGAGACCCCTGCAAAGCTGAGACCCGCAGCCCTCGTGAGTAACGTGGAACCGGAACTCCTGGTCACTGTGCATATTTGCAAGTGCATTGACTTCTCGACGTGTCTTGAAGTCGTGCTTGGGGTTACTTGTAGCCCCCACCTCGAGCAGAGAATTCACTGATGATTATTGACTTAGTCACCCCGAGTGACCCGTGGGCCACCATTTTGTGATTCCTCTCGAGGTCCCTTCGCGATCCCTGGTACATTGACTGGTGGGTCCCTGTGAAGGTAACTTTGATTTTCCTTGGGCTTCCCTGGTTGCTCCAGATGTGCCCTGACTCCCTACCAAGTGGTGAGTCCCTCAGACCTTGCTGGTCTGCACCGAAGCATCTTTCTCCTTTCTGCATGGGTTGCTGTTGCCAAGGCTTGTTGTGTCCAATCTGGGCACTGACATTGCAGCACTCGACATCCTTTGTGGGACAGCTCGAATCCAGCTCCTGGTTGTCCTCAACGCCTCAGGGTCCTCGTGGCTGAAGAGTCAATCTTCACCTTCTTCACCTGAAACACCCGACATCGGTGGGCATTCGTCTACCGTGCCCCTGGTCACTGGCAAGTGACCCAGACTCTGTCCCCTCTGCTTTCAGGTTCTTCTCGACTTCGATCCAGGCTTGGATCTCTTCGGACACTTTGCATATTCCCGGCAGCAGCACTTCTTTTCCAGCTCCCATTGAAAACGATGACGCGACCCGACACCATTTGACACGTATGCACCCGGTTTCCCTGGGTGAGGTAACTCGAGTACTCCGGTGCTCCCGTGGGTGTTGACCCTAGAACTTCCTAAGTCCAAAAGGGTTTGGTCCTAGCTCATCTCTAAGTGTCCCTAATCTTTAAAAATCTAACCGCGACTTTCCCCATATAAGCTAACGGGAGCTCGCGGCTGTGTTCTCACACTGCACACGGACCTGTGTCATTAGCTTGGGTGGTTCTTTCGGGTCCCAGCGATTCTACAGGCTCTAGGCCTTGTGTCTAGTT
Organism: Triturus cristatus; assembly: GCF_964204655.1. Lineage (NCBI taxonomy): Eukaryota > Metazoa > Chordata > Amphibia > Caudata > Salamandridae > Triturus > Triturus cristatus. Next base: position 314,522,258 of record NC_140586.1, on the reverse strand, counting down.
AAGTTGTGGTTCTTATACCACTATTTTAGTATATGGTTTGGCTCGCCCCTAGGGCCTGACGTGTATTTGTGCTATTTTACTGTAATATTTGAAGTGTAACTTATGTGTTTTGACCTCTAGCCTCATAAAGAGACTAGCAGGGTGTGTTTTGAAATAAATACATATTGTTAGACCTGGCACCATTGGCGTGGGTCTCCCTTCCATTTTTCGCTCTTGTCTCCTCTGTTTTTGCTGGCATTAGATGCCCTGGGCGCTGTGCCACTGCCATTCAGTGCCACAGCGTGAATGCTCCCTGTGTAAATATGACATGTGAATTGGTATATCCATGATTGGCTTATTTGGTTTACCTGTTAGTCCCTAGTAGCGTGGCCTGTGTGTGCCCAGGGCTGGTAAACCAAATGCTGCTGGAGGGCCTGCAGCGCTGGTTTGCGCCACCCACAGAAACAGCTTGTAAAGTGTGTCTCAGACCTGCCACTGCAGAGCCTGTGTGCAGTCCAGATCTGCCATCTTGGCTGTGAAGTGCACCCACTTCCCAGCCCCTGAACCTTCCCTTGGCATCATGTAAACCACCCCTATGGTAGGGTGCATTGTATGTGTAAGGTAGGACATGCTGTGATGTGTGTATCATGTCCTGGTAGTGAATTGCACCCAATTTCGTTTTTCACTACTGTAAGGCTACCCGTTCTCCATAGGCCAGAATGGGAGGTTTGGCTATTACATTCTATAGTCCTAACTGACCCACAGAACATGGTAGGAAAACGAATTTAGTATGCCTGAGCTCAGAATATTAAAATACATCTTTTAGTGAAGTTTATTTTTATATTCTGTGTTTGAAAATACCACTTTTAGAAAGTAGGTATTTTCTTGCTTAAGCCTTCCAGTGTGCTCTGCTGTTATGTGTATTGGCTGTCTGGTTTTGGAGGGACAGGGCAGGCTGAGTCAGACCTGGGTTGAAAAGAGAGATCTGCATTGGAGTATGGGGAGGGGTAGCTCCTGGACCTGAATAGGGCTGTGCCTGGCAAGGTGAATGCTGGCTCCACGTCCCACTGTGCGTCTGATGCAGACCCCCTCTTTCTGAAAGGAAGGATGCAGCCTGGTAAACAAAGTGCTCCAGGGCTGGGCAGAACTGGTTGTGGCTGGGTTCAGTGACTTGTAGCTTCTGAGAGCAAAGACTTTTGGGGTATAAATTTCTGTGCTGAAACCCCTACAATTTGTATTGCTCCTGGACAACAAGAAGAACCTCTCTCCGTGTAACTGAAGGAATCTGCAGGAGAGAACTGTCCTTGTGCTTGTGTGCTGTTTCTTGGACTGGCCTGTAGTGGTTACTACTGGACTTGGAAGAAGAGGAAAAGGACTTTGAAGGAACTTTTATTTTTGCTACAGCAATCACCCAAGGGCTAGAAGAGAGCTAGCCTCCTGCTCGAGTCTCAGGCACATCAGACTCCACCACCAGCCTCCTGTTACCTCCCAGCGAGGATTTCTATCTGCAGGTGAGGCTCCTGTGAGTTCCAGGGCCTCCAGTTCTACTGTGGAGAAGAGAGTGCTGAAAATCATCGCTATCGCCCATTAGCGAGCTGCTGCAGCTGAAGAGCATAAGGAAAATCATCGCGCTGCTGCCGCTGAGTGCTCGCTACCGGAGATCATCGCATCACATGTTTGCGGGCTGCCAAATGCTCGCTGATCCGAAGATTATCGCATCGCATGTTTGCGGGCCTCCAAATGCTCGCTATACAAAGATCATCGCTTCAAGTTCATCACTTCACGACATCGCAGCGCGGACGCCGAGCGTTCGCCATTTTCATCGCATCGCATCAGGATCGTCGCTCCCTCGCGGGGCGCCATTTCTTTTCATCGCAACATGATCGCACACTCAACAGGCTCGGCGCATCATCCTCCCTTCACGGCAAGGATTCAACGTATCGCCGGCTTAGCATGGAGAAGTTTGTCGCTTTGCCCTGCACACAGATCAGCGCATCATCCTCCCTTGCGGCAAGGATTCAACGCATCGCTGGTCACACGTGAGGAAAATCATCGTTACAACTCCTTAGCGACATTTTGGTTGCTTTGCTACAGAATCCAGGTAGTTTGTGAGTAAAAGGGTCGCAGAGACCACTGCCTTGAACTGAACTCCTCTTTGCACACTTTGAACTATTTTTGCAGCATTTTAAGAGCAACCCTATTCTCCTAGTATTGTGGCTTTTTACTGTTATTGGTCTTGTGTTAAGTCTATATATAAAGATACTTTTTTTTTTTATAACTACCTGTGTGGTGTCCCTTTGTAGTGTTCCTCACTGTGTTACTGTGTATGGTCATAAATGCTTCACACACTGACTCTGAGATAAGCCTAGCTGCTCGTGCTACGTTACCACAGGGTTGAGCAGGGGTTATCAAAGGGTGTAGCCCGCTTACTCTGACTTAGGAAGAAGGGTCCCTACTTGGACAGTGGCCAGCCATTGCCAACTAGAGACCCCATTTCTAACACATATATTTTATATATATACCTGGTGTGTATCCCTTTCATTTGGTCAAACAGGAGATTATAGACTGGTAAAACAAGCTGCTTTACATTCCTTCAAGACTTAGCCTGAAGGCTGCTGTCCATAGCTACCACTAGGATAGCTTTCAATAAAGGTTGTCTTTAACCTATCATCAATAAGGGGTTGTTTGGACTGGTACAGGGTGCCCACTATACCTAGTGGACAGCATATACCAGGCCAACTTCTCACATTGGTGTGCAGCGTGTGGGATTCCAGCTTGCTATTGTTTCACCAGATAGTCTCAATTGAATTGACTAACTGAAAACCACTAAAGGTACCCAAGGTACATATAATACAAGCTTTAGAATACAGTAAGTTCTACTGGACTTAGAGTTGTGTGTTAAGGGCTTAGCACACTCTTTCTACAACCCAAGAGAGTTTAGTAGGCCACTCTAGAGTAGGTAGTGCATTCACCACACCTCACTAGTAATGTATTCAAGGCCAGGAACCAGTGGGTCCCTGCCAGAAGCCAATGGGCTTCTTATCTCCAAGTATGATAACCTCCCATTCTTGGAATTGAGAGCATTATGCAGTACTAGGAGACTGAAGACAGGCAAAAGTCCAACCACCCAGCATCTCATAGAGGTACTCAGGCTGGATGATCTCAGAAGACCTATAGGGTCTGAAGGGGTAGGCAGCCTGGGTGGAGCAGCAAATGAGGAAGGGCCTGGGGTGAAATTTCCGATGACTTGACCTCTAATGCTGACCAGGAAGATGACAATGATCTTGACCTGGGGAATCCAGCTCCCCTGGAAGATGAGAGGGAGGGCCACAATGGTCCCCTCTTTGTCCCTTTTGGAAGAGTTGGTGGTGAGCCTAGAAGGTCTAGATCTCCCTCAGTGGAGTCTAACCATCCTGGTTCATCTATAGGGATCTCTATCTCTGCTCATAGGAGGGGAACCTCCCAGGAGAGGAGAGAGAGACAGCTGAAGTATGAAGAAGCTCAGCTTTACACCAGAAAGCAGCAAGTGGCCTTAGACAAGGAATCCCTAGAACTCTACAGAGCTAGAAAAAAGATGGGACTAGAGTCCCATGGTGGCAGCAACATCCCTAGAGATGGGGAGAGGTCTCATGACCATAGAAACCTAAATAAGATTGTCCCTCCCTACCAGAGTGGGGATGATATCCACAAATGGATTACTGAACTGGAAAGGGCCTGTAAAGTTCAAAGGGTACCCCAGGAGCAGTGGGCAGCAATCTTATGGCTCTCCTTTGCAGACAAAGGTAGAAATAAGCTCCTCACTGTTAGAGAAGAGGATGCTGATGATTATACCAGTCTGAAAAGTGCATTGATTGAAGGGTTTGGCCTAACCACTGAACAATATAGGTTAAAGTTCAGAGATACCCAAAAGGCACAGAATCAAGACTGAGTAGACTTTGTAGATTGTGCTACTAAGGCTCTGGAGGGTTGGTTACTTGGCAGCAAAGTGCATGACTTTCAAGGATTGTACCATTTGATTATGAGGGAGTAGATCCTTAATAATTGTCAAAATCAGCTGTTGCACCAGCACCTGGTGGACTCAGATCTGACCTCTCCCTAAGAATTGGGAAAGAAGGCGGACAAATGGGTCAGAACCAGGGTGAGGCAGAAGGTTCAGAACCAAGGTGGTGACCGGAAGAAGCAAGATCCTAAAAACTCTGACAAGGGTGGGAAGAAGGGTAAAGACCAGAAGTCTTCACAAGGTCCCCAAAAATCTTCTTCGGGTGGGGATTCACAGTCTAACAAGGGAAAAGGCCAAAGGAAAGACTGGTGTAAAATCTGTAAACAGAAGACTCACTGGACAAGTGATTGCACCAAGTCCAAAGACTCAACTCCAGCCACCATTGCCCCTAAGGCAACTGTTCCCCCTAGTACAGCTACAATTGATGGTGCTAATGTTCAGAATAAGGGTGTAGTAGGGTTGACCATGGGTTCTGAGATGGACTCTGGCCTAGTCAGGGTTCCAATTCAGGCTGTCCTGATCTGTGATGGAGCCATGGACATGTCCTCCTTTGTGAGTCCCAGTAACTTGGGCAAATACAGACAGCAGCCTTTGATTAATGGAAAAGAGACTTTGACATTCAGGGACACAGGAGCAAGTGTCACAATGGTGACAAAAGATCTTGTGGATCCTGGGCAGATTATACTTGGTGAAGTGTACCAAGTGACCAATGCTAGCAATGTCAGAACAGACCATTCTCTGGCAGTTGTTAACTTCTCCTGGGGAGGGGTAACTGGCCTTAATAAGGCTGTGGTAAGTGCAGACCTACCAGTCGAGTGCTTGCTTGGCAATTATCTGGAAACTTCAGCTTGGGCTGAAGTGGAGCTCAGGACACATGCAGAAATGCTAGGGATCCCTGCACATGTCTTTGCTGTGACTAGATCACAGGCCAAAATATCTAGCACTGGACAGACCCTGGATTTTGGAAGAATGGACCAGGTGCCTCCCAAGAGGAGGAGCAGTAGGGTTAAGGCAGTGCCTTTCCCCCTGACTCAGAATACAGATCAGCCTCCTGAGGGAGATGATTTTGAATAATAATAATCCAAAAAGGGGGACAAGGGGCTTTATTTAAGGAGGTCCAATGTACATGCCCCAGAAGTCTATATCCAAAACGGGGTACAGAGTTCCTCAAGTACAGGAGAGAAGAGATGAAGTAATCAGTGGAAGGCCAGGGAAATTTCCCTTGGTGGAACTAATGCTCTCACACACCCAGCAAGCTAGGTGTCATGCTTCATCATATGAGCATTGCCCCTCGTCAAGTCGGCGCTGCAATCCTTGACGGGCTCCCGAAACCGGGGCTCTTTGTCGGGGATCTTTTGTTCCTGCCGATATATGCTTGGGTGTGAGGGGCCTAGTGGAATGAATGTAGCAGAATATGGAAGTAAAAAGGGTTGGTCAGTCCTAAAAGTGTTTTATTCAAAAGGTAGACTACCCTATTAAAAATGGTGTAGAGTGGCTAAGTCCTAGAAATTAAGTCTCTAGACGTAAAGCTCTACTCTAGAATGATCGACATGTTTCTTGCCATGTGTGTCAGGAGGATCAGGGCAATTCATCAGGATCAGGGACTGTCTACATAAAATGTGGTAATGTGTATTCTACATACCACGTCCTAGGCTGCTGGCGTGTAAAGATAAAATAATCATATCAAGGATAAAATCAATAACATCTCTTCAACGAGTACATAATCTTTCAACAATGGTGTTTCCAGAATCACCGTGCACAATGTGAGTGTGACACACTAGTTCAAGGTGCACAATTTTCAAAGGATCAGTGAACGTGAACACAGGTGGGAGGGGGGTGGGTGGTATTAGATCTACTAATACACTAGTGATGTTCTCAAGGACAGCAAGGATTCACTCACCTAATGCGTTAACCAGATGAGCTAGCAACGGAGCTGGCGGCTATAAAGGACACCGATTGGGTCCTGGAGTAAAGGGGGTATAGAAACAATACAGGAGACCTCACAATACCAAGACCCAGATTTGCATATACAAGAACAAGTAGCCTGCGAGACATGTTGATTCACACTAGACCTAAGAAAAAGACTATCCCTTCACAGACCACACTTTGGGGCTTACCACCAGTCCAAGGTCATTTTCCCTGCGGTACATGTACCGTCTGTCAATTTACCACTACCACCAAGGAAGTCACGCTACTTGCCAATTTCAAATGGAGTATTAAGTAACACACTAACTGCAACACCAAACAATGTATCTATTTGATCACGTGCCCCTGTGGGCTACAATACATAGGTATGACTATGCGGCCAGTCAAAATCCGCATAATAGAACACAGGAGCAACATACGTTGCCAACGCACCACAACCAGACTCTACAGGCACTTTCTGGAGGCACATCATTCCCCTGATTCGTTACATTGGGTTATACTAGAATCTCACACTCAGATTTCCAAAACTTCTCTGTTTAGAGTAGAACAGAGATGGGTACATAAACTCTCATGTGACACTATTGGACTGAATGATGATATTCCGTGGAGTGCCCTTCCATAAATTGGATGCTCCCTTTTATGGCTTGAGACATCTAAATACACATCCATGTTGAACGAAGGCCAGTAATCCTAATATCATCGACATTGCACTAGCACCCAGGTGTAGCCTCTACCGAGCAAGTAGTCCACATGATACCTGGCTTTTAACTCTTAGGTCCTGACTTTTAGTGAATCTATTACACCTATTTTACAATAATTGTTACGCATTACCTACAAGCGATTTAGGCAATTGTGACCCACTACACGACCACACATCAGTCATGACTACAGCACTGCGTGGTAGATGTAGTTTATTGATTATCACAATATTATTGCCTATACCAGGGCACTACTATAGTTAATCTATCTACACACAACCAGGTCTCTACAACCGCCCTCTTGGTTTGTTTAAGATTGTTTTACATACGATCTCCTCGTGAGACACCTACTTTATTATGACAATTGTAGCTCGCTTCACAAGAACGCCGGACATCGTGCGCCATCTTAAACTGAATGGGTTAACGGACCCTGTGAGAGTCCCTGTTCCTTCTCTCCCTCCATAATACTGTATGGTGACACAATCATTCACGTTCCTGAACAACCAGTGATATCGAACTTGCCGACACCGTGAAGAAACATACTCCCTTACGCCCCGGCGTCCTGACCCGTCTCCATAGTAACCAGACACGTCAGTACGCAACGCGACGACACGTGACAGTAGGCTTACTTTCACTTTGGGTATATCTAGCCTTGGCGGCAGACGGTCCTTACCACCCCGGACTCTGACGGCTTGGGTAGGTCTAAAGGAGAAGCGTTCGTTGACGCTGGTGAGTACGCCCAACTTCTACACACCTGATATTCTGTTACTCACCATTGACCTTACTTTGGCGGACTATTCTCCCTCGTAATTGATTAAGCCGTTTTACCGCGATTAACGGCATACTTTGGGTCCTGTCTTTAGTCTGGTGGGCTACTTCAACCTGGCAATAATAAATGTCCCCCAGTCTTAGACTAAGCCGTTTACCGCGATTAACGGTGTACCAGGGGTCCTGAACTCCTACCGGACTCACCCTGAATTGTATCAGTATAATTCCAAGGCCAGACAGAATCATTGCATAATTGTTACTAGAGATAAAAACATTAGTAATAAGCACTGTCGACATCACTGTCTCTTCCGATTGGTCTTGATTGTCAGTGTTTGTTTGTTTGTCTGTTTCTATACCCCCTTTACTCCAGGACCCAATCGGTGTCCTTTATAGCCGCCAGCTCCGTTGCTAGCTCATCTAGTTAACGCATTAGGGGCCTCATGTACGTAGCCCAATACCGGCCGATTTTCTGTAATTATACCGTTACCGACCGGTATTTAGGCTGTTGACATGTAGGGGGCTCATATCTGTATTCGGTAATTTACCGAATTGGTAAAATTACCGAATCGGTAATTTTACCGATTCGGTAAATACCGAATACAGTAATGAGATGTAGGGGGACTGTGTGGTGGGTGTGGGGATTCGTTATTTACCACCAACTAATAGTTGGTGGTATATGACGAATATGTGTGAAAATGCATTTTTGTGCACTGTGAGGTGTGCAATGTGGCAGACATACATGCCCCTAGGGCATGTATGTGCGTCACATGTGCACACATGAACGTATCAGGGGTGCAACAGGGTGTCAATGTGACACCCTGCCACCCTTGAATGTGCTCCCCCATTACCGATTCGGTATTTACCGATTCGGTAATGAGGCATACCTTCCCATTGATTCAATCAATGGGAAGGTATGCCTCATTACCGAATCGGTAAATACCGATTCGGTAATTACCGACTTACTACGATTCGGTAACATTTACCGAATAATTACCTACATACACTTTACCGATTCTTAAATACCGAATCGGTATGATTCGGTATTTTAGAATCGGTAAAGTGTATGCCACCTACATATGGCCCTAGGTGAGTGAATCCTTGCTGTCCTTGAGAACATCACTAGTGTATTAGTAGATCTAATACCACCCACCCCCCTCCCACCTGTGTTCACGTTCACTGATCCTTTGAAAATTGTGCACCTTGAACTAGTGTGTCACACTCACATTGTGCACGGTGATTCTGGAAACACCATTGTTGAAAGATTATGTACTCGTTGAAGAGATGTTATTGATTTTATCCTTGATATGATTATTTTATCTTCACAGGCCAGCAGCCTAGGACGTGGTATGTAGAATACACATTACCACTTTTTATGTAGACAGTCCCTGATCCTGATGAATTGCCCTGATCCTCCTGACACACATGGCAAGAAACATGTCGATCATTCTAGAGTAGAGCTTTACGTCTAGACACTTAATTTCTAGGACTTAGCCACTCTACACCATTTTTAATAGGGTAGTCTACCTTTTGAATAAAACACTTTTTGGACTGACCAACCCTTTTTACTTCCATATTCTGCTACATTCATTCCACTAGGCCCCTCACACCCAAGCATATATCGGCAGGAACAAAAGATCCCCGACAAAGAGCCCCGGTTTCGGGAGCCCGTCAAGGATTGCAGCGCCGACTTGACGAGGGGCAATGCTCATATGATGAAGCATGACACCTAGCTTGCTGGGTGTGTGAGCGCATTAGTTCCACCAAGGGAAATTTCCCTGGCCTTCCACTGATTACTTCATCTCTTCTCTCCTGTACTTGAGGAACTCTGTACCCCGTTTTGGATATGGAGATGATCTTGAGCCTGAAGAAGGAACTGTCCCAGAGGAGCTTGAACCTGACCAGGTTGAGTTCTTAGGGACAGGGGGCCCTTCCAGGTCAGATCTGAGCCAGGAGCAGAACCTGGCCCTCTCTTTTTTTTTTTTTTTTTTTTTAAAACCTTTATTTACACACCAAATATTCACAGTCATGGACCTACAACCGCCTGGGCCGGCCGCTAACGTAGAAAAAAAGGAGGAAAACAATAGTAGAGCAATCATGAGAGCAGGGGCGAACCGCACGCGTCACGGCTGCAGCCGCCCACAACTGAACCCAGCACTACAGAAAGGTTTCTTATTAACTGTTTTATAAATAAAAACAAAAAAAGGAAACTTAGACCAGGCAGAAGAACTCCATTAGCAGGGACTTGCTCTCTCATGAGTGGGGGATAACAGCGACAATGCAGCCCATTACACAGTTACTCGCGTTAAGAAGGGCAGGGGGGGGGCAGGGAAAAGATCGGTCATCAATCTTGCAAAACGAAAGGGGAAGAAGATCAGGAACATCAAAGTCAAGGGGACATCGTTACGTCTGGTGCGACCACCAAGGGGGGGGTGCATATATCCCCACGGTAGGAATTCCAGGGACCCCACATCTTACTCCATTTCTTAGGTTTGCCTCTGGCCACGTAAACCGTCTTCTCTCGGAACATGCACCAATCCATATTCTCTTTCCACTTCGTAACTGTGGGAGGCCTACCGGAACCCCAGAGCTGTGCAATGTCTCTTTTAGCGATCATGTTGCCTAAAGTCACCCAGCGTTCTTGTGTCACATTGCAGTCAGTCGGTTCCCACACATTCAACACACATCGCCGAGCCTCAGGGAGCAGAGCCACACCCGAAACCTCCTCCATCACTGCATGCACACCAGTCCAGAAACGTTGCACCTTCGGACACTCCCATAGAATGTGAAGAAAAGTACCAAGCAGGCCACAACCACGCCGACATAAACCATCACTTGTATAACCCATGTGAAGCAAGCGGGGACCGGTGACATAGACCCTATGTAATATCTTTAACTGCACAAATCGAAGGCGGGCCGGTATGGCAACCTCCCTCGGTGAGGCTATGGCCGCGACCCAGTCCTCATCATCCAATTCTAGGCCATCGGCGACCCAGACCTCTCGCAAATGTGTGAGGAGTTCCGCTCGAGTATTGATCAGTTTTTTGTAGATCAGGGAAATAGTACTATCCGGTAGGTAATCATCAAGTAAACGATCTTCCAACGGGGAGGCTTCAGGGATAGCTACCGGATTAGGGAAAGCGGAAAGCAGCGCATGGCGCATCTGCGCATAGCGAAAGAACTCCCCATCGCTCAGCTTGTATTCCGTCTGAAGAGCTTCAAACGTTTTAAAAGCGCCCTTCGTCCAGAGATCTCCCACACGACTAATTCCAATCAAATCCCACTTCTCAAAGCCCTTAGTGCACCATAAACCACCCAACGCATCAGACGCATACAGTGGAGTCGCACGAGACAGACGACCCGTCCATCCCGTAGCAGCGGTGGCGCAGTGCCAGGCACGTACTGCATTTTTCGTAGGACCTGTCAATTTAGTGCCTCCCTTCGTAGAATAAAGCGCCCTATTGAAATCTCTGCCCGGCAACAGTAGCTTATCCATCTCGTACGCGGGGTTCACCGCCGGGCCATACGTCCCATGGTTCACCGCCACCAACTGGGACGCCCAATAATACCTTCTAATATCAGGAAGAGCTATGCCACCGTCATACCACGGAAGGGTCAATTTAGCGAAAGCAATTCGCGGTCTCCCATCCCAAACCAGTTGCCTCTGTAGGCTCTCTACCTCACTGAAATATCGGGCGGGCACCACGTCCAGCGTATTTTGCAAAGCATACAAAAAGCGTGGAAGAGACATCATTTTGAATAAGGCTGCCCGGCCAAGCGGCGATAGCGGGAGCTTCCGCCAACGAGCAACATTGGCCCGCAGCCGTTGGAGCGGGGGCAGCAGATTCAGAGCATAACGGACCGCCGGATCCAGGGACACGTGGATACCTAGGTATTTAAATCCAGAATGTGAAATCTGAATCGGACAGTCACGAGGGAGAAATGGGGGGTCGCCAACCAGCACGTAGATACAGGATTTCACCCAATTAATGACAAGCCCTGAATTGCGACCGAAGGAGTTTAATACATCAAATAACACTATCAACGAGTTCCGCGGGGAGGTGAGATAGAGCAAAATATCATCTGCGTAGAGTGACACGCGATCTTCAAACGTCGGTGTCCACCGAATACCCGTCATGGAGGGTTCCCACCGGAGCCAAGCCGCCAGGGGCTCCAACGCGAGAGCAAAAAGAAGCGGGGACAGGGGGCAACCCTGCCGCGTGCCCCTCCCAAGCAAAAAGGGGGTAGAAACTCTACCATTCACCACCACCTGCGCCAGTGGTTCCACGTATAACAACTTCACCCATCCGATGAATCCAGGTCCAAAACCAAACTTAGCCAGCGCCGCCCAGAGATACGACCACTCCAACGTGTCGAACGCCATCGTGGCGTCCAAGGATGCCAAAATGGCGGGCTCCTGAATCGAATCAACTCTCGCGAGGACTCCGTGGAGGCGCCGCAGGTTCAGCGCGGTGTTGCGGTGCGGAATAAAACCAGACTGGTCCGGATGTACCAGGTCACCAATGACTTTAATCAAACGATTAGCGAGCACTTTAGCGAGAATCTTAGGTTCAGCGTTTAGGAGTGAGATAGGCCTATAAGACGCACAGCAATCACGCGGCTTGCCCTCCTTATGGATCACCACAATAGTCGCTAGACGTTGATCACGCAGAAGGGAGCCGGCCTCTCGGGATGCAATAAACATCTCGCGGAGATAAGGTGCCAGCCTATCTGGACGAAGCTTGTAAAGCTCGATCGGAAGGCCGTTAGGGCCGAGGGCCTTTCCTGAACGGACCGAGCGAATCGCCGATGCTATCTCATCGTTCGTCAACACCGCATCCAACAATTCTTTATCATCGACAGAGAGGCACGGCAATGCAATATCTCGTAGCAGTTGACGAGAGTCGTCTTCTGGCCTCTCCGAGACCGGAGAGTAGACGTCACGCAAATGGTCCGCAAAACAGCTCACAATCTCCCCCGGATCCGTAACACTCACACCATCAGCACGCACAATCACCGGGACCACACGACTCGCTCGCTCTCTCCTCTCCAGCCATGCAATCAACTTTCCAGCCTTGTCACCAACATCATACAAGCGCCCCTGTTGTTCCCGACTAGCGAGCTTGGCCGCATCCGTAACCAACGCCCTATAATCCGATTGTTTAAGGCAAAGGGCATGGAGTTTATCTTGTGTGATTCCCCCGCCCGAGATCCTCTTCCAAGTCAGTTATGTCGGACTCCAGGCGTACCACCTCCTCCGTTTTACGTCTCTTAGCAAGGGAGATCAAGGATAGGGCCTGCCCACAGATGACCACCTTGAAAGCCTCCCACAATGTTACGGCCGATGAGACTGAACCCTGATTTTCTACAAAATAACGGTCAAGAGACTTAACCAAAAGGGCACGAGTTGTGGGGTCATGCAAATACCAGGGATTAATCGGTGTCACCCTCCCCCCTGCCCCCAAGACCACATCTAAATGTAGCAGGACCGGGGAATGATCAGAGATGCCACGAGCCAGATGTCTGACCTCCCCGATCATTTGAGCTTGGGCGGCCGGCATCAGCACATAGTCCAATCTAGATAAGGAGCCGTGGGCGCCAGAGTGAAATGTAAATTGGGCGAGCCCCGGATGCATCGATCTCCAACAGTCCACAAGCCCCATAGTGTCGATAAAGCCACCCAGCCAAGAGTGCGCCCCGGGGAGGTCTCTGGGAGGGTGCCGATCCTCTCTACCCGATACCACAGAATTGAAGTCGCCACCTACCAGCAGGAGGCCCTCCGGGAGCCCAAGCAGCAACCCTCCCAAGTCCGCAAAGGTGGTGGTTTGCAACCCAGGGGGGACATAAACTGAAACCAAACACAAAGTCTGTCCTTCCCACCGGCCAACCAACACCACGTAACGCCCCCGGTCGTCGTGCATCACCTCATCAATTTCCAGCGGGAGAGAGGATCGAACCAAAATGCCCACCCCTCTGGAGCCGGTAGTAAAACCAGAGTGGGCCACCAAACGGTAGCCCCTTCTATTCATAGCATGGCATGAGTGTCCCACCAAATGCGTCTCCTGCAACAGAACTACATCAGGAGAGAGACGTTTCAGATATTGTAGCACCACTCCTCGCTTCAATCGGTCCCCCAAACCATTGACATTCCATGTTAAAATGCGCAATCCCCTACCCCCCATGTCCACCACAACGGTCACCCCACCCACGTTGAGAGCAAAAAACAGCACATTGGTTGCCTGGTATAAAACAAACGCCACACAAAAACAACTCCCCTACCGCCACCCCCTCAACTCCCCTTACATACCCCCCCACCCTGCACCCCTGCACAAGACCATTCAGCCACCCCAACTCGCAGTGTGCCTGTCGCCCCAACATAAACCTACTCTACGGAAAGAAAGAAAACCCCCCGAGGAGGAAGAATCTCACCAGATACCCCGCAGCCTCCCAATGATGAAGGAAGGGTGATACAATCCTAACGAAGAAAAAAACAATACATCAAACCCAAATCGGAGGTGAACACAAAATTGTCTAGAAATCACCAGTCATTTGTTCACACTTGATCCGCTGATCCACCACCCTCATCCTCGGCTCGCTCCTCCCCGCCGCGCCGTCGGTGCAAGGCATCAAGCCAGGCCTCAACCGCCTCGGGCCGGTCGAAAAAATAAGTCCGTTCCTCCAGTTCAGTACGTAGCTTGGCCGGGAAAAGCATAGAGTATTTCAAGCCCATGGCCCTCAGCCGCCGCTTGACAGTCATAAATCCCATTACCTGGCCCTCTCTTGAACCCCTCTGAAAGCAAGCTGCTAAAGAGGCTGCTGGGAATGCTAGTGGCACCCATAAATTCTATTGGGATGATGGACTCCTTTAGTCAGAGTGTAGAGACCCCAAGCATGGTGCTTCCAGGAGGTTGCTTATACCTCTGAAGTTTAGAGGCTTCCTATTGACACTAGCCCATGATATTCCCTTAGCAGGACACTTGGGCCAAAACAAGACTTGGGACAGAATTGTTCCTCACTTTCATTGGCCCCATATGTCTGAAGACACTAAGGAGTCTTGTCGCTCCTGTGTGACCTGCCAGACCAGTGGCAAGCCAGGTGGAACCACAAAGGCCCCCCTGATACCACTACCTGTGGTGGGGGTCCCCTTTGAGAGGGTTGGGATTTACATTGTTGGTCCCATGGATCCTCAAACAGCATCTGGGCACAGATTTATCCTGGTGGTGGTGGACCATGCCACTAGGTACCCAGAAGCCATTCCCCTCAGGACCACTACAGCACCTGTGGTGGCAAGAGCCTTCTTGGGTGTATTCTCAAGAATGGGTTTTCCAAAGGAGGTAGTATCTGACAGGGGGGCAAACTTCATGTCAAGTTACTAAACTGCAATGTGGAAGGAGCGTGGAGTGAATTACAAATTCACCACACCCTATCACCCACAATGCAATGGTTTAGTTGAAAGATTCAACAAAACCTTAAAGGGCATGATCAAAGGTCTCCCAGAAAAGCTTAGGCGCAGATGAGACATCCTTTTGCCCAGCCTTTTGTTTGCCTACAGAGAGGTTCCACTAAAGGGGGCTGGTTTCAGCCCTTTTGAACTTTTGTTTGGCCATCCTGTTAGGGGTCCTTTGTGTCTGGTGAAGGAGGGATGGGAGTTACCTCTCAAACTCCCTAAACAGGACATAGTGGACTATGTACTTGGTCTCCGATCCAAGATGGCTGAGTATATGAAAAAGGCAACTAAAAACCTTGAGGCTAGCCAGGAATTACAAAAGGCCTGGAATGGCCAAAAGGCTGTGCTGACTGTTTACCAGCCAGGGCAGAAAGTGTGGGTGTTGGAGCCTGTGGCCCCAGCAGCCCTCCAGGACAAATGGAGTGCCCCCCATACAATTGTTGAACAGAAAGGGGAGGTCACCTACTTGGTAGACCTTGGAACCCCTAGGAGTACCCATAGGGTACTTCATGTCAACAGAATAAAACCATATGTTGACAGGGCAGACATGGGCTTGCTCATGGCTACAGATGAAGCGCAGGAGGAAGAGAGTGACCCACTCCCTGACCTGCTGTCTCAGAACCCTGATGATGGATCAGTAGATGGTGTAGCCTTGGCAGGCAGCCTCACTGTCCAGCAACAAACTGACTGCAGAAAACTTCTCAGCCAGTTTAGACATATTTTTTCTCTGACTCCAAGGTAGACCAACTGGTGCACTCATGAAGTGGACACTGGGGACAGCCTGCCTGTGAAGAATAAGATCTACAGGCAACCTGATAATGTCAGGGACTGTATAAGTGTGGGAATGGGTGGTGAGCACACTCGTGTTGAAGTGTAAAACAAAAGTTTTAACGGTATGCGTGCAACATTGCCATTTGCTTGCGTGGCACATGGAGTAACTGGGGAGGTGGCCTAGTGGAGAGGTTACTAGGACTGCAATGTGCACTGCTGTAAAGTTGTTTCAAACATTTAATTCAGTTTCCATACAATTCACAAAAATCATATACAGTTTTTTCAATGTGCATTTCTATTATTATACAATATACATAATCAGTCAATATGTATATACTTGTACATAAATGTTGAACAGAGGTTGAGAGTAAAATAACATTTTAAAGCACCCAATGCATTTCGGGACATTCATGGTCCCTTCGTCAGGGGTAAGCTGTTGGAAAAAAAGGAGAGAATTTTCAAAATCTGCATGTGGCGGGATAATTGAGTTATAGTTGAACTTAAGATGAGGTATACGATACCTTTAGAAATTGATTCGAGATTCGCAAGTTCGCGTGTTCATTCTCTAAAGAAACAATATGAAATGAAAATGAAGAGAACTAATCCCTCATATTATTCGTCAGTTAATTCAAAAAGCATTAGAAACCCAACTGCGTACCTGGTCTGTGTGTGTGGTTCTATATGTTTCGTTTTGCGGTAGAGATGAGGGTCTGTAGAGCAAATGAGAGCTAAGTGTTAACTGATCTGTGTAGAAAGTAGCGGTAGTCAACGCTAGACTTAGAACATGGCTCACCTTGATTAAAGGAGTTCAGATAGAAACGGAAACATATGACATGAAGGGAACTGGGACCAGAGTTGATTGCGACCGGAGACCGTGAGGAATCTAAAAATGAAAGGGTAAAACCTTTTACCTCAGAAATGCTAGGGCCAATAATTCCGAAGAATGCACAGAACTGGAGACAGAAGTAGCGCTTTACAAATTCATGAGAATATTAAGACTACGGAACTTTTTCACAAACATTTGTCCCCAAAATTTAACTGACGATTCAACCACAGATTCAACACCTTTAATCTTTAAACCTAAGAGCACTTTTGTTGCTCCAGTATCACATAAAACTCTGGACACATTTGAATTACTTGTACAACAAGACATGAAGAAAATTCAATATTCAAACAAAACAAAAAACCTGAGCAGGGCTGAAAAAAGCGTCTTAGCTAGACTAGCCAAAAATCCTACAATCACGATATCGAAAGCGGACAAAGGAGGAGGATTAGTAATTATGAACTCGGAACACTACCAAAGGAAAGTCCTCGAACATATCACGAATGAGGCAACTTATGGAAAACTAGATAAAGATCCTACAATGGAAATTTCTAAAAATCTTAATTCCTTGTTAGAAAAAGCGGAAGAACTTAACTGGATTGATTCATCCACCAAAACATATCTTAAGACTGACTTCCCACGCAGACCAAAAATTTACCTACTACCGAAGATCCATAAAAATCTAATGGATCCTCCTTTTAGACCTATCGTCTCTGGCTGCGACTCTATATTTGAAAAACCCGGACGGTATATTGACACTTTTCTGCAGTCATTTGTTCAAAATTGGGAAACTTACATAGAAGATACCACGGATTTCCTCAGAAACATCCAAATGATCAAAAACCTAAACACAGAAAATTGGATATTATGTACCATAGACGTGGTTGCATTATACACGTCGATACCACACGCGAATGGAATTGAAGCAGTCGAATGGGCTTTATTGCAACAGGAAAACACACAAATACCCAAATACTTTATCCTACAATTACTAGAGTTCTGTCTGCCAAACAGCTATTTCTGTTGGGATGAACAGTTTTACATACAGCTGAACGGTACATTCATGGGCTTTCCAGGAGCACCAGTATACGCTAATACGTACATGGCAAAGTTCGAAAATGACTACATCCTCAAGGACCCCACATGGAAAGAAGGTCTCATATTCTTTAAATGCTTCATCGATGACATCTTCCTCATTTGGAACCAGTCAGAACCAGCACTAATCAACAACATACGGACGCTCAACTTGATAGATCCTAGAATACAATTCACCCATACCACCAGTCGCAAGTCAATCTCATTTTTAGATGTCTGGATAGACATAGAACAGGGTGAAATACACACCAGTGTCTACAAAAAACCGACTGACAAAAATAATACTCTACTTTACAGCAGCTTTCATCCTCCTTCCTTGAGTCGAAACTTACCAGTTTCCCAATTTTTGAGAACAAAACGCATTTCCTCAACCAATACGGCGTGCGAATTGACATGGCAACAACAGATAAAGAATTACACAGACAGAGGGTATCCTGAGAATCTACTTATAGAGCAACTCAACAAAGTCAAAACTCGATCACGTGATGAGCTACTTAAGAAGTCTCCCAAACAAACCAGCACACGCACAGTTTTTGTATCTAAATATTCCACGGCATCCAGGAGGATCAAAAAGATCATACAAAAACACTGTGACTTACTCCAACTAGAAATCGACTTCAAAGGCTTATTCAAAGACAAACCACTGTTTGCTTACACAAGAGCACAAAACCTAAAAGAAATGGTATCTAAAAGAAAGAAACCACCAAGGACTCTTGAATTAGGCAAAGGCACACAAAAATGCTGGAACTGTACCCATTGTAATAACGCAATTACAGGAGATATCTTATTGCATCCATCTACGGGTCAAAAAATCAAGATACACAGCAGCACTACATGCAACTCTGAAAATGTAATCTATACCATTAAATGTCCATGCAGATTGTTATACGTCGGTAAAACCGAGAGAAAAATGAAAACCCGACTGACAGAACACAAGAGCAAAATACGCACGAAAAGCAAGACTTCTAGCATAGCGACACACTGGGAGGAATCACGACATCAAATTGCCCAACTTAAATTTCAAATCATCGAAGAAGTACCAAAGCTCACAGATCGTGACAACTCAAAATACCTATTACAAAGAGAAGCATTTTGGATTAAAAAACTCAAAACCCTGAATCCTCACGGACTGAATGACAAATTTGAGATGGCTTGTTTTCTTTAAATAAACACTAATAGTTAATACACGTACTCCGCAACGGGATCCCAACTCATTTTGAAACTACTACCATTCAAATGCATTTGACCCACACTTATCTCAAACCCGCCATTCCAAACTCACCAATAAACTACACGACATTTATCCCTAGATAGAATGTCAATAGGATAGTATATCACAGAATATGATCTGTATTGTAAAATGATATTTTGTATACATGAGCTCATATGAATATTCATTATGTTTTTTTCAGATATCTCAGATTTATTTGTATAACTCCAGGACCAATGTTTAGAACAAAATCGCCTAGAACAATTCTAGGCATCACACCTTCACTCTCCTTTGACGAGGATGTAACGTTACTTTCAGGATTATTTTTTTATCTTTCAATTCTCGTAAATCTTTATTCGGAGGGACACACTGACACAAGAATTTCTCAGAACGCCAGTTTAACTGTTCCATTTTTTACTTAGGGCACTACTTTTACATCCCGACGTTTAAACATTTCACTCAGGTTCGAGATCGCAAATTATCCAAGGTGTTTATTATTTTTTATAAACATAGATCAGGACTATTCACGTCCAGTCTCACAGCTGGCAGAACCTAGTCCTTTTATAGTGTTTACCCAATACGGCGTGACGTTTAAACTCCGTCGAAATCAACCAGGAAGTAAACCTTCGATCGAGAGCGTTCGTGGATGCACACGCCGTTACTCGTATTCTCCGGCTCGGTAAGCACATATCCACTTATTCATTCGCATTCTTCGGAATTATTGGCCCTAGCATTTCTGAGGTAAAAGGTTTTACCCTTTCATTTTTAGATTCCTCACGGTCTCCGGTCGCAATCAACTCTAGTCCCAGTTCCCTTCATGTCATATGTTTCCGTTTCTATCTGAACTCCTTTAATCAAGGTGAGCCATGTTCTAAGTCTAGCGTTGACTACCGCTACTTTCTACACAGATCAGTTAACACTTAGCTCTCATTTGCTCTACAGACCCTCATCTCTACCGCAAAACGAAACATATAGAACCACACACACAGACCAGGTACGCAGTTGGGTTTCTAATGCTTTTTTAATTAACTGACGAATAATATGAGGGATTAGTTCTCTTCATTTTCATTTCATATTGTTTCTTTAGAGAATGAACACGCGAACTTGCGAATCTCGAATCAATTTCTAAAGGTATCGTATACCTCATCTTAAGTTCAACTATAACTCAATTATCCCGCCACATGCAGATTTTGAAAATTCTCTCCTTTTTTTTCAACAGCTTACCCCTGACGAAGGGACCATGAATGTCCCGAAATGCATTGGGTGCTTTAAAATGTTATTTTACTCTCAACTTCTGTTCAACATTTATGTACAAGTATATACATATTGACTGATTATGTATATTGTATAATAATAGAAATGCACATTCAAAAAACTGTATATGATTTTTGTGAATTGTATGGAAACTGAATTAAATGTTTGAAACAACTTTACAGCAGTGCACATTGCAGTCCTAGTAACCTCTCCACTAGGCCACCTCCCCAGTTACTCCACGTGCCACGCAAGCATATGGCAATGTTGCACGCATACCGTTAAAATTTTTTATTTCACACTTCAACACGAGTGCGCTCACCACCCATTCCCACAGTTTCACAATTTTGCGCTTTTTGGTGAACAGCACCATTGGAAAAATGTCTTTTGAATCCATTGCTATTATTACTGAAAACAGAGCCACGACCAAAGTCTATACAACAGAAGATGCAAATGAAATCTACAACTTAATAAAGGAGACAAAATCATTTGACGCACAGAGCGGTTCAGTCACACAACAATTACGTCAATTGGAATATCTCACCAGAAGAGAACTTAATCAACGTTTACATGCCTCTACATTGATACAATATCACCGAGTTAAACGGATCCCACGCGGACTAAGACTACCAATACGCCCTATGCTGTTTAGGCTTCAAAACAACTCGCAATTCATGGAGAAATGGTATTCGATTTTAAATAAATGTTCACTGGATCTGATTCTTCTGATAATTGAGGAACTGTCAAAAACTATTCATGATCTTGAAGAAGAAATAAACACACTTAAAACTGAATTTTCCACTAGGATGGAAGCCGAACCATGGGGACAATTTTTAGATAGTCTAAATTTGAAATTGGATAAATATGGAAAAGAGCTGCAAGAGACCAAATTGAGAAAATTTAAAAGAGACACAATTGATTATAAGCTTAATGAAGCTTACACTTGGACCTAAGTATACGCACAACGTAGATTCACTACCAAAAAAACTACCCAAGCATCCTCCGAGGAAAGTGTAGTGTCTGACTCAGACATTGACACTCAGAGAGTATCCTTTAAAACTAGTACCAGCTCGAAAGTCACCACAAAACCACCAGAAGAAAGTTTATCAACCCCAACACCTAGCACTTCTGCCTCCCCTTCTTTTTTGGACATAGGCAGAGAACAAGGGAGACCACCAGACAAGAGCCAAACCAAAACAATCAGCGGTACCGACAAACAAGGAGAGGAAAAGGACAAAGAAAAAAGCAAAAAGGGACTGAAAAGTCAAACGAAAACCTCATAATAAATATCTCATCCCTCCGATTGACAACGTTTGAAGAAAACGTACTTAACAAAGGAATGTCTTTTGTAAGCACCTACAACAGCACAGAACTGGAGACAGAAGTAGCGCTTTTCAAATTCATGAGAATATTAAGACTACGGAACTTTTTCACCAACATTTGTCCCCAAAATTTAACTGACGATTCAACCACAGATTCAACACCTTTAATCTTTAAACCTAAAAGCACTTTTGTTGCTCCAGTATCACATAAAACTCTGGACACATTTGAATTACTTGTACAACAAGACATGAAGAAAATTCAATATTCAAACAAAACAAAAAACCTGAGCAGGGCTGAAAAAAGCGTCTTAGCTAGACTAGCCAAAAATCCTACAATCACGATATCGAAAGCGGACAAAGGAGGAGGATTAGTAATTATGAACTCGGAACACTACCAAAGGAAAGTCCTCGAACATATCACGAATGAGGCAACTTATGGAAAACTAGATAAAGATCCTACAATGGAAATTTCTAAAAATCTTAATTCCTTGTTAGAAAAAGCGGAAGAATTTAACTGTATTGATTCATCCACCAAAAAATATCTCAAGACTGACTTCCCACGCAGACCAAAAATTTACCTACTACCGAAGATCCATAAAAATCTAATGGATCCTCCTTTTAGACCTATCGTCTCTGGCTGCGACTCTATATTTGAAAAACCCGGACGGTATATTGACACTTTTCTGCAGTCATTTGTTCAAAATTGGGAAACTTACATAGAAGATACCACGGATTTCCTCAGAAACATCCAAATGATCAAAAACCTAAACACAGAAAATTGGATATTATGTACCATAGACGTGGTTGCATTATACACGTCGATACCACACGCGAATGGAATTGAAGCAGTCGAATGGGCTTTATTGCAACAGGAAAACACACAAATACCCAAATACTTTATCCTACAATTACTAGAGTTCTGTCTGCAAAACAGCTATTTCTGTTGGGATGAACAGTTTTACATACAGCTGAACGGTACATCCATGGGCTTTCCAGGAGCACCAGTATACGCTAATACGTACATGGCAAAGTTCGAAAATGACTACATCCTCAAAGACCCCACATGGAAAGAAGGTCTCATATTCTTTAAACGCTTCATCGATGACATCTTCCTCATTTGGAACCAGTCAGAACCAGCACTAATCAACAACATACGGACGCTCAACTTGATAGATCCTAGAATACAATTCACCCATACCACCAGTCGCAAGTCAATCTCATTTTTAGATGTCTGGATAGACATAGAACAGGGTGAAATACACACCAGTGTCTACAAAAAACCGACTGACAAAAATAATGCTCTACTTTACAGCAGCTTTCATCCTCCTTCCTTGATTCGAAACTTACCAGTTTCCCAATTTTTGAGAACAAAACGTATTTCCTCAACCAATACGGCGTGTGAATTGACATGGCAACAACAGATAAAGAATTTCACAGACAGAGGGTATCCTGAGAATCTATTATAGAGCAACTCAACAAAGTCAAAACTCGATCACGTGATGAGCTACTTAAGAAGTCTCCCAAACAAACCAGCACAGGCACAGTTTTTGTATCTAAATATTCCACGCCATCCAGGAGGATCAAAAAGATCATACAAAAACACTGGGACTTACTCCAACTAGAAATCGACTTCAAAGGCTTATTCAAAGACAAACCACTGTTTGCTTACACAAGAGCACAAAACCTAAAAGAAATGCTATCTAAAAGAAAGAAACCACCAAGGACTCTTGAATTAAGCAAAGGCACACAAAAATGCTGGAACTGTACCCATTGTAATAACGCAATTACAGGAGATATCTTATTGCATCCATCTACGGGTCAAAAAATCAAGATACACAGCAGCACTACATGCAACTCTGAAAATGTAATCTATACCATTAAATGTCCATGCGGATTGTTATACGTCGGTAAAACCGAGAGAAAAATGAAAACCCGACTGACAGAACACAAGAGCAAAATACGCACGAAAAGCAAGACTTCTAGCATAGCGACACACTGGGAGGAATCACGACATCAAATTGCCCAACTTAAATTTCAAATCATCGAAGAAGTACCAAAGCTCACAGATCGTGACAACTCAAAATACCTATTACAAAGAGAAGCATTTTGGATTAAAAAACTCAAAACCCTGAATCCTCACGGACTGAATGACAAATTTGAGATGGCTTGTTTTCTTTAAATAAACACTAATAGTTAATACACGTACTCCGCAACGGGATCCCAACTCATTTTGAAACTACTACCATTCAAATGCATTTGACCCACACTTATCTCAAACCTGCCATTCCAAACTCACCAATAAACTACACGACATTTATCCCTAGATAGAATGTCAATAGGATAGTATATCACAGAATATGATCTGTATTGTAAAATGATATTTTGTATACATGAGCTCATATGAATATTCATTATGTTTTTTTCAGATATCTCAGATTTATTTGTATAACTCCAGGACCAATGTTTAGAACAAAATCGCCTAGAACAATTCTAGGCATCACACCTTCACTCTCCTTTGACGAGGATGTAACGTTACTTTCAGGATTATTTTTTTATCTTTCAATTCTCGTAAATCTTTATTCGGAGGGACACACTGACACAAGAATTTCTCAGAACGCCAGTTTAACTGTTCCATTTTTTACTTAGGGCACTACTTTTACATCCCGACGTTTAAACATTTCACTCAGGTTCGAGATCGCAAATTATCCAAGGTGTTTATTATTTTTTATAAACATAGATCAGGACTATTCACGTCCAGTCTCACAGCCGGCAGCACCTAGTCCTTTTATAGTGTTTACCCAATACGGCGTGACGTTTAAACTCCGTCGAAATCAACCAGGAAGTAAACCTTCGATCGAGAGCGTTCGTGGATGCACACGCCGTTACTCGTATTCTCCGGCTCGGTAAGCACATATCCACTTATTCATTCGCATTCTTCGGAATTATTGGCCCTAGCATTTCTGAGGTAAAAGGTTTTACCCTTTCATTTTTAGATTCCTCATGGTCTCCGGTCGCAATCAACTCTGGTCCCAGTTCCCTTCATGTCATATGTTTCCGTTTCTATCTGAACTCCTTTAATCAAGGTGAGCCATGTTCTAAGTCTAGCGTTGACTACCGCTACTTTCTACACAGATCAGTTAACACTTAGCTCTCATTTGCTCTACAGACCCTCATCTCTACCGCAAAACGAAACATATAGAACCACACACACAGACCAGGTATGCAGTTGGGTTTCTAATGCTTTTTGAATTAACTGACGAATAATATGAGGGATTAGTTCTCTTCATTTTCATTTCATATTGTTTCTTTAAAGAATGAACACGCAAACTTGCGAATCTCGAATCAATTTCTAAAGGTATCGTATACCTCATCTTAAGTTCAACTATAACTCAATTATCCCGCCACATGCAGATTTTGAAAATTCTCTCCTTTTTTTTCAACAGCTTACCCCTGACGAAGGGACCATGAATGTCCCGAAATGCATTGGGTGCTTTAAAATGTTATTTTACTCTCAACTTCTGTTCAACATTTATGTACAAGTATATACATATTGACTGATTATGTATATTGTATAATAATAGAAATGCACATTGAAAAAACTGTATATGATTTTTGTGAATTGTATGGAAACTGAATTAAATGTTTGAAACAACTTTACAGCAGTGCACATTGCAGTCCTAGTAACCTCTCCACTAGGCCACCTCCCCAGGGACAGTATAAGGACAGAAGTCCAAAAGATGTTGGATTTGGGAGTCATTGCACCCTCAGATAGCCCCTGGGCTAGTCCAGTAGTCCTTGTGCCTAAACCTCACACCAAAGATGGCAAGAGAGAGATGAGGTTTTGTGTGGACTACAGGGGTCTCAGTGCAGTCACTAGGACTGATGCCCATCCCATCCCAAGGGCAGATGAGCTAATAGATACTTTGGCCTCAGCCAAGTTTCTACACACATTTGACTTGACAGCTGGCTACTGGCAGATCAGACTAGTTGATGATGCAAAGCCAAAGACAGCATTTTCTACCCCTAGTGGGCACTATCAAGCTGTGGTAATGCCCTTTGGTTTGAAGAATGCACCTGCCACTTTCCAAAGGTTGGTGAATCAAGTCCTTACAGGCCTGGAAGACCATAGTGCAGCATATCTAGATGATATTGATGTCTTTAGCTCCACCTGGGAGGGTCACCTGGTCCACCTAAGGAATGTTTTGGAGGCCCAGCAAAAAGCAGGCCTAACTATCAAGGCTACTAAGTGCCAGATAGGGCAGAGTCAGGTTGTGTTCCTGGGCCACCTTGTAGGTGGAGGCCAGGTTCAACCACTGCAGAGCAAAATCCAGACCATAATGGACTGGGTTGCTCCCACTACCCGGACTCAGGTGAGAGCCTTCTTAGGCCTGACTGGGTACTACAGAATATTTGTCAAGGGGTATGGATCAATCAATCAATCACATGCTTTATTCGACAACTTAATGTCATAAAAGTAAACAATTCAATCAATCATACATTACAATTAAAAATAGAATGTACAA
This sequence comes from Triturus cristatus, assembly GCF_964204655.1. NCBI lineage: Eukaryota > Metazoa > Chordata > Amphibia > Caudata > Salamandridae > Triturus > Triturus cristatus. The sequence goes on along the minus strand of NC_140586.1, from coordinate 314,496,448 downwards.
GATATCAACTGACAACTCATAGCAAGTCACTAGAAAGGCTTAAAATACAAGATTCAAAAGATAAAAAACATACAAACTGTATTAGGGTGCAAAACTACAAATGTCTTTTCCTGAATTTCATCTTATGGGGCTAAAATTTTCCTGGTCATCAATTACGAGTTTTATATAAAGTGCAAAATGTGATTAAAAAGCTCATGAATTAAAATGACACGTTGGTCCTCCGGAAAAAATTTCAAAACCAAAAGGGCAAACATATTGGGATACAAAATTTCGAATTTCTCTCCCCATGATACATCCCAGAGTAAAACATTGTTTGTAAAGTGCAAAGTGCGTACAAGATAAAGTGCAGGCATTTCATTCAAGACAATCGTGAGGAGTACCATGGGTTACTACATACAATAAGAACGTTATTAAAAGTGCTATATGCATATAAGGAAGACTCATAGATTTAGGGTGATCTGCTAGTATCTTGACACATTATTGTCCTCCTCGAAGCGGTCCTTCAAGTAAGTTTACATTGATATTAACAACACAAATCTATAGCTTACATTATGTCATTTAAGAATCTAGACAATAATCAGATAACAAATGTCTGTTTTTCTTGAACCTCATAGCAGCAAACAGAAAACATGCAATATTAAAAATATCCCATGGTGTACTCAATGACTGGAGATAGAGTAATGCTGGTCTAACCTGCAAAAAGCCCTTTCCTCTCAGGAATGGAATTATATACTTATTACGAATATTAGTATAAAAAGGACAAAACATCATAAAATGAAGGGTATTCTGGGGAGAAAAATTGTCACACTTACAGGGAATCGCATACTCAGGATTACACCACTCCTGGAAATCACCTAATAAAAAAGGAGCCAAGTTAAAGCGAAACCTGGTTAAAAGCCAACGGTGGAAGGGTTTATTTACCGTTACCAAATAGGGTTCAATACAGATATTCGTTTTAGTTAAAAAATGAGCCCTAACGGAGGGTTGCAGCTCTAGTTCCTCCTGTTCTGCAGACAACAGATTCTTAAAATTAGATTTCACCCACAGGACATCCTCCTTCCGTATCTTTTCAGGAGCTTCAAATAGCTCAGGCCGCCCCAATTTGGTTAACCTACTTTTAACATAAGACAGCCACTTGATCTTATTAGAGTTGTCTAGCTGAACACAGTCTCGTAAGATCTTATGGTTCAAAATCAGTTCTGGATTTATCCACGTTTTGAGCCAGCAGAGCAACGGAGCTAAGCTCAAAATGTCTGAGATATAACCAATCCCAAGTTCCTGGTGTATAGAAAATACTGGCGTAGATTGTGGGACTGATAAGAGACTACGTAAAAATTTATTTTCGGCTATTTGAATGCCTGGCTGTTCTTTAAAGCCCCATATAGAGGAACCATAGGTCGCAATCGCTACGGACTTTGCGCTATATATTTTCAATATACTCTTGATTGGTCTAGCCCCCAAACGCTTAGCAAACCCCATTAATCCTAGGGCGGATCGAGTGATAGAATTCTTTTTAATTTTCTGTTGCGGTATCCAGGAGAACTTCTCATCAAAAACAACCCCTAGGTAGGTGAAGGAGGAGACCGGGGTCACTTCTTGGCCATTACAATAAAAATAATAGGGTTTTCTTGTTTTACGACCAATTGACAGAATGTGGGACTTGCTATTATTTACAGCTAGATCCAGTGACTGCATGTGGGCCCCAAAGGCATCTAAAAGCCGCTGGAGACCCACCGCCGTGCGTGCTATAAGGACAGCGTCATTCGCGTATAGGAGAACCAGGATTGAGAAATCTCCTACACGCTGTCAAAAGGGATCTATCTAGGTCATTAATGTACAAGGTAAAAAGTACAGGCGCCAGAATACACCCTTGTCGGACCCCGCGGGCTGATCTGAATGAGCTTGAGCATTTGCCATCCTGTGAAATCCTGACCGAGGCAGTAAGATCTTGATGAAGATCAGCCAGGAAATACACTAAGGACGGATAAAGATCTTTGTCCAGCAGGATGTTCCACAGCTTTGACCTGTTAACCAGGTCAAACGCTGAGGATAGATCCATAAATGCCATCCTTAAACAGCCTTCCTTTGCCACAGTGTATTTACTAATTAGTAAGGACAAATTAAGGGACTGGTCAGTAGTACTTCTACGTTTTCTGAACCCATACTGTAGAACAGAAATAATATTCTTCTCGGTAGCCCAATCTGAAATTTTCATTAAAATTATTTTTCCTAAAATCTTCACAGAAGAGTCAATCAAGGATATTGGTCTGTAGCACCGCGGGTCCCCTCTCTGGCCCTTCTGAAAAATCGGGATAATAGTTGATCGAGACCACGATGCAGAGAACCCTGAGGTGCCAGAGACATTAAAAACATTAGCCAAGATCTTTGCCCAGAATTTAGGTCCACTTTTAAAGAGATCCGCCGGAACAGAGTCAGGGCCGGGGGCCTTGTCACTGATAGTCTCCTTTATAGCTTTCTCCACTTCCTCTTCAAGGAACACAAGTGGGACTCGGGTTTGAGTAGGTAGTAAGCTAAGAGGCAGTCAAGACCCTGTCACGTGGTAACATTTTCAGGGCTTGATTTAAAAGTCGATGGGCACGTGAGCATTTAATATCAAACCACTTTAAACCATGTGCCACTCTCGGTTTGAACTTGACTGATAGATCACTAGCTATTTGATTGCAAATACCCTCGAAGGCTCTAAAGATAGCGTCTTTTGTACTCAAGGGGTTCACACATATTAAAATCTTCCCCTCGCATTTCTCGCAAAGTTCTTTAAAAAAGATGTCCGGCATCACTTTGGGCCATCTAAGCCTTCTCCCTTGATCACAGGTGGTTACATTACAAGGGGCGGTTTGCCTACTACCACAAGTTAATAGTCCGCAGCTTTTATCTAGTTACAAAATGACAGGGTTATGGTCACTAAAGGGCGATTCCCTGGCATTATAAAAGACTACTTTGCCTAATAGCATGGGAGACAAAATCATATAATCAATAATGGTGTCTTTAATTTTAGATTTAAAATGTGGGCCCCGATCAAGAATGTTAACAAATCCAGGTTCAAAGAGGTCAACTTCAGACAAGAGAGACTCTAAGCCCTCCCCCTCCTCTGAATGTTCAAAATGGGGGGTTGAAGCAAAATGATAACCAAAACCATCATCAATACAGCAATTTAAGCGACAAGGATGTATGTTAAAATCACCCATAAGCACGACGTAAAACAAAGTAGTTTGCATAGCCCTATAATTTTCTAAAAAAGATTTCAAATTGTTCAAATGTTGGTTCCTATAATCAATTTCCCCAGAATAATAAAAATTCACAAGAAGTATCGTGGGATAGCTAGTAAAACATATTTCTACTGCCATGCAATTAATCAAGTCTATGTCTAGCCTGTTCATGGATCCCTGTAGGTTCAGAGATAGGAGTAGCATAAGACCACCCTTTGCTCTTCCTGCTGGAGTTGCTTGGGCTGGTAAAAAATAGGAGCTAAAACCGTCCAACCAAAAATTATCCCCCTTGTCCCAGGTTTCCTGAAGGGCGATTATATCAAAAGATTTGATAAATTCTAGCCACTGGGGGTTATCTCTTTTACTTCTTATGCCCGCAATATTCCAGCTAATGAATCTACATTTAGATAAGTTTACATCGCCAATAACTACTTCGAGGTGATTAATACGGGGCATGACAGATAGACTATTTTCACTCCCAATACCAGTACCCTCCAGGTCGTTAAGGCTAGGTAGAGGAGAGCTAGCCTCTGTCACGGGGAGTTAATCATTTGAGTCCAGCAGGCTTAAGGGGTGAAATCTGTTAGACAATGGTAAACCCACCTCCTCGGGTCCTGACCGCACACCAGTAGTATCGGGAGACAGGACCCCAGCTCCGCCCGAACTTGCAGGACTAGAGACACTGCTTACAGGTCTAGGCCGACACAGCGGCAAATGGGGATTAATGTTGGCCTGTGACCTACTGTAGGAATGCCCTGTACTTGTTGGCGGATAAAAATAGCCCAACGGGACGGCCCTTATACCGTCCACTTTTAGTTCAGTAGCATCCCAAAACAACCTATCCGCTATATCTCGTTTATTAAAATTGACTATTATACAGTCACCTGCAATTTTTTGGGGATGATTGCCCACCCAAGACAGCCGCCTAGCCATAATAATATGGTCTGAGATTTCAGAGGAACCAGAACAATAGTGGTTACACCAACTTTTTGTTTTACGCAACAAGCCATTTGTTGATTCTTTTTCTGGGTGCTCAAGAGGGGTAACCCCCAGAAGAACAGCAACCAGAGAAGTAGCTTCTGGGGGGAGATCAATCCTGTTATAGTTATTAAGAATGGGATTGTTATACTGCTCAGAATTCCCCCTTGTGACTATAGGCGGCCTTCTAAGTTGCGTAAAATCAGTGCATGGGGCAACATTAGGTTCTTTTTGACTTGAGGCGAAAAGCCGGGAGTAGACGCTGTTTGTGAGCTTATTTGATTTTATGTGATTTTAAACCTTATTTAGACACCTTATCAAGCACTTTGCACTTTGGGCATCACGGAGCGGATCTAGCGCTCACGTGACCCCTTGCACCGGCGTCCCTCGCCGTTGGCCACGCCCACCTCCTGGCCACACCCTCTTCCCGCCCTTGAGGCCCCCTATTTCAAATGTGCATCTACAGAACGCGCAGCGGACGTGCGCAGCGGGCGCGCCGTTTGCGCGCCGAAGGCAAGCCCGTCTGCGCCCGTCCGCGGCCGGACGGGGCTAGGGGCACGACTCCATGCCAATTTTATCTCATACTCTTCTGAAGAGCTTACCACCCTCCAAGGTCACTGGCCACTCTCAGAATCCGTGCGCAGGCACATTGTCTCACTAGGGCTTGTCCCTTCTCCCATTCCTACATCGCCGTCCTCCCTGCCCGCCTCTCCGCCACAATGCCCTTCCCCGACTGACCCCCTTCCTTCTACTCCATCATTATCTGTTCTCTTACCCAACACCAGGTCAGCGGTCAAGCACCATCATGAGCTCTTTGTCCTGCTCGATTCTGAGAAGCCTGACTTACTGCTCTTGACCGAAACCTGGTTCTGTGATTCCTCCCTCCCCATTCTCTTGGCTACCCTCCCCCCTCCCTACGTTGCCTTACGCGCCGACCGCCCGGCGGGTAGGGTTGGCGGTGGTGTGGCGTTAATCGCCCGGTCGGAATTGAATTTTCAAACCCTTCCCTCTCCCCCCATTCCCTCCACCGAATTCCTTACAGTCCGCTCCCTCGTCTTCTCCCCCCCCATTACTTGTCTTCTAATGTACCGCCCTCCCCAGTCTTCCCCTCTGTTTTTGCCGGCATTTCAAGACATGCTGGCCAATATGGTGGTTAACTACGCTTCGGTCTTGGTGTTAGGGGATTTCAATTACTGGCCCTCGGACCCTTCTGAGTGCACTGCCTCGAAAGAATTCACGGAGTCTCTTCTATCTCTGAATTTTGTGTCACACATCTCTGTCCCCACTCACTCTCACGGTCACATACTTGACCAGGTTTGGTCCCTCAACCTTCCAGTTTCCCCGGTGACGGTCTCTCCTTGTCTTTGGTCCGATCATGCCCTTATTTCTTTCTCCATCTCTCTCAACCCGGTATCCAAAGTCCTACATGCCAAAAATACCTGGGCGCGGAATTGGAACAGAGTTGATTTTCCCACACTGACCTCTCACCTTCGGAACTCTACTCCAACCCTCTCTGGTCTTCCGTCCGACTCTCAAGCCAACACTATTAATGCTTGGTTGGCTAGAGGTTGTGACTCAGTGGCTCCCCTGCGTCGCATTTCTGTCCGGCGACCCAAGGAGTCGAACAGGTGGTTCAATGACCACCTAAAAGAGCTAAAACTGTCTGTTCGACAGGCAGAGAGGCACTGGAGAAAAAATTACTGCCCCTCATTCAAAATCTTCTATCTTACATCACTTGCCGAATACAAGACTGCAATCCTTGCCGCCAAAACCTCCTATTTTTCATCAAAAATAATGTCAGCTGAGAATAAACCCAGGGAAATCTTCGGTATAGTGAATGACCTGGCCTATTCCGACAGAGCTTCACCCCAAATCCCCCCATCCCAGCCTCTATGCAACCAAATTAACACTTACTTAATCGACAAGATCGCTACCATCAAGGCCAACATCCCCCCCCCCTCGTCTGCCTTTGTTGATCCCTCTCCTCCTACTGTCCAAAATCATCTTACCTCCATCCCTCCCCTCACTGAGGAGGTATTTCTGGAGATACTCCCCAAAGTTAAGTCTGGTTCCCCGGCAGACATCTGTCCGGCGCGAATCCTGCAACAAATTTACTCCTCTTGCCCTGAACCCCCCATCACTTTCCTTAATAGCTCTCTAGCGCAGGGAGTAGTGACCCCTGCGCTCAAATCAGCTACTATAGTGCCCATCTTAAAGAAGCCTGGCGCTGATCCGTCCATCTCAGCCAATTACCGCCCCATTTCCCTGCTGCCCTATCTGGGCAAGGTGCTGGAGCGCCAAGTCACCGTGGTATTCAGCGCCCACGTAGAGGCCAATGGGGGACTGGCTTCCCGCCAGGCTGGCTTCCGACCCAGGCACTCGACTGAATCAGTCGTGGTATCAGTCCTTGACAACCTCAGGAAGGGTATGGATCATAACAAACACCAGGCGCTGGTACTCCTCGTTCTCTCCGCCGCATTTGACACGGTGGACCACACCATCTTACTGTCCCGTGTCAAGGCGGCTGGAATTGAGGGATCAGCCCTGGTGTGGCTTTCCTCCTTCCTGAGGGACCGTAACCAGGCGGTCCGGCTGGGAGACTTCACAACCACCCCACTCCCCGTCACTTGTGGTGTTCCCCAGGGCTCCTCTCTGTCTCCCTTACTATTCAATCTCTATATCTCTCCCCTCATTTTCGCTCTTCAGCAGCTGGAGGTTACCGTGTACAATTACGCGGATGACCTCCAGCTCATCTTTGACTTATCCTCCTCTCCCTGCTCTGTCTCTAGCTTCCAGTCCACCATGACATTCATCAGGGACTGGATGAACCACAACCATCTCAAGTTGAACCCGGATAAAACCGAGTTGGTTCTCACCGGGGGTTCTTCCAGTCCCTGGAACTCTCTCTTCTGGCCCTCCTCCCTTGGTCCCGCCCCTATTCCTTCTATCACGGTCAAAACATTGGGGGTCAAAATGAACAATGAGCTCACCCTCCACTCTCAAATCAGCTCTGTAGTCTCCTCCTGCTTCCTCACCCTCCGAATTATCCGCACTGTCTCTCGCTTCTTTTCCCCCCAGGCACTCAAAATGATCATGGCCGCATTGGTAATATCACGGCTGGACTACGCCAACGCCCTCTACAACGGCATACCAGCATACAGCCTGAGGAGGCTCCAGATGGTCCAAAACCAGGATGCTCGGTTGGTCTTTGGTCTCCCACGCTACCACCACTCCACACCCCTTCTCAGGGAGCTCCACTGGCTTCCTGTCAAGGAACGCTCCCTTTTTAAAACCGCCTGCACGGTTTTCCAGGCCCGTCAAGGCACTGCCCCCGCCTTTATTTCTTCATTATTAAAATAATACGTTCCCACCAGAGAGCTTCGCTCTTCTTCCAAGTCCCTCCTTCAAATCCCACGTTTCAGACGTAAAAAGTGGGGAGGGACCAACTTCTCTACCTTGGCCCCCACTCTCTGGAACTCCCTCCCTGACCATCTCCGGGCGGCTACCCATTATGTGTCCTTCCGCAAGGAACTAAAAACGTTTCTTTTTAAACAGGCCTTCCCTGTGTAACCTCCCCCCCCCTGCTCTACCACAGGCTCCTACTTTGCCTCTGTTGCCAATACCCTCCACTAGCGCCAAGAAACCGTTCGGTGCACGCTGCGCTTTATAAATGTTTTAAATTAGAAATTAGAAATTACTTACAGTAAGAGGGGCATCCATCCTATCCCCTGGGTTCAAGGAACCGCCCCTCCCCAAGGATGGCAACAGGGCACTTGATTGGTTGTTCCCTCTATTAGCTAACCCAGTTACTACTGGCAACACATCAATGTTATTAGTCATGGGACACAATTTTTCTCTCAGACGGGAGTCCAAAATAATGTTTAAATGGTCACACTTCTTTTTTAGATCAGCCACACAGGAATTCATAGTGTCAATAATGTTCTTGGCAATAGTGGTCAACATTGATTCAAATCTTGTACTAAAAATATCCTCGATGAGGGACCGCAAGGACTGTTGGATGGATTCATCAATTCCCGGGTAGGCCTTAGATGTACTTATCTTGGGGCCTTTGGAGCGCTTTATAGTTTTTTTTTTTTTTAGGGCGTTTTACACCAGTAGGCCCTTCCATGGGACCCCTTTCACATGGAAAATTGTGAGTACTCTGAGGGCTAGGGGTGCCGCCCGAGTCACCCAAAGCAGGAGATAACGCATCAATCAGTGGTTTGGGGGTTTTAATCAATACCACAGGGTCCAGGGGTACAGGGACAGATGCCAAGAGTGCTGTCGTCGCAGTCCCTTCCCTAGGGGCTTCGCTTATATCCAAGCCTAGCTCCTTTTCCGCATATGCTATTTCTTTATTCAAGGCACCCACAGCAGAAGTTAGGTAGGAAATTATTGACGGAGATTTTCTGGGTATTTTAGCTTTTAGACCCCCCTTGTCAGAGTTACCCAAATGTTTGCGCTTACCCATCTGTGATTGTTGGAGGGCTGGCCCAGCCCAGGCTTCTTCGGGCTTCGATGGGCGCGAACGGGCCCGCCATTGGCCAGGGCATGCCCGCGCGCGTCCCGCGCTGCGTGGGCCTTGTGCTGTTTAAGAGGGCCTCAGGCGCCCTCTGATGATGCCGATTTTCGGCGCTGCGCAAGGTGTTGTGGGGGATGTATTTTCTTCACCCCCAGGAGCCGTTCCCCTCACGGCGGTATCCAAATGCCTTCAGACCCAAGACGCCGTTCCCCTCACGGCAGCGTTATCAGGTAGAAATAATTGCAAGCGCGTCCCGCGCTGCGTGGGCCTTGTGCTGTTTAAGAGGGCCTCAGGTGCCCTCTGATGATGCCGATTTTCGGCGGTGCGCAGGGTGTTGTGGGGGATGTAGTTTCTTCACCCCCGGGAGCCGTTCCCCTCACGGTGGTATCCAAATGCCTTCAGACCCAAGACTCCGTTCCCCTCACGGCAGCGTTATCAGGCGGAAATAATTGCAAGCGCGTCCCGTCCTGCGTGGGCCTTGTGCTGTTTAAGAGGGCCTCAGGTGCCCTCTGATGATGCCGATTTTTGGCGCTGTGCAGGGTGTTGGGGGGGATGTAGTTTCTTCACCCCCAGGAGCCGTTCCCCTCGCGGCGGTATCCAAATGCCTTCAGACCCAAGACGCTGTTCCCCTCACGGCAGCGTTATCAGGCAGAAATAATTGCAAGCGCGTCCCGCGCTGCGTGGGCCTTGTGCTGTTTAAGAGGGCCTCAGGCGCCCTCTGATGATGCCGATATTCGGCGGTGCGCAGGGTGTTGTGGGGGATGTAGTTTCTTCACCCCCGGGAGCCGTTCCCCTCACAGCGGTATCCAAATGCCTTCAGACCCAAGACTCCGTTCCCCTCACGGCAGCGTTATCAGGCGGAAATAATTGCAAGCGCGTCCCGCGCTGCGTGGGCCTTGTGCTGTTTAAGAGGGCCTCAGGTGCCCTCTGATGATGCCGATTTTCGGCGCTGCGCAGGGTATTGTGGGGGATGTAGTTTCTTCACCCCCAGGAGCCGTTCCCCTCACGGCGGTATCCAAATGCCTTCAGACCCAAGATGCCGTTCCCCTCACGGCAGCGTTATTAGGCAGAAATAATTGCAAGCGCGTCCCGCGCTGCGTGGGCCTTGTGCTGTTTAAGAGGGCCTCAGGCGCCCTCTGATGATGCCGATTTTCAGCGCTGCGCAGGGTGTTGTGGGGGATGTAGTTTCTTCACCCCCGGGAGCCGTTCCCCTCACGGCGGTATCCAAATGCCTTCAGACCCAAGACGCCGTTCCCCTCACGGCAGCGTTATCAAGGGGAAATAATTGCAAGTGCGTCCCGCGCTGCGTGGGCCTTGTGCTGTTTAAAAGGGCCTCAGGCGCCCTCCGATGATGCCGATTTTCGGCACTGCGCAGGGTGTTGTGGGGGATGTAGTTTCTTCACCCCCAGGAGCCGTTCCCCTCACGACGGTATCCAAATGCCTTCAGACCCAAGACGCCGTTCCCCTCACGGCAGCGTTATCAGGCAGAAATAATTGCAAGCGCGTCCCGTGCTGCGTGGGCCTTGTGCTGTTTAAGAGGGCCTCAGGCGCCCTCTAATGATGCCGATTTTCGGCGCTGCGCCAGGTGTTGTGGGGGATGTAGTTTCTTCACCCCCAGGAGCCGTTCCCCTCACGGTGGTATCCAAATGCCTTCAGACCCAAGACGCCGTTCCCCTCACGGCAGCGTTATCACGCGGAAATAATTGCAAGCGCGTATGCAATAGTGACACCCCTGAATGACTTAACCTCTAAGAAAATGCCCAAAAAGGTTCAGTGGACAGTTAGCTGTCAAAAGGCATTTGATGACCTGAAGCAGGCCATGTGCACTGCTCCCATTCTGCAAAGTCCTGATTACTCCAAAGAGTTCATTGTGCAAACAGATGCATCTGAGTTGGGGGTAGGGGCTGTACTGTCACAGTTGAATGATGAAGGTCAGGATCAGCCAGTAGCTTTCATAAGCAGAAGGTTGACCCCCAGAGAGAAACGTTGGGCAGCCATTGAGAGGGAGGCTTTTGCTGTGGTTTGGGCTCTAAAGTAGTTGAGGCCATACTTGTTTGGTACTCACTTCATTGTTCAGACAGACCATAAGCCCCTCTTATGGCTAAAACAGATGAAGGGTGAAAACCCTAAACCTCTCAGGTGGTCCATTTCCCTACAGGGGATGGACTATACAGTGGAACATAGACCTGGGTGTAACCATGCCAAAGCAGATGGACTCTCCAGATATTTCCACTTAGAACATGAAGACTCAACTGGTCAAGGTTAGTTTAATGTCCCTGCGTTTGTGGGGGGGGGGGGGTTGTGTAGGAGAGTAGGATCTGCTTCACATGGTTACCCCCACTTTTTGCTGCTGTAACACTGCTTTTAGACTTTAGTCTGGCTGGGGCCCTGCTAATCAGGACCCCAGCCTAGCTGCTTCCTCTCTAAATTAATTTCATGTACCTTAGGTACATCACAGATCTGTATTCTGAGGTGACCTTATAAGTCCCCAGTATATGGTATACTATGTACCCAGGGCATAGGTACCCCAGAGGCCTACCAGGGGCTGAAGCATGTATTATGCCACCCCTGGAAAGCCCTCCAAAATGACACCACAGGTCTGCTACTGCAGCCTAGGTAAGGTGGTGCATGCACCCCTTACTGAGATATAGGTTCACTATATCTCACCTATCACTGCACATAGAAACCTATCAGTCACCCCTATGGCAGGCCTTATCAATCCTGAAGGCAGGGTGCTTGGTTATATGTGAGATGGTGCCCAGGCATGAGCTGAGCCCCTCTGCAGCCTTCGGAATCTCTTCTGTGGGGCTGTCAGTAGTGCAGTCTGACCATATACTCTTAAGTGCATTATATCTAAAACGGTTAATGCTAACTTTGGACTGACTGCACGGAAACATGTCGTGTTTGGTGTCAACCACCTTGGAATCATACCCCCACACCAGTTCCTGATGTGAGAATATGATCCCACCCTTCTAGAGAGAGAGACATGGCAGCACCGGTATACCCGGTACCAACTTGACAGATCCCTGGCATCACAAAATGGATGCTGCAGCCACAGACACGGCCAACTTCTCACAGTCATAAATTTTGAAACTTGTTTCTAGATCTTCCATGAGCTATATATTACTTTGAAACAAACTTTTTATAATAACTTTGCTCCGTTTGTCTCAATAACAGCCCCTGTGCCTCCCTCCCTATAGCGAGTTCATATACTGTAGGTACTCTCAGATCCTCCTCCAGTTCAGTATTTCTATATCTGTTTACAATGAACAGGGAGATCATCTGATGAAGAAGGGCCACCCTTTAATACAATGTAATATTGGGAATTGTAAGCCCTCCTCTTTTTGTGGTAGGGTTAAATATTTTAAAGCCCTCCTCACTTTTCCATACTGCCAAATAAAATTAGAAAAAATAGAATCCAAATACATGATCGTCCACCACAAGGGGAATTGAACGAAGAAAATAAAGTATTTTAGGCATCATTGTCATTTTCAAATAGTTCCCTCTCCCTATTATAGAGAGATAGAGCCCCTTAACTCTCTTTAACTCCGTGGCTATTGATTTAACCAAAGGATCAAAATTAAGTTTAATAATATTATCCACTTTTGCGCTAACTCGGACCCCTGGGTAGACAGCCGAATCTGCTCGTCTAGGATCGTTAAAATCAATAATATCTGTACAAATAACAATGGTCTTCCCTTTGTTCAAAGCATAACCTGAATTAATCCCAAAAACCCTCAGCTGCCTGGATAATTTCCTCAATTGCCTCTGTTGGGTCCGTAGTTAATATGGCAACGTCATCGGCATAAGCCAGGACTTTTGTCTCATATCCCATAGTTACTACTGGCTTAATCTTCTCGGAATGTGAAAATTTAACCAAAAGAGGGTTAATATACATGGCAAATAAAATGGGTGAACAGGGACAACCTTGTCTAGTCCCCCTGGTTATTACAATATTGCTAGACTCCTTCCCCATCATTTGTAGCCAGGCTTTTGTTTCACTATACATAGCTTTAACTGCCCTTATAAATGGTGGTCCAAACCCATTTAGCTCCAATATCCCCCATAAAAACTTCCTCGACACCCGACCAAATGTCTTCTCGGCGCCGAGGAGGATAATGGCTTCTGGCCCCCGGTTCCGGTCATGATATTGAATAATGAAATAACCCTTCGAATATGATCCGTTGTTTCTTTTCCAGGGATGAAACCGTGTTGCCAGGCGGAGACCAGACGACCTATAACCCTCCCCAACCGATTGGTCAGTATCTTGGAATACATTTTTGTATCTGAATTGATCAGAGAGATCGGTCGATAAGATGACGGATTTATCTGTTGGTTTCCCTTTCTTTGGGAAGATTATAATATCAGTCTCTCTCCATGATTTGGGGGGGGGGGGTTTCCCACTATATTGAACACCCCTGAACAGGTCCAATAAAAGAGAGGTTATAGCTACTCCTAATATCTTATAAATCTGTACCGGAATCTTTTCAGGACCAGCAGCTTTCCCTGATGCCATTCCTTGCAGTGCTAACTGGACTTCCTCTAATGAAATTTCTTTATCTAGATCTTCTTTAGTTAAAATATCCAACCTTTCTCCAAATTCGAAGTCACTCACTAAGCGAGATATATCCTGTCATACTTCGGCTATATTCTTATTGTTATCATTGTCCTCTTGATATAATATCTGATAGTAATCCTTAAATCCCCTGATAATATCATCTGGATCTGTATATGGATATCCATTCATTTTAATAGAGGGTATTGTATTCAGAGACTTCTTCTACCTAGTACGGAGAGCTAACCTCCTCCCAACTAGCTCACCGTTTTCATAGGAACTATTCTGCTGGGATTGGTATTCCTCTGCAGATTTTTGCATTAACCAACTATTAATTTCCGCTTTCAGAGCTATTATTTGATACTGGGTTTGAACCCCCTCCTGCCCCTGTCCTATTAAGGTGACATGTTCCTCTTCAGCCTCCGCTAGTTCCCATTAGTTGTTGATTCTTAATCTTCCGCGAGGTCCTAGCCTTTGCTGCGAAGCTGATGGTTTCCCCTCAGAGACCAGCCTTAAAGGAATCCTACACAGTACCCTGCCAGCACGATATTTATTTTATTTATTTATTTTGAAAGTTTTATACAGCGCGAACAAGACCCTTGCGGATATCAGAGCGCTTTACAGGGTAAGAGTCTAGGTTACAAAGTACAGTTAATTACACATTGGGTTAAATGCAAGTCAAAACACGTATACATATCAATCGTAAAGGCAAAGTAATAAGGTCCATAGCAAAACTTTCCCGGTATATCAGGCAAGGTGCAGATCTGCTATCTAGGATACCTTGATGGTCCATGGGCCTAAAAAAGTTCAGTAGCGAGGGTACGTTTGGTCTCAGAATTTCTTTAATCCGTGCTCAGGTGAATTTAGCCATGAGAAGCGATTTCACTTCTGAAAGATGCAGTAGAGGCATTAAGTCTGGTTTCTGGGGGTAGAGCATTCCAGATTCTGGGCGCCATCCCTGAAAAGGTTCGGTTATATGTTTTCTTCTTGTAGAAACTTTGCGGTTTCAGTAACAAGTTTTTTGCACTTCTTGAGGATCTGACCCCACCAGAGAGCGTCAGTGTCTGTGCCAAATAACTGGGTGCCTTGTGATGCATGGCTTTATGAGTCATACATGCTATTTTCAAATGAATTCTGGCTTCAAAAGGTAGTGAATTCAGGGATTTTAGGTCAGGGGAAATGTGGGAGCTTCTTTTAGAACCAGTGATGAGTCTCGCTGCAGCATTGATAGAAGCTCTTAGTCGGGCGGTTGTAGCTTTCGGCAGGCCATAGAGAGAGACACTCCCGTAATCCACTCTTGGGATAACTAGAGCTTGTACTGTCAGCTTGAAGTCCTTTTCCGGCAGGAAAGGTTTCAGCTTCCTCAATGTATTTATCTGAAAATTCGCTCCATTTGTTGTGCTGCTGATGTGTTTTTGCATATTGAGGTTTCTGTCAAGTGTTATTCCCAGCGATTTCGCTGAGTCAATGATGATTGGTTGGCTGTTGAGTGCAGTAAGGTGTTTGATCCAGTCTTGCAATATGGGAACTTGGGCAGGTGGAGCGATTAGGAGGAATTCTGTTTTTAGGGCATTCAATTTGAGATGGTTTTCTGCCAACCACGTCTGGGTTTTTCCGAGAGTTCTATTAAGCAATTTGATGTCTTCTAGGGTATGGATCTTAAGGTATAGTTGAGTGTCATCAGCGTACATGTTATATTGCACGTTAGACGCGTAGAGAATTTCGGTGAGTGGTTCCATGAAGAGGTTGAACAGTGTCGGGGAAAGTGAGGACCCTTGCGGGACTCCTAATGTTACTGGGATGGGTTTGGACAGGGAGTGGTTGACCTTGAATTGCTGTGATCTGTTTTGGAGGAACGAGGTAAACCAATTTAGCACTGATCCGATAGTCCCATTCTGTGTTTCAGAAGATCTATCAGGTTCTCGTGTTTGACCGTATCGAAAGCTGAGGAGAGGTCTAGCAAGATGAGTAGGCAGGCTCCATTCTGATCTAGAATTTGTAGAGCATCGTCAATTATATGTGTCATTGCTGATTCAGTACTGTGACCTGCTCGGAAACCTGATTGGTATTTGTTAAGTAGGTCAAAGTGATCAATATGTCTTATCAGCTGGAGGTGTACACACTTTTCTAATAATTTGGCCAAGGTAGGAATGTTGGATATCGGGCGGTAGTTGTTTAAGTCCATAGGGTCGGCCGTAGGTTTCTTTAGAATGGGGGATACCTGCCCAGCTTTGAGGGTGTCCGGGATGCAGCCTTGTCGTATTGAGCTATTTATGATCTTGGTCCAGAGAGGTAGAAGTTGTGGGGTTAGGTCTTTAACAGCGTTTGCAGGGAGAGGATCGGTGAAGTGATTAGCAGGATTCAGGGCACTAAGCATTTTGCGGATAGATTCTTCGCTGTAAGTAGCAAAGGATGACCAGGATGCGTCATTTTTTAGGTCGAACTTTGATGAGATTTGGTGTGGTGCAATTGGAAGGGATGGGGAAGTGTTCATATGTGAGACAGAGTGTGAGATTAGATCGTTGAGAAGGTCCCTCTTGATGCTGTCAGCCTTTTGGGTGAAGAAGGAAGTAAATTCTTCACAATTGGGTTGGGGGCATGATTTATCTAGCATACGATGAGGTGCATCCTTAGATTGAGTTTTGATTAATGCAAAAAGTTTTTGGGGACGATTTTTTGCCGGGTCTAGTTGGTAGCTGAAGAAGTCTGCTTTAGTGCGCTTAATCTTTCTGTAATATGATATGCGTTCAGTTGTTCTGAGAGATCGTCTATCCTCGTTGAGTATTCCATTGTACCAGGGCTTAGAATCTTTTGTGGAGACTCTCTTTAGTTGAAGGGGGGCTACCTCATTCAGTATCGAGTTCATGGAATTGAGGTAGTGATTGGTGAGGTCATGGACTTCGGAAATCCCTTCAGGGGGCAGAAGTAGGTTGTAGCTGGAAGATGGGATTATGTTAGGGTTAATGTTTTTCAAATCCCTATTCCATACTTTAGGTCTTGCGTGTTGAACCAAGTTAAGTTTCACTGTTTCATTGATAAAGAAGGTGATAATATGATGGTCTGACCAGTCACAGGGATGGATTGTATCTAACTGAATGGAGTTGATTTTAGAAATTACAATATCCAGGATTGAGCCTTTATCGTGTGTAGGGCTGTTACAAATTTGGGTGAGGTCGAGTTCAGCAAGGATGTTTTTGAGACTATTGACCACTGTGTCATTGTGGTCGTTCCAGTGGAGATTGAGGTCTCCGAGGAATATTTGGGTGTTTTGATGTCCGGTATTAGAAGAGACAATATCCATGAAGTGTTCGGTAAAGGTGAGGTTGTCACCTGGTGGGTGATAGAGGTTGTGTAAAGAGCATACTGGTTTGCCATTACTAGTGATGTTGAAGCATATGTATTCGCAAGAAGGGAGTACAGGGGATATGGATCTGTTTACTGAGATATTGTTTCGGTGTATGCAGGCGATACCGCCCCCGTCTTATCAATTCTGTCCAGTCTGATGATGTCATAGTTTGGGGGTACTAGTATGTCAATGATTGGTGTAGAGGATTCCTTTAGCCAAGTTCGGTTAATATTATCAGGTCCGGTTCTGGTGTGAGAATGAGGTCGGCTATGTCGGCTGCGTGTCTTGAGGCCGATCTACAATTTAGGAGTATGCCTTTAAGACAGGGGCGTGATGAGGGATGAAGTAGGATCCTGAATGAGGGGCGCTCGTCTGAGGTTGTTGTCAATGACGCCTCTAGGGTTGTGCTTATTGTGCCTGTGCCTGTTGGGGGGATAGTTAGGATTGTCGTTATACTGGGAGTGTTATCTGGGGATATAATGTTGTGATTCTGGTGAGAGGGTTCATAGGATTGTAATAGAGAGAGTACGGTGAGAGCAGGAGTGGAGGCTGTGTCATGGGTTTGGGTGGCTGTGTTATGGATGTGGGAGGTGTGCTAGGGTCAAGTGGGTGATCAGAGGGCGGCACATCTTCTATGTAGTAGTGGGACGTCCTATTTTGTTCCATCTCCAAAATGGGGAGTGTACGCGTGAGGCGTAGCGGTGTGCAGTAGGGATGAGGTGGTGGGAGTGTTGGTTTTGCAAAAGGGTAGTGTTGACCAGGAGGGGAGTTGTGTTCGTTAATGGGGGGGATGCTGTATCTGTTGAGGGTGTGTATGCTGCCGCAGTAGTGAGGGGGAAGTGTCTTATGGGGGAGTCTGGTGGGGCAGGGAACATGGTAGTAATCACTGGTCGTGATATCGCTGTAGTAGTGTGTGAATCTGTGAGGGATATACATGCTGGTGTAGTAGGAATGGGGGAGTGACTTGTAGGTGACTCAGGCGCGGAGGGGGAAGTAGTATTTGTCTCAGAGGCAAATATTGGTCGGGGTAGTAGAGGAGTGTGGTTGGTGGAAGGGTTTGGCGATGTGTTGTGATGTGTGCTGGTAGTGGAGGCAGCCTGGGTGGGGGTAGCATAGGACTCGGATGTAAATATTGGTCGGAATAGTAGTGGGGCGTGGTTATCGGAAGGGTTTGGCGATGTGATATGTTGTGTGCTGGTGGTGGGAGTAGCCTGGGTGGAGGTTTGGGGTTTTGACACTTGTTCTTTGATAATGGGGTTATCCAAGAGGTTTAAACTGCTGTCTGTGGATTGCATGAGGATTATTCCATTATTATAGATGGTAATGGTTGCTGTCGCTTGGAAGATTTGGGAGGGGGAGATATAGATAATGAGACCATGAGCGGTTTTCCTAGTTCTTTCCTCTATTGTGCTCTTTGTTTAGTGTGACAGATGATATCCGTGGTTATATGCCCGTTGTTTGTTGAAAAGTAGGGATCTGAGATGGGTGTTTCAGAGTGAAGTTTTATCAAATTGTGTTTAAAATGTTTGGATGATTTTCTGAGGTTGGGGGGGTAGATGATGGTGTAGGTGTTTGTGCCTGTGAGTTCCATAGTAGGTCAGGCACTGTTGATGGGTGATATGATGTTATGGGGCGGTGTGTGTGTATGTGGCTCGTAGGGGGGTCAGTGCTATGTGGGTGTGATGGGCTTGGGGCGGAGGTGGGTGAGGGAAGGTAGAAGGAGCAATTTTGGTGGTAGCTAGGGGGTTGGTTCTAGTACAGTATTGAGTGCACCGTGGGAGGCGAATGAGGGGTTGGATGTGGGGCAAGCGAGGTAGAGTGTGACAGAGAGGAATAAAGCTAAATTAGATTAGTTGAGGTTTACAACAAAATTCTGACCTGGGTAAGAAGGGAGGGAGATCGATGGTCATAAACTAGGGGCTGTTCCACTGTGATGGAGTCAGTCCAATATGGCCGCCTCCTTTGGAGAGAACATCATAGTCAGCCAGGTAGTTCTGTGTCTTTTTCCATTAACAGTGGTAACAGTGCTATATCTATTCATATCGAAAGATTCTTGTGACCAATTCCTAATGTGTTCAATATAATCATTAGAGTTCCTGTTGAACGTCCATTTCCTCTGGGTTCTCATAAAGCTTGCAATTTCAATCTCCAAAATTAGAGAGCTATGATCGGAAATCCCCTTTGGGAGTTTCTTAATGCTTGCTACATTTAGTACATCCCTCGTACCAAAGAAATAATCAATCCGAACATATTTCCTGTGCGGACAGGAATAATATGTATAGCCAGCGTTAATTGGATTGTTCAGTGCCCAGACATCCACTAAACCAAGGCTCTTATTAAGGGAGGATAATGCACCATAAACTCTGGGTTTCCGACCATGATATCCCCCTTGATTTACTGTCCTTGTCTCGAATCAAGTGAGATATTAAAGTCGCCACATAGAATTAATGGGCTGGGCCATGTCGCGAGCTCCAACTCCAGATCTTCAAATATCTGAGGATCATCCTGGTTTGACCCATAGATCAAGCATAGGGTAAATCCTGCCCCTAATTCAACTATAGCCCACCTCCCCAATGTGTCCACTGCCTTTCGATTAGCCATCCCTAAAGAGATCTTTGCTAATATGGCTACTCCTCGCATGTTGGAAGTTTGAGAAGTACATGATAGTAGGTTATATCCTCCAATTCCCAACAGCTCTTTTTTCCCCCCATGGAATATGGGTTTCTTGTAGACACACTACATCAAAAGCATTTGTCCTCACTAATTCTGATAAACTTGCCCTTTTCGCTCTATCGTTCAGCCCTGCTACATTCAAAGAACAGATACTTATCCTCCCCATCTAAGTTCAGATTTCGATCCTCTAAGTAATCCTCTGTCCCTTTTTCTTTTCCCATTCATCTTCAGTAAAATGACCTGTTTGCTCTCTCCTACTTTTAATAATACACAATTTACATCATCAATTCTAGATATGTTTCCCCCCCCAAGTTTTTCCAACCCCCAACCACCCCCACCCACTCTCCACCCACCCCTCCATCCTCCCCCTCCCATCCCCTCACCCAGCACCCCCCACGAGAGGAGAGAGGCGCTCAGACCTTAGTCTGTGCATAATGGGTGCATCGCACAGCCCCGAAAGCCCTGAGTGACCCTTTAGTTTTAAACAAGTGCTACTTTCCCATCCAAAAACCCCAAACCCCAAAACCCCCTCCAGATCACCCCCCTCTGATGCACCCCAAATATATTTCTTAAGCCGTAACTACGATTACCCATGAGCAATATTCTCTAATCTAATCTAAATTAACCATTAATCTGTATCCTAGCCCGTCAAGCTATCCAGGTATTCCTTCGCTTTAATTTCTGAGAGAAAGAATCAGTTGCCGCAGCCTCCACCGCCTTTCGATGGTAGAGTGGCAGAAATCTGGTCGGACAAAATAGGAAATCCCATTCCTTGTTCTCTTTGCTTCTGACCCGGCTTTTTCAAAAATTGCTTGTGGTAATGCTCTTGCCCTCACAGGCTGTTTCTGCACAAAAGGGACACGGTGGGCGCGTTGCACCTCTTGAGCACAGTTCCAGTCCGTAAGTTCTGGTAGCTTATCTCTAAATAAGTCCACAACAAACGTACGAATATCTGCCCCGAGCATGCGCAAATTGTTCCTCCTCTGGCGGTTTTCATGCTCTTCTAACTTCCACTGTATATCTACTAACTGAGCCTCATGAGATATTGTTAGTGCTTGGTTCTGTTGAAACAACCCTTGATTCAAGGTCAGTCAGACTCTCCCCAAATACACTACAAGTTTTAGTCAATTTAAGAACCACTCCCTGCACCTTTCGCATCGCTGCCTGGGCTTTACGTCCATCCTGCAGTCTTATCACGATGCAGCGATATGGCCTGAAAGATTGCTTCAAGCATCGGGATGGTGGGTCCACCCTGGTCCGATCCATGTTATCCGCTGGACGATTGGTCCGTGAGTTGGTTTATAGGGGTGTAATCCCAAATAATATCTTTTGCTCCTGGTTTTCTTTTGTTTTTCAGGACAGTTTTTATTTTACCACCATCAGCCTCATCCAGGTCGCTATTAGTCAGATCTGTGGAGGTAGCTGAGGAATCCTCCGACCACTCACCCCTATCTGATACCGAGAAAAAGTCACTAGGCTCCTTATCTGTCTCTTTTCCATTCTCAAAGTCCTTTTCCATATTACCACTGTTAGCATAGCCTGCTCCTTGAAGCTCTTCTGTCTGAGTAATACACATTGTATTTAATGGGCTGCAGCTGACTAATATCTGAAAATCCTGGGTTGCTATTGCATTGACCTGAGAGGGAGCCTGCCCTCCACTACCCGCATTAACATTGCCTGGACTTTCCTCATTGATGATTGCATTAAAACTGGCGTCTGGAGCGTACACATTGTTCCCCCCCCCCATTCACAGTCATAGTTACTTGGAGAGGGGGTTGCCTCTTGGCCTACCTTTTAATTCAACCGCCTTAGCTTTCTGTAAATCTACATTCGATATGGGGGATCCTTCATCTTCATCCCTCCTTTCCTCCACGCCGCGCTCCTGGCTCTGCCCGCTCAGACTTTTCTGACACACCTCGCCGTGAACCGGAGCTGCTTTCCCCACGGGTCCTCTCATCAGCTCAACCACTGAGGGGCCGGCCGATCGAGCCTTCACTGCTGCTCCGCCTCTTCCTCTTTTCTCCGGGCATTGATCAACAAGTTGTTCTCGGCGCCCCTGCCTGGGAGTCTATGCCGGCGAAATCCCCGCTGGTACTGCTGTTTCCTCGCTGGCATCCCCTGCCTCTGACTGGCCTCTCAGGACAAGTCACGCCGCCCTTGACTTGGAGGCACCTCCTGCTGGCTTTGGACCCATTTCCTCCGCCTTGATCCCAGCCTCTGCGAGCGTCGATTCCCTGCGCAAACGCAAGCTTTAACAACCGCCGTAGTAAAGTGCCTCAGTACCGCCAGCCCAATAAGAGTCCCTATTAAGTGTAGATAATGTCCACAGTTCCTAGGGGTGGTTGGTGCTTCCTCATGACATATCTCTGGGGTCATTGCTGCATCTCATCTCTATTGCAGCATAGACGTTTCTGTCTCTCTGCTGGGCCGCGCGCTGCTACGGTCTTAGACGACCGCCATCTTGCCTCTCACCCTAGGAAAGTCTTTTTAAATTTTTATCCAATTAACAGTCTCATGCTTTGCAGTGCAGGAGATAAGGTTGCCCACCTTGGCCAATATAGTGCAACAGTAGAAAACATTGGATCATCTAAAAAGAAAATAAGATATTGTCCTCGATAACCATTTTAATAACACATGAGGCATATTATTGTCAGATTCCAGCTTTATCTTCCATTTGCAGGGCCCCCTCAATCTGGGGGATTGCGTGGGGCCCCAGTGATATTTCTAATAGAGCAGCCTGTGTGTGGGCAGGGGTTGTTGAGAGCTCTAAGCCAAGATCCGTGGTGGTAATTGGACTGAAGACATCTGAAATTCTGTTGCACCAACTGTCAACCCTCACAAGCTGTGTAGCCTCTTCAGCCTTTTTTCAGCTCCTAGGACAAGGGCGGTGGGAGGGGAAGAGTTCACTAACAGCAAAGCAGTCCTCCTTCTTGCCTAGCACCACTACTGCCAGGCCCCTTGGTCTGCCATCCATCAGCCATTTGGGGCTGACTGGGGCTGAATCCAGTGTTACCTACCCCACTGCAGGATATTACATCAGAGCAATTAAACCTTCAAATTGTTTGTCAAGGCTATATCTTCTGTTTGTTCCTCGAGTTTTTCCTCAGATGATGTACTATTTTGTCCCAGGAAGGGGTGATGCTGCTTGCCAAGGAAGCAATCCACATTGTAACCAATGCAGAGAGGTCCTGGGTTGCAGTTCCACCTACTTACTGGTCCCCAAGAAGGACAAGGGCCTGAACCTTATTTTGGATCTGAGAGTCTTGAATGTGATCTTCATGAAGAAGTTCAAAATTATGACACTCACTCCGTTTCTGTTGACCCTGGATCCTGAGGACTAGATGGTGTCTCTAGCCCTGTGCGAAAGGTATTGCCATGTGCCAATCCTGCAGGCCCACAGAAAGTATCTCTGCTTCATGGGTTAGGCTAATTCCAAATCACTGTCCTATTCTTTGGCCTAATATTAGTGTCTCAGGCCTTTACGAAGGTCATGTTAGTGGTAGCAGACCATATTTGCAGGTCAGAGATCCATGTATTCCTGAACCTCGATGACTGGCTTTTGAAGGCTTGGACCACCGTCAGGCAAGTTGTTGCCACTATATACTCTGGGATCTTTTATCAAGCTTTAGTCCCATCTTCAACCTTCTCAAAGGCTTCCCTTTGTTGAGGTTATTCTGATTCAGTTGGCATGAAGATGTTCCCACCACTGTATAGAGTCTAGGACATTCAGACTATAATCCAGATGCTTCTGGTGTGAGTTACTGTCTCAGCCTTTATGGTTCTGAGACATATTGGTCTTCTAGCTTCATGCATCTGCCTAGTGTACCACGCTCAATGGCACATGTGGGCTCTTCAGTGCAATCTTTGCCAACAGTAGGCCCAGTGGTATTCCATCAGAATAATGACGACAGAATGTTGCGGGGCCAAAATATCATAGCAAAAATATTGAGAACAGAAATATCATGAAAGTAGGCTTATATAGGTAAGCATAGGTTTACTTACGGGTAGTTGTAAGAGCTATTGCCCCCTACGACCACCCGGGCGAAAGACAGGCCCATTGCAGATATTACTGATGGGGTTGCACACAATGAATAAGGTTGACAGCACCCCACCAACCCTTCCTATGTATCAGACACAAACAACTTTGATGCACCTAATC
Source organism: Triturus cristatus (assembly GCF_964204655.1). Taxonomy (NCBI): domain Eukaryota; kingdom Metazoa; phylum Chordata; class Amphibia; order Caudata; family Salamandridae; genus Triturus; species Triturus cristatus. The sequence continues at coordinate 314,472,988 of NC_140586.1, read as the reverse complement.
TGGAAAGAAGCACCATCCCCAGAAATCTTTAAGACTTAGGATCTTTTTTGCAAACCATCAAACCATCAGGACGACTACAGATCCAATGCCTCTAACCTTCATCTTCCATTCACCTTTAACCATCCTTCCTCCAGTATGTCACTGAAGTCTTAACATTTGAGAAATGTTCTGAGCCTTTGGAACTCAAACAAACCTTTGAATAAGTTCCATTTAATCTGAGAAAATCAGAACACATATCGTTCAATACTATGAAAACAAAACTCTGAGATAATAAACTGGAAGAGAAAGGGGGAAGCATTGCCTCAATGAATCAGAGCGATTACTGCAATTAAACTTTTACCCAACTGTCCAATATGGAACTCTACCCTCGAACACATAACCCTTTGAAAGAGATCCAAGCAAATATACTTAGAATCAATAGACATGATTACAACCATAGTATGTTAAGTCATAAGGTTTCTTTGTTTCGTAATAATAATCATACAATACAGGCTTCAAGTATTTACTCATTGCCCAAAATTGATAAAAACATCAATACCGCCCCCCTCCCTGCCCCGCCGCCGGCCATCCTATTGTATCTGGATGTGGGTTTGTTCTAGAACCATTAGCCAAATACATAAACACATTTATTAAAGAATATGTCCCACAGACTGAGGCTATGCTAGGCATAGCATGATCTTCCTTTGCCTAATCCAACACCTTGACTTTGATAGCTCCACCAACTATTTACTAACTGTACATACCGTCCTTACACTCAAACAGTCCCCAGAGAGAAGGACTTCTCATAATTCAGAAATTAATCAGCATCAGACTTAATCCAACCAAGGTTTCTACCACAATTATAATTGAACTCCTTGAAGTGGCCCTGACAATTTATTTTTTCCATCTTTACCTACAGAAAAAAAAGATGCCATGGTGCCTGTTTTGCCCCAAATTCTGCTATCCTTTACATAGATGACTTTGAAACTAACTTGATACATACACCCCACATTCCATTTTATAAACACATTTTTATGTGGAAACACTATTTAGATGTCTTTATGATCTGTAGGAGTAGTAACAGGTCTCTTAATTACTTCATCAATTCAGCATCTTACCCTGACTATTGTTATGTTATGTATATTAGAAAGTGCACTATCGCCCATGAGCCTATCCTAGCACTGAGCAAGAGTGTGTGCTCAACCCTGCTTAAGTTAGGTGGGTTAATTGAAAAGCCAGGCCTTCAGCTACTTGTGGAATTCAAGAAGAGAGGATGCTGCTCTAATGTATAGAAGGAGATCGTTCCATGCTTTAGAAGCAATGTAAGAGAACTCCCATCCAGCTGATCTGGTTCTGTGTATGTGTGGGATGTGTACAAGTTGTGTGCAAATGTGGAGCGCAGGTGTCTGGGTGTTTGGAGGAAGGAGAAGCAACTGTTCTGGTAGGTGGGGTTTGAGCTGTGTAATGCATTGAATGTGTTTGTGATGAGTTTGAATTGAGTGTGTTTGTCTATTGGGGCCAGTGTAGTTCCTGAGGTGTGGTGTTATATGAGTTCACTATGGGAGGTTCAGGATGAGTCTAGCTATTGAGTCTTCTAGTGAGTTGCTTGGTGATCCTGGGACAGAGGGTGATCCCATAGTCCAACTTTTTGGTGATTAGGATGTGAGTGACAGTTTCTCTAATGTTGTTTGGGAGCCATTTTCAGATCTTCCTCAGCATCTTCAGGGTCTGGAAGCAGGATGCAGTGGCCGCGTTGACTTATGTGGACTTTCCAGTTTGCTCTTGATTATTCTGAGGTTCCTGGCGTGGGTTCTGGGTGTGGGTCTGAGTTGGGCCGGCCACCAGTTGGAGTCCCATAGTAAGATGTCCCTGCTGAAGATCACTTTTGAATCCAGAAAAGACAACTTACCCTTTTTGAACTTGAGCATCAAATTTTATGATGATAAATTTGAGACCAGTCTTTATGAAGACCTACAAAATGTAATTCACTATTGTTATATACCAGCAATCATCCGAGAGGCCTCAGAGACAAGTTCCCATATAGTCAGTTTCTAAGCATACATAGAAACTGCAAGTGGAAAGCTGATAGAGCTTTTCGAGACTCTTACTAGCCTGAACCTCACCCAACAGGTCACCCAATCCACCCACATTAAGGGCCATATTTTGGATCAGATCTGGACCTGTAACCTGGCCCTGTCCCAGCCAGTCATCTCTTCTTGTGTCTGGTCAGACCACCACTTAGTAAACACCATCATCACTATTGCTGGCCGGACTCTTGCTCCCCTGATGGCTGGCGGCTCCTCACGCAAATGGAGTACTTTCGACTCTCAGGGCTTTCTCACAACCCTGGCTGACACTCGGCCAGTTTTCAACTCCCCTGATAACATCGAAGGAATAGAACATGACATTGGTTCCTGGCTGAAGTCAGCCAGTGACCTCTATGCCCCCCTGACTAAATTCCCCCCCACTAGACATCACAATTCCCACAGGTGGTTCTCCGTTGACCTCAAGCAACAGAAAACAAAAACCCGCCAGCTGGAACGTATCTGGAGACGCGATTATTCCAACGTAGCCAGGCAGTCCTACTTGACTGCACGCAGGGAATACAAATCGGCCATCATTGCAGCAAAAATAGAACACTTTTCTATCAGGATTTCGTCCGCAGCAAATAAATCAAAAGAGGTGTTCAAAGTAATGAACGAACTCACTACTGACGACAGAATTCTCCCAGCCCAAACCCCCACGCAAGAAGCTTGTGACACCCTTAATCTCTATTTTTTGGAAAAGATTGAAAAAATTAAAAACTCTATACCTCCCCTACCCCAGTCATTCACACCGAACTCTCCCTCTGACAATTCCCTCACGTTTTCTACCTTCCCCACCTTGAACGCACTTTCATTGGCGGAACTCGCCATCCGTGTGAAATCTGGCTCTCCTAACGACAGCTGTCCACCCTCTGTACTGCGGAGTATCTGCCTCAGCTTACCTGACTGTGTCTTACCCCTGCTAAATGGCTCGCTCAACAGAGGCATTGTCCCCAGCTCTTTTAAGGAGGCCACCCTTGTGCCCCTCCTTAAGAAACCCGGTGCTGATCCTGCACAACCGTCGAACTATCGTCCCATTTCCCTTCTCCCCTATTTCTCAAAACTTTTGGAGGCTCATGTTACTTGCTGCCTTTCCAACTTTATTGAATCTTCTGGTCATCTTGAGCCTAACCAAGCCGGCTTCAGGCCTGCCCACTCTACTGAGGCTGTCATCTTGGCAGTCTTGGAGACACTTAGGAGGAACGCAGACGCAGGAGTTTCTCAAGCCCTTGTACTTCTGGATTTGTCCGCCGCATTTGACACGGTGGACCATGACATCCTTCTCCACCGTGTCAGGCAAGCGGGCATCCAGGGCTCCGCACTTAAGTGGGTTGAGTCCTTTCTGACTGGCAGAACTCAGGCCGTCCGCTTAGGCCCTTACACTGCAACTAAAACGCCCGTGGTCTGCGGAGTCCCTCAGGGCTCCTCCCTCTCACCGCTCCTGTTTAATTTATACCTCAGGCCCCTGATTCAATCCCTCCAGAAATGGGACGCAGTTGTTTACAACTACGCCGATGATCTTCAGATCATCTTCTCCCTTAACTCCCCTCACGACATCAAAACATTTCACTCCGTGATGATTCATATCCAATCCTGGATGAACCAGAATCAATTGAAGCTAAATCCCGGAAAAACTGAGCTTCTCCTCCCTGGACTCAGTCACATCCACTGGGGCCCACAGTTCTGGCCCTCGGAGCTTGGTCTCCCTCCAACCCCGGTCAAATCAGTGAAGAGCCTGCGAGTGATTATTGACTCCGAATTATCCCTTAAAAATCAAGTGGGTGCGGTCACTTCATCATGCATGTATCAGCTTCGGAAGATTCGTAAAGTCCGTCATCTACTCCCACCTGCCGCGCTCACCCAAGTCGTCATTTCACTTGTGCTTTCCTGGTTGGACTTCTCGAACTCCCTCTACTATGGCCTCCCACAATCTCTGTTATATCGCCTTCAGATAGTTCAGAATCAAGCGGCCCGACTCATTCACAAAACCCCCAGATGGCAATCGGCCAAACCTTTACTTCATAAATTACACTGGCTACCAATAGGCCAAAGAGCAGCCTTTAAGGTGGCCTGCCTCACATTTAAAGCTCTCCATTGCCCCGGTCCCGCGTTCCTCAAATCCTTAATCATCCCTCATCACCCAATACGCAACCTTCGATCTGCTTATCGCCACCTACTTGTCACCCCCAAAACTAAAACAAAGAAATTCGGTGGTCGCCGCTTCTCTTACTTGGCCCCCAGTCTCTGGAACCCTCTTCCTCTCCTCATCAAATCCACTCCCTCTCTCTTGAACTTTAGGAAGTTATTAAAAACTCACCTCTTCCCTCTTTGCGGCTAACTTATGCGACTCTCGCCTTTTTCCTTCCTCACTCTCTCTGTCTTAATAGCGCCAGGAAGCCTTTGGTGTCAGCGCGCTTTATAAGTCACACTTAAGATAAGATTACTTGTCTAACAAACTGATCCAAAGAGGATATTCCAAATTCCTTGTCTCAAAAGCATTTTAAAGGGCATGGTAACCCCCCCCCGAAAAATTATTGACTCCATATGGCAGACCTAGAAACCGCTGTGTACCCTGTGTTGCTACGCTTAGCCCATGCACTAATAAGGTGACTTAAATCATTAAGAAACTTTGGTGTATTTTAAGTACCAGTTGATTGAACACTGTACCTCCCCCTTTTTTTCTTAAAAAAGAGGGAAACAATCTTCAAGATGATCTGGTCAAAGCTTTGTGTTGGGACCTAACTATTAACTCCACCATGAACACTCTCATTAATAGTTGGGGCTAACTGTCTATATTAGGACACTTCAAGTGTCAACATTGTTTGGTCTGTCTCCAAACTGCACACATTAAAGAATTCAGACATAAAGATATAACGCATGCTATGGCACAGTACATAAACTGCAACTTCTGCAATGTGTTCTATTCTATTTGATATCCCTGCAAACACCTCTACATTGGACAAAAAACGCAAAATAAATCAGAGGACGCTGTACCCAATGCAAGAGCTGGATTTGCTGCAAGATTGAAAATGCGCCTCGTCCCACATGATATTCTCATAACCACACCGAATCTCAGCTGAGATGCAAGTCACAGAACAAATCAATCTTCTCCTAAGAGGTGACAACCTTTAAAGTTTATTTAAAAAAAAGCGAATGTCACTGGATCACAAGATGGGATTCAGACCTCAATGGGCTAGACCAGAGGTTCCCAAACTTTTTAAAACCTCACCCCACCTTTTTAGAACGGCAATCTTTTGCGACCCACCTAACTTTAATAGATATGAGGTGGGGCAATTTTTAGATGTAACCAAAGCTTTGTACTTTAGCACACTGTTATTTACAGAAAGCACATTTTCTATTAAAGAGGCCACTAACATTTCACTGATAAAACTATATAGCGCACAAAAGATAATGTATAGAAATCGAGTTTCTGTGAATATTTATCATTTGTGCATCACCAAGTCAAGAATCTTGATTTGTTTTGTTCCTATTAAAATCTCTTTTTCCAGCACACTTCAGAATTACTAAAAATGGTCTTCATTTTTGCTTTGCCTCACTGCTAAATGAATACAGTTCATTTGCAGGTATGTACATTTAGTTCTGTGTTTCAAAAAATGACATCACACTTTGCTGTTACTCCAGAAAGATTGTCACATAATTCACTTCAAACACCCATCTCACTTTGAAATCAGAGAAAGAAAATTAAACACCAATCTCATAAGAAGCAATTTGTCAGAAGATGTATAGCCTGTCAGTTGACCTCTGTGTTTGAAGCACCAAATGTGAAAAATAAATATAAAATGTAAAGGCATGTTTTTATTTATTGCTCGGGCCTTTACGATCCACCAAATATCGGCTGGCGACTCACCAATGGGTCGGAACCCACAGTTTAGGAAGCACTGGGCTAGACACCATTGACGAAAAAAGTACTATAGTCTCTTTGTAACTTTCTCCCATGTATTGTGAGCCTTTATATGACAGCAATTGCTCTTTGCCCCCCTCCTTGGCATAACTTAATGTCTGTATGAATGTTCAGTTTTGTTTCCAATCACACTGTCTCTCCCATCTTTGTCTCGATTTCATTATTAACTCTGGCTTTAAGCTTTACCTGCTCTTCATGGGTATTTTTCTCCATTTTCTAATTAAATTGTACATCTGCCCCATATCAGACTTTTACACTGTACATACATTGTTTGGCACCTTTTCAAAATTCACCTTGCCCCAAACTAGACAACTCCTCTTCTGGTTTTCTGTCCTTTTTCAATAAACATCCAATTTCTTTTGACATCAGATTTAAACTCCCCCTTGAACTTCCGGTTTTCTGAACCTTTTTGACCTGCAGAATACTAAGCCATTTTGCATCTACTTGTAGTTCCTTCTTGAATTGAATTCTTCACCCCTTCCCACTGCTCCTTTATCCACCTAATGACAGTAACATTCAATTGTTGACTACTATCTACATCGTTATGCCTCAGTGTCCTTGTGTATATGACGTAATACACACGGACGCGTGATACACAGGAGGGTGATATTTTGCTCCACATCGTCTCACAGATGCCAGATCGTGCCGACTGTGTGTCTCTTCGATTGGCATTGTCTTCCTTTTTTTAATTGGAATTTTTCCTGTTTCAACTTGGGGAAGCACTGCTCGCCCCTCTGGCTCCATCCAACTTAAATTACTTCCAGGGTCGGATTGGGGCCCAAAATAGGCCCGGGCAACCCAAAAGAAGTGGCCCACATTAATGGACCGCAATCTTTCACAAACCATTTCTTGGCTAGTATCAGTGGGCTTATTTTGTGGGAAATTTGTGGTACATTAAGCGTTTAAATCTTGAAGGGTGAGTAGCATTGGTGAAGACTGGAAACACTGTAGTTGTAAAAACTGAAAACATACTTTCAGTGTCAACTCCTTGTAGATTATGAGCTTTTCCTCTCCAAATTAACTGTGTCCTAGGTCCTGATTATCACATAAATCATACATCTTTAATTTTCAGTGGTGGCTTGCTCTTGTTTCCGCCCTTTTATTTTTTACAATACCAGCAATAAATTACAATCTATTATTTAATAGTGGTACAATAAAAAATATCTCTACCCTGCTGTAGTCTGAGTCAGTAAATCTGTTTTATGGCTGGCATAGGCGCTCAGAGGCAAAGGTGATTTAAAATTGGAAGTAGGAGAGATTATCTGGAGTTCTTTCCATAATACATGCTCAATGTTTGTAAATAAGAGTTTAAAAATCTGCAATTAAAATATATAGCTTCCAAACTCTTTAAAACAGCCTTACTTTTTTCTAGTCCTCGAGCAGAAAGGGGGGCCTTGCTAGTGAAAATTGTCTTGTCACCATCCAGGAAAAACAACAACTGAAGAAGCTGACATGGCTGGTTTAGAGACAGGTGCACCTAGCAGACAGTACATGGCCATATTTGCAAAACGGTTGAGAGCTTTCTTCCCTGTTTCCAGTCCTGCTTAGCTGGTGAAGATGGCAACTCAGGGGCTGGGCAGGTAGTGCTATGTAAGGGTTCCAAGGAGGAAAAGCTTGTGGAGGTGTCAGCTCAGCAACAAAGTATGAGCTGGCAGTGTGTGAAAAGCAGCCTGCTGGTGAGGTGTAAAGGCAATGGGAAGTAGGCAGGTGTGGACGCCAGCCTTCAGCAGGTCACTGAGGCAAAGGGTGGGCCAGGTACATCCGTCTCCAGGTGACAGGCAGTGAGTGCAGACAGGCTTATGCTCTTTACTGGTTTGACCTGCGTCGGCTACCAACTACACTTTAATGCTCAGAGAAGTCTTTCCACTCATAACATCATCACAGCATGAGCAGAGTCTCATGATGCGGTTGCGACTATCCCCATGATGCCTGTTGCCGCCGGAGTGACCAGCGCCCTTCACCAATTCCATTGGAGCCAACAAAACCTCTCTCTTCTTATTGGACTTGGTGATGCACCCCTTTTCTACCCCTACCTTCACCCAAGACCGAGCAATATGGCTGATGCCCGGTGGAGCTGCCTAGACAGCTATAGAGGAGTTCGGCCTTGGTTCACCCTTCAGCTGTCACCTACCCAGCCGGACATTCTGCACTGTTCTCCACGTCTCTCCGCTGTGTCTCCCTTCTGCTCCCTCCCTCCGACAGCTTAACAATGTATTTTACATGTCGTTGTACTGTGTAACCCTGTAACTGATGTAACTTGTATCTCACTTGTCCTCATGTAACTTGTAACTCACTTGTCCTCATGTAAAGCGCTGTGATACCTCCGGGTCTAGCCAGCGCTATATAAAACTCTTCAAATAAATAAATGAGTAGCATGGTCTGGTTATGCAGTGGGCTAATGCATCCACTGGTGGGATGTTTGTTTGACCTTATGGTCACCTATTTTTATTCTCCGACCAGTACACTCAGACTTTCATAGTACTGAGGTTGATAAAAATGAGTACAAATGAGTTGAGTACAGTGCAGGAAAAGAGGGGAGATCCAGCTGGTTCGTTGATCCGGCAGTTGTTATTGAGCTGGACCTGGGACCCGGGCTGGCCCGACTGAAATATTCTGAATTTGTTCTGGTAAGATTTTCCAATGCTGCAACACATTCAGCAGTGCTCGCAGGTTGTTTGCTTTCTGTTCAGAAGAGCACCTAGATGCCAGTGAAATGGAGGGATCTAAAGGTGCACAGTTTAGCACTTCACAAATGCTTAAGAGAAACTATAATTTGGAGTCAGGTTATTGAATTTGTTCAACCCCTGTATGTAAGGGACATGCATATATATATATATATACATTTTTAAAATTGAATTTATTTTGTAGACCTATTTGACCCGTGTAGGGAGTCAGAGAGATTTACATCACATTCATATATTGTACACAGAGAATGAATCATTCAAGTGTGTGAATAAATATATTGGAATTTACATAAAACAATGAGAGTAACAAGGTGCAAAAGTCAGATATCTTCTATATAGGTTAGCACCATATGTTAAGAGTGCTTGGTCTTGAGAAACACAACCAACTTTAAACATCACACAGTGGTTGGGGTTGCCTGTACTAATGAGACTTTATTACTACCCAAAGGACCAGGGGCGGCTCCTCCGCTAAGGCGGAGCAGCAGCGCCTCACTGAGCAGGCCAAAAAGGAAAAAATAAAATGAGGATAACTCATTGTTAAAATCATTTTATTTTTCCTTGTTGCTTAGCTGGGTAGGGGTGGAGCCGGGCTCTGACAGAGGAGCTAGAGGAGGAGTGGTTCACACTCTCTTAAGTTGTCATGAGACGGCCAGCCAAACCGGCATGCGTACTTTGCATGTTCTCCACCGAGGTGCGTCCCTGTCTGAGCATCGAACCACAGTATTCAGACCAATCACAATGCTGCATTGCAGCATTGTGATTGGCTTAGGGGAACCTGGAAGCTTCCTGTTCCTGCCCTGGAAGCAGGCAAAGAAGACAGAGAGGCGGTGGCATCACACAGGTAAGAGCTTTTTTTTCCATACCCCCCCCCCCCCATGGCGTTAAATAACAGCTGCCCCTGCAAAGAACACTTTTTTGGTAATCTCAAAATAAACACTGATAAAAAAAAATATATACGTTTCTAAATCCATGCTTTGTACTTTGCATGCAACTTCTTGATGCTGTTCCATAGCTCACTGTGCTACGGTGGAAGGGTTATATCTAGAGTCACTGGATTTATGCGGTCTGGTGGCTGCTGCATTTTCCTCATAATTATGGATTTGCCGCATTTGCCATTTAATCCACCATTCACTTCATTATCTGCAGATTTTCCCCCCAAAATAATTTCTAACTCAATTGGTTCAAAAGTTACTAAAAACGTGGCAGCGTGTTCCTGCGCATTGAAAGGCACTTCAAAAAGGCTGAGTGCTTAACTTTCAGTTGTTTTATTGCTGTATTGTGTTGTTAAGCTGATACTAATAAGGTGCAACATTTGCCCAGACAGGTTTACAATGTTTAAAAATAGGAAAAAATGAAGCAATACTATACCAAAATGTACCACGTTATGCACCATAATTTGCATTTCATGCCTCATAATTTGGTCTTTCCCTGACACATAACTCCAGTAGCCCTGATTATAATGTATGTACTGCATGTAACAAAAGTATGTTCATGACAAAAGAAGTAACTCACTGAGCTATCTACATAAAATATATCTGGGATCTGCAAGCTACACGTTGTTCTTTGCAGCAGGCACACTTACCCTATGTGTTAATTTATGATGAGTCAAAACTATTACTAGAAAGAACACAGATCTCTCCAGCAAGGGGCATGTCACTGTGTGAAAAACTGGGAATGTGCTACTGAATTAAATAATACAATTTAGGCTGGCCAGTCCGAAGTGAAAATGGCTATAACACCTGACCTTCCAGCGGGGGCTCTCAACCTTTCTGCACACCCTCCGCCCCCCTCCATCTATGACCTAAGTGCGAAGGCCTGGCGGAGGAGTGGGTCAGATGAAAGGCGTGGCTTTAGTTCTGGCCAGGCTGGCTCCATGGGGACCGAGGTGAGAATGGTGATGGCTTAGTGATCCATCGGACCTGGAATCCTGCCTGGAGAAGGCTGCCACCTGGATGCAACATTCGTGTCTCAGACTCAACGGAGACAAAACTGAAATCATGTACCTAGGTAATACATCCAATAAAGCGCTCAAACTGTCATTGCCAACTTGGCTGGAGCTCCCCCCGGTCCCGAAGTCCAAGATAAAGAGCTTGGACGTGTGGCCTGATAAATCATTAAAATTTGACCAGCAAGCAGTGGCAGTGTCAGGGGCTTTTCACAGCATCCTCAGAATGCTGCGGAAAGTCCTTCCCCTACTTCCCATGGGGGTAAGGACAGTCGTGGTCCAGGCTCTAATCCTCTCGCGCCTGGACTATTGCAACTCACTGTACCTAGGAGCACCAAAATCTACCTTAAGGAAGCATCAGGTGGCACAGAACTGTGCCGCCCGACTTTTGACTGGTTCGTCCAGAACGCAGTCAGCCATGCCCAGTCTAAAAACCCTACATTGGCTGCCTATAGAGGAGAGGATTACCTTCAAGGCTCTATGCACGGCCCACAAGACACTCATGGGTACAGGCCCTCGCATCAACCAGTCCCTTAGTACTGCGTACCATCCTAGGAAACTCCTCCGCTGGGCAAACTTAAATTTTTGTGCCTGCCGTCCAGGCCTTGATTAGTCTTCGATCTGTGTCCACCTAGTTTCTTGCACTCCGTACCTTCGCAATTGCTTTGATTCTGGGAGAAGCTTTCTCAACCCTTACTGATTAGTTGCACGTCTACCCATATATATGTGTATATATTTAAAACACACATATATATGTTTTTGGTTCTTCCTTTGTTTCTGCACTTTATTCCAATTTTTAGATGTTATCCTCAAACTCTCATATTTAACCCTTTTGACCGATGGCAAACCTACTGTGACAATTAATCTATAATATATAGGCTCTATTGATCTTTTTGGCATGCCTCACTGACAGACTATGAACTATAGCCATATACTGTAGAAGAAACTTTTACCTTGTATCATTTATTTGCTGTTTGACCCTTAACAGTATCTGGGCAATTGAATATGTACATATATACATTTGTATTTTCTCTATTTTTTCTCTGTCTACAGGTGTGTCTGTCCCACCCCACCTGCCCTCCTTAGCCCTGATGAAGGTGTAGCCCCTGTGGGGGCTTGACACCGAAACGCGCGTTGGCGTTTTTAAGCCTACCTGGCTGTTGAAATTGTGCTCATTGGTGCTTTTTAGCCCACGGGCTGTTGAACCTTTATTCATTGAGCCTGAACAGCAGAATTGCTATTTAATCATGTATATGTTTTTATTTCTGTGTACTGATGTGATGTGATGCATGATGTCGCTGTTGAGTGAGTGCTAGTATGATCTTGTTGTTTTGAAGGAGCTGTGTGGGATTGTTAGCAACTTTATGTATATGAATCTTGTAATGTTTTGATATCCACCTTTGGTTTTTGATGTTGACTAATACACGCAAAAAATCACTGTATATACATATAAAAAATGATATAATAAAAAATAATTAAAAGATCAATAAATCTATTCATATCATTTCTTAGTTGTTCATTGTCCTGGTTTGCCTACTGGCCGTGGGTATTAATTGCTTGGATCCTGTATAGGGCCTTGTTCTTTAATCAATTTGTGGCAGGTATTTTCCTTTCTTTTCGGTCAAACTTAAATCTAGCCATCATCCCAAAAATTCAAAGGATGCGTAGTGGAGGCAACTCCTTCTCTTACAACACAGCTAAAGTATGGAACTCCCTCCCCCTCATTCTGCCCTCAAAGACATCTTACCTCACCTTTTGTTTTGAATGTGGCTTCTCACCAATAAGCCACACCCAATCCCTGCACTCCCACCTGGGAGGCAAATATACCACTGCACCTTTGCATAATATACACTTTTGAGCATGTCTTACCATCCTGGCACAGCAACTCTTCAACACAAAACAAACAGCACCTTTTGAAAAGGGGTTTTATTTAACAAAATGCAAAGACTCTATCACTTTTAGAATAAGGCTTGGGGTTTATTACATAATACTCTCTAAACAAAGGCTATCTCAGATACCAAATGCATAAGATTCAAATATATGTAGCAAACTTATAATCTAAAGGCACGAATCAATAACTGAGCAAACTATAATACTGATTCATAAACAAGCAATAACTGATATAAGATAAGATACACTGGACGTCCTGCAAGAGATCAGAAAGATATATATATATATATATATATATATACATATACATATATATGTACATATATACACAGTAGAGGATCACTCTGGATGTGCACCTCCCACACCACAAAGAAAACACCTCAAACGATCACAGCCACTGGCTCACATCACAATGGCAATAACCACAAAACTCAATACATCACCTGGTGCATACACTGCCCACTTCTGACCGGGGGAATCACAGCCGGGGTTCAGAGCTCAGCACCAGGGTTCATAGTCCGAGATAGACACTTCTGCCCTCGCTCGGAATCCAAACTCCCAGTTTCTCAGCCTGCAACCCTCAGCTTTAAACACACTGGAAGATTCATGAAAGACCTCCTCCCACCGCCAGAGGAATTTTACCAGAACTGGCCAAGTTCCAAGCAAGCATCCTCATGGCAGTGAGGAGCGCTCAAGTCTCTTCCTCCATTCGCACTTCTTCCAGCCTCTGTCTTGACGAAGCTCTCACAAGGCCTTCCACAGTACACTAAACAAAAACAATCGCTCAGGAAAACAGCAAGACCGTGAATGTGTATAACCCAAACAACTTGCAAGCACTGCTGTGCACCCATCAGCAAGGCAAAGTCCGACATGAGGCCCTGCCAAAGGCAATAGTCAGCACCTATAATTCTCATCCACACAACTTACAAGCACCACTGTGCACACAGAAAAGTTTGAAGCAAGGTAAAGTCAGAAGGCAGGATGACCTGAGGCCATGTCAAAGAAAGACAGCAAGATTACAGGATGGAAGATTAGCAAGTATATGGAGGACCATCCTACATTAAGGCTAGGGTAAAATAACACACTAAAGTCAGTTAAAATGGTGACGGTCGGAGGTCATCATAGGTTGCCAGACTACAAGAGTGGCTCTTTCACTACATCTTTCGGAAGTGTCCTAAAACCTGGCTCTTCCAGAACATGAACTGGTAGCCACTTCCCACACCTGTTTTAGCCGTCACCGCTGGGATGCCTCAGGGTAGCCATGCGCTTATTTAATAATAATAATAATAATAATAATGGCCCATCGGGATCAAAACAACTCCTGGCCTCTCAGCGAGACCTCTGCAAACAACCCCCTTCCCCAACTCACCATGGGCTAAACGTGAAACCCCAGTGGGGTCAGGATCAGGTAAAGGACACCGCTTCTGTGCAAGCACATAGGGGAGAGGAGAAGAAGTAGGGCAAGGAGAAAAGGTGCAAAGGCCACAACATCACCTGGCCTCTTAGCATCTTCACACTCCCCCCTCACCATGGCCTCAATGTAGCAGCTGGTGGAGGTGGAGGGGTAGAGGAAGTACACTGCTTCGAGGGCAGGGGCCGGCCACACTATCGTGTCAAGGCACAATAGTGGCCGCCCAATAATGCCGCGACATGCTTAAGCATCCCTGCCAGCCCATCCCCTAAACTTAGCACTATGCGTCTCTAGCCCACCCCTTCCTGCTGGCCCCATACGACAATGGCCTAGGCAGGAAAGCATGACGGTGGGGCCGGGGGGTGGACAGGAGGGCGCTGTGGGCAGTTGGCAGAGGCCCTAAAAAAACTGGCCCTCACATGTCACTCAGGCATCGGCCCAAGCCTGATTGCCTGCTTTTCCAGTCCGACCCTGCTGGACACTGTTTTTTGGTGGCACGTTTGGCACATTGCATTTTTTAATTCAAACCTGCACTGGACACCTCCTTGACTTGGGGAAGCTCCTTATTGATCTCTTGCTCATTTTTTGTTATTACTTTGGTATGGCACCTGGTGCACACTGACCGGAATCCATATTAGGACAGGATTTCTTGCCTATTGCTCCATAAACTGCTTTCTGTGACTACACTGAGGCCTATCACCTCACACTTGTAAAAACAAAAAAACATCCACCATCTTCAGCTCCCTATACCTTACTGTGAGCATCTTGACTCCTTTCCCTTCTAACATGCTGACCTTCACCGACTTGAGCCCTAATCCTTTTTCCTTCTACCACTGGCAATTCAGTACTTCCTGTATGCTCTGTGTGACCTATCTCTCTATTTACACTCTGAGAGCACCTTCTCACATGTGTTCAACCTAACTATTTCTCTTGTGTTTGTGATTTATTCTTCTCATGTATTCATTTTCAGATATTCATCACCTGTTTAAACTTTAGGTATTCTTTACCAACATTACCGTGTTGTTGTCTGATATAAGTGATAGGGCAGTAGGATTCCAGCTTTGACTTTTTTTATTTTTTACTAAATTTGACTATCTGTGCTTGGCAAAATTGCTTTCGATCCTAATGCTGGCTTGTTTATTCATTTAGTATCGAAACGTAGTTGATGGCCTTAGAGTAGCGAGAAGACACTTTTGAAACTTCTTTGTAGAGCAGCATTTCTATGAACTTGATTCTCTATGACCGCCCTACATGTTGAACTGTATATTTGTGTGTATATATATATATATATATATATATATATTCACTGAAAAAACCATAGGTTTCACACACGTTATAGTTAGGAATTAGCATTTAAAAAACCTTGCAAATTCACTTAAAAAACCATAGGTTTCACACATGTTATAGTTAGGTGGACATTTCACTCGTAAAAAAACAATGAAATTCCCCCGTTATAGTTAGTTGAGATAACTATAACTCGCGCGCCCGCAATCCTCTGCTCATGACGTCACATATTACATCACTCATGACTACATCACTCATGACATGGTCAGTGGCATCACTCATGACATCATCCTTGTGATAGAGTGGCGGTCGCGCGAGTTATAGTTATCTCAACTAACTAATAACGGGGGAATTTCATTGGTTTTTTACGAGTGAAATGTCCACCTAACTAGGTTTTTTAAATGCTAATTCCTAACTATAACGTGTGTGAAACCTATGGTTTTTTCAGTGAATTTGTACGTTTTTTTAAATGCTAAGTTATGTATTTATTAAGATATTTTTTATTTATTTATTTGACAATAAACTACGTCTTAAAAATTATTATTATTTTTTTTAATGGTTTTTCACCGTGCGCGCATGGTGCGCGCACCGTGCGAGCACCCCGCAATTTTTTTGTAAAAAAATTTAAATGTTTTTTTCTGCCTTCGGGGTCCTTCAGGGACCTCCTGACAAAGGCTAGGGAGTCAGGAACTCTCTACCCTGCCCCCTTTTCACGTTCGCCACCTTCCTTTTTCACTCTCGCACTCAAAACAAACAAAATGGCGGCCGACACTTCCTGATTTCGACCGATTCGAACGTTGACTGACATGTAACCACCAATCAGAATTACGCTTGCGCACGTTAGGGTGCGCGCACGGTGCGCGGCTATAGATATTTATGTGCTTTTAACTGCAATTTTCTCAGGAACTACTGAACAGATTGACTCCATATATGCAAAAGGCACTTCCCTGACCTGAGGACTACCTCTTTGCCAAATTTCAAGTAATTCTGTTCAGCCGTTCGGGCTGTACCTTCGACTAAAGGTCCTATGGGAAAATGCATGGGGAAAACGTGTTTTGGGACCCCCCTTTTTTCTCGGCCCCCGCTTGACGAATCCCCCCGAGACTTTCAGGGTAGGAGCTGAGCGGAGCACCCCATTAGTTTTGAAAAATTTGCGAAGATTCGTCAACCGGCGCCAAAGTTATTCAAAATAGAATTTTCAGATTTCCTATGGAAACATGGTCCTAACTATAACTATCTTCTGGCGACCGCCAGTAGATAATATGCACCAAATTTCTCGGATATTATATCCCAAAGTAGCTGAGCCCAGATCCGTCAGCGTGATTGCAAATATTTCTTTAATTAAATGGCAAACACTTGCCTGACGCATTTCGGAGCCAAGCTCCTTTGTCACGGGTCATTTTCTGTTTGTCCTTTCAAAATATATATAAAAAGTGTCCACATCACATAACATAAACATAGGACTACTGCACCACATCAAGGACTTAAGCAGTTCTGGCAGCCATATTGGAGTGATACTTTTCATATTGATTTTTGAAACTAGTGTGCATTAATTTTGACTACTGCTCACACCTCAATGCAATTATTTAGCTCATAAATCCTTAAATAATGAGCAAATTGAAAAACATAATTCAAATTGATTTTTTACAAATGATACAATCCTGCCCCAGTGGGTTTGCATTATACACTGAGTACATGAGTTCATGCTTATTATGAATACCAGTGTTCAATGTTATTACTCCAGACATATGACGCATCATTAACAATTCTGCCCCAGTGGGCTGTTTACAATTCATCTTTAGTGTCTTAAGCTTCTAGCTATTCTCCTCCTATTAAGATAATGGTGTCTCCGTCTCCTATAAAATAAAAACACATAAATGTGATCAGTGATCACCTAACATCTGTTTAAAATTCATTACAAACTGTTTCAGGGCTACATCGTTCATTATGACAGCACATTTCATATTATCCTAGGTGAACCAACAGTTCCTCATCTTTGTTCAACCCAAGGGGACACTTTGTTTCATACTTAATGATCATCTTTGATTCTAAACGCCTTAGTTCTTTTAATCTGTTTCCACCTCTTTCCAAGATGAGAATCATATCCAAAGCGCAGTATTTTAATAAACTCACATTTTCCTAATGGACATCCTTAAAATGTCGAGCTATTGAATACTGCTTGTCTTCATTACCAATAGCCCGCCAATGTTCCTGAATGCGCTTTTTTACTTGGTGGATTGTACTACCAATATAAATCAGCGGACAGGGACAGATCAGGGCGTACACACAGAAGTCTGATTTACATGTCAAGTGTTTCTTTATGACAAAGGGTTTTTGATTTTTTGATAGTTCAATTTGTTTTATGTTCACACTATTCTTACAAGCTCTGCAAGATTTACAGGTAAAGAATCCCTTTATCGACTGACTCCCTTCAGCAACTTGTATATCACTGCTGCACAACATGTCACCTAGGGCAGTACATTTCCTATATGTAATGCTAGGGTTATCGCCACCTTCCTTTTTCACTCTCGCACTCAAAACAAACAAAATGGCTGCCGACACTTCCTGATTTCGACCGATTCAAACGTTGACTGACATGTAACCACCAATCAGAATTACGCTTGCGCACGTTAGGGTGCGCGCACGGTGCGCGGCTATAGATATTTATGTGCTTTTAACTGCAATTTTCTCAGGAACTACTGAACAGATTGACTCCATATATGCAAAAGGCACTTCCCTGACCTGAGGACTACCTCTTTGACACATTTCAAGTAATTCTGTTCAGCCGTTCGGGCTGTACCTTCGACTAAAGGTCCTATGGGAAAATGCATGGGGAAAACGCGTTTTGGGACCCCCCTTTTTTCTCGGCCCCCGCTTGACGAATCCCCCCGAGACTTTCAGGGTAGGAGCTGAGCGGAGCACCCCATTAGTTTTGAAATATTTGCGAAGATTCGTCAACCGGCGCCAAAGTTATTCAAAATAGAATTTTCAGATTTCCTATGGAAACACGGTCCTAACTATAACTATCTACTGGTGACCGCCCGTAGATAATATGCACCAAATTTCTCGGATATTATATCCCAAAGTAGCTGAGCCCAGATCCGTCAGCGTGATTGCAAATATTTCTTTAATTAAATGGCAAACACTTGCCTGACGCATTTCGGAGCCAAGCTCCTTTGTCACGGGTCATTTTCTGTTTGTCCTTTCAAAATATATATAAAAAGTGTCCACATCACATAACATAAACATAGGACTACTGCACCACATCAAGGACTTAAGCAGTTCTGGCAGCCATATTGGAGTGATACTTTTCATATTGATTTTTGAAACTAGTGTGCATTAATTTTGACTACTGCTCACACCTCAATGCAATTATTTAGCTCATAAATCCTTAAATAATGAGCCATTTGAAAAACATAATTCAAATTGATTTTTTACAAATGATACAATCCTGCCCCAGTGGGTTTGCATTATACACTGAGTACATGAGTTCATGCTTATTATGAATACCAGTGTTCAATGTTATTACTCCAGACATATGACGCATCATTAACAATTCTGCCCCAGTGGGCTGTTTACAATTCATCTTTAGTGTCTTAAGCTTCTAGCTATTCTCCTCCTATTAAGATAATGGTGTCTCCGTCTCCTATAATATAAATACACATAAATGTGATCAGTGATCACCTAACATCTGTTTAAAATTCATTACAAACTGTTTCAGGGCTACATCGTTCATTATGACAGTACATTTCATATTATCCTAGGTGAACCAACAGTTCCTCATCTTTGTTCAACCCAAGGGGACACATTGTTTCATACTTAATGATCATCTTTGATTCTAAACGCCTTAGTTCTTTTAATCTGTTTCCACCTCTTTCCAAGATGGGAATCATATCCAAAGCGCAGTATTTTAATAAACTCACATTTTCCTAATGGACATCCTTAAAATGTCGAGCTATTGAATACTGCTTGTCTTCATTAACAATAGCCCGCCAATGTTCCTGAATGCGCTTTTTTACTTGGTGGATTGTACTACCAATATAAATCAGCGGACAGGGACAGATCAGGGCGTACACACAGAAGTCTGATTTACATGTCAAGTGTTTCTTTATGACAAAGGGTTTTTGATTTTTTGATAGTTCAATTTGTTTTATGTTCACACTATTCTTACAAGCTTTGCAAGATTTACAGGTAAAGAATCCCTTTATCGACTGACTCCCTTCAGCAACTTGTATATCACTGCTGCACAACATGTCACCTAGGGCAGTACATTTCCTATATGTAATGCTAGGGTTATCACCCACATATTTTTAAAGGGTCTTATCGGTACTTAGGACATTCCAAAACTTTTTGAGACAACGTTCGACTTCCCAAGATTGGTTACTATATGTAGTTATAAATCGTATGGGTGATTCAATGTTGTCATCCTTACTTTTGTCTTTTAATAAATCCTTTCTGCTGACTAACTGGATTTTGTCACATGCTTGATTTATTATCTTCACAGGGTACCCTCTCTCCTTACAGCGAGTTGTCATGATTTTCATTCCTTCCTTGAAATCAACTTCTGTACTGCAATTTCTCCTTACTCTTAATAGCTCTCCGTACGGGATACTATTAACCAAATTTCTTGGGTGGCAGCTATCTAAGTGTAGCAGTCTGTTGCCTGATGTTTTCTTCCGAAACAGTCTGCTCTCCAGTTTGTTACCACTCACTTTAAGCTCTACATCTAGAAATTAAATTTTTTCTTCATGGATGGTACTCGTAAATTTTAAATTCAAATTATTGTCATTAAGAATTTCTATGAATTTCATTGCTTCCATTTCAGAGCCTCGCCAAATACAGAATACATCATAAATGTATCTTGCCCAGAGGACGAAATGTTGGGTAAAGGCACTGATCTTACTTGCCACCTGCTCCTCCCACCAGTCAGGGTAAAGACCCGCATAGCTGTGGGCGAAGCCGGTTCCCATCGCCGTTCCCTGAGTTTGGCGGTAAATTACGTGATTAAACAAAAAGAAATTATTGCTTAAAACCGCCTGCATGATGTTCAGAAGCATTTCAGTATGTTTAAAATAAGACAACTCCCGTGTTTTCAAGAAGTACCGGCTGGCCTCAATGCCCAGTCCGTGAGGAATGCCCGTGTATAACCTATTGACATTGAATGTTATCCACAACATGCCGCTCTCCCATACAACATTCTCAACCAGTCTCAGAAAATGCCCTGTGTCACGTACATATGCTGGTAAAGATTGGACATAAGGTCTTAAGAAGAAGTCAATATTCTTTGAGGTTTTCTCATACAGACTCCCTATAGAGGAAACTATGGGTCTTCCAGGTGGCTTTAAGTTCATTGGAATAAACAGCAGCTCCGCTGCCTGTCCCTGTGTAGCCTCCCTGTTTGCTGATAACATTATTTATCGCTGTTAAAGATTTTCCTGCATTCACAGACTTTCCAGTGCCAGTAATCTCCAGCGCTCAGCGCGCCTTTCTTCCGTGGAGCTGCTGTTTATCCCGAAAGCTAACAATGCGGGAGTTGGAGAAGGATGAGGGGAGAATATCGAAAATGTATCCCAGAACAAGAAAGTTCTTTGGGATAAATTGTGGAAAGCAGCAAAACTGGAGCAGGTGAAATGGTGGGAGGCAACAGCCCTCCAGAAGTATGTGGATGCTGAAATGGTTCCAAGGGGCTTAAGAATATTTATAAGACCGACCTTTAACGATCCTGACCCCGAGTTAATAGAGGAGTGGGCTGTGAATAACCAAGAATGTTCCACAGTGATTCTAAAGCTGCTAATCAAATATGCCACCAAAGAAACACAGCGTTTGGCAATTGAAATTGAAAAGTTGTCGTCTCTATTGAAGGATCAGTACACAGAGAGTGAATTTGATGTGGAAATGAAAAAGTTAAATCTAAGATTGGAAAAAGCAGAAGAAGAAATAAAGCTTAAAAAACAGCGTAAATTCCACAGAGACCAACGAGATTACGAATTGGGACAAATCTTTACGTATGGTAGAAGATTTGACCATTTGAGAGACAACAGCCAGAAGAGTATGACAAATTTAGCGAAACCACAACCAGTAGTAACTGCAAATTTAACTGAGCAAGCAAATGTAGTAATGGAAACTCCCAATGAAGAAACTACTGATACAGCCACAGCGGAAGTAGAGGTGGGACCAGAGCAACAAACTGGAGTAAATTCCAGAATTTTAAAGGAGTTCGACCTGATGGCCATAGCACGTCAAGGACAAGGAAGTCCAGGACCCCAGGGGAACAGAGGTCGTGGCCGAGGCGCCAGAGGAGGAAGAGGTCAAGGCGCAAAAAAACAAGGGAAGCTGGACTCGTTTGTGGGAATGACAACACAAGGAAAATCTGCCAACAAGTAATGGATGAACTTACTGTGGTAAATCTATCTTACATTATACTTTCTACTAATCAGATTAATGTATTAGCCCTTGGTTTAACATTTTGTCCTACGAAGAAATTTGATTGCAGAGATGGTAGAATTGACTTGAAATTTAAAGCTGAAGAAATGGTATGAGTATAAAAGGAATATGCACCATTCTTCATCTAATGGTCATACTAATCTGACAATTGCTGATTTGGAAACTCTACAAATAATGCGAGAATTGGGGGATGATGAGGATGGGAGTATAAATCCCCTAGACATTGCAGCTGAAGAACAGTTGATTTTAGATCGCAGTAGTGGTAGTGGTTTTAGACCTCAATTTATTTTCATACCTCAGATACACTGTGATGCCTTAGACATATTTGAGACAGGGGTAAAAGAGGAATTGAAAAAGCTCAGTAACAGTAAGATGAATAAGAGCTTTAGCCTCACCCCTCAACAAAAAGAGGCATCAAAGAATTGAAAGAGAATAAATCAATAGTAATTAAAAAATCTGATAAGAGTGGAAATATTGTGGTGTGGCCGCTGAAAATGTATCTTGATGAAGCGCTCAGACAGTTGAGGGATGTAAATAACTACACCACAACAACCAGGAAATGTTATGAGGAGAGCAATGAACAGAATAAAATATGTTTGGTTAAATGGAAAAATGAGTTACCTGTAACCGAGGATGAATTTAAAGTTTTATATTGTGAATACCCCAAATTGCCAGTATTGTATCTATAGCCTAAGTTACATAAGGCTAACTTAAAGCCACCTGGAAGACCCATAGTTTCCTCTATAGGAAGTCTGTATGAGAAAACCTCAAAGTATATTGACTTTTTCTTAAGACCTTATGTCCAATCTTTACCAGCATATGTACGTGACACGGGGCATTTTCTGAGACTGGTTGAGAATGTTGTATGGGAGTACAGCATGTTGTTGATAACATTCGATGTCAATAGCTTATACACGGGCATTCCTCAAACTCAGGGAACGGCGATGGGAACCTGGTTCGCCCTCAGCTATGCGGGTCTTTACCTTGGCTGGTGGGAGGAGCAGGTGGCAAGTAAGATCAGTGCCTTTACCCAACATGTCGTCCTCTGGGCAAGATACATTTATGATGTACTCTGTATTTGGCGAGGCTCTGAAATGGAAGCAATGAAATTCATAGAAATTCTTAATGACGATAATTTGAATTTAAAATTTACTAGTACCATCCATGAAGAACAAATTTAATTTCTAGATGTAGAGCTTAAAGTGAGTGGTAACAAACTGGAGAGCAGACTGTTTCGGAAGAAAACATCAGGCAACAGTCTGCTACACGCAGATATCTGCCATCCAAGAAATTTGGTTAATAGTATCCCGTACGGAGAACTATTAAGAGTAAGGAGAAATTGCAGTACAGAAGTTGATTTCAAGGAAGAAATGAAAATCATGACAACTCGCTTTAAGGAGAGAGGGTACCATGTGAAGATAATAAATCAAGCATGTGACAAAATCCAGTTAGTCAGCAGAAAGGATTTATTAAAAGACAAAAGTAAGGATGACAACATTGAATCACCCATACGATTTATAACTACATATAGTAACCAATCTTGGGAAGTCAAACGTTGTCTCAAAAAGTTTTGGAATGTCCTAAGTACCGATAAGACCCTTAAAAAATATGTGGGTAACAACCCTAGCATTACATACAGGAAATGTACTGCCCTAGGTGACATGTTGTACAGCAGTGATATACAAGTTGCTGAAGGGAGTTAGTCCATAAAGGGATTCTTTACCTGTAAATCTTGCAAAGCTTGCAAGAATAGTGTGAATATAAAACAAATTGAACTATCAAAAAATGTAAAACCCTTTGTCATAAATAAACACTTGACAGTAAATCGGACTTCTGTGTGTACGCCCTGATCTGTCCCTGTCCTCTGATTTATATTGGTAGTACAATCCACCAAGTAATAAAGCGCATTCTGGAACATAGGAGGGCTATTGTTAATGAAGACAAGCAGTATCCAATCGCTCAACATTTTAAGGATGTCCATAAGAAAAATGTGAGTTTATTAATATACTGCGCTTTGGATAGGATTCCCATCTCGGAAAGAGGTGGAAACAGATTAAAAGAACTAAGGCGTTTAGAATCAAAGATGATCATTAAGTATGAAACAATGTGTCCCCTTGGGTTCAACCAAGATGAGGAACTGTCGGTTCACATAGTATAATATGAAATGTACTGTCATAATGAACGATGTAGCCCTGAAACAGTTTGTAATTAATTTTAAATAGATGTTAGGTGATCACTGATCACACTTATGTGATTTTATATTATAGGAGATGGAGACACCATCATCTTAATAGGAGGAGGAAATCTAGAAGCTTAAGACACTAAAGATGAATTGTAAACAGCCCACTGGGACAGAATTGTGAATGATGCGTCATGTGTCTGGAGTAATAACATTGAACACTGGTATTCATAATAAGCATGAACTCATGTACTCAGTGCATAATGCAAGCCCACTGGGGCAAAATTGTATCATTTGTAAAAAATCAATTTTAATTATGTTTTTCAATTGGCTCATTATTTATGTATTTATGAGCTAAATAATAGCATTGAGGTGTGGGCAGTAGACAAAATTAATGCACACTAGTTTAAAAAATCAATATGAAAAGCATCACTCCAATATGGCTGCCAGAATTGCTTAAGTCCTTGATGTGGTGCAGTAGTCCTATGTTTGTGTTTATGTTATGTGATGTGGACACTTTCTATATATATTTTGAAAGAACGAACAGAAAATGACCCGTGACGAAGGAGCTTGGCTCTGAAACGCGTCGGGCAAGTGTTTGCCATTTAATTAAATAAATATTTGCAATCACGCTGATGGATCTGGGCTCGGCTTCTTTGGGATATAATATCCGAGAAATTTGGTGCATATCGAGAGGCTCGCTACCTCACCTCTGCCCGCCGCCACTAAGAGGTAGAGAGATCACGAACTGGTATTTGAATATATATATATATATAGATGCATACTCGTTTAGCCAAGGAAGAAGAGTCTATTAAGAAACGCAAGGCTTTCAAGTTTCAAAGGGACAAAATTGACTATCAAAACGGCCAAATATTTACATTCGCAAGGAAATTTGTCACCTTTAAACAGAAAATGCGTCAGTCTGTCACGATGCCCGCAACAAGCAATCCCGTGGGACATTCGTCATCCTCCCTTTCAGAATTAAGCTCTATTCCGGGTAGTGAGTCAGAAAATGAGCAAACCTCTACAAGTAAGGAGTTGGGGTTTACAAGGCTTACCCTGGCACAAGAGGTGGATTGCTTGCGGCAGGACAGACGCCACACACTAAGACCACGCGCACAGAATACAAGAGCGGCAGGAGACGCAACAACATCAAACGAAGGGAACGCAGGCAACACCGCAAGATCCAGCAGCGGTCAAAAATCACAGAACAACAAAAGAGGGCAGAAGCGATGGACTCGCAAGCAATGATTACGGCTGTCCCACCCCTCGCTGTCATCAACCTCACAGACATGCAACTAAGTGCCAATGAAGAGAAGATTCTCGCCCTCGGCCTCTCATTCTGTCCAGCTGATAATTTCAACTATGCGCAAACTCGCATAGATGTTTACAAGTTTACACGCAAATTAAAACTTCGTAAGTTTTTCGAACTCAACAAAAACAAAATAAGTACCACGCAAAGTGAAACCATTTCCTCTAGTCCTCGAGTAGGAACTGTGGGGGATTTTAATCTTCTTTGTGACCTTCATCCGCTACATGAAGATGGGCGAACACACGATTCATCTCAAAGTGACTTTGTGCCTATCACCAACAAACCAGGTATAACACCATTTAAACCTAAGTCCACATTCAACCCCATCATGGTCCATGATAATATAGAGATTTTCAATGAGAGGGTAACGTGCCAATTGAAATCCTTGCACAAATCAGTCAAAGGTGCCCGGCAGACCCAACAGCATTGCAACTGATGAAGAAGATTCAAAATGATGATAACATCATCGTCCGACAATCGGACAAAGGAGGAAACGTTGTGTTATGGCCGAGACAGTTGTATGTGGAAGAGGCCTTGTTACACTTGAATGACAGAATGTGCTACAAGAGAAGCGAGTGGAAAGTGGTGAAAGCAGCTTGGAGTGACTTTTACAACATGTTATTGGCTTGGAAGAGTGCAGGTCTCCTCAGTATTGAGGAATTGAAATTTTTGAAAGTGAATCATCCTATCATGCCGGTTTTCTACCTGATCCCCAAAATACACAAGAACGCAGTTAAACCGCTTGGGAGACCAATCATTTCGGCCAGGGGTAGTATTTTGGAAAAGACCTCACTTTACATTGATTTTTTCCTACAAAAGCACATGAAGAGACTACCTTCTTATATACAAGACACTAACGATTTTTTGAGGAAGATCAGTGATATTGAGTGGCAGGATGAATACTGGTTAATCACTTTGGATGTAACCGCACTGTATACCAGTATCCATCACCATGATGGCATCAAGGCGGTGGAACACTTTCTCAAGACTGAACCCATTTACATGATGGACCACTGTAAAATGATATCGGCCATGATTAACATCTGCCTCAGCAACAACTTTTTTTTATTCCAGAATGTTGTATTCCAGCAACTAAGAGGCGTGGCAATTGGGGCTTGCTTTTCCCCAAGCTACGCGTGCTTACACATGGGCATGTGGGAAGAGCAAGTCCTCCATAAAGAATATAGCGATGTCATGACTAATAACATCATTGCCTGGCATCGCTATATAGATGACCTTTTCGTGGTCTGGAATGGGTCAAAAACATCAGCCTCCGACTTCATTCAAGCCATTAATGTTAATCAGCTGAACCTACAATTCACAGCCGAGTTGAGTCAAACTCGAGTTAACTTTCTAGATGTGGAGGTCTTCATTTCCGAGGGTAAGCTACACACCAAACTGTTCCGCAAAGCCACTGCGGTTAACACCGTGTTGCACGCACACAGTCATCACCCTGACCACCTCATACGCAGCATCCCCTACGGGGAGATGCTGCGCATAAGACGGATTTGTAGTACCGATGAACACTGCAGGGTAGCTCAGGAACATAGCAAGCTCAGGTTCCTTGCCAGGGGTTATTCTCTAACGATTATTGAGAAAGCTATGTCCCGGACTAGGGCTCTAGTCAGGGATCAGATTTTGGGTCTCAACACTATTAGTTCCATCTCTGAGATCACTCCCAGTTCGGTACCCATTCAAGATGATACACCCAGACTAATTGTAACTAATAGTCGCCAGCACAACAACTTGCGCAAAATCATCAAGAAAAATTGGTCGTTGATTCGCCTTGACCCCATGATTGGCAATAGTGTAGCAAACAACCCCGCCATAACTTTCCGGAAGGCTCGCTCTATGAGCAAAATGCTGGTCAAGAGCAGTCCTGAACTAAAGAGCAACACAGGTAATTGGCTGCAAGCCAGCAAGGGATTCATTAAATGCTCCGCTTGCAAGGCTTGTTCCCTAGGTAAAAGTATGACTACCTACATTTCTCCATTCTCCAGCACTCCCTGCAAAATCCTTAAGAAACTCACATGCAGGACCGATTTTGCAGTCTATGTGCTGGAGTGTACGTGTGGCCTGCAATACGTTGGGAGTACCAAATTGCAGGCGCACAAACGTATACTTCGGCACATGAGAGCTATTATAAATCACGACGCAGCATACCAAGTAGCCAGGCACTTTGGTGACAAACACAACAGTAACCTAGAGGACCTTAGCTACTTTGTCATCGACACAATACCTCCACTTAGACGTGGAGGTGATAGGGAAGCTATGCTCAGAAGATTGGAGACAAGGTACATTCTTGAGCTTGACTCCAAGGTACCGAATGGGTTAAACTCGAGTGAGGACTTTTATACCTGGCTCTGATTTCATTTTGTTACTTACATGTTCTGTAATCTTCAATTGTTAATATGAATAAGAAGTATCCCTCCTGAGTTTTCGGTTACAATGATAGCAACATCCATCTGTCTTTCATATGTTACATATCTTTTTCGTTTTACTTTTATGCTTCCTCCTTTACACAAGCCACCACTATGTCACATAGAATATAATTCTTTTTTTATTATTATGATCGCACTGACACTTTGAACATAATTACGCGTACATGGCCTTGCAAATTCTTTTTGGCTAAATTGGCATTAGGTATGATCGAGTAGAGTCATAACCGGATTTATCCAGCTATATATGTCTACTTGTGCAGGCAGTAGATAATCAAGGATGCCTTGGCAAACCACACATTTCGACTTTTATATTATTGATGGAGTGATCCACTGTAGGCCTCTTTATTCATGCCTTTGTCGTGTGTACACAAATCTTGGGGTCCATGTTTTATTTATTTATTTATATGGATCTTTGGCATGGGCTTTCACAAAAATTGTTGGTTTTCTTCATGGACTGCTTACACTACACATATTGTCCTAATATTCTTGACCTAATGAATTTTTTATATATATTTTTTATATATTTTCTATATCTTAACACCTCAATGGCCCGTTCTCTTTCCCTCCCTTAACTTTTTTGCTGTTTTACATGATTCTGTATTTTACACTCATTAGATGGCATAGAAAGTTAATTAGAGGAAGAATGAAACAATGTTTACAATTGTTTGCGTAATTTGCACAGATGTATTTTACATGATGTTTTACTCTGTTTTCTATGTTCATTGTGATGATGTCATGATCAACCTTTGCACTTGCACTTTAAAAGCTCAGGCTTCCCGAGACAGCGTCATGTGATCAAGGCCTCTGGTAGGCCGAAACGCGTCATGGCGGCTATTGGGTTTTGGATTGAATAAAAACCACTAGCACTTACCATGGGTCCGTGTTCGTCTCTTGCGCATACACGTTGTGCTATTGTTGAGGCGATTCCTTGTGGCATATATATATATATATATATATATATATATATATATATATATATATATATCTTCACTTAAAAAACCATAGTTTTCACACACGTTATAGTTAGGAATTAGCATTTAAAAAACCTTGCAAATTCACTTAAAAAACCATAGGTTTCACACATGTTATAGTTAGCTGGACATTTCACTCGTAAAAAACCAATGAAATTCCCCGTTATAGTTAGTTCAGATAACTATAACTCGCGTGCCCGCAATCCACTGCTCGTGACGTCACATATTACATCACTCATGACATGGTCAGTGGCATCACTCATGAGATCACTGATGACATCATCCTTGTGATAGAGTGGCGGTCGCGTAAGTTATAGTTAGCTGAACTAACTATAACGGGGGAATTTCATTGGTTTTTTACGAGTGAAATGTCCAGCTAACTATAACATGTGTGAAACCTATGGTTTTTTAAGTGAATTTGCAAGGTTTTTTAAATGCTAATTCCTAACTATAACGTGTGTGAAACCTATGGCTTTTTAAGTGAATTTGTAAGGTTTTTTAAATGCTAAGTTATGTATGTATTATTATATTTTTTATATATTTATATTACAATAAACTACGTTTTTTTTTTTTTTGGTTTTTCACCGTGCGCGCACGGTGCGCGCACCCCCGCGATTTAAAAAAAAAATAAAAAATGTTTTTTTCTGCCTTCGGGGTCCTTCAGGGACCTGCTGACAAAGGCTAGGGGGTCAGGAACTCTCTACCCTGCCCCCTTTTCACGTTCGCCACCTTCCTTTTTCACTCTCGCACTCAAAACAAACAAAATGGCGGCCGACACTTCCTGATTTCGACCGATTCGAACGTTGACTGACATGTAACCACCAATCAGAATTACGCTCGCGCACGTTAGGGTGCTCGCACGGTGCGCGTCTATAGATATGTATGTGCATTTAACTGCAATTTTCTCAGCAACTACTGAACAGATTGACTCCATATATGCAAAAGGCACATCCCTGAGCTGAGGACTACCTCTCTGCCAAATTTCAAGTAATTCTGTTCAGCCGTTCGGGCTGTACCTTGGACTAAAGGTCCCTATGGAAAATTGCATGGGGAAAACGCGTTTTGGGACCCCCCTTTTTTCTCAGCCCCCGCTTGACGAATCCCCCCGAGACTTTCAGGGTAGGAGCGGAGCGGAGCGCCCCACCTATTTTGAAAATTTCGCGAGGGTTCGTCAATCGGCGCCAAAGTTATTCCAAATAGAATGTTGCGGATTTCCTATGGAAACACAGTCCTAACTATAACTATCTACTGGCGACCGCCAGTAGATAATATATATATATATATATATATTACCTACTGGCAGTCGCCAGTAGGTAGTTATAGTTAGGACCTATTTTCCATAAGAAATCCGCAACATTCTATTTGGAATAACGTTGGCGCCGATTGACGAATATCCGCAAAATTTTCCAAACTTTTGGCCAGCTCCGGTCCGCTCCTATTCTGAAAATTTCACAGTGATTCGTCAAGCGGGGGCCAAGAAAAAAGGGGGGTCCCAAAACACGTTTTCCCCATGCATTTTCCCATGGGACCTGTTGGCGCAGCTACAGCCCGAACTGCTGAACGGAATTACACCAAATTTGGCAAAGAGGTAGTCCTTAGTTCAGACTCGTGCCTTTTGCTTAAATGGTGTAAATCCGTTCAGTAGTTCCTGAGAAAATTAGAGTTAAAAAGATAGATATATCTGGGCGGAGCCTAACCACACATCTCATCGTGAGATCTGATTGGCTGTCAGTACTTCATCCAAGAAGTGTTGGCAGCCATCTTGCGACCAATATACATGATAGCACCTCATTAAAAAGCATTGCAGTTAATAGAAGGATTTAAGACTTTAGTTACGTTATAACTCATTTGTTGATTGTACCATACTCATTTTAGGAATTGTGGTGTGTTCTAAGGTGATTTTACCATGTGAAAAAGTCTTCTGCTGTGATATCATGAATCATGTTTGAGAAACTATTTTCTCATGCTTTTCCCACAGAGGTTTGGAAGGTGATCTATGAGCTAAACTGAGAGCATATTTTCTGTAAATTTACATTATCTTTTTCAGTCATGTGAGAATGAAGTCTGACATTCTCAGTAAAACATGTACATCCAACAAGGGCAGAGACTATCAGTTGATTCCTTTGTGCTCTACTGCAGCTTCCCAGAGTGTTCTAAAGAACAACTAGAGCGCTAACAGTCTTACTTATGACAAACGTATTGCACACCTGAAGCCATCTTGATTGGAATAAAGTGGTAACTCTTAAAACATTTAATTTAAAAAGGAACAAAATGAGGGGGTTCATTTTGCCATAGAAAATATGATTAGTGCTGCAGAAAGAAAAATTAGGGCACATTTTGAGTGACTTCTCAAATCCTCTTCTATTTCATTAAAAAATTCTGACATGCAGACTGAAAAATGCACTTTCAATACCAACAGCAGACTTCCCTGGTGAGCAGTAGCTTTACTACAGTGATCTAATGAGCAACTAGAGAGCTAACATTCTGAATTTATGGCAAATGTGTGACACATCTGAATGCCTTCTTGATGGAATCAAAGTAAAATATTGAAAGTATTTCCTACTGAGGAGACTGCAGTAAATGAGGAAATTGGGAGACTTCATAACAAATAAGTTTCCCAAAATGGCCATCAGAGACAAAAGAGCCCAAATGTAGCACAAATATCACCCAGATGTAGCCCAAGTATAGCCCAATGACAGAATGTCCCAGAGTGTTCTAACGAACAACTAGAGCGCTAACAGTCTTACTTATGACAAAAGTATGGCACACCTGAAGCCATCTTGATTGGAATAAAGTGGTAACACTTAAAACATTTAATTTACAAAGGAACAAAATGAGGGGGTTCATTTTGCCATAGAAATTATGATTAGTGCTGAAGAAAGAAAAATTAGGGCACATTTTGACTTCTCAAATCCTCTTCTATTTCATAAAAACATTCTGACATGCAGACTGAAACATGCACTTTGAATACCAGCAGCAGACTTCCCTGGTGAGCAGTAGCTTTACTACAGTGATCTAATGAGCAACTAGAGTGCTAACATTCAGAATTTATGGCAAATGTGTGACACATCTGAATGCCTTCTTGATGGAACCAAAGTAAAAAACTGAAAGTATTTCCTACTGAGGAGACTGCAGTAAATGAGGAAATTAGGAAACTTCATAACAAATAAATCTCCCAAGATGGCCACCAGAGACACAAGAACCCAAATGCAGCACAAATATCACCCAGATGTAGCCCAATGACAGAAGTGTGCAAAACACTTGTTATTTGTGTATTTGCAGTTTTATATAGAGCAGACTTGTCAGGTATTGGAGTGATTTACATGAGCATTGGTTACATCACACAAGATCAAATTCATTTTGGTTGTAGACATGGGGAGATTAAGTGATTTGACCAGAATCACAGAATGTTGAGCTGAAGCAGAAACTCCAACCTGGTTCCTCAGTTGCAAAGTCTGCAGCTCTGGAAGTAACACCACATCCTCTCCCCTAAGTGCAACATTTAATTAAGTGGTCAACTGGATAAAAAAACATAAAGATTACAAATATTTTAAAAGTTTTTTGTCGCTATTTGAAAATTCAGAAAATATGTCCTCATTTTAGTTTTTTAGAGCACTAACCATAATTTTGATGAAAATAACACCCTCTCATATATGTAATTTCTAAAGGAAATGCTCTAGGTATTACAGTTTTGATTACATCAAGATGACGTCAGGCATTCCACTCTTTTGTAATAAATATAGAATGTTATCAATCTAGTTGTTCATTGGGATACTGTTGAGAGGCAGAGGCCAGAGGCACGGACCCTGAAAATTGAAGGCAGGTAGGAGAGTGCAGAGGCAACAATTTGACCACACTGGGCAGGCAGGAAGGGCAGTGGCAGCACAACAGACTATGGAGGGCAGTGGAAAGGGGGGCAGGGGCAACAAACCAACAATACAGGACTGGCAAGAGAGGCTGTGGCAATATAATAGACCATTGTGGGCAGAAGGAAGAGGCAGTGGTAGTACAACCATACATACCAACAGACACGTTTCAGCCAGGAAACGTCCAATGTTTTTCAGCTCAAATGGGCTTTATTTGATCTGTCTCCTGTCTACAATCTCCTCTTTTTCAATGTAACTCAAAGGGGAAAATCAGTACCCCAGTTTTTTTTCCAAAATCTCCCTCTTACCAAGTTCAAAATGTTCGCAAGTATGGTACATTGGATCATGGTAGGCGGGAGGAATTGGGGTAGGGACATGGACTCGGGTAACAAAGGACAGGAGGGACATGGAGAGGTGCACCAAACTGACCCTACAGGGCAGGCATCAGGGTTTGCAGCAGCACAATACACCACACAGGGCATGCGGGACGGGAGTGCAGCACAACAATCCATAGAAAGCAATAGGGAGGGGACAGGACCATGCACATGGACAACTGAGAACAGAGGGGAAAGAGGCAATGGTAGCTAGCTGACCATAATGGACAGACAGGAGAGAAAGCTGCAGCATAACGGACCATAAAGGGCAGGAGGGATGGATCAGGGGCATTACAATGGAACAGACAAGCCAGGAGGGAGGGAATAGTGGTCTGCACATGGAAACAGAGGGCTGGGGGCAAGGGGGCAGGGCAGAAGCAGCAAGATGACCATGGAGGTCAGGCAGGATGGGCACTAGAAACAAGACACACCATGGAGAGCAACAGTGAGACTATGATGGCATACACACAGACCATGGAGGGAAGGTGGGAGGGGGTCAGGGGCAGCTAGCTGACCACACAGGGGAGGTGGGAGGGGCCATGGCAGCACAGAAGACCATGCATGGCCAGCGGGAGGGTGTTAGTGGCAGCACAATGGCTATGATGGGCAAGAAGGAGGGTGCAGGGGCATGCACAAAGGACCATGGAGGATAGAAGGGAGGGTCAGGACCTGGGCACAGACAAGAGTTCAGGGGAAGGGGCCTCACAACAGACCGCGCGGGGCAGGCAGGAGGAGCAGTTGCAGCACAACAGACCAGGGAGGGCAGAAGGGTGTGGCAGTAAACTGGACCATGGAGGACAGGAGGAAGGGGATAGGGGCATGGCATGTGGACAGGCAGGGTGGAGGTGGCAGGGACAGGTTACAGTCGTTTGACAATGCTAGGTAGGTGGGAGGGGAGTGGCAGCTCAACAGAACACTCATAGTAGATAGGAGTGGCAGGTCCATGGAACATGGTGGGCAAAAAGGATGGAGCAGGGGCATGCACAAAGGTATAGGAGGGCAGGGGGAAGGGGAATAGGGGCAGCAAGCTAAGCACAGAGGCTAAGCAGGAGGACAATGATGGGCGATATAATTGGGCAATGGAGGGCAGGAGGAGTGGACTGGTACATCATGCTAAATGGAGGGCAGTGGCAGCACATCAGACCATGCATGGCAGGAGGGAGGAGGCTAGTCCATGGATTCAGACAACAGAGGATAGGGAGGAGGTGGATGGGGCAGCAAGCTAACTGTTCAGAGGAGGTGGGTATTGGGAACTTTATTGTTTTTAAAATGTGTGTCTGTGCGAACTACTTAAAATATGGACAAGTATGCAGAATATTCTCACGTTTATTCAGGAAGAAAAGGATGTTTGTGACTGTGACTCCGGGCTCACTTGGCAGAAACACCCCCTGACCCTCCACCCCCCATCGCAAAATGTAATGCCCGTGAAAAGGGTAGGTGGACGCAGTGTTATATAGAACATAGTCCTGAGAGCATGATTGAAAATGAAAACTAGATATAGTATATGGTATAAACTATGCACCAAAAAGTGTGATATAAGATATACCGGGGCGTGAAATATAATATGCAATACATTGTGCGCAATGACAGATTCATTGGAGAGCGCGAGATAGCACAGGCACTAGCGCGTGCTATGCGATATGCGCCATGGAGTGTAATATGCACAGGGCAGTGTTGTGTAACCTAACTAGTCTCTTAAATTGTAATATAAAATATGTGCTGGGGAGTATAACGTTGCATATGCACTGTGACAAAGATATGAATCCCAGATTGTAATATGTATAGCACCGCGCTGTGCGTTATAACATCGGCATCGAGGAAGGCACGTTAGATGGGGCAATATAACCCGTGCAAAGGCAAGTGAGGCATGACATATTCACGGGGTGGTGTTACAGTGCACATGGGCTAGAGAGTATCATAGCATATGCACTAGCTGGTGGAATACAACACAGAGGTGTGTGGCACTCGGCGGGCACTGGTGGGTGTAACACAGCATTGGGCTTAGCCAGGAGCACGCTGTGACTCTCAAGTGAGGTTCGTCTCTGTTAGACCTGGCACATTGGCGTGAGTCTCCCTTCCATTTTTGCGTTGTGCCTCATGTATTTTTGTTGATGTTAGCTGCTCAGGGCACTGTGCCACTGCTGTCCAGTGCCACAGTGCAAGTGCTCCCTATTGTAAATTGATGTATGATTTGTGATTCCATGATTGGTTGGTTTGGTTTACCTGTCAGACCCTAGTACAGTGCACCAGGAGTGCCCAGGGCTTGTAATCCAAATGCTGCTGGTGGGCTTGTAGCACTGGTTGTGCCACCCACAGAAGCAGCCTGTAAACATGTGTCTAAGGTCTGCCATTGCAGAGCCTGCATGCAGTCTGGTACTGTCATGCTGACTGGGCAAGTGCACCCACTTGCCAGTCCCTAAACCTTCCCTTTTCTTCATATCAGACACCCCTATGGTAGGCCCAAGGGCAGGGTGCATTGTAAGGATAAGGTAGGACATGCCCTGGTGTGTGTGGCTTGTTCTAATAGGGAATTACAGCCATTTTCCTTTTTCACTATTGCAAGGCTAACTGTTCTCCATAGGCCAGAATGGGCAGTTTGGTTATTACATCTTATAATCCTAACTGACTCAGAGAACATGGTAGAAGTTCGAATTTAGTATGCCTGAACTCAGGATCATAAAATACATCTTTTAGTAAAGTTGGTTTTAACATTCTGTATTTCAAAATGCCACTTTTAGAAAGTAGGCATTTTCTTGTCTAACCATTCAAACCTGCCTCTGCTAGGCTGTGTGTCTGGTGTTTGAGTGACAGGGCTGGGGAATTCCAGGAGACCGGGTGAGGTGTCCCAGTGGTGAATAGAGAGATCTACATCCAGATGGGTGGGAGGTGCTGCACCTGGGACCTGAATAGGGCTGTGACTGCCTTCCACAATGCTGGCTCCACCTCCTGGGGAGCGGCTGATGTCTCTGCCCTGCACAGTGAATGAAGAGAAGGAATCCTGTCAACAAAGTGCTCCAGTGCTGTACTTGCCTTCCACAATGCTGGCTCCACCTCCTGTGGGGCGTCTAATGTTTCTGCCCTGCACTCTGAAAGGAAAGGAGAAGTCTGGTAAACAAAGTGTTCAGGAACTGGTTTGGACTGGGCAAAGGCCCCTCTGCCTTCAGAGGACAAAGGATTTCTGGGTATAAATATTGGGACCCTGATCCCAAGAAATTAGATCACTTTGGGAAAACAAGAAGAACCTCTGCTGAGGGAGGGACCAGAAGAAGCTGAGGAGGAACCTATCCCTGAAACTGGGGGATTGGCCTGCAGTAGTTGCCTTACTGCCAATGAGAGGAGAAAGGAACTTTGTGTGTACTTTTGCTCAACTTGTGAAGGATCTCCAAGGGCTTGGAAAAGAGCTTGCCTCCTGCTGAAGTCTCAGGAACAACAGACTTCACCCCCCAGCTCCCCAGAGTTCTTTGGAAGTGGCTGCTGCTGTTGTTGGGCCTTCTGAGAGACTGCGTGTCGCAAGGAGCTGGAAGCGCGACTCAAGTAGGAGAAGCGTGCCGCCGTCGGAGCTGTTGTCGTCGCATCTCGTAAAGTGTGTCGCCGCTGCAGCATCGCATCGAGCGGAAGCGTCTCGCATCATCCAGGAAGTGTCTCGCAACGCCGAAGAAGGGTGTTGCCATCGCAGCCATCGTAGCTGACGCATTGCACTGCATCAAGCGAAGAGTCTCGCATCGAGGAAGAAGCGTGTCGCCATCGCAGCCATCGTAGTTGTCGCATTGCACCGCATCAAGAAAAGCGCCGTCGGAGCTGTTGTCGTAACATCGCGTAAAGGGGTGTCGCCGCTGCAGCATCGCATCGAGCGGAAGCATCTCGCAACGTCTGAGAAGAGTGTCGCTGCCAAGGCCGCTGTCGTCGCATCGCGCACAGTGTGTCGCGGCTGCAGCTGAATCAGAGAAGCGTAACGCATCTGGAAGATCTTCACGTCTTTATTTCTTTGCACCAAAATCTTCAACGCATGAACATCGTTGCAACACTTTTGTTGCCCTGCGTGTCTCATCTAAAAGGTATATTGACTTAAAGTGTCGCAATTAAGAACTTAAGAGAACTAAGCAAAATCCTACCATCTAAAGTAACAGTATTGTGTGTTTTTGTCGTTTAATGGTCTTGTGGTAAATCTATATAAAGAATCCTTATTTTTAATATAAAACCTGTGTGGTGTCCATCTGTAGTGTTGTCACTTGGTTGCTGTATGTGTTCACAAATGCTTTACACACTACCTCTGAGATAAGCCTGTCTGCTCGTTCCAAGCTACCAAGGGGGTGAGCAGGGGTTATTTTAGGAGTGTACCCCTTACCCTGACTAGAGGAGAGGGTCACTATTTGTCACAAGTGCATACCTGGGCCAACTAGAGACCCCCAAGTCTAACAGTCTCCTTTCCAGAGAGTAAAATAAAACGTATTACACATCCGGCGGTGGATGTGTGTTTTATTAACCGCGAGGGGGTTTCTTGCATAGTTTGGTCGAATTTTTGTTGAATCCCCTTTGAATGGCTTGGTGTGCGTATGTATTAAATATGCCCGTCAATAGCTACCCATGTTTGTATAAATAAACGACAAGGGTGTCTACTTGGAGAGTACCCACCAGCGGGATTAGGCACGGTAGAGCGTCAGACACGTCAGAGCTTCACTAGCGGTGTAAATTCATTCCACGTGGATTCATTGTATGCATAGTCGCCTTTTAATTAATATCACGCAAATCGTCATGGTGATAGGTACATACGGTTTGTCCAGCATGTCCTAGGTGTTTCTATAAATATATATTTTTTTAAAAATAATAAAAAACAAAAGCCGGCCCCGGGGGATGGGGTCCCCAGGGCCATAAGTGGCCTGAGGAGGGGCCAACACAGCCCCTCCTAAAGAATAAAAAAAAAAAAGGTCTTGAACCGGGGGGTTGGGGTCCCCGGGGCCGATTAAGGCCTTGGGAGGGGGGCCATGCGGCCCCCTTACAATTTGATTTTTTTCAACAAAAACAATTAGTGTGCAGGCCCTCGGGGATGGGGTCCCCAGGGCCAATAAATTAGAAAAAGAAGGGGGGCCACACAGCCCTCCATCTTAAAAAAATTAAAAAAAGAAAAGACTGGCATCGCGCCATTGGCCACGCCCCCTCCTTGCAGCACTCTGCAAACGCGCCCCCTGGCCAGTTGTAAGTTGGGGAATTAATTCCCCTTCAATACTGAGGGTCCCTGAGGGCCAACTAGCCCAACAGGTATCTCCAGTATGCGCCAGGGAGCTGCATTGCAGACAGGTGTTCTGAGGCCATGCCCCTTTTTACACCTCTATGCAACGCAGCTCTGTGACGCTTACTGGACGTACCTAGTGGGCTAGTTTGACCCTAGGGACCCTTAGGATTCAAGGGGACTTAATCTCTCAACTTAGAACGGCCACAGGGCGCGTTTACACAGTGGTGAAGGGAGGAGACGGGGCCTGAGGTGGTGTGAAAACACGCCCTCTGGCGCGTTTTAAGTTGGGGAAATAATTCCCTTTCAATCCTGAGGGACCCTGGGGGCCAACTAGCCCACCAGGTGCTTCCAGTAAGCACCACTGCTCTGCGTTGCAGAGAGGTGGTGCAGGCCGTGCCCCTTTTAACACCTCTCTGCAATGGCGCTTACTGGACATACCTAGTGGGCTATTTTGCCCCTTGGGACCCTCAGGATTCAAGGGGACTTAATCTCTCAACTTAAAACGGCCACAGGGCGTGTTTACACAGTGGGGAAGGGAGGAAACGGGGCCTGAGGTGACGTGTGCAAACACGCCCTATGGCGCGTTTTAAGTTGGGGAAATAATTCCTGTTCAATCCTAAGGGCCCCTGGGGTCTAACTAGCCCACCAGGTGCTTCCAGTAAGCGCCACTGAGCTGCGTTGCAGAACGGTGGTCCAGGCCGTGCCACTTTTTACACCTCTCTGCAACGCAGCTCTGTGGTGCTTACTGGAGGTACCTAGTGGGCTAGTTGGACCCTAGGGACCCTCAGGATTCAAATGAACTTAATCTCCCAACTAAAAACGGCCACAGGGCGTGTTTACACAGTGGTTAAGGGAGGGAACGGGGCCTGAGTTAACGTGTGCAAACATGCCCTGCGGCGCGTTTTAAGTTGGGGAAATAATTCCCCTTCAATCCTGAGGGACCCTGGGGGCCAACTAGCCCACCAGGTGCTTCCAGTAAGCGCCGCTGCGTTGCAGTTAGGTGGTCTAGGCCATGCCCCTTTTTACATCTCTCTGCAACGCAGCTCTGTGTTACTTACTGGAGGTACCTAGTGGTCTAGTTGGACCCTGGGGACCCTCAGGATTCAAGGGGACTTAATCTCCCAACTTAAAACAGCCACAGGGCGTGTTTACACAGTGGGGAAGGGAGGGGACGGGGCCTGAGGTGACGTGTGCAAACACGCCCTGTGGCTCGTTTTAAGAGGCAGTTTTAATCCCCTGCCCTATTATATACTAGGGGCTTACAGAGGAGGTCATGCTAATCACAGGGGGACCCCAACGCATAGTGTTCCCTAGTGTATGTAGGTGTTTTCACTGTATTCTGAGTGTCTTTTCACATAGCACTGGCTCTAGGACTGGTTAGTCAGACTCAGTTACCACCAGTATCCGTCTGAAAAAGTTGAGGGTACAGGATGATTTTGCAACAAGGCTTTTTTCTGCTCTTCTGTTTGTTCTTTCTGCATGATATCCTTCTTCCTGCACTTTTCTTCGTCTTTGAGGACTTCTGTTGCTTCTTTCTGCATTTCTATTTTTTTCTTTCTGTGCGTTTTTTCTTCTTTCTTCACATGTCCTATCTCTGTAGGCATAGTTTGAAATTAGCATTTAAAAAACCTTTGAATTTCACTGAAGAAACCATAGGTTTCAGGGGCGTTATAGTTAGCTGGACTTTTCACTCGTACAAAGCCATTGAAATTCCCCCGTTACAGTTAGTTCAGCTAACTATAACTCGCGCACCCGCAATGCACTGCTGATGACGTCACATATTACATCACTCATGACATGGTCAGTGACATCACTCATGACATCACTGATGACATCTCAAATGACATCACTGATGACATCACTGATGACATCATCCTTGTGACAAAGTGGCAGACCTCCTCTCTCCCTAATATAACCTTTGATACACACATTCAAAAATAGAAACTAAAATTTTCAAAACAATGGACATACCAATACCAGTTACAACAACCTATTCAGTAATTCTAAGATCCACATATACATCCATTCATTCACCAACAGTCCTATACAGTCACTCATACATGTACTCACTCATCATATGTACTCATACACCTATACATCCTGTTACACATCGTCACTCATCCATAGAGTTACTCACACACATAGTCACTCATGCTCATAAAGAATCAAACATCCATTTACTTGCATATACAGTTATACACACACCACCACACTTACTTCTACAGAAACTTACACATACTTAGTCTTTTAAACAATCACTTATAGAAACACATACTTATTCATACAGGAACTCTTCCAATCTCTCACTCTCACATATACTCACTTATATACACCAATAGTCACATATACTAGAGTAAAACATATGTAGTTACTCATAAAGACACTATTGAGACAGTCATTCACTCACTAACATACCTATGCACACACTCATCCACCCATACAGTCCTGCACACATGCTGTCTTCAACACATACAAACAGTGAGTCACTCATTCATGCACCTATGCACTACGTAATACCCCCCACCAAGCCATACAGACACTCAGACACTCATACTCAAAAAACCAACTAATAACCTATATAGACACTCCGGTAGCTACTCACCAACCCATGAAGCCACTTATACACAAAGTGAGAGACTGATACAGATATTTACATATTTAAACATTACTCACTAAGCCATGTATTCACTAAGATACACTTAATCAGTCAGTTATACAATCAATTTTTCAAAAACAAATCATTCATTTAGACATTTATATGCTCATTTATTCTTCTATTGACCTTGAGATATACATATATAAAACATATGTAATTTTCAGAAAAACACACATTCACTGGATGATGTCATCAGTGACATCATCAGTGATGTCATTTGAGACGTCATCAGTGATGTCATCAGTGATGTCACTGACCATGTCATGAGTGATGTAATATGTGACGTCATCAGCAGTGCATTGCGGGGGCGCGAGTTATAGTTAGCTGAACTAACTATAACGGGGGAATTTCAATGGTTTTGTACGAGTGAAAAGTCCAGCTAACTATAATGCCCCTGAAACCTATGGTTTCTTCAGTGAAAATATATATATATATATATATATATATATATAGTCTACTGCTATCTCTTTCATATATATGATCATTTTTTCAGGCCACCTTTATCACCAGCACCATGTGTCCACCTAGTTAACTGAATACATGTTTGAATAATTTATCTTCCTTAAATGCACAGCAATTTCTCATAATATTTCCTACATCTGATAAATGTATTATTCAGTTTCTGTTTAATTACAATACATGGTCATATTTTTTCATGTATATGTTTGGCTTCCTTTTTTCATGCATACACTCAGGGTATCTAACGAATGTTGTAAGTGTTGTGAACATTATATTGAACTAAACCCTCTTTAGATATTGTTTTCTGTTCAAAT
Organism: Triturus cristatus; assembly: GCF_964204655.1. Taxonomy (NCBI): domain Eukaryota; kingdom Metazoa; phylum Chordata; class Amphibia; order Caudata; family Salamandridae; genus Triturus; species Triturus cristatus. Next base: position 314,431,543 of record NC_140586.1, on the reverse strand, counting down.
TGGCCTATGGGTGGCCCCTGTGGTTTTTAGTTAAACCCTTTCTTGTGGGGCAGTCCATCCCTCCACCGCTTTATTTTCCCTACCAAATGCCTGAAAGGAGAAAGAAGGCTATACCTGTTGGATCCATGGTAGACCCTTAGCTTCTACATTGATGGGAATAAGGGGTACCAGTTTGGGTGATCAGCTATTGAACTCATCCATGCAAAAAAATGTGGGATCAAAATGCAGACCTTTCTGCAAGGGTATGTCCTTTGCATCAACCGTGTTAAGATTTGGCCAAAATGAACACCCACCTCCTCCTGAGGGCCTTAAGGTTTGTTACACCAGGGCAAAGGCATCATAATGCTTTGAACATCTGCCCATTAGCCATCTGGGCATACTTTCAGTACGCAGTACTATATTGAATTTTAAGTCTGCAGAAAGGTCTTTTTGCCCCCATGGTCCATCAAAAGTTTTTAGTGTTAAGTTCTCTCCTTAGACCTACCTCCTTGGAGAGAGCATTGCTTTGGAATCAAATACCAAAGTGAGGAATCTGCAGTAGAAGTATCTATCAGAAGAATCAGTTATTTAATTTCGGTAACTCTCTTTGTTGGTGGATATTGTATCTATTTGAAGATTCCTCACTGCCCGCCCTCATTCCCTATTTGATGCAGTTAATTAGGTCCCAAGTTAGATTTTGCTCACTGTCAATATTTCCAATCTGTCAGTGTGTGGAACAGACCAATGAATACATTTACATCTCTGTGCAAGGATGGCACCAATATGAGGCTGTGTGTCGTCATCTTTGGAGGTGGGGCGGAGTCACAAAGGAGCCGATGGGGCCACCTTTCTGATCACTCTAAATCAGACAGGCGGTCAAATGGGCAAACCTCTGATGTCCTTTACTCTATTGGGCCATGGGAGCAGTAGGTCAGCGACAGAGATGACATCACTGACATACTTAAGCCCCTCTGAGAAAATTGGGGGGGGGGGGGGCGGACCTTCAGTTTGGTGCTGAGGGTACTCTGTTGCCATTGGTTCCAGATGTTTTCTGGATAGAGTTAATCACTTGGTAATATTTGTAGACGGGTAATTTGCAGCAAGATACAATACTCATCAGAAATCACTGTACTGAAGATAAGTTAACAGTTCACTGGTTTCTGGAGCGGGTGGGCAGTGGTGCTGGAATCAAGGGTAAGGCAAGGGCTGCAACATCCCAGACATCTTGGAGAGAACTCATAAGAAGGACTGGCAATAATGATACCCTCTAATATATTTTTGTCTTTCATCATTTGGTGTTATTTCGAGAAAGTTAAAGATTAGTTGTAAATGTATGTTTATGTTTACAGGCTCCTGCGTATTATATTTTCAGCTATACATTTGTCTGGCTTCTGAGTGATCAAATTTTGTATCTTGAATGTTAGAGACAGTGGTGACTGCAGAGCTTGAAATCAGGAGACTGTTTTAAGACACTGTGGACACTTCCTTTCCCATAACTGATCTAAAATTCACTTGAAAGCATCTGCTTGTGAATGGATGAACAGTAAGCAGGAGTTAAAAAAATCTGGTTGGCTGAGTTGTAACTGTTGATATGATTACCTGCCCCGCCCCCTTGTAAAGTTTGTGCTTTTCAATTATCTCATGAGTGGTGACGAAAGGTGGATGTACCAGCATGTCCCCGTTCAAGAAATGAATGTCCACCTCATTACAGCATCTTAGATTTTTCACTGTGCATGACTTGTTAGGGCATCCTCCTTGAACCTATGCTCTTAGTCAAACTTCCCTGAAGAAAAACAATTTAAAATTGTCCTTGCAGCGTGAGATGTTACTTGGAAGCAACTGAGTACTTTGCTGAACTTGGAGCAGGATAATGATACTGGACCATGAAGATCCTAATTGTGAAATACGCTATATATTCTCTTCCAGAAGAAGAGAGTTAGTATTGCGTGGTTTAGTCTGAGTCTGAAAGATACAAGGATGAATCACACTGTTCCTCAATCTAAAGCTCACTCTGCTGGAAGACCAGCCCCAAACCCCAATCACATTCAGTATTGTAGTAATTTACCAGCTTCAGTTCAGGCTTTTGTAGACACTTCTGCGAACCATTGCTCCCAAACAGCTCCCATGTTAAGCCTTTGGCTAGTCTCCCCTTGACATTGAGGCTAACGACTGCCACGCATGTGTCTTCTGATGTGCTAAAACCCATGTGTTAGAAGGCAGTTTAAACTTAAAGCATGCCATGAAGGCATCACTGAATCTCCTTATGAATTCGGTCATCTGCCATATGCGTCATGGGTAATAAGGCAAAATCAGAATTGCTGATAAGTTTGATGTTCAGGTCTCACATATAGCCTCAAGTGTGAGGCATAACCTCTACTGGTAAAGTAATTTTTAAATAAAATGAATGTGGATAATGCCCTTCATGTCATCACATCCAGTACAGTTGATGGATGCATTACTTTCCGTGGCTCATGGGGTACATACTTTGAAGGCTATAGATTATCTCTGTCTCTTTTCTTGTAAGACCTATACTACCAACCCACACATGGAAACACATAGACAACCGAAAAGTGTCTGCCAAGACTACTGACCTGACAATTGTCTCAATGGCAGTCCTTATGAGCTTGCTAGACTTAGATTTAGCGTGCTTACTCCCACCTCCTAAAAACATTTCCAATATTTCAGATCCTTTCTATTGGGTGTAGCAGCAACTTACTCAAGGAAACAGAGGAGATAGCTATACCTCTACCAGGACTATTGGCTAAGAAATCTTCCATAAGTACATGATATGAAGTGAAATAATCTGCTCAATTGGGTTTTTAGTTATAGAATAGGCACAGATGTGAAGTTTTAGAAAACAGTTTTGATCCTAACTCAAATCATTCATTCCCAAGGAGTGAAACTAAATACAGTAATTTGCAGCAAGTTATCAGATAGTAATTTTAGTTTCAGTGGGTGACCGACCAGCCCCCCCCCCCCCATTATTATAGTGTTGTTAACCATGTCCTTCCCTGTGGGTGTCCTTCCACAACATCTTTAAAATCCTGGCTGCCTTGGTGGCAACCATTTTAGTTATAGTGCTTCAACAGATGCATGATAAGCACTTAAATCAAAACTGCAATTCTGGCCATACCATAACACGGTGGCCAGTCTGTATGTTGTTTTTGGGGGTTTGTTGCTGAAGTACAAAAAAACCAATGGCCCTGATTGACACACAGGGAATTGTCCTTGTGTGTGGTGACCATTGGTTATTTTCGGTGCACGAGACCACCATGCCTCAATTGGTGTCTTGGAGAGGACAATGTCCATTGGAAGATCTGCCCTAAAGAGAGGTCAGCCTTATAATGCATTGGCCATCACATTTGTTTCAGATAGACCACTGGGGCACAGGCTTCTGATGGCGGAGACAGCTGAGGCTCTGCCATCCATCTGCTTCCTATCTCTAAATGAGGTGTGGGAAACTGTGGGGCAGAAGCCCGGTTGATTTATGGTTAGGTTTCTGCTCTGTCAAATAAGACTCTTAGGCTTGACTGTATCATAATAATCACATTCTGTTGAGTCAAGACAATGAATCATCCAAAGGAAAAAAATCCACAATAAGCCCAAGACGCACCTAGGTGGGCAGGACAAATCAAACAAATTACAGTAAAGGCATCCCTTTCTGTCACCTGCAATAACTGATCATGGTCACCTTGGATGCAGTCCTGTACTTTATACCAGCGGCTGCTGGTATGTAGGCAAAGTGGATGTGGCGGCATATGTGGTGTCAGTGCATGAGCGCGTTGCGTGCCTGCGGAGCCTGGCGCACTAAACTATGCTTGCCAGTCATTGGCGCCTTCCTCCTGGGCTCGTGCTGACAGCTAGAGGATGTAGTCCCTGAAGCGGCCCCTTTTGAAAAGCAAGTACGGCGGGCATGGGTTGAAGCATGGTTTTCAGCAAGTGAGGAGCTGGTCCATTCTCTCTGGGGGCAAGCCAGAAACAAGAAACAGGGCTGTCATAAGTAGTGCATTCGCGCAATGAATGATTGACGGCCCTGATTGTTACAGACATCTTTGGGCGCGACTGAAACCACTAATTTTGCGCACACAAGGGCAAATGTCCCAAGTTCCTTCTGCCGCCCTAGCCCTTTTGCCGCCCTAGGCGGCTGCCTAGTCTTGCCTAATGGTAGAAACGGCCCTGTTCCAACCCCTGCTTGAGGTCTGTCGTATGAAAATTCCACCAATTGTATCTTTTGCCCTTCAATACACACAGATTAAAACCTGGCAACCAGTAAAAGTGAAAGAAAGGAACATTTTGCCGAAACTGTTCAAAGTTAACCAGTCAGTCCCGGCCTTGAGTTTTCTTTAGTGAGTGCATAGGCTAGAGCTATCTCTAACATAATAAGATGGGCCTGCAACCTTTTACACACTTACCCTTGATCTATAAGGCAAACTGGAGACATTCAGAGTTGAGTCGTTGCTGTAGAATTTTAATAGGAATCTTAATATAGCCCTTGACGCGTCTCAATACACTGCAGCACTTTTGCAGGCTTGGACACCTGCGCAACTGAAGCCCTTTTTCTAAAATCAGACACCAAGAATAAGCTTAGAATTAGACATTGAACATTGCACTCAATTAAAATACCACAAACAATACGTGAAGAGCATAGACTATAAGTCCCCCGAGCATTTTCTTCATTTTCAGTTAGAGCATAGAGTACGGCGCTATATCCTTCTTCTGCAACTAGGAATCCTCCCATTAAAAGTTTATACCTCTAGATGGAATATCTTAGAAAGTAGTTCAGGTATCTGTTACTTGTGTAAGGGAGGAGTACAAGATCTTCCTCATGTATTGTCAATCTGCCCAATTCCGATCCGGGTAGAGGCTCGGCGATGGTTTATAAAGCCCATTTGTTTTATATACAATGCTACTTCTACTCAAGATTTATTCATGTTATGCAAGTCAGCCCCTAATAAATTCGTCTGTCACAGCTTGTTCAAGTTTTTAAAGTGTTGTTTAAAGCTGTTTTGAAGTGTACAATTATAACAGTTTTACATCTATGTATTTTGTATTTGTCAGCCTCAGTAGAGGTTTGAATCAAATTAAATAAAAACTATTAACCTTAGTTTCTTAACTTTCTTATTCACTTCTGCCTCTACTCCATATTTATTCTGCTATCCTCTTTCTTAGCTGCAGATCTTTTATCATTGTTGCATTTCCTGTTATGTTTCACTCTTCTGTTACTTTACTCCGAGGAGACTTGTATAATATCCCTCATCTTCATTTATCTTCTATTCATGACTTAGTTTACTCCCCTCAATCCTGAGCAGTCTGCTAATCTCCTTTCTGGTGTATTATCCTCTTCTCTTGATTCTGTTGCCCCGTGAAGGCTTTCAAATGTACTCATAAACTACCTCAACCGTAGGCATAGCTGACTTCTCACCTATCTTATTTTATCCTATTGTGATGTTTCGTTGTGCCACTAAGTGTCTTTGGCACAAGCAGAGTACTGAGAACCTTCCAGTCTAATATGAGAAGCTCATAACATCTACACCTCAAAACTGAAATCTGCCAAAAAGTCTTGTTTTCCTCCACATATGCGTGACCTGACCTAGCACTCTTGTTAGTTGTTTCAGACCTTTAATCATTAGCTTTCTTTTCCTTCCAGTGCAGAAGACGATTTTGCTTTTTAGTTTACTTTTTAAATCTCTACTTCTCGGCTATCTGTGTTTCTTTTCCTTTTGCTATGGTTGACTCTTTCATGAGTCTTGTCCCAACTCTATTGCTATTCCCACCTCCCTTTCTTCTTGCTGTGTGCTCACACCCTTTCAGCCGGACCCCTTGCCTACTAATCTACTGATCGCTTGCTCCAATGGGCCAGCTGAGTTTTAGGTCAGCGACAGAGATGGAGTAGTTTCGTCACTGACGTACTTAAGGTCCACCCAGTAAATCAAGGGGGCGGACCTACAGTTTGGTGCAGAGGGTACTCTGTTGCCATTTTTTCCAAATGTTTTTTGGATGAAGTTAATCTCATGGTGAAATTTTTTAGAGTATTGTTAGAGACACTGTTCTTCATCATTTGTTAAACCGTTTTCTTTAAAGTCCTCCACTGCTCGTCCTTTAATTAAGAAACCATTTTGGAATAATGATCTTCCTATTTTTTGTCATATTTCTTTAATTAAGGCTTCCCCTTGCTTCTGGAGCACATTGTTTTCCCAAAGTATCTTCTTTTCTACAGCCAAATCAGGCTTCTGATGTGGCTAATCTGCAAAAACAGACCACACCCAATCTTAAATCTGTTACGTATTGGCACAAAAACCTGTAGTCAATAAGCAGATGGCTGTAATTATTAATGTAAACATTAAAAGAAGGCACCAGGACGGACGTATTGAAACGCCGCCGGTTCTCGGCTTGAAAATAAATAAATAGAGCTCGATACTATCTAAGACAAGCTCGATTGGAATTGAAAACCATTGCAGGTCCCTCGGAGGCACAGTGGAAAGAAAAGACGCTGGGGGGACACTTCCCATAACAAGTAGAGGAAGGCTAATTAGAAGGGCTGAGGCGGAGGCCGTGACTCTTGAGCAAAGGACTATTTGCCGCTCTACACCAGGTGCCCGAGCTATATACCATACAAAGAGACATTAAATGAAGCCACATGGGCTTATCATTTTGAGGTGCTCCTGATGACTTGGGGGCAGACCTATCCCCTTAAATTTTAAAAGAACGGGAGTAACAAAACTACTGTCTTGAAAAAGAAGGTGTCATATGACTATTCCTTCGAAACGCGTCGACGCTCTCTTTGTCGCCACAAATTCGTTTGCATATAAGAGGACCCTAGATACCTACGATCTATAAAAACTAGGATTTGAGTGGTTTAATTCTCTTTTTGATTGTGGCAACTGATGACAAATGTTATTGTCTGTTTTTAACTCTAGTGCAAATAACTTTTGTATTTTTTTGATGAACTGGTTTTAAATGTATTGTAATTGCATTATTGTGATCTTTTTAAGTAAAATGTCTTTATAAATGTGTGATTAAACATATATATTTTTAATAATTACAGCCATCTGGTTATTGACTACAGGTTTTTGTGCCAATACGTAACAGACTTAAGATTGGGTGTGGTCTATTATTTTGGACCTGATCGAATGTGACGTGGACTTTGAATGTGAATGGAGGTGTAGATATTCAACTAGTTTTTCCCAGAGGACATCGCTCTATATATACATTTCTTGTTTGAACCCCAGTCCTTTGGGTGACCAAGGGTTCCTCTCTCTTTTTTATATAATCTGCAAAAACTGCTTTGCTTTATGTGTCCTATTAGCCTCATCTTTTTAGACTTACCTGTGGCTTTTGGTGTAGGCTGGGACTATCCAGCGCTGAATTTCAACAGGACAGAATATCGTTACAACAATATTGATGGGCAAAATATTGAAAGGTAAGTTTCCATACATATCTGACCTGAACTCCACAAGTATGTAAATATGGAGGGATATATTTCTTCAAGGTACATAGATTTGGCGATAACAATAGAAATTCCTTGCCTCCCTCTGTGCACTTACCTTCCGATATTCAGGATTCAATATTCCCTATTACAATCGTGGCTTTTACGCAGTGCATCATTCTATTCTTCTTTGTTCTCTTGCGGTCTAGGGGATTTCTTGTTCTATTCCAAATTGGTTTTCTTCTTATCTTACTGGTCTCTCGTTCTCAGTATTTCACTTTCATGCTCAGTTTAGTGTTCCTTGAGTTTCTGTTCTGCGTCCTCTGCTTTTTTGGTCATTCTCTAGTCCTTTATTTTCTTTTATTTCCACCGTTGGTCTTGTTTCCGACTTCTACTCTTATGACTCAGATTTCCTTTTTTCTCCTCTCTTTCCATCTAAATGTCTCTACCTGCCTGCACTAGTGTCCCGGATGGCCTCTCATTTTCTTTATCTTAATCCTAAAGTAATACTTATTTTCTTTTCACCGACTGCTTCCTTTTTTTTTCTAGTTCTTGTAACCATTTGTTTAATTCTACTCTTGATTTTACTCCCTAGATATGTCCCAAGGCTAAATTCTGTCGTTTGCACTCATGTAATATTTGTATAATCAACCATTTCTTTTCTTCTTCTTTCTGAAACTGATTTTAGAAAAAGGTGATTCTTTCATGATTCATGTCTTGTCCCTCACTATATGTTGGTCTTCCAAAATACCTAATTTCAACTTACTCAAAAAGTTTAAATTCTTCACTTTTCTTTGCCTCCTCATTCCCATATTTCTCCCTCTCCTACTTAACTTGGTTGATTACTTTTTCTGTCATAATGCAATTGTAATTTATTGTATATTGTTTTTGTGTTTCCTTGATTCCGCTCTATCTATATTCCTTTATCTATCAATATACTACTTTTCGTTCCTTATGTTATGTTATGTGATTTGTCCAGCGCAACTAATCACCTGTGACAGTATCCAGGCGCTGGAGCAGGTGTGTAGGCATATGACTGAGGGTGCTGGGTGTCAGACCTGATGTGTTAGCCGAAGAGCCAGGTCTTCAGTTCCTTGCAGAATTTTAGAAGTGAGGAGGAGACCCTGATGTGTTGAGGGAGGTCGTTCCAGGTCTGGAGTGTGATGTAGGAGAATGCTAGACCTCCTGTTCTGCTTTTGCGGGGGTGTACAAGTGAGTGAGAGGTTGAGTGTAGGTGTCTGGTGGGTTGATGGAAGTGAAGGCGGTTGTTTACGTATGTTGGACCAATGTTGTGCAGTGCCGTGTATGCATGTATGAGGAGTTTAAATTGGTATCATTTGCGTATTGGAAGCCAGTGGAGCTCTCTGAGGTGTGGTGCAATGTGGGTGGATTTTGGGAGGTCTAAGATCTGTCTCGCTGTGGTGTTCTAGATGGTCTGGAGTTGGTGGAGGAGATGGTTGCCGATCCCGGTGTATAGTGTATTGCTGTAGTCTAATCTGCATGTGATAAGGACTTGCATGGCAGTGTGTCTGGTGTTACAGGGTAGCCATTTGAAGACATTGCATAGTATGCAGAGAATGTGGAAGCAGGAGGAGCTAATTGAGTTGACCTGTGCTGTCATGTTGAGCTTTTTATCCAGAATGATTCGCAGGTTTCTGACATGGTTGGTCGGTGTGGGTGTGGGTCCGAGCTCTGATGCCTACTAGGTGGAGTCCCAAGGAGAATTCTTGTTCCTAAAGATCGGTACTTCCGTCTTGTTGGAGTTGAGTTTCAGGCAGTTAGATCTCATCCAATCTTTTACGTTGATCATGCATTCGGAAAAGTTGGTTCTGGTGGTGGTGGAATTGTCGGTCAGCGAAAAGCTGGGCTGGGTGTCGTCAGCATAGGATATGATGGAGATGGCTTGTGGCCTGATGATGTTAGCGAGATGCCACTCTGCCCCCCAAAAGCACCTCCGAAAAAGGAACCAGGCTCACCTGAGTTTGCGGCATCATGCTTGTTGTTGGAGTTCCCTCCAAATCTGCCACCTTTGCGGAATCTGTTCCTTGAACGGCGGGAAGGGTAGAAATTGGAGGTATTGGCAGAATTGTCCTGGTAACCTCCTCTTTGCTGACCACGCTGGGCGCCTTGATTGTAGCCCTGGCCGAACGAGCGCCCACGAAAGCGTCCGGCCCTGCCGAAAACCGGGCGGAAAGCCCGCTTCAAAGAGCCTTGGGCCTTGTCCAGCCCACTGAAGGTGGCCACGAACTTTGTTAGTTCCTTTAAAAAAGGTTGGCCAAACAAAAGACCTTGGGCCAGCGGACCTGATTCGGATGTGGCCAATTCAGCTAACCTGGGATCTAATTTCAGGAGGATGGACCGGCGCCGCTCTGTCGATAGCGCACAATTAGCATTGCCTAGTTGGCACACTGCCCGCTATGCCCAGCCAATCAGCTCGTCCGGATTAATCAAGAGGGCCGACTCTTTGGCCCGAAAACCCATCTCTAAAATCTTCGTCAGGGGACCAATAACGTCCAGCAGTTTATCCTGGCAGGACCGCCAGGACCTATCTAGGCCTTTCTCTGGATCTTTAGAATATTTTTTCAAATATGTCAACATTGACGGGTCCACCTCCGGGGTAGCCGCCACTTTGTCTGCCAGGTCTGGCCTAGGGCATTCCGACCTCAGCCGAGTTCGCACATCTGTATCAAATGCCTGGCGCAAATGAGACTGGACATAGTCCGCCACTTCCTGTGACTGCAACCAGGATGTAGAGTTAGGGTGGATAATATCCGCCGGTTCAAAGGTGAGAACCTTGGGTGACGTGGACGGACCGGCATGCTTTTCCTTCCGTGCCTTCTTGGCTGGTCGAGGGGATTCTTCTTCGCCAGAAGTAGGATCCGGGGAAGTATCGTGGCCATCATCCTCCTGGGAAATTTCAGTAATCGTAGCTTTCCTAGAAGCTGAGCGTTCTTGCTCCGCCATTGACTTGGCCAATTTAGCGAAATCCGCGGCGTGTGGGTTCGCCCTTCCTTTACCCCCAGATTTAATGCGGGAGCCAGACGCCGGCAGCCAACCTTGTTGCTGTGCATAAGAGCAAAGGTGGCGTTTTAGGGGCGCAATCGCCCTCAACAAAGCCGAATTCACTGACTGCTGGACACCCGCGTCCAATGCCTCAACGAGGTCATATTCCATCGACCCAGAGGGTTCCTCATCATAGTAATAGTATTCCTCCTCATAGTACTCAGACATGATTTCAGCACGAGTGCAGTAAATGACCCTGGAGGAAAGAGAGTGACTTTATTCACCACCAATAATAAGATATTCCAATATGAGGTCAGGGGGAGTGGTAACCCCAAGCAAGCCCTAATCAGACACCCACAGGTGACCTCTGTAAAAGTTTTAGAATGTGGAGGGAGGGAGGGCTTGCAACAAAACCCCACTCTAGGCAAAGCCTATGCTCAATTTTACAGCCCCTGAGAATGAATACACATCGGGGGCGTCAGAGGAGCAAAAACGAGCCTGTTAGGAGTCAAAACGCTATAATCCCGGGTCAGAAGCATGTAAAACGCTGCTCCGGCGTTCATTGAAGTCCAAATGTGGACAAATATGGCCGCCGCGCATGCGCGCTGGCCGAGGCTCGTAGAAGCTGAAAGGGGACTGCGCGTCAATCCGATGCGCATCCCCGCTCCTCAACCTCCCGCTCCACTATTATCGGCGATGCGAGGGAAACCCCGCTGACACACACGCGCGCGCGAAGGTAAATATTTAAAACAGTGACAAGAGGAGAAGCCGGTAGGCGCGTGCAGCGCGACGCGCAGAACAGAGTGACACTCTCACCAGAGGACAACGTCTAGATCGCAGTAGCGCGTAAAAGACAGCGCAATGCTAACAATAACGCTTAGCAATAAAGGCAACTTGCGATCATACAGTCATCAAGAGAAAATTTGAAATGCACTTAACTGGCTGCGGAGCAGCAAAGAAAGAGGACTCTATGGGCTGACAGGGACCTTATATAGCAGAGACTCTATGGTTGTCACATGGTTTATTTCTGTGTTTTCATTGGCTGCTGTGAGCTTCTAGTAAAGATTGAGAAGCATAATCGGAGCCTCCGGTCCTGACATAGAATTTCAGGCAGTTAGATCTCATCCAATCTTTTACGTTGATCATGCATTCGGAAAAGTTGGTTCTGGTGGTGGTGAAATTGTCGGTCAGAGAAAAGATGGGCTGGGTGTCGTCAGCATAGGATATGATGGAGATGGCTTGTGGCCTGATGATGTTAGCGAGAGGTGTCATGCAGATGTTGAACAGGGTTGGGCTGAGAACTGAACTTTCCACAGATCAGGTTCTTAGGTTTAGATATGTAGGGTGGTAGCCTGACTAGCTGTGTTCTTCCTGTGAGGAAGGAGCTTATGCAACTAAGAGTGGCCCTTGGATGCCTATGTCATGCAGTCTACTGATCAGTATGTGGTGGGAGACAGTATTGAAGGCAGGGGAAAGATAAAGTAGGATTAGGGCTGTGGTTTCTCCGTGGTCCATTATTGTGTAAATGTCGTCTCTGGCCACGATGAGTGTAGTCTCTGTGCTGTGGTTGCTCCTGAAACCTAATTTTGTGAGGTCCAGTAGGCTGTGGTGTTCAAGGTGGTTGGTGAGTTGTTTATTGATGGCCTTCTCCATCACTTTGGCTGGGTATGGGAGCAGAAAGATGGGTCGAAAGTTGCTCAGTTTGCTGGAGTCAGCTGATATTTTTTGATGAGGGCGTTTACTGCTGCATGTTTCCAATCTGTGGGGAAGGTGGCTGATACGATGGAGGTGTTGATGATGTGGGTGAGTATGTTGCTGATTGTTGGTCCTCCCAAGTTGTAGATGTGCTGGGGGCATGGGTTAGTAGGGGCCCCTGATTGTAACATTTTCAGGATTGCTGTGGTATCTTCTTTGGAGAATGTTTTCCATTCCAGTCAGGTGTTTGTCTTGGTTGATGGTGGACAGGTTGCTGATGAGATAATTGGGGTCTGATTGTTCAAAGTTGCTGTAAATCTTTCCTATTTTGCTGTGGAAGAAGTTAGATAAGTTGTTGCAGCATTTGTGTGAAGGTTTTGATTGCAGCCTCAGTTGGTGAATTATTTGACTATCGAGAAGATCTCCTAGCAGCTGTTTGAGCTCATCTTTATACGTTTTATTAGTGCCCTTCTTTTGGGGTCTCTCAGGAGTTTGCATTAACGCCAGAGTGCGGGCATTTTTTTAGATTTCCAGAGGTCATATGCATACCAGCTGGTTTGTTCCCATTGATGGGCACGATGGAGTTTGCATAGTTCTTGATCCATTCGTTGAAGTTGGAGATGTCATTGTTGAGGTTGTTGGGGATGTTTGGTTGGTCGGATTTGAGGGTGTTGAGCCAGTCAGCCTCTGTTACTTTGTTCCAGTTCCGACTAGGTAGGTTGATGGTGGTGGGTTGACTTGTGGTCTGGTGATTTGGGAGTTTATAATGGAGTGGTCAGGCCATATGAGCAGTGAGGCGGAGTTGTAGGAGACGCTGTTGCTGGTAGTGATGATTGGGTCCAGAGTATGTCCTACTATCTGAGTGAGGTCTGTGATGAGCTGGGTGTGTCAGATGATGTTCAGGCTTTCAAAGAGGGTTGTAAAGCAGGGGCCCATAGGGTCCTTGAGATGGAATTTGAGGTTACCGAGTAGTATGAAGTCCTTGGAGTTGATAGTGAAGAGAGCGATCAAGTCTGTAATGAGGTTGCTGAAGTTGGTTCATGGTCGGGGTGGTTGATATGAGAGGGTGGGTGGCTTTTTAGAGTGAAGCAGTTGCTCATGTGTAGACAAAAGTACATGTGTTCCATGAAGGGGGTGGGGATGTGTGTGGGTGTGCTGCTGACGGTGAAGTGGCAGTGGGTGCATTTGAAAAGTCCACAGCTGGAATGTTCCGGGAAGACGGAGGAGGTTAGGTGAGACTAGTGTGTACCGACCGCCTGATAGTAAGTGCACGGGGACTGGGGATTTGGGGCCTTGTATACACTGTTAATGCCACAAAACTTCTACATTTTTAGACCGTACACATCGAGCTGATAAAGCAACCTCGTTCCTCTCATGGGTCTATTACATAGAGGAAGTAAGCGCTCTAAATAGCACGATTAGACCACTTTGGAGGGAGGAACTAGGGCGCGTTCCACACTACGAGTGCTACCTAAGTTTTAGATCGTCACCTCAAAGAATTAACTAAGTCTCTTGCCTCCGTTGGGACAATCCTCATAGAGCAAGCAAGCCCTCGATCTAATACGAACAGACCATTTTTTACTCTGGTACCGGAACTGTTCCTCCTCGTGGTTCTCCCCACCTTTAAATACCATTCGGCGAACGCTAATAATATGAGCAGTTTTTTAAAATTAAAAATTAAAATTATCGTTTTTCTGCCAAGCAGTTTCATCACTTACCTTTCCACTTGCCCCCGCAACTGCAGCATTATTCTGATATGCCTACATCGCGGCATGGCTGTGGACTGTAACACAGTGCATAAGACTGCTTTCAACACCACCTGATAACCTCGGAACAAGAGTGACTGTTCATACAGGCTTTTTCTTCTGTAGTCAGACCGTTACCACCACATGTAATCTTTCTAGTCTCTCACACGTTCAAAACACTAGTGGATCTGAATATGTGACACATTTTGTTTAAATATTGATCCTAAAAGTATTTCCCCTCTTGCTATGAATGGGCCACTTACAATGATCGAGACCCTCCGCCTTTCCTAAGGAACATTACCCAACCTCCATTGTGGTAAGTCAGTCTCCTGTAAATATGTGGACATCATTACCACATAGGTGTATGTCTTCTTCCACCTGGTCTCATGCGTGGATTACGATATCCACACTCCATCCAACATGTGGTGTCCCTACGTGGTATTACCCAGAAATAGAATTTAAATGTATGCTTGCTGAGCCTACTAGCACGCGATCGGCGAGCGTTGATCACATCACTGTATGGTTGATCAGACACATTGTTGCCTTCTCTAGACACTTGGATTAAGTCACTAAAGCATTATTGGAGTGACCAAGAATTTAGGTCTCTAATTACCTGTCATATGTATTTTTCCACCTTATGTCTCCCTTTTCTTTTAGTTGGAACAATAGGCCGGTATTCCCGAAGAGACAAGCCGGTCAACTTCATTCGGTCATCCGCTATGAGAGGGAGACCCGAGCCCTCAGTCAGGGGCATACCACACTCACTTCTGGTCCTGATGAAGTTCCGCCCAACTTCGGGGCCAACAGGGCACGAAACATGTTGACCACACCTCATTAGAAGCTATCCTGGTACTTGATAACCATATGATAGCACCACTGTTTTTAGCTAGACCTGTTGTCTACTCCCTATAAAATTTTGTTCTTTGGATACTAGAGCCAATTTTAATCAACACTCACACCCTTCAGTAGTTAGACTGTTAGGTAGCCCCCTCACTTGCATTTATCTTTACAGCATCCTCAGATCAAAAAGATCTCTGACAAAGAGCCCCACAGGCCCGTCAGGCATTGCAGCACCAGCGTGGCGAGGAGCGCCCAATGATGAAGCATGACACCCTAACAGGTGTATGAGGGCTTCAAGATCTGACTTACAGGTCTTCCTACAACAGGACTATTAGCCACAATGGTCCACCTTTAGGGACCCCCCCCCCCTTTGGCTAAGGAGGATCCAACCCTATCTTGGGATTCATGCATTTGAAAAGTCCCACATGGTGTGGAGTGCGATGCGGCCGCAGTGGGTGGAACAACAGCCTGGGTCAGGGGAATGGAGGATAGCTGTGGTTTAGCGGTGGGGGCTGATCAATCCAGGGTTCATGCTGCTGGGCACGGGCCAGGCATGGACAGAGACAGATGGGCATGGCTGCCATTAAGTAGGTCCTGGAAGGGGAGGTGGAGCATGGAGTAGTGGGCAGGGCTTCTAGGATCGGGTAGCAGAGGCGGAAGGTGGCATTTGAAAGCAGTTAAGGAGCGGGAGAGGCAGGAGGAGGGGAAAGCACAAGATGGGGTGGGGGGGGGCCTGAGGGTCCCTGAAGCGTGAAAAAGAGCGGGAAAAGCAAAACAACCACAAAAGTAGAAATGAAGGTGAAAAGAGGAAATTGAACAAAAAAGAAAGGTTCATGAGAGAGAAAAAGGCACAAATAGAAACTGCACAGAAATGGAGAGAGGCGCAAAGGAGAAACACTAAAGAGAGAAAGGCATAAAAGTTGAGAAAAATGTTAAAAGAGAGCAGAAAACACAAAAGAGGTGCAAACGAGAGAGAGCCCCTAAAGCGAGAAGGGCTGAAAGGTGAAGAGAGTGCGAATGGCGGAGAGAGGTGGCTGCAGAGAGGGCGAGGCGGGGGCCTCAAGGTGCAAGGCCGGGCCCAAAAGGGCCTAGACTGGTTGAAGGTCTTCGGACTATAAAAGATCAGACATTCCACATTAGCACTCTGGGTTTGAGGACACTCAGTTAAACCCTGAAATATTTTTACCACCAGAGACTGCCAAATTAGTGTTCATTAGGGCGTCACTTACAAAAGCAAAAAGTATGAGGTAAATCGCTATGCTTAGAGAAACACTGCATTTTCTCCACTTCCTGTTTGGTCTGCTGAACAAAATGGTAATGTGCTCTTACTGAATTATTCTGATTGTCCCCAGCTGGGAGACGAGGTAAGTACTGGGACCGTCTACAAATGCTGCTACCAATGAATATACAACTTAAGGTGCTTCTCAGGAACTCAGGTAGAATTTACCAAGACACGTTAAGTTCTTCTAATCAGGCAGCTTGGCTCCTTGGACCCTAGACTTTGTACATATAAAATGTTTACAGGTTTGCATGGACATTCAACCCAAGGCTCCCTAATATTGCTTGCTGTTGGAAACGTACAAGAATTTGCTAGTCTCAGAGCATTAGAGATCATCTATGAAATATGTCGTCATCACCTCCATCTGCAACATCGGGATTGCGCATGCATCAATCAGAATGCATTCTGCTACAGTCTCTCGATAAAGAAGGAAGCCAGGTCAAGGTCCTCTTTTTTGCTCAATCGATAACTACAGATGTTTAAAAAAAAAAGCTGTTGAGAACATTTTTGAAGACTATCAGCACCAACTTTGCAAGTAAATGTTCTCTTAGCTGGATTTTTGTCAATTTCCCATGTACCAGTGCCTACTCAGGATTTTAAATTCCGAATCTTAGAAAAACAAGATTCCTGGTAGTGGTCTCTTCAGCAAGAGCACAAGTGAAACAGAGTACGTCTCAGCAGTTACGCCTAGTGCGAAGTATTGTGCAGTCAAGAAATTACCTGAAATTTGCTTTGATCATAGCTTTGTATTCCCAAATCAATCAACAATAATCTGTATCTTTTTGGGTCTAGCTACAGCCAAATTTAAATGG
Source organism: Triturus cristatus (assembly GCF_964204655.1). Taxonomy (NCBI): domain Eukaryota; kingdom Metazoa; phylum Chordata; class Amphibia; order Caudata; family Salamandridae; genus Triturus; species Triturus cristatus. The sequence goes on along the minus strand of NC_140586.1, from coordinate 314,414,764 downwards.
TTGGAAAAACTATTGTCATCAATTCACATAGAATGTGCAATAAACAGTACAGAAAGAGACTGGGCTTCGGGTAACGCCCCATTAGCCATTGGTATGTTTTGGCAAGCCCCCTTCTGGAATTGGTTCTAAGGATTATTCATCGCAGCTCACTATGTTGCATGGATGTTTTCATTTTTTCATGTAAGTATTCCATTGAAGAATAGGACAAAATGAAGCTCCTCTTGGGCTCCTCACCTATTTCCATGTTCCAGCAGCTCCCCTTCTATTCCCTCACCCCATGGGATGCTCCACTGAGCTGCGATTCCCACAGCTGGCAGCAGCTCCCCTGCTGCTTTCTCTTTCCGTGGACTGGGCGCCTGGTCCTCCCCTCTGCTCTTCATTACAGTGCGCCATAGGGGATTAAGGGACATCTTCAGAGATGTGTGCTTTTTGGCACATGCATCTTTAAAATGCGCCCTTTCAAACTGATGGGAGTAGTGTGAAGAGGATATGTTCCGCTTCACTGAGAGGGCTGGAGGCTGCATGGTAAAATCACATCCTGTGTGGGCAACAACGTGTAAGCAGCTGCCTTCAATGTTTGGAAACTTTGAGTCTTTGGAGGTCAGCTCCTTCCCTGCTGCAATTTAGAGAAGAGAATATTTAAAACACTGGTATCGCATCGAAGCTTAACAAACGGTTCCTCTAATTTCGTACAATTTTAGGATAAGGTGTCAGGATAAATTATACCCTGTCCTTCTTTAATGTCGTGGGGACCTGTTGTGCGCGCGGAAGCAGAGCTCATAAGAATGGGAGTGAGATAGGGCTAGCCCATTTTCTTTCACGGATATTTAATTTTCTGATTTGACGTTTTCCATAGGTGAGTGGCAGAGAATGTTGTCCTTCCTCTGCCGTATATCTTTTGCTCTTACTTTACTTGAGAAGACAGGGGCTTTAGCACCATTAATTTCTCGAATATGTCATGCTCGCCTCCCCCCTCCTTGATTTGACACTGCCCTCAGACTTCAAGTTGCTCCTCCTCTGGCTCTGTGCCGGCCGCTGCTATCTCATCTCGTGCCAAGGGCTGCTTGTGTTCCCTGAGTCAACCGTGAAATTGGGTAGGAGCGTTAAAAACCCAAAGCAGTGGGGATCGGAATACACCCTGCATGGGGGACGGATGTCTACCCATGTCCTGAGTTTCCAACTGCTTGTGAAATCGGTATCCAGACTTTATTTGCCCCTGGCATCATGATGATCTAGCATGTGCTCAGAGGCCTGGGCCATATCTGGGTAATGCGAGGTCCAGAACCCGTTCAGTGACCTGGAACAGTGCACAAAGCATACCCTAACAGTGGGCAGGAGACTGCTTTCCATGCCCAGGGGAGACACTTAAAGCGGTGCGACAGCGGAACAAGTTTTGCGCCCAGATATTTTTCTCTTTGTCTGGGAGAGGTTAGTCTTCTGTCCCCTATCATATGAACTTATGCTTTTATGTGAACCCTAGATCCTTGTGCTGAAAATCTGTGTGTGTGTCTAGTGTACGTATGTGCAGGGGGTGTGCAGCCCATGTGTGGTAGTAGAACTCAATGTGTGGTGAGAGTCTGAGCACTGCGATCTGGCCTCTTCTTGAGCCTGACCAAGATGGCGGGTTGATGCTGCTGCCACAGCCATTGTGTATTGACTGGATTCTGGGCTGGAGGCTGTAGACCTAGACACTGGGGTGAAGGGGGTTGGAGACAGGGTTCCCTTGGAAATTTAATGAGGAACTTCTTAACAAATGTTACTTATGAGTTCTTCCTGAGCACTGCCCTTGGTTGATAGAAGGGGTGGGAGATGAGGGGTGGTGCTGCAAATTCTGTTGTTCATGGTGTGGATGTTTCTAGGCTGGGCCTGCCTTTTTGTCTGTTGCTGATTACTTTTCAATAAAGCTGATGACCGTAATCAGACCGCCTCACACGTCATAGTGCCCTTGTTGCGTTGTCGATACTCCTTCTTGGGCCCATCATCATTGTTACCTACTGTGAGAACCAATACCCACCACAAAGGATGTTTCTGAGGAACAGCCATAACTTAATATTCAAATGAGAACCATCCCAAACAGGTTGTGAAAGCTTAGAGAATGGATCCACATCCCAGTCTGAAAAATGTGTACATGAGTGGGATACAGACCATGTCACTTTGCTCTAGTTCCAGATTCTTCACGACCAAGGAAGGGAGTGCTTAGCAGAGTAAACAAAGGATTTCTGTGTCACAAGGGTTTGTATGTGTGTGACAGCCAGTTTACCAGAAATGTGGAGATATCACCTTAAGCCAGCAATTTACGCAGGCGAAGCTGAGGGTCTGCCCAGAGCCTAGAAGCTTGTCTGCCTTCTGAAACAGTGAAGGCGTCTGCCTCTCCCTGAATAAGGAAAGACTGTCCAGATGGAGAAGCCCACTGTGTTCATGGCATGGGGTAGAGCCAGCGAAATGAGAGACTGCAAGGGAGTAAAACCAAGAGTGACCCATGTGTGGAAGAGATTGCCCTGTCTCCCTAAATGGGCTGGTTGTAAACTGCATCAGGCCTTCTGCAAAAAACATGTATAGAGCTAGAATGACAATCTGCCATGACTGAAAGACAAGGCTGCTGCTACAATTTTGAAGTCTGAATGCTCCGTCAGTGCGAAATGAGCATCCTTTTTGACTCAGAGACCACAACTGCCATTTTTCAATATGAAAGAGATGAGCCAGGAGGTCACACCTGGAGCACCAGCATACCCTGTGCACCCCGCCTGGCGATGCTGCAACCGCCAAAGACGAGACCTGCTGCTGTGGCCTGCTGTGCCGAAGACTGCAAAGTATTGAAATTACCAGGGAGGCTGCCTCAGTGACACTGACAGCTCAGAAGCTGCTGCCGCCGCAGGAACAGGACCACTGCACACATCTGTTCCACAACTGCTCCAGCTGCAACTCCAAGATGAAGATAACTGTTGGGCTTGAGAACTATGAGAGGACAAGAGACTGAGTATTAGACTGAAGTCTGCAACATGACCTAAGATGTTTTAAGATTGACCGCAAGAAGTCGAAAGTGATCAGTATTTGTGGGCACATATACTCTGGGGGTGAGTGAGGTAACTGCCCCTGAGTCTGATCAGAGCTGTATCCTAGGTTAGATGCTTAGGATTACACACACTGCAAGACTCAGTTAGTTGTGTAGTATTGTGTTATGTTGTGTGATTAAAGTACTTTCTTTTATTCAAAATATAAGTGCTGGCAACATGATATTGTGCTTATTGGTTGATTACTGAGTTCTGAGCTTTTGTCCTCCTCACTAACTCCCTGAGAAGCCTTTGACTGCTCGCCCTCCCTCCCCTAACACTCAGGTGCAGAACGGGTGAACGTGGCCCAGTTTGCAGAGTCACTGTAGGACAAATCCCAGGACTCCCGTGGCAAACAACATCAGCCACCATAGTTGGGGGCCCTGTAACTCCTGTCTACTCTGGGGTTTCCCGGAAAGGGGTCTGCCAAAAACAGTGTAAAATCTTGAAATCATTGTAAAATCTTGAAATCATTATAAAATCTTGAAATCAAAAAGACAACAGTCTCTAGATACTAGAGCATGGAGTGTGTGTTTGTATTTCCAAGCTTCATAAGGTGTCTGGCACAAAATACACGTCCTTAAAAGTGCCCTGGAAGTAGACTGCTTTACAATGAGCAGTTCTGATGAATTCCCAAAGTAGCAGTCCTCACTGTTTAACCTCAATGCAATTTTCCTGTGAGTCAATTGAATTAAATATAGTTTTATCTGGGTTCCTCATAAACTCATTAAAATGCAGTAACGGCTTCCAATGCATTAGCGATATAAAATTGTATCTGATGTGGCCTCTCTCTGTTAAAGTCATTACAAAAACTGACACGAACATCATCTGTTTTGGTGACTTCAGTTAAGTTACTGGCATGCACACATACGATTCTAACAGATAGAAGTATGTACATCTTAATATTGTATGATCAGTCGTTTCTGCTGTGACTTTGCAAAGAATGCAGCCATTCTACATTTGTTTATGATGGAGTTCCCTGCCAGCTAAACTCTAAATCTAACCCTTAGTCACATGACGACTAATCCTGGGGATTCCCTCAAGGCACAGGGAAGAGTACCTAAAGACCATTCAACATCACTGGTAGTAAAGACATTTTGAAAAAAAGGTTTTAAGTTTGACCTGAGATTCTAAGAGAAAGTCATGACAATCTCCTGTGAAATCTACCACTGCCTAAGCCTCTTCAATTATATCAACCTTGTTTTTGCCACCCCTCAGAACTGCTCAGTGATGTGCTCCTGCTGTACTGATTTATTGGAACCCAGTCCAACTTAACCCTGTAGTGTGCCACTGGGCCCTGTGGCGTCACACACTCTCTGCCCTCGGGCACGAGGTCAGAGAGGAGATAATAAAAGGGGGAGGCCATACCCGCATGGACCAGTGCGTGTGTGCGGAGAGTTACGAAGCAGTCTTCTGGCTCCAGTGTATTTTCTTTTGCTGCCTTTGTGGCCTATGTGCTGCGCCATACTGCCAATATCGGCAACACTCACCAGCCCTCATGCAGCAACATACAGGTAACATAAATAAGCAGACAAGACAACTTTTTGGTGGAAAAACTTGCTGCAGGTTTATTAGCATACCAGCTATGACAACATGGTGGGCTATCTTACAGGCGATCCAAAGGCAAGCCGCCCCTCGCCCCTACCACCTGATGGGCCAACTTGCATCGTGGCCTTAGCCAATCGGTGCTTAGCGGTTGTGGTGAGGGGATAGCCCCTCTTACTTCCGGTAAACCGTCGGTCCACCCCCTTACTCACGCGCCCCCCTAGGAGGGGCGGAGCATTCAAGGGACCCCGGTTGTACAGGTTTCTAACCGCCCGTAGGATAGACGGGGCGCCGTCGCACCTCAGGGTTCACCGCGAAGACTTCCTGGGGATGCTAGGCCTCAGCACCCTTTGTGCTCCTGAAGATGGTACCCCTGAGTACCTTTTCGCCTCTGGATCGCCCTGTAACTCCGCCACAGCCCTGGGTGTGGCGACCGTTGCAGCCAGGGCCCCCCACCAAGGCCGGCATTCCTACTTACATACTGCTATTTCTAGGGCCTCTCCCCGATCCAGCAAGAACAGCTCCATGCTTATACTGGACAGATGTACCCCATCGTCCTCGTAAACACCCTGTGAATTTGGTGTGTAGCACCCATGTCTAATGAAGCCAAATCCCCTCTCCTCAGTGAATTTATGCATAGCGCAGATGATCCTCCTGCGCGCAGGCGCCATTACCTCCCCCAAACGACCTCCATGCCACGGGAGCCGGGGGGTGATTTCAGACCACTAAAGTTCCCTGTCCCCAGCTGGTTGCTAATTTGCACCTTGTGGTCTTCGTGTTCTTCTTTTAGGGTGCATTACTTAGCCACATTGACCAGACAATTTCACAGTTCTTTTCGATTGGTCCCTGGCGAACATAGTAATGGTGTCAAAACAGGTTTGAGGGAATATGTGTATGGTGCCTGTTATTAGACACTGCACCCTTTCGTGGAGTGACAACTTACGCAGTCTTCCCTGCTTGCTGAACCAGATGCCCGGTCCCTGCTATCCACCTGTGACCCTTGATACTTACACTAGTAATGGTGTAGGACTACAAGATTCTGTGTCACATGTTTCGCTGCAGTCTCTTTGGTAGATCCGCTGGGATCCTTTTGCATCCCTGCAAATGCTGTGTCACGCACTACAGCCCTTTAATGCCCTTGCCCGTCCCTCAAAGACACCTGTCAGCCTGATGCCCCCCGTAGCTTTGGTGAGGGTTTTTGAGCCCAGCACACCCCAGTCTGTGTTTCCAACATTTATCCTCCCTAGAGGCTCCAGTTAGTGTGAGTGGCTATCCTTGTCCTGGCAAGGCATGCCAATGGCCATTCCCCACCTTGGTGACAATCCTGCCATGGGAAATGTGACATTAAGCACGGGTATCCTCGTGTACCTGACGTGTAAGAGGGGGAACAACATTAACAAATACTTGCCCCTTCTTGAGCAGTGGGAATGCCAAAACAATCATTCTTCAATCATTGTAGCCAAATTATGCTCTGACCCCATGTTCCCCTCAGCTTATTGCACCGCAACCCACTAGTTAGATGGCAACTTCCGCAAATGCCTGGCTCCCTGGCTATAGGGCGGGTGTTTTTGTCTCACATGAGCAACTGGTAGCATGCCATTGTATACAGAGTGCACCTGCTCTGCTGCATCGACCAGGCATTTGCGCAGGCAATTCTGTTGTTGAATTGTGTCGAACAAATGAATGGTGTCCCTCTGGTTTGTGTGACTGTATGTCTATCGTGCATCTTCCACTGTGCGCCTTGCTATGATCTGTGTGTGAAGCCACAACCGCTGTCAGACTACTCTGCCCCCTATCAGTGATACTTTATCAGATCAAGAGTCATAAAATTAAATATACGCCTTAGATGGATGAGGGCTTCGAGGAATGCCTGCTCTCTTGAGGGAGAATGATGCACAGTTGAACTGGTGGCCATTAACGTTGCTCACGCCTGCATTTACTATGCTTGGGACAGGCAAACCTTGCCCTCTAGTCCCCTGTATTCTTGCCTGTCATTCTTTTATGCCCAGCTATAAAAAGCGATAATGCTCTACCTGGTCATAATGATCACGAAAGACACCTCCACCCTGCAGAGACAAGGCGAGATAGCTAACCTACCCCCAGCTCTGTTTAAATAACCAATTATAAGCCGAAGCACAATTGTCAGGGGCAACTATGACTTCAGCAATACATCCCTTCTAAGTGAAACAAGATGATTCGAGCCGGCCACCTTGTCTGTTGTACAAGTCATCCCCCAATTGACTGCTACAAGGTGCCATGGTAATTCAGCAGTGGCCTATAAAAGTAGTTTGTCATGCCACCGTGTGGCCTGACGATTATAGCCCGCCTGGTTCTGTCCCTTCTGAATATGTGTCCCTATATTGTAATCCACCCTAAAACATTACTTCCACAGCACGCCAGGGCTGTTGACCTCGTAATGGTTGTAAGTTGCTTAAGGGAGAAGCCATAGCTAGTGACTGCATAGTGAAAATTGTCCAGATGATCCACAAAATACCTATACCTGTAAGCTAGTACTACTGGCTTCGACGCTTAGCCATGAAGACATAATAAGCTGCACACTGAACCAAGGACATACCTAAATGTCTGAAGTAACGCCCTTGAAAGACTTCACACAGGCAAAAGGCCAGAGACTTTGGCTGCCACAAGCAGCCCTCAATGTCAAAAGGATCAACATGTCCTAGAACAGCCCTTTGGATGTAAACGAAGCAAATCCCCAACCGGCTTCCACCTGATCCTGAACTGACACATCTGCATCCCCTTTCCGGATGACGATCTACATTCTTCATGTTTGCTGGCTTAACTGCTACGTGTCCCAGATATGCACTGCTATAATCAACCAGATTATCTTCCTTCTCTGACCGCAAGTGAAAGGAAACTGTAATCACCAAACCCAATGTAAACCTAAAATGCAAGCAGAACTTGTCAGGAGACATTCCCTCTGTCCTTGAAGCGCAGCAAACGTGGCGATTGAAATCACAGAGCTGGCAAGCCTCTATTTAACTTGAACTCAATTGTGACAAATGGGGCAATCCAGCCCCCAAGGCTAAAGATTGGCTTGGGCAGAAGGCAATGGTCAACCCCTCTTGACTTACCCAGTGCCTGTTGTAGTGGTCCTCTCTGAAAGCCAGACCGTGCCCCTAGTGGCAGACTGTCCGAGGCGCCGGTGGTGACAATGAAGTGACAGTGCCGCGCACCACAAAACCAACCAGTCATATTTAGCACAGGTGAACATGCTGCTAAAATTAGCACTGGTGGGCCATAGCCGCACTTTCGGACGTCCAGACTTGCCTTTGCTCACCTTGTGGGTTTAAACAAGGAAAAATTTGACAAGTGCGGACCCCGTGACTAACTAAATGGGGAGAAAACGTTAGGGCCCCTCCCTTGTACAAAACCAAATATACATCATATATACTGATCTGAAGGTAACTTCATGAAAAGGTCCTCCATGTACCCCACCATAAGGGCCCGACAAGTCTTCTACTATTCTACCCATGTGGTGACTCATCCTGTCACCTAGGAGCTGTGGCCAGCTGGGACTATTGTCTTTGTTGCTGTTTGGTAGTTGCATAAGGTAATTAAGCAACAACTGTGGCTATCGTGTACGAATATCAAAATTCCACCATTCTGAACAGATCAGACTGTGCCAAGGGAGTAGTACCTTCATGACCTTTAAAATTACTCTACACGTATCTGTGCATCTAGCCTTCCCTCAGTGGATGGGGCCTCATTCATTCATAAATGCAATCGAAATTTTTGAGAGAACAAACAGCACAGTCCAAACAGTTCATATACCACACCGATTCTGCCCCTGTCCAAGAGTCATGAATACTTTGTGCTCAAATTGTGTTAGTTCGGCCCCCTTTAATGTGAATAACATTGATATAAGTGGTCACTTGCAGCCTCTGACAATATGTGCCAGGATCTCCTGGCCTGATTAACAGGCCCTTGTTGCTACCCAGCTCGAAGGTACTCATTTTAGCGACCCCAGGAGGATGAACGGCTGAAGGGGGGCACACCTCTCCCGCACACTCCAATTGATATAAATTGTTGACTAATGCAGATTGCGAGCGTTCCCAAATATTGTTTCATTCCACTAAATGTTGTGCCACCCACAAAGCCTCTAAGCCCAGCAATAAGTGTCAAATTGTACCTTCCCAACCTTGGGCTTGTGGCCGAAGGCAAAGACAGTCCAGCCAAGACCCTTTTCTCTTCTTATGCACACCTAACTTTAAAAGAGCCGTAGCCTTGCCTAACAGCATGGAGGGACGCTGAAATGCTACCTCTGTGCCTTGAAATCAGAAGCGCAGCAGTTTAACTTGCATTCGCCCCATAATACCATGTTCCAAAACAACAGAATTACTTTTAAATTAAAACATACTACCTTCGAGTTACTAATCCGGGGCTGGTACTCCGCATCTTTGGAGCTGTGGCTCGTAACCTTCTATGTTGGGGTTACCCAACACCATTACCACACTTGGCTGCCACAGCATAAAATTCTTGTGCTGTAAACTGTAACCCAAAGCGTAGAGAGCCTCACATGGACAGGCGTTCCCCTGTGACTGAAGGGGAAGATGCTAAAAGTTCCTCACGAGTTTAACGTACCTCCGACTCCCTAATCAGCCTGACGGGCGTAATCAAGACAGGCTTCTGATAAAATTAAAACTCATAGCATTCCCATTATTTCACAGCATGGGGCAAATCGGACGAACGTGCGAAAATTGGGCAGCACCCCATCCTTGCCCTGGCCAAATACATTCATAATTTGGCCTAACCTCTTTTCCATACTCCTCTATTGTAATCCTGTGGCTGGCAACTCTCCCTCACCCCTGGTGAAGTTAATTACACCGTTTTCCACACTTAACCGCCGCAACATAAAACACGTGTTGCATTGAACTTCTACGACACTCCAAAGTGTGCAGCTACAGGACGCAAGCCTAGCGGAAGGGACAGTGAAGTCTACAGTATATAAGCTAGACTCTGGCCCCAAGGACCTTATCCACAAGGCTATCTAGATTTTGGGCGACGGAATATTCCTTATTGTGTCGAGAATAAAACTGTTGCGAGCTGTCGCCGGGACTCGACCAGTTCTCTTGTTCCCAAACAGTTCTGCCCTTGGGCCCCCTATAACTTCTGCGGATCAGGACTCCGTGTTGCTTTCTTTCCCATAACCTTTACAAGGACACAGACATCCCTTATAAGTGTAATCCTGCAAATGACGTCGCCATATGTCACACAGAAACCCAGAATTTTGAGTCGCTGGATAGACTCAAACTTTGTTCCAGAGTGCCATATTCGACTGCTCAACTCGCTGATGGCCACACTTTCACCGTAAGCCTCTGCCATAGAAAACAGGCTCTGGCCTCTCGGTTATAGGCTTATTTGCCCTTCTCTGGGTGAGCTAAATTAGAGTTAAAGCCCTAGCACGTACCCCAACCGATGCTTGCTGATGACTTGCGTCCATGCTGAACCCTTCAATGCCCTGTACGTGTGTCTTCCTCGCAATCATTGCCTCCTTAACACTTAAATTGGGCAAGCTTGTGTGGCATAATTAATTTCAAATGCTGTGGATCAGGTTTATTGACATCATTTACTATTGTGTGTGGCGGAAGTAAAGCCCAATGGCGCTCCTGGGCCTGCGCTTAGCCAGCCTGGAGTTCACACATGAGTGAGAGCAGGAGATGCAAAGAATGTCCACTCTCTAAGGGGTGAAAGGACGTGGACCTGCATTTGTCTTGTAGATGCTTTTATGTGTCCGGTCTGGTGAAAAGTGCTGTCCGCGAATCAGCCCGCTGCACTGCTACAAAGAAAAGTGGTATTTGAAGTAATTAACAATGCAAGTTCCGAGTCCCTCTCATTAGAGGCATCCGTGCCCCCTGCACTCCAACTGAACGCGAGTGTGCAGAGACCCAACCTGTAAGGAACACGACAAAACATCACTGCTTTTGCTATAGCTTTAGAGACTCAGTCTCTGGTTTATCCATAGTGAAACTTTGAGCGTTTTACATGGGCACCAGCTACTTTGTAGAGGAATGAAGTTTTTGTTTTTTTACATGATGTTAGGCTCGAACAGCATCCTTCTGCCGCGTATGGGCTCCTATGCCCCTTCTCCGCCCTTGGGTCGATATCCCCGGTGCTACTCAGTCGAAAGTCCCCGTGGCCTCAAGCCCAAACTTATTTGCCCAGCTGCAGACTCCCTGCACCACCGAGGGCTGAGCTGGGCCTGCGGTCCGGTCCCCTAGAAGGACCAGTGACCATGGCCGTACCGTGGACACTCGAAGACGTTCATGCCGAACACTGAGGGCCATACGGAAGCAGGCCAGCCCTGTGAACGGAGATGGGGCAAGTTATCCTGAGACCTGCGGAGCCAAGAAACCCCTAACGGCATCCCTACCCGATCGCACCGCGGACCCAGGTCGGTGACGGGCCTCACCGGGACAACTTTCGCCCATGCCGCCCGCAAAGCTGCCAACCCGCATCATAAATGGGGAACCAGAGCCGAGTACGATGCGCCGAATGGACCAGGGGCTGCACCCAAGGCCTCAGTGGCCCCTCCCGATCTCCCCTGGCTGGCCGCTCCATAAGCTGACCTGAAGGAAGGGAGCAGGCAACTTAGCCATGTCCCTTTCCGCAAGGCTGGGCATCTACGAAATACATCATGACCTCGGCGGCCCGTGCAGGCCTGTCTGCTCCCCCCTTTAGGAGGACTGGCCTAATCGGTCCTGGGCCCCCAACGCCCACGAGACAGGGGACCCCACCACCACACACAAAGAGACATGGGAGATGACCCGGTCCCTTCGGTGTAGCGCCTGCCACTAGCCCTCCGAAATCCGCCCCCCGTGTCGCCGGAAAGCTCGATGCCCTAAGCGGACACGGCTATGTGCCACTTTCCCTGCCGCAGCTACTTAAACATGTCGGGGGAGGGTGGCTCAAAAATGCCTGCTACCTCCCTCCCCCTGTGGCCAACCCAATCGGGCCCAGGCCACTGACCACATGGGTTGAGACTCCACAGGCCATAACTGGCTCGCAGGCGGGAGCCTCTCTAAGTCCTACAACCGGGACGGGTGAATGAAAGCGGGGTGCGCAGTCACAGCTGTTCCCCACGTTCATCCATTCCCAGCGCTCACAGAGCCCACTCAGGGCCGATGCAGCCCAGCGGAGACGCCCGTGGCAAAGCGGGAGCTGCCAAACCCCCACCCCCCGCCAATGCGGCCCGCACCCATGGGTGGCCTACCCAGCCCTGATACAACCCCCTTCAAGGGAGGAACCCGGCGAGATCGGGGGAAGGGGTATATGCACTCATAGTGCAAACAAAGATCCGCAGCTCCTGGGACACGACCAAACGGCGTCAGTGGTGAGATACAAAGAGGCCGCCAGGTGGGCGGGGAAGGAACTTATACCTCTCCCCTTCCCCCACCTCGGCCGAAAGTGATGACCGGGACCCCAAAGGGGTCTCCAGACACTAGGCTGTCCAATGGGCCATCCTGTGGCACTAAAGGGGCCGCCCTCTTATGAGGGTCCCGTGCGGGGACGTTGGTCAGCCCACATTACAGTGGCCATGAGGTGAAGTCGTCCTCCTTCCTCGTGTTGTGCAAGAAGCCTCACTACCTCCACGGTGCTCCATCTGCAACACCACTTGTTGCGCAGCAGATTGCCTCCATCTCTGGGCAACCACCTTGCACCGGCATTGGAAGTGGCTCTTGCCAGTTTTCACCTACATTCTCAACTGTGCTCCATGACCCCCAGCACACCTTGCTCCAGCATCACACTCATGCTCACAGTTCCAGCATTGGGAAACAGCATGCCTGTGAATTTTCCTCCTCTGCTGAGTGCCTGTCTCATCCTACCATGTCAGATACTATTTGCGAAGCCTACAGCCCACACCCTTCTGTTAGCCACGTGCCAGGCACAGTAACCCATTACTGCACATCACCATGGAAGCTGCTCCGCTGAATGGTGTACCGGCAGCACCACATCAACAGGCTGCCCCACCCCCGCTCTAGGCTGCTGTCGCTCCTCCACAATGCCTCATGCACGCCCAGGCTATTGGGGGTGAATCCAATCCACTGCCCCCATTGAGTGAACTTGGTGCCACAGCGACTGTGGCTCTGAAGTGGCGCATTTGGGTTGCACGATTGGAAAACTACTTCAAAGCCATCATTGAAACTGACAAGAAACAAAACACTCTTCTACTTCACTATACTGATGATGAAATCTTTAGACTCTCGCAATCTTCCTAGCACTGGAGGGGACGCTGACAATGACAGGACTGAATAACCCTCAATGCATATTTTGAGCACCAAATGAATCCAGACTTTGAAAAGTTCAAGCTCCACCAACCAGCTCGCCACTATGAAGGGGAGTCCATCGACCTCTTCTAGGCCCATCTGAGAGTCCTCACCAGCATCTGCACTGAAGATGAACCCCAGAAACAGGTACATTCACAAGTTATTGGAGGTTGCAAGCCAACTGCTTTGAGGCGTCGCATCCTGTGCCACCCAGGCAAGCCGCTGGACGAAATCCTCACACTGGCCTGCTCCCACAAACTATTTAATTATCGCGCTGAGCAAATCAAGATGGCGTTCCACTAACTCCCCACGACACAAGCACCAGCATCCAGGTCAATCAAAATGGAGACAGCAACCGCCATTTTGAAAGGACCCCCGTGGCGAGGTTCCTCTAAGTCTGTTCACCCTGATGGCCACACCAAAGACACCTGTAGATATTCCAGGTTCCCGCCACATCCTCTCCAGGAATGCCGAGACAGAGGCAAGACCTGCTTAACATGCCAGAGACTTAACCACTTTACAAAAGTCTGTCATGGTGGGTGCAGAGTGTCCACATTATGAGGGTGTGGTGCACCCAGACGCCATGAGATATGGGCCATAGTAAAGTATTTCTCAACTGGACTTGAGGACCACCTCCCAATTGGTCATCAATTGCACGCCGGTAACGTCCTTCATTAACATGCGCCTCCATCAATGTAACCAGCCTGGTGCAGTTTCAAACACTCCAACCATGTGCTAGCCTACAGCCCACTTTTTCCAAGATCTTCGCCTATGGAAGTTCAACACCTATCCCCCTGGCAGGGGGTATACGCCTGTTCCATCACCCATGGGGATCACACCTGCTCACCAAGGTTCTTTATTGCATCATCTGGCTTTGAAATACTCCTCAGCTGCGACACTGCCGAGTGGCTACAGCTCATCCACTTTGCCACCACCATTGGTGATATGCATAGCGATATTGACCACCTGGTCACCGAATTACCACATTTATTCCACGGCATAGAACTTCTAAATGGTTCTCAGGTATCCTTGCACATTGACCCCACAGGACGACCCATCATGCTGAGACACCACAGGATTCTGTTCCACCTTTGCCCCACTGTGGAGGCGGAACTGAAAAAATTCGAAGATGCCAGAGTCATAGAGAATGTCTGGACCACCACATGGTTGTCGCCCATGGTAGTTGTGGACAAGCCTAAACAACCAGAATGTATCTGCATCTTTATTGACATACACCTTCACAACAGGGTTATCAAGAGGGAACAGCACATCTCCACAATTGACGATCTCATCGCTCACATGAATGGCTGGTACATCACCAACTTTTCCAAACACGTGGGCCTCCGCTGTTACCACAGACTAAACTTTGTGATCTCGTCAGAGGTCTTCCAAAATGTTATTCAAGAGGTTCTCACTTGCCTGGGCGGCGTCATCAGTATCAGCGATGACATCCTCATCCATGCTCCCACCCTTGACAGCCATTGTCGCCGCATGCAAGTGGCATTCAAGTGGATAGAAACATCAGTACTCACCCTCAACTGAAACAAGTGCCAGTTCTTCAGTCAGGAAATACATTTTATTAGCTACATCTTTTCAAACACCGGCATTAAATTCGATCCAGCCAAGTGTGTGTACATCAAGGAGGCGACCACACCAACATCCCCTGCCGAGGTCCGAAGTTTTCTAGGGCTTGTGACCTACTGCTGTAGATTAATTTCTAACCTAGTGATGCTGAAACACCAAAAAAAAGCCTTGACCCCCTGGGTACGGGTTATGGCTGCAGAGGAGGTGTTTCAAGCCATCAAGGACACCCTCTTCCTGGACACTGCAATGGAATATTTCGACCCCACCAAGTAATTGAAGCTAGTGGTGGATGCCAGCCCCATTAGCCACAGAGCCATTCTGATGCAGCGTGCTGGTAGTGATTGTTTGCCACTTGTTGCACTCCCCAGCAGTGTCCTCACTGACACAGAGAAACGCTGTGCCCACATCGAGGAGCCAGCACTCACCATCAAATGGGGTTGCCACCACTTTCATCTATACCTCTATGGCCCCCTTCGCATGTCATCACTGGCCACAAGTTGCTCATACCACTCTTTGCAGGCACTGCACCACACCCTTTCCCATGCATTGAAAAATGGCCCCCTCAGCCTCAGAAATATCAGTTGACAGTGGGGTACAGACCGGGATGTGACAACCTTCCAGACATCTGAGGCAAACAACAAGCGTTTCCATAGCTCCTCTAGGATGCTCATGGGTACGCCCACTGGATTGCTGAAGTTGGCTGCCTGGGGCAGTCGCCCTGCAAGACATTGCAGAATCCACTGTCTCTGTCCCATGCTCCAACAGACTCTGGAAGTGCCGAAGTCTGGCAAATGGAAAGTCTTTCCCCATGACCTAGGGAAGTACAATTACATAGCTCAACGAGATCTGTCTGCCCTATGGAATATTTGTCATGAACTCCGCATCACCGAGCAAGGGAACAAGTGGTAACATGTCTAAAGGCTTTCGTTAAGGTAACAAAAAGGGAAAAATGCTTGAGGAGCAAAATAGAAACCAATAGTTTAATAGCGAATGTAGGCATCTAAAAAAGCAGGTAAGAAAAGTCGGTAAATATACAAGGTTCTCTCAAAATAAGGAGGAGAAAAGCCTACTTGCTGAATTAAAAGGAGAGTTTAAAGGGCTAATGTGTAGAAAGAAGCAGATCCATCAAAAGAAATGCTATGTTATGTTGTAAAATTTATAGAGCACATAGCTGCACAACAATGGGGTTACCCAGTGCTAGTCCGTACATAACATATACAACTGCAGCAGTGACTTAAAGAAAAGATGCCCGAGGGAAAAACCTAAGAAGAGAAAAGCCAAGTTTTTAGAGTTTTCCTGAGGACAAGTGGTTCTAGGTATGTCTGATAGAGGGAGCGCATTCTTGAGAACTGGGGCTTTTGCTCTCTTAACACAGGGGACAGAAGTCAGATTAAGGGCGGCCAGAATTTTGGAATAGAGAACAGCCTAGCCATGGCATTTTGAGCCCACTGGAGTCTTCTAGTCACTGGCTTGTTGACTCCCAGGTATAGGCTGTTGCTGTAATCCATCTGGGAAAGAAATGCTGCTTGAATGATAATTTCTACAGATGCCAGGGTCAGAAAGTCCAAAAATGGGTTTAGGACATCGCAAGAGCCCGAAGCACGTGCCTGCCGCCAATTTAGCCTGCGTTCCAAAAGTTAAGGTGTGATCCACCCAAATGCCTAGATTTTTGACATCGGTCTTGGGGCGAGGTTGAGGCCCAAGGGAGGCAGGCCACCAATGGTCACCCCACAAGTTGGCATATTTTCCTAATAGGAGGGTTTCGGTTTTGCTCAAATTCAATCGTAGACAGCTAGCATCCATCCACTCTGCAACAGCCAGCATTCCTCTTTGGAAATAGGTCAGGTCGGACATTGGGTTGTCAGATAAGGAGAGCATGAGCTGAGTGTCATCTGCATAAGACACCAACTCAAGCTCCAAGGATTTCACGACCTGAGCCAAAGGTTGAGTGTAAATATTAAACAACATCAGGCTCAAGGACAAACCCTAGGGGACGCTGTGGCACAGAGCATGCAATTGGGAACAGTAGGGAGGGGAAATAACCTGGAAAGAATGCTACAAGAGAAAGGAGGCAAATCAGGACAGTGCGGATTCACTTATGTCAATATACTCAGGGGTGCTGCAGCAAGATTTTGTGGGATACTGTATCGTACACAGTGCTTAAATCACGTTGAATCAATGCTCGTATCCGCAAGGAGATTCCGTACTATGTGCTGGCCTAAAGCCATTCTAGGAGGTGTCCAAAATCTAGTTCTCTTTTAGCAACTTAGTTAGGATTGCATTAACATGTCTCTCTGCTACCTTGGAAAGGAAAGGCAGGTTTGGAAGTATCCAGAGAGGATTTCTACGGGAGGGGTATCACCTTGGCATGCTTCCATTATGGGCTAGGTACAGATGCAGATGAAACAGAAAAAATAATCAATTCTAGACATGGTGGAAGAAGAGAGTCCTGAAATGTAAGGAACACATTTGGCTTAAATGGGTCAGCAGATTAGCCTGATTTAACTTGGCTGCATAGAGTAGGTAACTGAGACCGACTCAAGAGAGAGAGGATATTTAGCAAGGATGGGGCATTGCTATTAGGGCCATCTGGCCTCAAGGTGGTAGTCTTAAGGGTAAAGTTCAAATAAATATAATCTGTCTTGTCAATAAAATACTCTGCTAACTTTTCACAGTGAGCATTCGAGGCGTCAGTGGGATCTGCTCAAAGAACATCTTTTGTAAGACTATTTAAAAGGCTTAAAATATCTTTTGTAGGGTTGTTGCTACTCCTTTGCAAAATAGTCTGCTTTGGATTTCCGAATCAGTTTGTGTTAGGACTTGGTAGCTGCTCTGTATTGTCTTTTTTGAGAAGGGTCATAACATTTCCTCCAAGAGCGTTCTAAGGCCTTACAATGTTTTCTAGCAGAGCTTAGGGATTAGTTAAACCAAGCAGCAGCATGCACTTTTCTGCCCTGAACCGGTTGAGCAGGGATGAAAGTGTCTAAGTCTCATGTCAGCCTAGATTCTAGAGTTTTATTTACTGGCTCAATAGTGGGAGTCCAACTGAGGGCAGCGAATCTGAATGTAGTCACAAATCTTTTTAAAGTCCATCTTGTGCCATGCACGTTTAAGGTTTGGGTCTAATCAATCAATCAGACATTTGTAGAGCACGCAACTCACCCGTGAGGGTCTCAAGGTGATGGGGGGGAGGGAGCAGCTACTGATCGAACAGCCAGGTCTTGAGGAGCCGTCTGAAAGTCAGTAGGTCCTGGTTCTGTCGTAGATGGATGGGAAGGGTGTTCCATGTCTTGGCAGCGAGGTGGGAGAAGGATCTGCCGCCGGTGGCTGTTCGGTGGATGCGTGGGGCGGTGGCGAGGGCGAGGTCAGCGGAGCGGAGCTGGCGGTTGGGGGTGTAGAAGGTGAGTCGCTTGTTGAGGTATGCTGGTCCGGCGTCGTGGAGTGCTTTGTGAGCGTGGGTGAGGAGCTTCTAGGTGATCCTCTTGTTGACGGGAAGCCAGTACAGGTCTCTCAGGTGGGCTGTGATGTGGCGGGGGATGTCAAGGATGAGGCATGCGGAGGCTTTTTGTATGCGTTGGAGTCTCTTCTGGAGTTTGGCCGTGCTTCCCGCGTAGAGGGCGTTGCCGTAGTCCAGCCTGCTGGTGACGAGGGCAGGGTGTGGTGGCAGACGGTGTCGAAGGTGGCCGAGAGGTCCAGGAGGATGAGGGCACCGCTTTTGCCATTGTCCAGCAGGGCCCTGATGTCGTCGTGGCGGTGATGAGGGCGGTTTCGGTGCTGTGGTTGCCGTGGAATCCAGATTGGGACGAGTCCAGTGTGTTGTTCTCTTCGAGGAATTGGGTCAGTTGTCTGTTTACGTTCTTCTCGACGACTTTCGCTGGGAACGGAAGCAGGAAGATGGAATCGAAGTTCTTGAGGTCTTTTGGGTCGGCTTTGGGTTTCTTGACACAGTTTCTTGACTACAGTGCGTTGATTTCTTGCATGTTTCCAGCTTTTCAGGAAGGTGGCAGTCTCAAATGAGCTGTTGTAGATCTTACGGAGTTGGGGTGCAATGATGGAGCTCTGTTTGTTGAAGATGTGGTGGGGGCAGGGGTCTGATGGTGAGCTGGAGTGGAAGGTGTTGATGGTCTTGATAGTGTCTTCGTCGTTGACGTGGTTCCAGGAAGTCAGGTGGCCGGTGTGACTGGGGGGCGGTGAGTCTGCAGTGTCGGCGGCTGTGGGGGGGTCTGGGTGTTGAAGCGGTCATGGATGTCTGCGATCTTGCGGTGGAAGAAGGTAGCTAGAGAGTTGCAGAGGTCTTGTGAGGGCGGGTTGTCGTTGGAGCTAGAGCTGGGGTTGGCGAGTTCCTTCACGATGTTGAAGAGCTCTTTGCTATTGTGTGCGTTGTTGTCGATGCGTTCCTTGAAGGAGGTCCTTTTGGCCGTTCGAATGAGTTGGTGGTGTCTGCGGCTGGCGTTCTTGAGGGATGTATGTCGTTACAACACACACTTTTACAACGCATGCACTTACAACGCATTTTTTACAACGCACAATCCATTACAACGCCTGACATTACAACGCAGGACACTACAACGCATTTTTAAAAACTACCTTTACAACGCATTTCCATTACAACGCATACTACCTTTACAACGCATACCATTACAACGCATAATATTAAATTGCATTTAAGGTAAGTATTAGATAGTATAGGGGTAAAAATTACTATTCTAACTCCAGGGGGTGCAACAGTAGGGTAAGTGTTGGATAGTATAGGGTTAAAAATTACTATTCTAACTCCAGGGGGTGCAACAGTAGGGTAAATGTTGGATAGTATAGGGGTAAAAATTACTATTCTAACTCCAAGGGGTGCAACAGTAGGGTAAGTGTTGGATAGTATAGGGGTAAAAATTACTATTCTAACTCCAGGGGGTGCAACAGTAGGGTAAGTGTTGGACAGTATAGGGGTAAAAATTACTATTCTAACTCCAGGGAGTGCAACAGTAGGGTAAGTGTTGGACAGTATAGGGGTAAAAATTACTATTCTAACTCCAGGGGGTGCAACAGTAGGGTAAGTGTTGGATAGTATAGGGGTAAAAATTACTATTCTAACTCCAGGGGGTGCAACAGTAGGGTAAGTGTTGGATAGTATAGGGGTAAAAATTACTATTCTAACTCCAGGGGGTGCAACAGTAGGGTAAGTGTTGGATAGTATAGGGGTAAAAATTACTATTCTAACTCCAGGGGGTGCAACAGTAGGGTAAGTGTTGGATAGTATAGGGGTAAAAATTACTATTCTAACTCCAGGGGGTGCAACAGTAGGGAAAGTGTTGGATAGTATAGGGGTAAAAATTACTATTCTAACTCCAGGGGGTGCAACAGTAGGGTAAGTGTTGGATAGTATAGGGGTAAAAATTACTATTCTAACTCCAGGGGGTGCAATAGTAGGGTAAGTGTTGGATAGTATAGGGGTAAAAATTACTATATTATGCGTTGTAATGGTATGCGTTGTAATGGTAGTATGCGTTGTAATGGAATGCGTTGTAAAGGTAGTTTTTAAAAATGCGTTGTAGTGTCATGCGTTGTAATGTCATGCGTTGTAATGGATTGTGCGTTGTAAAAAATGCGTTGTAAGTGTAGTGCGTTGTAAAAGTTGCGTTGTAAAGGTTGTTCCCCGTTCTTGAGGGCTGCATGGTCTAGACTAGATGTCTGCCTTTGGCATGACAAGGGAATGAATATAGGGAGCATCTAGGAAATGGGGAGAGGGTTTACTACCCTTGCGGAACGAAGATTGGAGAAGACAGGATCTAGAAGGTGACTGGCTGAGTGAGTGGCTCCAGGAACTAATTGAATTAACTGACATGCAGCGAGATAATCAATAACATTGACAATGTCACCATTGTGACTGGCTTCTAGATGGAGGTAAGATCTCCCAAAAAACTAAAATTAGCAGAGCTAATGGTAAGTGAAGCAGTGAGATTTGAGAGTACCACCCTAAAGACTTTAGCTGGTCCAGGCAGATGATAGATTAAGATCCCTGACTGGGTAAAATTGTCGTTCAAAGCAATTTTAAAAAGGGCGCTTTCGATGTCTGGAATGGTGAAAAGGATCAAATTACATATATAGCTTGCTCTATAAATCACCACAATGCCACCACCTCTACACTAGTTCTGTTGAAATTCTTTAGATGATAACCTGGGGGGGGTTAAAGCAGGTTCAGCTACGGAGAGAAGTAACCAAGTCTCTTTCGGGAATAGAATGCCTGGGGCGTGGTCTTGGATAAGTCAAGACTTTGGCATGGTGTGACAAATGAACAGCAATTTGAACTAAAAAGCTTATATTCTGTCTGCTGGGGGTGGGGCAGTTTGTTTGTGGGCACAGTAGAGCTAGCATTAAAACAGCAGGTTTTATAGTGGAAAGGTAGCTCATCTAGGACCCACCCATGTTTACTACAGGTGCGTGAAGAGGTCCGAAGTGCATATAGGTCACTCAAGGATTAGACTAACCTGTGAGAGTTGTGGGAAGTAGGGTGCCTGGCCCCTGGCCCAGTCCAGGCATGGACGGGTGCAGACGGGCTTGCCTTTGGCACACAGTGTGTGCCTTCGCACCGTGGAAAGCATGAAATACCCGGGGAGCTTGAAGAGGCTCCTCCCAGGCCTGTCATCATAGAGTCATAGAGACAAATAACATAATGTTTTTGTGAGATGGTGCGACATGGTTTATGCAAGGAAGAGGGACATATAAGATGCTTGGTGGGAGAAGATGCACGGGCCCTATTTTTAGAAGAAATATATAATCAGGAATCTATGAACAATCTCCGACAAACTTCATTTAAGATAAATGATGAAATAAATGGAGCAGTTCTCCTGAGAAATGATTACGAAAACTATATCATCATTAAATCTCACAAAATCAACTGGTCCTGATAATTTACTGGAGGTAATAGTGAAAACAAACATTGAGCAAGGGATCTTAACTTAGGGGCCATAGAATTGCCATCCCACGCACACTGTAACATGTGATACTGCTCCTCGCTGTAGGAAGCTGGCTTTTTATTTAGTATGCCAATGTTGGGGCATACCATGCAAAAAGTCCAGACAACCCTTATTTGATTTACAGGGCTTACTTTAATAATTCCAAGAGCTCTATTTGTGGTAGTGTGGTCGAGCAGCTTAAGTTTATCAGAGGGGAGTGTTAAGCCTTTGTTGTACACACAGAGTCAATCAATTGTTTTCACACTCAAGTAGAAATCCAAGACCAATTTAGCAAAATAAAGTAGATTTTTATAGCAATTTAGACACCAAGATCTTTAGAATATCTTTTGTTCATTCAGAGATGTTGATTTTAGCAAAACAATAGGACAATAATTCAAATAACGGTTTTGAGGCATGCACCTCGAACTCTACAATGTTAACCTATGGGAGGTAAAACACATGTAGCAAAATGGTACTTGCAGTCGAGGTTCATGGGTGCCCTTTGAGGATTAAGGTGCTAGAGGGGCAATGTCCAAAGTACTACCAGCAGTTTCACTTTACCTGTCCTGGTGCTTCCGGGTGCAGAAATGCGGGTTGGGATGGTAGCCTCGAGAGCTAAACCGGTAAAGTCAATGGGACTTAGAACAAAGCCTGCAGTGGTAGACTTGGGGGCAAGTCCGGCCAAAACCAAAGGGGAGCTCAGGTCTTGGAGACCCCTAGGCCAAGGGGATGCAGTCAGGAGTTGTGAACTTGGGCCGGGGGGCTCGGGTGCAGAGGTACTTGGCTGCCTGTCCACTTGTGTTTGAGGTTCCCATGGTTGTCGGTAAACCTGCAGAGGTGGAAAAAACAAGACAGCAGGGCTACTCTGGTCATTGATCGTGTCAGTCCTGAAGTCCCCTGACGTGCAGGAATGCCACTGAGGTGGTGGTGTCCGGGCTGGATGAAGGACAATCTGTGGCTGGTGCAACTACTCAAAGTATTGGTGCAGGGGGGCACATGGAGGGTCTAGCATCTCGAAACTCGGCAGAGGGATGAGATGACCTCGTAGAGCCACAAAACTCTCCTCCTGAAGTGTTGCTCCCTTGGTGGGCTTGATGGCCTAGAGGACAGTGAACCAAGCAGATGCAGTTGTGCCTGCAGGTGCAGGGGGATGGTTTCTCCAACCCAAGGGAGATTCTAGATGGTTCTCAAAGTGCTGGACAGTCCTCCAAGTGTTGAGGAGGATGCACAGCCGAAGGAGCAGGCAGCAAGACAGGGTTTGGCGCCAGTGTCTGTGCAGGTCCTTGGTTCTAGTGGTGTTGTCTCTTTTTTGTCCTTCTTCTGTTCCCAGGTAGTCGAATATGTCTGGTGTCGGGGGACTCCTAAATACTCAATTTAAGGGCATTTTGGGGAGTATATCGTAGTATGCAATGGCCCACTAGCACGGTTGACTACACCCCCTATATGACCACTTCCTGTGGAGAGTGGGCATAACCCTGACCCAGAAGTCTCTAATTTCACCAAAAACAAGATGGTGGAACCCTTCTTTTGCTACTCACTTCAGGTAGCCCACCTTAGGGTGTGACTAGTCTGTGAGTGAAACATCCCTCCTGAATAACTTATTTCCCACCTGCTCTCGGGCCAAATGGGTGCCAAGGTGGGGGTGGCATTCCCCAGGTCTGGGTGGAAGCTGGGGTCGCATATCAAAGGCGGCAGAGGCTTCAAAGCCTCTGGCTGTGATATGCTAAAACACTGGCCATCCTGTTGGCTGAGGTGGGAACACCTTCTACCGAGCAGGCATTGTTACTGACCTCTGAGAGCATGGGCTCTCCCTAGCAGGGGGTCAAAAACTAATCTGTGGAGGCAGGCTGGAAGATAACAGTCAGTCAATACACTAGGTGACTAGTAAGGTTACAGGGGGCACCTTTAAGGTGCCTTCTGGGTGCATGTGTTCATAGATCTGATACTGGCATCAGTACAGATTTATTAAGACAAGGTGTTTGAACACCTTTACGTTCAGTGAAGCCATCATGTAGCTGGGTAACTCGTAGTGACCAATGCCCAGTACATGTTTTTAAAATGCCTTTCTGAACACATGCAATGACTAGTAACGGAACTAGGCATCACAGGGGTACATCTGCTCATGCAGATGTGCCCTCACTTGTAATATAATTAACCCTGCCTTAGGGTTCTCAAGGCTTGATGTAGTGGTAACTTACATATAGTACATGCAGTGTAGGTGGGCATTTCACACAGGGCGTGCCAAATGTCGTGTTTTCAGAATTGCTTGCACCATTTCACATATAGTGCAATGACAGTCTGCATGCAGTTTGTGCCTGGGTCCCTTTGGGCAGCATAATACATGCTACAGCCCTAAGGGGCCCTCTATAGTATCCATGCCAAGCGTACCAGGAATACCATTAACCAAGGTCAACATTAGTATCATTTTGGGGACAGAGCACTGGTGCCTGGTTAGCAGGGACTCAGTGCACTTCTAGTCAAAAGCATCAGTACCAGTGGGCCAAAAGTAAGGGTGATCATGTCAAAAAGAGGCGCTTTCCTACACACGCCCACACAGGACCCTAAGGTTCGACCAAAACAAAAGCACACCTGCGACGGAAAGTCTGGTTTCCCACTATAGACGGTGAGGTAGATGACACGGTTGCCCAATACCACTGGTGTCAAGCATGCAAGGTCTGACCATTCCCCTCTGGTTCACATTGACAACCACAGCGTTGGTCTCTGGTGTGACATCAGCATTGATTTTGGATCCCTTAGGTATGGACGTGACATGCTGGTGGTGTCAGAAACGTTTTCCAAGTTTCCCATTGTAGAAATATTAGCATGTATGAATTTTTAACAAACATTGAAGTGCCTCGACAAATCTTTGCGAGTTTTGGGTTCCCCTCCACCCTCAAAAGTGACAATGGCCCTCTGTTCAAAAGCCTAGACTTCAAAGAATACCTGGGGTGACTTGTCACTCGGAAGAAAATCCCCCTGTTGGCCCCAAGTCAACGGTGAAGTTGAGGGACTAATGCGTACGTTCAAAAAGGCAATCGGCATTGGATTTAAAACAACAGACTGACATAGAATTTGCCATCCACAAAGCCCTTGGGAATATAGGCGCATCCTACACAGCTGTACCCAAAGAGAACCAGCCGATGTCCTATTTGGAAGGGGCATGAGAGATGACATCTCACATTCCAATTTTCTCCAATCCTCCACATTACATAGGACACATGTTAGTAGCATTAATAAATCAGTGTAATTCTGAAAAATACCTCTTCAAGGGCCATATGTAGGTAGCTAAATACCGGTCGGTAACGGCCGAAATTCGGTAAATATCCCGTTACCGACCGGTATTTAGGCATTTGAGATGTAGGAGGCATGATTTAAGGATTCGGTAATTTACCGAATCGGTAAGGGATGGGTAAAATACCGAATCGGTAAAATACAGATTCGGTAAATTACCGAATCCTTAAATCATATGTAGGGAGCACTCAAGTGAGTGAATTTTCAGTATTAAGGATTCGGTATTTACCACCAACTACAGGTTGATGATAAATAACGAATACCTTTCAAAAAGCTATATTTACTTGATTTAAAAGTGCCATGTGGCAGACATACATGCCCTTAGGGCATGTATGTGCGCCACATGTGCACACATGCACGAATCAGGGGTGCAACAGGGTGTCAATGTGACACCCTGCCACCCATGAATATGCTTCCCCTATTACCGATTCGGTATTTACCGAATCGGTAATAGTAAATGGCTTCCCATTCATTCCTATGGGCCTCCAGGCCCATAGGAATGAATGGGAAGGGATGCATTATTACCGATTCGGTAAATACCTATTCATAAATACCGAAAATTGCCGAATCGGTAATAATTACCGAATGTTTACCTACATACTATTTACCGATTCATAAATACCGAATTGGTAAAATTCGGTATTTATGAATCGGTAAATATAATTTATCTACATATGGCCCCAAATTCTCTTTTTCTACATGGGAATTATTTTCATATAGCATTTATTTCTTTTACACCTCTTCTGTAAAAATGGAAAATATTGGCACACTTTCTCCCTCTTCCTGCACCACTTACACCTGGATCAAACAGGTTTAAGTTTAAATGTACAGATATGTTTTAGAACAAACTCAACTTGTTGTGGGTCTCATTTGCACAACATTTAACCTTACCGTAGGGAACATGAATAAAAATCTTACTTCACCTGCAGGTAATTTTATTCAAAACACATTAGGGTCCCATTGTGAGGCAACTTTTTTAACATTAGGGACCAATTTCTAGTGCTGTGTTTACTTTGAAGTATACGGAGTAGTAATACATGGTTTAAGCACAATTCTAGCCTCCGGCCTTGATATGAAATCTAAATGACACTACATTGGGTTCACAATTCATTTGTTTCCTTAGTATTCTCTATTGACTTTGGGCACATTATACTTTTGCTTTGATGTCATGTATATTGGGACGATGTATAATATGCCCTTACTCAATTCATCTTGCTTAGATTCTTGTCACCCACTAAATACACCATAACACCAGTTGGGGCTGGGGAACGGGAATTTGGATTGTGGCTTAGCTGTAATTTAAAACAATGATATTTGAGAAAACCATAATGACCAGAGACATAATTCAAATGGTAATAGGATCAGGCGATCAGCCACAGCTAAGGAATCACAAACTGACAGCCTAGCCTAATATCAAAACTTCTTTGTGTTCCTCTTGGGTTGGAAGTGGCAGATGGAGGCTTCCCATAAAGCAAGGGGAGGATACCTGACCACCACACTCAGTCCTAGAATGTTCTCTGTGAGTCCTCAAACCCCCGATCAACCAAGCTGGTGAGATGTTCTACAGTAGGCTCTGGCCAGGTGGATGCACAGAGCTTGAAAATCCTTTGGAACTTGTTTCCACAAGATGATCTCTACGGAGACTTCAGTCAACTTGGCTTTGCTGTTTGTCCTCGTTCGTTGTCTGGGGCAAGCTCCTTTCGATGCTCTGAGTACGAAATCAATGTCATCTTCTCATTATAAACGTCAATCACAGGCCAATTGTTGTTATGGGCAAACCTGATGCTCTAGTTAGAAACTACCAGCTAACTTGTGAAAGTGCATAGATAAAAACAATTCCTTGTAATTCAATGTCTCAGATTACCTCACGCAGCACAAAATGCAACGAAATTATTAACACTAAACACACACATAGCATGAACTGGCACATACATACATCAACCTTATTACAGACCAATGCAATTAACAGAAAGAAGCTTATTGAATTAATAAAACGAATGTCATGATTTTTAAAAAATTCCATAAATAAATCAAATGTTAGACCATTATTTCCATAAACACTAATAATACTATATCAGAAACACCTAAACACATTCCTTCTGTAACCAATGACTCTAGCTTAACCTCTTGCAAGGGTTTTAAATATTTAAACAAGCTCAGTACACGTTACATACTAAAACCCTGTTTGAACCTAGCCGCAGGATGCTAGTTTCCAGTCCAGGGAGGACCTGGTTTGGCAGTTCGGACTGGACTGTTCCCACTGGGTGCAGGGTCAAGACTGATTTGCATATGGCTGGGTCCAAACTGGGGTGGTGTAGTGAGCGAAAGAAGTCTGGATTTAACCCAAATCTCTTGACTGGGGGTGAATGTTTGATTTGTTCAGCATTCCGTCCATCATTTGTTGCCACAGCACTAAGATCCATTTGGACCATAAGGGATGAAACATGTTGACCCTACGTCACTTATCTTGAAGCTGTCTAGGTTCATTGGCTCCTGTCAAAGCTTTTATGTTTTGACTCCTGTCAAGGGGACCACATTATTAAAGCAGCCTTCAGTCCCCCTTAGACTATTTTACATCACTCTGCACACCACCCTACACTTACATCCTCACTTTGCTCATCATTGCAGCTTAAACTCAGAAGATCTCCAATAAAGAGCCCCCTCGCGGGCCAACAAGTAACAGCCCAATGATGAAGCATGACACCCATCCGGGTGTGTGAGGGCAATCACTTCTGATCATTCGACTCCCCGGACCCAGTTGATCAGCTTCTCGGTCCCGACGACTGCTTCTTATCTTTTCTTCCTTTTTCTGTCTCTCCTGGAGGAACAGCATCTTTCTTCTGTGTAACTGACTTCCATGTGCCAATCTACCAGGGGGTTTAGCACAGGTTAATTTGTGGGTTGCTTTTGCCTTACCCTGACTAGGATTGTGGTTACTGCTTGACCAAGGCGCACACTTCATGCAACCAGTAACCTAATTTCTAACACCTCCCAAACTCAGGGCACTCACTTCTCTTCAGTACCACCATCCCAAAGCAGACAGGGCCTTCTGTTACTTGTTAGGTCACAAAACTGTGCCAACCGCCAGCCATACTTTGTTGATTATTATCTATGCATATCATCAACATCAATCATTCAATTGGTGATACATATTGGGCAGTTATGGTTCAAGGAATATAGCAGGGCAGACCTTTCGGTAAATGTTTTGGGATTCAGGTCATGCCACCTGATTTTAGATTAAATACCACTATTCCCCACAGATTTTAAAGTGGGCAACTGATACTCATGACTTAGACTTTTGGCTTCCTTAGATGACAACACAAGTATTTGAGAGTTGATAAATATTTGAATGTAGATTTTCAGTTCTAAGAAACAACTGAGTTTGTAGTGTGGACTTACTCACTGATCAACTGTATTATTACTTTTACTGAGAAATACACTAGCTGGCAACCCAAGAGATCCTCATGCACTGCTGGACCCACTTCTGCACACCTACTGTCACCTTGTGTGAACTCGACCTTTATGGCGAATGACAAGCCAATGCAGACAGTTTCTTGCAGCTAAGACCAAGAAGTTCATATGTTTGGTCCCACCTCAGCTCCATTCACCTTCAAGAGCACCTTCCCCGAGGTTCTCTGCAAACCACAGCCCCCTGCCATGGTGGGAATTGAGGTGGCTCTTGTGAGCTGCCAGAACAGCAGAAGGAAGTGGTGGGCGCCTCAGCAGTCTAGCTTTGACATTTAGGGTCGAACGGAGGCATTCATCAAGCACGGGTAGCCGACCACAGCCGTGTTCACAATGTCGCTTTGCTTCTGAAAATGATGCACGCATACATCGGCTCAATGCTGATGCGTTACCTTATAATGCAAGCTCATGGTTAACAAGCACCCACGCACTAATTAAAGCAAAGTGTCAGTCTCTCAAACATAAACGACAGTCTCAGACAACGTGTACGAAAAGCACAACCTCTTTACACCCTGAAATAAGATTAAACCCCACCCACCCCTTTTCAGCCCTCCACCATACACAGAGAATAACTGGTGAAAAACCATCACACTCTAGCACATGGGTTCTATAGGTGGCGTAACGCAAAATGATGGGTCCCCCCAAAGAACGTGATGGGGCATCCTTTACCTATACCCTCTATTTCCAATCTCGCTTCCTTTTTATCTCTTACCCGCCTCATTTAATTGCCTACCTATTCAGCAGTTTTTCACAATCATTATTTTGTCCTCATTAACCTGCCCTCTCCTTTCAACCAATCTGAAGACAGCCTGGTCTAAGAATGTGGTTTCATGGTTGCTGATCATATGACAGGAAATGATTACATCAATCTAGTCAACAAGGCCTCTGAGTCTGGCCTATGAGTGGGGGATGCACTTGTAAACGTAGGATTCACTGTATGTAGATGAGACCAGTGGAGTCTACCTTACACTGTCCACATATACACCCTACTTTACATCTTGTTCCTCATGCAAATCCCTGTCCGCTGTTTTTTATTTTCTCTCTTGAACAATCCAAGCTCGTTCCTTTGCTCCATACACCTACCTCAGCTTTACGTTCTCTTCCACAGTGATTACTTTATAAACAAAGGTGTTCCTTTTTAGCTCTCGTCTGAGCCAGCGCATGCGCTGGTCTGGCGAGACACTTACTAAGTGGGCTTTAGAAATCTGACCATGGCCTAAAGCTTGCGGTTACGCGCGTGGTGACACGCACAGGCGCCATCTGGCTTTCCGTCATGGCTCATTAAGCGCTCGCGTGTAGATTATCTCTTTAAACCATTAAACCAGTCATAGGTTTACTCACATGGAAAACAAACTATCAAAAACATCAAAAACAACACACATAGAGAGACCATAGAGGGTATTCAAAAGTTTTATAAATTACGTCATTTATAAATACCCACATTGATTTGCATGGCTGTTACAAGTGCGTTACAAGTGCGTAATGAACCAGCCATTTTCATAGACGTCCCGAAGTTCAGAGAGGGGTTTAGTTTCGTGGCAAACAACTGTTCCCGACACTGGATGGTCCTTGGGGTCGAAACTGCGATCGAGTACGTTAAAAAACTCATGCAGGAAATTACTGACCTCAAGAAGGAGATCCTTGAAGACAGAGCCCTCGCAAATGCTAGAGAAGCCCTAGAGCGAGCATAGTAATGCTCCCTGGGTTGAAACGTCGACATATCCCCTGGACCAGTTGAAAGACTCTGTGTCAAGACTTATTCATTCAACTTACAGAGCTATTCAAACATCGTTGTTTTTCCTGGCCTCTTAAAAAAACGACAGTTCTGCGAAATTCACTTTGTATATATTGCGCACCTTCACCACAGCACTGAGCACCATATTCACCTTGTCACAAATTGCAACGCATTTTATGTTACGTTTTGACAGCCATGCAAATCAATGTGGGTATTTATAAATGACGTAATTTATAAAACTTTTGAATACCCTCTATGGTCTCTCTATGTGTGTTGTTTTTGATGTTTTTGATAATTTGTTTTCCATGTGAGTAAACCTATGACTGGTTTAATGGTTTAAAGAGATAATCTACACCCGACAGAACCAATTGTTTATATTATATATTATTGCCCAGGTTCTGAGGGATACTGGGTTACCCCATTGTCACTATATTCATTAAGCGCTCGCGGCACCCTTACAGCACATGATCACTTTCACTTTCGCGTGCACCACTCGCGTGTTTTTTTTTTCTTTTTGCGCACGCGCACACAACTCCCGGACTTATTTTTTTAAACTTTTCAGCGCACACCACTCATACCAGCAACACGAGTGCACGTGCACCACTCAGACCAGCAACACGAGCACGCGCACGTGCACCACTCCCTGTCAGGCTTGTTACTTTTTAGCGCGAGGGGCGCGCTGAAAAAGCCACAGTGCGTCTTTTCTTTCACTCCCCTCCAGATTCCTCAACTGCCACGTCTCCTCAGGTCGAATGTTTTCGAAGAACTAAGTAGGCGTGAGTGCTTTCTCTTTGCCCATGATAGTCTCAGTAGCCCCTCCCAGTGTTTTCCAGTCACAGCTTTGCCCTGCGGGGCCGTCCACACTCCGCTCAGCACACCAACTCGGGTCCTGACCAGGGTCAACCAATATGGCCACGAGGCAACCACCCCCGGCTGTGTATGCCTCAACCACATTGCACCTGCTTAAGGGTGTTTGGTAACACCTGGCCTCCAAAGTGCTTATGTGAGAGTCCCCCTTCCCCTCTCAGCACCAGCTTAGTGGGGCCCCCTTAAGCCTTTTGTCTGCCCTTTGCTGTAAGCACTCCAAGCCGGTCCACTCTCTTTACAAGGGGGGGGAGTTGAGGTGGTCCCTCCAATCTCAGGGCCCGTCTCGCGCCCGGGTGCCTCTCCACCTGTTTCACATGCTGCAATGCACTTACCCCAGTCCACAGGCCTTCTGCCGCACACAGCTGTTTTTTTGTCCCTCAAGGCCTGCCCCCTTGCTCCACACCGTCAGTACTTGTCTCTGGGAGATGTGCACCTCCTCAGTGCGACACCCTGCTCCCATCTATATTATGGTGTGTCCTTGGCTGCATGGAGCTCTCCTCTCTGCCCACGAAGTCTGTCCCAGGCCACTCCCTCCACCTCTGCACCATCCCTCACTGGTCCCACTTGTGGCACCACAAACCGCCGTGGCCTTCATATGTCCTACACAGTCTCTCAGTGAGGGCTGAGCAGCAACACCAGACTTTGTGTGCCCGAGGTGCCTTCACGCCAGCCTCAACCAGGCAATTCCCGCACCCCCAGAGCAGAGGCAGCCGTGAGACAGGCCTTGCTGGCCACAACCACTTTCAGCATGTGTTCCAACAGCTAGAGTCACGACCGCTGCTGTCTCTGTTATGTAGGGTTCTTAAGCGCCAACAGGAAGCCGTCTTAGGTAGGCTGTAGTTTAGCATTCTGCAGGATTCTGGCTTGTGGGCGCTGGAAAGATCAGAAATTACATCTGATCCACCATCTTGCTTGGCCTTGCCCCCAATGTCGATTTCTGTTTAACTGATGTGATTGGAGTTTTAAACTTTTCTGATTAGTTAATAAACCTTTATTAATAATCAATAAGGCATAAAATAATCTGACACAAAAGAGAATAAGAGGAGCCGCGTCATTCAACGTAAGCCTCAGCCAAGGCACAGTTGTGCTGAGTGAAAGAAGAGCCCCCCTCCCATCTCCTCCCCGCCCTGCCCCTCCCTTTGTTGGCCTCACTGTGCTTTCACTTCCGCTCTTTTCTTTCTCGCCTGTTTCCCAACAGCGTCATGTTCTCGGCCCTTGTCAACATCTGAGCTCTGCTGTGACCCACTTCCCCTTTCAGAGCTGCTGCCCTGGGGCAGTGACAGAGATGTCCCTTGGAGACAGAGGCAGGGTTTCATCTTCAGAGCCTGTCTGTGCCCCTCTGTCCCACTCGGCATCACTTGGGTTCAGGCCTGAGCAGGAACGCACCCCGCAACAGCTGGCAAGGGTCCCATGCCAAGTGTGACATAAGAGCCGTGTCTGGCCATGTGCAAGTTGGGCCGCGGCACAAGGCGCCTTGCTTCAGAGGGGCGCACTGAGCTTTAATAGAAAATAGTTTTCGTTTTGTTTTATCAATCAAAACTGCCAACACTTGTCCATTATGGAGTAAAACTGCCACACATGTATGGTTACTTGTGTCCCATGTACTTACTTTTTACTTTGTAACACTTGCCTAAATTATAACGTTTTGTCGTGTTTCAGCCCCACTCTACCGCCTTCACATGCATCAATCCTACCCCCTAAGGGAGCAGGTCGGTGCTAAATAAGGGTCACAGAGGACTGGCTAAGATGTTCCAGAGATACCCTCCTACGGTCCTACGTAGTTGTGCCTTCGCTTAGGAAGACCAGGTGGGGTGGTATGGGGGTCTTCCAATGGCCGCAGTAAAACTCTGCAAAATCGCTGCCACGCAACATCAGTGATCTGCAGGAACAGAACAGTGTTTGGAAGGCATTGAAGACTCGGCTCTTTACTCTTTAATTCCTGAACAGTACTCTTCACAGGGATCTGGCCATTCTGCTCTTTCTCGCTTAAACTCGCCCTGCTTTAGCACCATGAGGCCTCTTTTGGTATTTGTGCGCTTTAAACATTTCCGTCATTTTTATTTTATAATAATCTTAAACACGTTTTTAATTTCTGTTGGTTTTCGGCAGTGGCCGAATTAACCTGGCACTTCATGGTAGATTTGTTGCATTGCAAGCAGCAAAGGCTGGTCCAGCGAAAAGGACAAGTTTTTACATATTCTCCCTATGTCACAGATTCTTAATCACAACATTCATTCATACAATCATTCATTGGTGGGGCCCATAACATAACACCAACACACGCTCGCCATTCAATAAATCTCACTCGAATCTGTACACAGGAGAAAAGCGCTGGACATGTGGGTACCTTATTACCTATACAGGTTTCATTTGCTTTATATTATATACATATTATACATATACATCTTCAGCATCCTGACCTTAACATCAAGGCACTCCACCACTTGGTCGATGGACCAATTAGTTGGACTGGTTGATGGTAAATTAGACCCGGCTAAAACACAATTAATGCCTAGGAAACATTTGGTATTTTCAGTAATTAATTAAAGAACCACAAACTAATTTCTTATTATTTCAACTTTGTTTATCTAATGACAATTTCTCTGCGTTAGCATTTATTCACTACAGCTCATAATATAAATTCAGTTTTATTTAAAGAGAAAACAAACATTTAGTAAATAAGCATGAATTTAGAAAACGCAGTTAATTAATTACCAATTAGCAAGTGTCAACGACTTTCTGATTAAATAGAGAGTTATCCGCATTCTCTGGTACAATTCCCAGGATAGGCTGTCTGACCCACAGCAAAAGATCAAACCGTCAGACGAAATATAGGATGCACTGCAAACTTCTCTCCCAAAAGCCAAAGAACCCCAAGGCAAACCATTTAAAATCGCCACCAGCTCAATGCAGACCCAACGCCACGAAAGATCAACCCGATGACCACCCCCCAATGGCGGATGAGGGCTTTATATACCCTTTTTCCCTCTTACTTCATATTAACATGCAACATTTTAGGGCTAGAGAAATGTTCTGATTGGACAGTTCGGGGTTATCTGTAAGTTTCTAAAAGTTTCCCAGGGCAAAACTGGTTCTTCATGAAGACTTGGCATGGGAAGGCGCACATTTAATAAGGTTCATTTTGCTCCCAGGAGAGAGCAGCGAATGTAACAGTTCGAGGAAAAGAAGTCATCTCTCCACAGGTTCTGTATTGTTCTTTTCGCTGTTCCCACACCGCCGTCTATTGGCAGGCAAACAAGTCCCTATCCTTGACAGGGAACACGGTGTCATAGATTCGGGTCATTTGGAGATCTCCAGAGCCATGCGATCATGCGCAGAAATCATTGTGCTCACATGGTGGCGTCTGCTTCAGAGAACTCCATCTTGAGTACTGCGGCCTAGTAGGCCCGAATGCCAACTTCAGTAAAAACAGACATAACAGTAATTAAAATATAGAAATAAAGATTATAATGTTTAAACCCACACTAATCCCAATGTAAATTAGTATTTCCCTAGCTGTAGCAACAATTAAAGTGATAATACTCATCATTTGATAATTTTGAAAACACAAACAATCACAAAGCAACATAAATCATGCAATTTTCTATTTCACCACAATCTAAGGTTAGTTTGCGTACCATAATTAATTAATTATTCTGCCATGCAATTAGCATTTTAGTCCCACGTGTATCTCGTGTTTATCAAGGTGCAAAAGTTGATTAGTAAATTTTCACTGCAAACAGGTTATTGCAAATTAAATTTAGAATGATTACGTAATTAATTTCATGCAATTTAGAGGAGGTATACAACATTTTGTTTTACCTGCTCCATCATTATTTAAGTCCATAGTCCTGGCGGTGGCAGGGTGTTCCTCATCTATGTTGCACCTACTGTCAAATGACGGTATTGGTCCGGTAGGTGGTAACTTTCCTCTCGCTCCTGTCATTGTCTCCTTCATCTTTCTTATTGCACTCACTGTCCTGCCCACCTGGGCATCTCTTTGCCTCTCGCAGGCATACCCCCATCATTATCCTCAGGTATAATCTGCGCTCTCTTCTCAGGTAACACCTCACCTCCCTCTTCAGAGGTGCAGCCTCACCTGGGGCCCAAGTCAGCATTATGAAGTAACCGGAAGACGACACACAGTGCCATTTATAACACCCAGCTGTACACACTTCCTTCTTTACTAAGACAGGTGTGTATACAACTGAAATGAAATAAAAACGTTGAACAATTACTTCTTTAAACACTTAGAAGAGTTTAAACAAGTATTGGCATAGCCAATAGGTCTCGCCTTTGGAACCTTATAAGTGTTTAGCCATGCAACAGTTGATGTTGTTGCACCAAAATATAGTGCTGCATAACTAAATCCTTATAAGGTCCCAAAAGCGATACCTATTGGCCATGCCAATGCTTGTTTTAGGTTTGAATCTTGCTTTTCACAAATCTGCTTCAATCTCCAGCTCCTAAAAGGCATTAGATCATGTGCCTAAAACCCCCAATACAATTGTTGTAATTGCATTTAAATAGCGCATACTACACATGATGAGGCATCAAAGCGCTTTTTCGGTGAGTAGCACGCTACTCCGGAACCCAAAAAGGATTAGTGGTGAATTAGTATACTGAGTTATGAAATTAATTTGAGAGGTTTATATGTTAGTCTGTCCTTTGGATTGGTAAGGATGGTGGAGGGATAAAAGAGGAAAAGGTTTGCATTTATATAGCACTTGCTCCCCTGATGAGGTGTTGTAGCATCTTTCTGTGAGTAGGAGGCTACTGTGGACTCCAAAAACGGATTAGTGGTGAATTGGTGTAGGAAAATATGAAGTTGATTTGAGCTGTAGACATGTTAGTCTGTTATATGTAAAAGTAATAGTGGAGGGATAGAAGAAGGAAGGGTCTAGAATATATATATTGTTTGAGTTGATAGCGGTAGTAGGTGGTTTGGGATGAGTAAAGGGAAGGTAGAGAGGGAAAAAGTCAGAGGGACGGTTTCAGAAAGGCTTGATTGGGAGATGATGCAAGGATGATGCAAGGATGGGTAGAGGAGGGAAGAGTCTAGGAAAGGTTATTTTGGAGATCATAGTGGTATGAAGTTTGGGATGAATGGGAGAGTGAAGGTACAGAATATATTGAGAGAGGTATAGGGTGAGAAATAGGGTAGTGCATTGGAAAGAGTAGTCAAATGAGGTTTGAAATGAGTCAGAGAGTTGAGGTAGAGGATATATTGAGAGCGGTATAGGGGGAGAAATAGGGTAGTGCATTGGAGAGTGTTGTGGAATGAGGTTTGAAATTAGTCAGAGGGAAGGTAGAGAGTATAGTGCGAGAGATATAGAGGAGTGCATTGGATATGCTGCATTGGAAGCAAAGTAATAAATATAAAGATACACAAGTACATGGAAGGTATATATGTATAAGGAAGGTAATATATGTATTCATCTGTTGTTCCATGCCACATGTTCTTTTGCTTTCAGAAGCACCTTCTAGTAACCCATTCCATACACTTTAACTGAAGGCCTAACATTACCATCCATCTTTAAAAAAGCATTAAGTGAAAATAACTTTTCAAAAAATGCGTAAAATGATACTATGAAGTCACGTGGTACTGCAGATTCACAAATAATTAAAGAGCAACATCATTTTTCTCCTTGATGGTGCTTAGCTTCTTTTAGGTAGTTCTTCCACCTTCTTTTTCTGAATCTCACCCCTGACCC
This sequence comes from Triturus cristatus, assembly GCF_964204655.1. Taxonomy (NCBI): domain Eukaryota; kingdom Metazoa; phylum Chordata; class Amphibia; order Caudata; family Salamandridae; genus Triturus; species Triturus cristatus. The sequence continues at coordinate 314,378,278 of NC_140586.1, read as the reverse complement.
ACTCTGAACTGAGGTGGCTAAGTGAGCTAAAGAATGATGATGGATTCAACCCAGATCTGTGACTGCGGGTGAGTGTCTGAAAAGTTTCAGTGCTCCGTCCATCATCTCCTTGTGTTTGCCACTCTTTCTTCCTCCTTTCCTTTCTGTACTTGACAAACCACCAGACTATATTGTAAAGCTGTGAAGTTTTGGTTAGTTGCTCGGCGAAATACTTTAGCGAACATTAATGCTTGGTAATGGGGTCGAACGGAGAGCATTGCTCTGTAGTAAGCTTACACTAGTGTCACTTTTGGTTTTGGTTAAGGTTAGAATTATGGTCAGGGTGGAACGTAGGGACTTGGCAAACTCTCTAATGTTGCTATCTTTTGTTTTTGAAACGTGTTGCCCACTAGCACAATGGACCATTATGATTGTTGTTGAATATCGCCTATGTTGTTGAATTGTTTACTCACTAATTCCACCATTTACTCAATAATGTATTGGTTTCCTTCTGTTTTTCAGTCTTTTACAGTATTGTCCCCACAGTATCCTCCCATTCCTGCTCCACCAACCAACCTAGGTGCCAAATGTGAATAGCATGTATCTCACCTTTCTTCCGAGTTAAGTAAAACAAAGATTTCCATGTTAATAGCCTCCTTGGTAACTGAGAATGGTGGCCCATTCTTGCCCTGCTGTAAAGGGTAAGCAGTCTTGGTCCTTGCACCATAGGGAATGTGATAATATAATTGAACAAAAAAAAATAAACAGGAAATGCAATTTTACAGCAGTTATTAATCTTCTGACTTCTGTGGGACCTCAACAAATCACTACTGGAAGCTGAGGACCACGGCCTAAGCAATTTCTACGATTTAAACCTCAAACAATAGCCAAAACTACAGATGTAAGCATACATAAAATAAATGCCAACATTTTAAAATAGTTTATTAAATGACAAACAAAAAAATCTAAATATTAATTTTAATTGGAAGGGTGGACCTTATCAAAAGTAGTTTTATTTTTAAAACCTGAAGCGATATGCTACACTCTATTATTTCACTTGATCTTTTTTGCTTCTAATGCATGGATACAATGCTTTAAATAAGACCACCAATCATCCGTAGAAGATTCCATTTGCTGTACTTGCTGAGCTTCATATGAAACAAGCTAAGAATGCCAACTAAATATTTTGCCTTCAATTTCAAATTCCTTTTTGTTTACAGAACACATTAACATTTTCAATTTTGCTTTTTTATGTACATATACTTTATTAATCTGCTAATATTTATGTGGACCCTGAGAACTGTGTTGTGGACCCCAGGTTAAGAATCACTGGTAAATAGCATTGCTGGTTTCACTCCCATTACTAGCACAGGAGAGTGACATATCTGGTTGTGCATTGACATGTTCGAAAACGATATTACCATCTCAGCATACATCAATAATAACCTTCTCTCTTCCCTTACCCGCTGCATGGACAATGATTGAATTCAATCTCAAATTTTCAGACATAGGGCCTGATTACAATCTTGCATAGGAAAAAAGGCGTTCAACAAACTAATCAACATCACAATAAAATCCTTGTCTCGCTCAATGGATGAGAATACCTTACTGCAAAGACGGCATGCCTGGACGGTTATCAGTTCATATGGGATAGGAATCCTCAGGCATATTTATCAGCCTATTTCTCACTTACCCTAAAACATCAATTTATGAGGCTGCGTCTGGGCATGTGGGAAGCAAAAGACTTAATCCCAGCATGGAAGGATAAAATGGAAAATCGTGATTGCAGACTATGCGGATACAAAGATGCATCTATTCAACACATTTTTTGTGTATGCCCAAAGTTAATAAAGGAACGGAAGTCACTATTACAAACACTACTGAATAGTTTGAATATACGATCATGTAGAGAAGCCGTAATCACCTGGCTCGGCGGGACCTCAATCCCCCTAGTATGCAGGGGGGTGAAACTTTTAAATGTGTATTTAAAGGAAATCGGTTGAAACTCCGTGGAGAGCGAAAACGATTTTTAAAAAACTATCGGACAACCAGAAAATCTCAAAGAATTATATGCCATTTAATAACAAGGATGTTAGAAAGACATGAACTTCTTCAACCTTCGTTTTAAATGAAATTTTACATTTGATGCACAAAAGTACCTTATAGATTAACTTTGTAAAATTCTGCCAATGATTTAATGTGTTTATATGTAGTAGTACTATTTTAAAATGTCATTTAGTGTAATGGTTTTTGTTTTTAAAAGACCGACCACCCAAAATAAAATCTCAAATCTACAATCTTGGAGAATGGGATACTACATCACAAATGTGACAGATATCCCATGTGCAGTATTACAAGTTCCTTAGGATACAAGGGAACTTGTAATATGGCAGACTGGATATTCATCACGTTTGTGACAAAGTATCCCATCTGCCAAGATCGTAATCATGCCCATAGATATTTCCCCAGTGCCTGGACCAAAAGAGTCCCAGTTAGAACCTTGGTATTCATTCCAGCGTCCCCACATTTTAGTCAATATTTGGGGGCATCCCTGGCCCTCATACACCACTTTCTCCGCTAGCATGCACCAGTCCATATCCCTCTTCCAATCCAATAGTTGTTGCACCTGTTCTGTCCCCCAGAGAAGTGCAATGCTTCTTTCCGCCATGCCCAGCCACAATGTAGGCCATATTCGTTCCATACTAATAAGGTCAGTTGTAACTCAAATTCTTGAGTATATCCATATCGTACTTTAGTTTATAGTGCCCCCATATAGCTTATTTGGAAACAGACCTCAGTACTTCAGAATAGACATCCTTGCATTATGTAATATTGACATGTTCTTTATTACTACAGCACTATCCACGCTTTGAGTGAGTCTGAAGCATTGTATTATTTATTTAAACATTTAAACAGGCAAGTTTTGGAACACAGAGGTCAAAGCCTCTGCTTGACTTGAATATTTATTTTAATCATTTATGTGTAAACTCACCCTAAGGCTGGTGTGGGCTTATGTCTTATGATGAATCACATTCTGGTAGTTCATGAGAACAATTCAGACTCAATTGGTTACTAACTACAGAGTCCTCCTAAAAAATAAAGTTAATTTGTAGTGCATTGATAGTGCCTTAGGTAGTGGCCAGCATACCTACATTTGATAAATACATTTAAAGAGAGTAGCTTAACTTTAGTGAATAATTTTTTGTGTCTCCACTAAGTATTTATAAAAGCTCACTTTGTTTTTATGTTCAGTGTCTCTCTATCTGTGTTCTATGATAAGTTTCACACATTTCTGTGGCTACTCTCAACCTCCTTTCACACAGTACATTGATGATTTGCATTCTTCCACACCTGCATCACTGTCATATGTCACAATCCAAAAAGGGGAATAACTCTTTTACCTCAAAGCTAAATAATATGGAATCCTATTGATTAAGCAGGGCACTAGTTTCTCAGAGTCCACCTCCCAACCTGTAGGGTCCATACTGAGTAAGAGAGGGTGGCACACAGAAATACAGGTTACTGTTTCAGAAAACCTGGGAACTCCCTCAGAAAAGCTCAAGAGAGACCCAGCATAGTGCTCTGAAAAGGGTTACCTGTACGAAGACATATTCAAGTTCACTGGTGTTAAGATTGCAGTTCCTAGCTTCTTTACACCATCTTTCTTCAGATGATCAACCAAATGCCTCTGTCTCCCAACAGTGTTCACTTTCAGTTCAGTTCAGTTCAGTAATACTTTATTTCGGCAGATTAGCCATAAAAGCCTACACAACAATAAATAACACATTTTGCATGCATGACCATAATATACATTTACATACAATTGACAAAAGTGGTTTTATCTCCATGATTAAGCAATACCGGATATTAAAAAAATAAATAAGAATATTATATTAAATAAAAGCCAGATTTTAAAAATAAATAACACTGAATAAAACTGAGGAAGACTAAGTGTCTTAAGCTATATGGCAAGGGAAATGAATAGGTTCCCCTTCTTGCATTACAATTTATAACCAGACCATTTCCTAATAAGATACACATTAAATAGGAATCTACTTATTCCAAAGACCACTAATTGTGAGGTGTTAGATTTCAGTATACGCTCTGCTACTTTATAGGATCTGACCCCCACTTGTTTGCAAAGGGGTTTGATCCAACGAAGCCTCAGTTTCTTATATGCCGGGCAAAAGAAGAGTAGATGGACATCGTCTTCCCTTGTCCCTAAGGAACAGAAGGTGCACAGATCCGAACCTTTTACCCCGCCCCAACTGCATGTATAAGCACTGATCGCTAAGACCCCATACCTAAATTGCAAGTATAATGATTTTGCTAGAGGGGGGCCAATCTCATCCATAAATTCTTCAAAATTGAGTGTATCTTTTATATTTAGGAAATTCTGAGTCAATATGCCAGTCGTAGATCCAAGCATTAGCTCACCGTTGACATAGGACCAGAAAGTATCCTTTAGAATTTTTTTGGAGGACATAGTCATGTTCTGAGGTGCCTCCCAAAAGTGAGAAAGCCCTAGTCTCTTAAACCACTTGCATATATACTTTAGCCATGGGGTTTTCAACTGCTCATCAATCTGGATTAGTTCAGTCAAGCCACACTTATAATCGCTCAACTCAGGGGTAGACCAGACTCTAACCCAATACAACAGTGGTCTCAATAATGCTAGGTACTCTGTTCTTTTGAGATTAATATCAAGAAATACGGGGACAAGGGGGGTTCTGGACGGTATTTTAAGCAATCTGCGTACAAAATTGTTTTCTACCTTCCCAAATTTATTAGTACTGCAGCAACCCCATACCTCAGCACCATAAAGAGCAGCTGATTGGGCCTTCACTTTAAATACCTCAAGTGCTGGAGAAATAGCTTTAGAATGGCTGGTGCCATGCACTTTTAAAATAGGCAGTGAGTTTTGTTTAAGGGATAATGTACTTTTATCCAACTGTCCTTTCCAAGTCAAATTATTATCCAGCGTCAGACCCTATTAGTTAAAACTTCCTACCTGTTCCAATTTGCGATTCTCTAAGAACAGATTATTCCTTGTGTTTTTTTTGGGATTTATGGCCATATATTTGGTTTTAGTTGGATTTATTTCTAACCCCTTCTCCACACAGTAATTTTGGAAGGAGTTAACCAAATTTTGTAAACCTCTCGGAGTCTGAGAAATGAGAATAGTATCATCAGCAAATAATAAGGAAGTGACTGCTTCTCCGTCTAGTTTCGGGGAGTCATGAGCACAGTTCTTTAGGAAGCTTGGGATATCATTAACATACAGCGAGAAAAGTGTAGGGGCTAGCACGCAACCTTGGCGCACGCCTCGATCTACGGGAATGGCTCTTGATATTTCGCCAGCCTTCCCCCATCTAATTTGGGCATAATTCCCTGTATGTAACTTAATAAGTTCATTAAGTAGCTCACCTGGGACCGCCATCTTCTTTAGTGTGGACCACAACAAGTTACGAGGAACAAGGTCGAAGGCGGCCCGTAAGTCCATAAATGCCACATAAAGGCTGCCCTTCCTAATATTTATATATTTCCAACAGATGCACATAAACCTAAACACCTGATCAACTGTGCTGATTTTGGATCTAAAACCTGCTTGGTATTTAGTTAGTAACTTTGTCTCCTCCATCCAGTCTAAAAGCCTATTTAAAATGTGTCTGGCGAAAATTTTTTGTAAAATATCTATTAAACTAATAGGGCGGTAATTGCATGGATCATAGCGATCGCCTTTCTTGAAAATTGTTATGATTTCTGCCCCTTTCCACGATTCAGGGATCGGTGTTCCGGCCACAATTGAATTACTTAAGAAATGTATATATGGACCCCACACTTCCACGTCATGTTTTAATAAATCACCGGGGATTTTATCAGGACCAGGGGCTTTGCCCATTTTAACAGCTTGTAGTGCCTGATTAGTTTCTTCTAGGCTAAAATATAACGGGACAGTACTCTTATCTAAACTCGTTTCATTATCGTCAAGTGGCAACTCATCCCTGCTATTAGAATAAAGCTTGGAAAAATGGTCACACCAAGTGCTTTCATCCAGGAAAATATCCTTTGGCGAATTACCCTTCTTGTTTCCCTTGGCGATTAGATTCCAGAACGTACTCTGATCGTGTAGCTTAGCTGCACTCAATAGATCCTCCCATAGATCAGCATCCCATGCTTTTTTGGCTTGAGCCATAGTTTTATTATAGGCCAGTCTAGCACTTTTTATTTAAATTTGAATCCCGGATTTTACTGCCAGAATCAGCCTTGATTTTGCTGTTCTACATTCTAGATTGTACCATGGGTTTTCTGACTCTAGAGGGTCCTTTTTCCTGTTACCATCTTTTTTATATATTTTACTCAAAAGAGGGGTTAAAGCGTCGACCAACTTATAGTGTAATTCAAGAACACCCTGTGTGCCTAATAAGGGCAACTGGGATGCTCCAATAGTTTCATTGAATTTATTATAAATGTTGGTCAACGCTTCTTTTTTACCCAAAATATATGACCATTTTAGAGCACGCCTGTTATTAGAGATCTCTAATTTCCCGACCGGAGAGTTTAATAAGCCCTCGTCATCTGGTCTACAAATGAAAGGTAAAGGGTCTAGCCATAATTGAAGAGGAAAATGATCACTCTCCGTTCTGGAGTCTATCTTAAAATCGAATAATAAGGCCCATAGGTTCCGGGAGGCCATTACAAAATCTATATGTGACCTAAGATTTCCCTTAAAGTAAGTAGGAGCTGGTGGTCTATCCGAACAAAACCGGCCATTACATGCTTTTAAATCATGCGACACAGTCATCTGTAAAATCTGCGTGGCGGCTATTGAACTTTTAACAGATCTTACGGGCTCCAAGGGCATAATATCATTAGCAGCATCTTGTTCATCGAACAATCTTTCCAGGCCCTGAATAGGTTCATATTTACAATTGAAATCCCCACAAACTAATACCTGAGCGTTTTGTCCTAGATCGTCTAAAATGGAGTCCAAAGTTTCTACCACCTTTGATTCCTTATTAGATGGGTACGGTCTGTTGTAAATATTTATTAGATAGATAGCTCCTTTCCCTCTTGTCACAATTTTAAGGCCTAACAAATCAGGAGAGGGAATAGAAAGCTGAGTAACGACTATTTCCAAGGAAACTTTAATCCAGATGACCAACCCCCCAGATGCCCTTCCTCTATTTGATGGTATTGCTTTAGAGCTGAAGGTTTTATATCCTAATCTATGGGGGGTTTCTATCATCCAAGTTTCTTGTAGAAGGATAATGTCATAATTCTCAGTGTATGAACACCATACTACGTCCTTTAAATTCCTAGAAAGACCAGCAATGTTCCAGGATATCAACCTAATATTAGGAATATCTTTTACAAATAATGGGGATGTTCCTAATGGAATGGCTTCTCTGACAGTATCATCCTCAGGTATGAATAGGGAATTTACTACTTCCACTTTGTGATCATCTGTATTATTGCCTATTGCCTCCAACCGTACTAGTTGGGACTTGACAACCATATCCGCTCCAGCTGGTTCACGCTGTCGGGCACAAATAGTCCCAACAGTGTGTGGCAGCTCATCTACTGGCACATTTTTTAGACTCGGTGCTACTAAGATTTTAAGATCAAAAACTTCACTACTCATATGAGTCCCCCTCAACTGGGTATCTAATGCAGGTACTAGAAATTTTTTATCAGCCTTTGGGAGTCAATCGTTTGAATCTAATGAGCTCAGTGCTGCAAATCTATTTTCCGTCGGAATTGCAAAAATTGATAAGCTATTGGCACACATAGGTCTTATCCTGTTCAAGGTTTGTGCTGGCCTGTCTAAGTGACTATAAAAATAACCCAAGGGGTGTACACTCACATCATTCTCCCCCAATACGAGTGATGCTGCTCTTAATAGGACAGTTACAACATGTTGGGGGTGTCTAAAGTTCATAATGACACAATCCCCCTTATAAGTTTTCCTTGCGTTACCTATCCAAGGAACTCGTCTAGTGGACAATATTTGGTCAGAAAGATTTGTCGGAAAACCACTATTTTTATTTAGCCAAGCGACTGATTTCCGTTTAAGTGAATCGTGAGGTTCCTCTCGGAGATTAGATGTTGCTGGGTCTAAGGGTGGAACATTTGAAAGAACGATGACATAAGGTTCACAGGCTGGTGGAAGATTAACAGAATGTGATTTTTGCACTAAGGCCCTAAACCTCTCACTACTGGGTGGAGCTATATTAGTTCGAATATTACTACCAGCTACATGCGATAATCTCGTAGAACTAGGGGAACTCACTACCTCAGTTACAGGCAGCGATACAGGGTGAGCAGGTTGTATCAGTGCCTCAGGTAGTTTTGTGGGCTGTTTTATCTTCTCTAAAATGCCACCCAATCTTAGTACTTCATTTGATAACAATTCAATTTTCTCCACAAGGGGCTTGATCGTAAGCACTAATTTTTCCTCGAGCATCTTAGTAATGAGCCCCATAAGAGCAGAGTTCTCGTCTCCATTGTTGATTGGGGTCTCGTTATGGACCACAATACTTCTCTGAGATTGGTCCGATAATGTCTTATGGTGGACACTCCCCCGCTTGTTTTGGAGCTTCCTACATTTCCTAACGGCTCTTTTCGAAGGGGAAGGAAGGGATACCGGCTCATTGGGGGACTCCAATGAAGCTTGACTTTGGACAACATGATCCAAAGGAGAATATACTGAATGCTCCATTAAAGGAACTTCAATTATAGGGTCCACTACAGTAGAAGTAATAGTACTAACATCTAGGGGTAGCAACACATTTTCTGTAGAGATCTCCTTTCCCAAAGATTTCCTTCTTTCACTATTAATTATGCTAACCCTTTTAACCAAATAGTTATCCATAGTGGATTTATTTTTAGCCATGTCAATGCACAAATCACAAATCACGTATTTCGACAATCAGAACTACTGTGGATAAAGGAAAAACGGTTAACGATAGTATATCTAATTATACAAAACCAGCGCAGGGCCAGTGGAGCACCGGAAATATATCGCTAATGTCCAGCTCACGTGGATTCCCAATAGCATAAGGCACAATGTCTGTCGATATGAACCAAGCGATTACCTGAGTACTAATGATAACACAGTTCAAATGTATATCCAGTCTGATTGACAATATCCGTACAGTATTAGTGTAGTCTCACCACAATCCTTGCTGCTTAGGGGGGTGGCCCAACCCGACCTCCTCCGGCCCCCTAACGGGCACACAACGACCCGCCCTTTGCCCGGGCTTAGCCCGGCGCCGCCGGGCGCGTCCCGCGACGCGGAGGGAGCCTCTCTGAATTAAGCGCCTCCGGGCGCGCTGGTAGGCGGGACCAGGAAGTGCCGCTGAGGACTCTGGGAGCTGTAGTCTCCCCCCACTGCGGCCAGCGGAAGTGATGGCGGCGGGGAGACCAACAGCGTTGCCGTCCCAGGAGAAATGCCAGGAGATGTGTATCACGCCAGGTAAGATCTGCAAATGCCCCCCTTCACTTACAAAGCGTGCCTGATTACCTAGAAGTTCCCTAGTGGTTGCTCCCATATCCTACTCTTTTATTAATTTCATAGAAGGCCAGAGTATACTCCAATAAGACTCCCAGCACAGTCTTCCTACTGCACACATACGCATTTCTTTGTCGTAATATTAGAATCCGATAGCAATTCACTAAAAATTATATACATACTATTAGCAAAAAAGAATACAATTCAGATGGCTCACACATCGAGAAAATAGGGGTCATGGAGAAAGCGTAATGATACAGTATTTTCAGAACCAGAGGTAAGACTGAAATGGAATGCTTGGGAGTAAAACAGAAAATGTATTTTTATTGAAAAATTGATAAAAGAATTGGAAATCACCCAGGAGAGGTTGTGGAGCTGGACTAACCAAATTTTATTCTACTGGAAAGCCAAGGAAAAATACAGAGAAGCACGAGTGAGGAAAATGCAATGGTAAAGCTAGAGTTCTGTGCGCTTGGTGTTAAGTCAGGGCTGAGTCGAAGTGGTTGGGGAGTGCAAAGAAGTTGGGCAAGAGGTGGACGCCTTGCAAGACTGGGGGAAGTCACCAAGTCTAAGGAGAGATGCAAGGGGTGTGTAGAGAGGTCAGAGAGTGGGCAAAGGAGGGTCCATATTGGAGAAGATTAGTATTAGGTAGAGCATTAAGGTGGTGGGCAAAGCCCCAGAAAGTGGGTACAGTCAGAATAGTAGACATGGACATCAATTGAGAGTAGCCATAGGTTGCAGCTTCAATACCTAGCTTGCCAGTCATACAAAAACTCCAAAAACACTGAATAACAAGCCTTGATTGTCACTACTCCGCCCGTGAAGTTACAAAATAATAGAGAGAGACTTAGATGACGAGATGTGCTCTGGGAGTATCCCAAAAAAAGGGCGTAAGCGCCCACCCACCAACCAAGATGGCATGCTTCATCATTGGACTACTCCTCCTTCACCCTTCATATGTTCAAGAGTTGAAGGGGCTTCAAGTTTACTTTGGAGCTCATTAATGGAAATCTTTGATAAGGGTGGGAGAGACTATTGATTGAAATAAAATTACCTACAGGTCAACTGAGTAAGTTTATTGGTGTTGTCAGGGGTAAGGCTAAAAAATGAAAAAACAAGACTGACTGGATGGATGACAATAGCCCTCTGGGCCATACAGGGTCAACATGATTCATTCTCAATCCGGTGAGCCCACCATGAGTCAGGATGCTTTCTTCAGGACCAAACAACTCCCATGTGGGTGGCTAAGCTATCTCTTAGACCTGTCAGACTTATGGTGGCCTTTCCCCAAACCTTTCCCTTCTTAACTCCATTTTTCTGCTGAAATTTGTTTTTGTTGTCCTTAGGTCTCTGTGCACTTTATCGCTGCTGACCAGTGCTAAAGTGCTTGTGCTCACTCCCCTTAACTTGGTTAAATTAGTTTACACCTCATTGGCATATTTGATTTACTTATAAGTCCCTTGTAGGGTGGTATACCATATATACCCAGGGCCTTTAAATTAAACACTACAAGTGGGCCTGCAGCACATATTCTGCCATTCACTTAAGTAGCCCCTTAAAACATGTCCCAGGTCTGCCTTTGCAGCCTGAATCCAGTTTTAAACTTCCAATTCCACTTGGCAATGTAACCCCCTTCCCAAACATTAAACTTCCCTTTTATTGCATATGTCACTCCTAGGGCAGGCTCTAGGTAGCCCGTAGGGCAGGGTGCATTGTAAAAGGTTGGACATGTACTTTTAAGTTTTACATGTCCCTGTAGTGGAAACTCTTAAATTTGTTTTTCGCCACTTTTAGGCCCACCTGTCCCATAGGATAATATTGGATTGCCTTCTTACATTTAATAAGTGTTAACATTTGATGGGGAAAAGATAATCCTCTTTAATGGTAAAGTCAGATTTTAATTTACAGCTTTGAAAATGCCACTTTTAGAAAGTTGGCATTTTCCTGCCCATACCCATTTGGTGCCTGCAGCCTTCCCTGGGTCACATGAATGGGTGCAACTGACATTTAGACTTTGTGAATTCCTCCCAGACATTCACACAATAGAGGGATTAGGTGTGCCTGTGTGGGCCATCTGCTAGCAGGATGGAGTGTGTAGCAGGGCACAGCCCCACTTGCAATTAATTATGCTGTGCTCTGCCTTAACACAAAAGGCTTGTCACCTCCACATTGTTGTTGCAGCCAGCTTGAAGCCAGGGCAAGGGAGTCAAGAACTCCCAAGCACTTCAAAGAGAAACCTCTAGAAACTGCTTCCAACATCATAGATGGCACCAGGTATAACAGTAGGGCCCTCAGACCCACTCTACAGTTCACTTTCTGGACCTGCGAAAGGACACTCAGAGGACTGCATGCTGTTGTGGCCTGCTGTGTACTCCACAAGACAGCTTTGCTGCACCTGAAAGGACTGCTTTGCTGCCTGGAGCCTACCATGAAACGTCAGAGGCCAGCCCTGCTGTTTGAGCCCTGCATCTTCACCTGAACACAGGACTACCAGAATGACTCAATGGATAGTTTGCTGGCCTCCTGTCAGAATCACAGGGACATAAAAGGCTCCCACCATGTTGAACAAGCACCTGGACCCAGCCTGAGTGAGTCCTGCACATGCAAGCTGTGTTCTGCCAGTTCTGGACCCTTGGGTGTGGTGCTAAAGGTACCCATACCGCCAAAATCCCAAATTTAGTTAAAAACTGCTGTGAGAGCTAAGGGAAGACCGGGACCAACCTGGTTGTCGATCCGCCCAAAGTGCATCACTGGTCTGCCTGACTTTGAGGCTGCTCCCACTACGTTCTTCTCCACAGCAACAAATCCTGTTCAGCTGTTCTTTGCCAAAGGGGTTTCCTGCCTCCTGGAACTGTCTTCGGCTACAGCCTCCTGCCTTGTTCCACTGGAAATTTTTTACTACCATAAAAGTGACTCAGTCCGAGCGTAGAAATCTTCACAGCAACTTCATCCAGGGGCTCCCCAACGACGATGCACATTCCTCAGACACCGCCTGCAGCCTTGCCCTTGCTGTACTTTATGTTCTCAGAGCATTTTCCTTGAACATTCTTCTAAGTCAAAAGGTAAGCGCCGACCGGGCCCAATCCACTTCTTGTATATGACCCGCACTCCATCAAGGTAGGCCATATTTTTCGACTTTGACCTTGTCTCGCGCGACTAGATGTCTGCAGTTGGCGCTTTGATCTTTCAGGCTACTCTATTTTTCTAAAATGGTGTGGGATTTTTCTTGTGTTGTGTTTTCACTTTATTACTGTTGGTGTGCAGCATAAATACTTTACACATTGCCTCTAAGTTAAGCCTGACTGCTTCTTGTGCCAAGCTACCCAGGGTTAAGCACAGGTTAATTTAGTGACTTTTTGTGGTTCACCCTGTCAGAGATTGTGGCTGTTGCTTGACCAGGGCCAACACCCCAGGCAAGAAACAATCCCATTTCTCATACTATCCATATTGCTATATACGTGTCAATCGATTAGGAATGTAATCTCATGTAAGGAAAGCACACTACATTTGCTTGATAATGACCACATTGGATCAGTAGAGACAAATTCAAAGAATCAGGTATCTTGCCCTACAGTTCGATTTATTTCATGCACAACGACTTGTGCCCGCCAATGAGGAAATTCATTGCAGTCACCCTCATACTCAACACACCATGCAAAAAGTGGTCATAGCCCTATAATGTCTGCCCATTCTATCCACATATTTAGGGTTCAATATCTTAATCCATGATAAATTTTCAGGGAGCCCCTACATATTGCAGTGACTTTTCGGTCAAACTGTGTAAGGGTTAGCTAAAGCCCATACAAATTTCAGGTCTGAAAGCACTCATGGTTTTGGAAATACCACTGGATAGTGGTGTGATGCAGGGTACAACTTACCGCATCCTAAGCATCCACCAACAATGAACCTGTATTCTCAACATGCTGCCCGAAGGGTGGCAGACATGGAGAGACAGCCCGGTTAAAGCCGGAGGAAGTTTATGGGGTCGGGTCAGTTGACCAGTACAGTGACGTAATACTGCTCTGCAAGACATGCACAATGGCCTTTAGAAGTGTCTATCAGCCTCATTATATATGAACCAGACGTAGCCTGTGAATATCAAGATTGGTACTGCCCTGACTAACCTTATTATTTTAAGTGAGGGATACCAGGGTAAATGTAGAGAGGACCTACCTCTCTTCAAGCAATCACATGATGTTACCAGACGTCTGTTCCATTGGGCACAGTAGGATTGTTGTGGGCACATTACCTTGATGAAAGTGTGACTATAGGAGGCACCGACCCTGAACAGACCATGAGGCAAAACGCTCCCTGGCACTAGGTACTATGACCTGGTGATTGCTTGAAAAGAAGTGGGTCCTCTCTACATTTACCCTGGTATCCCCCACTTAAAACAATAAGGTTGCAGGGTTACATATATTCAACCCTGACGAATATCCAATACCTCATTTAGGCATTATTGAAAGGGCAGAAACATGTTGGCACGGCACCTCAGAGGGACCACCGAAATAAAGGATACTTTGTAGTTTATCCTAAGGTTTTTTTTAACACCAACTGGATCCAAGTATTTTATCCAGAAAAAAAAACAATTTCCAAGAATTCGCTCAAGCCAGCCCCCCCTTGAGAATGAGCCTGCCCATATAGTACCATCTCACCAGGGTGGGGCGAGGTGGCCTATGATGAAGCATGTCAAATTACGTAAGTCAGCCTACCTTATCCAATTCTTGGATTTGCCAGTTTTGTTGATTATAGGATGCTAGCAGTAGGTAGGTAGGAGTACATAACTAGTATTAGGGATACTGGTCCCTATGTGCCTCAACAGGTCATCACTCCATTTTTATGTTTTGAGTAGTTCCTAATGTGATCTGCTCTGCATTCTGATATGGCCCTATGGTGATTTGTTCTACACTGTGATTTACAGCCTAGGTGGTTTTCCCATGCTGTGCTTTGACCCTAATATGCCCTCTCCACACTGTGATGGGCCACTAAGGTGATTTTTCTACACTGTGATTTGAAGCTGTGGTGATCTGTTCAACACTGTAATTTGCACTACGCTCTGATCTTCCCCAAATGTGATTTGCTAAACACTGTTATTTGACCCTTATGTGATCTGTTCTACACTGTTATTTGCCCCTATGGTGATTTGCTCCATGATCTGCTTTGCCCTTGAGGTGATTTGCTCCACTGTAATTTGCCTGAAACTCTGATTTGCTCCACTCTTAGATTCCAGTAATTAAGTGAGTACACAACTACTTTGTTCATCTGCTATTTTTCACAATGATAGTATGGGCAATGTTAGTCTTTCTCCTGATTCACCTCACAATTCCTAAAAAACGTGATCTATATCAGCACCTACATGCCTCGCTATTATATGTATATCATAGCTACATTAGATCCCAGTCAGTGGGACCCCCTGAAATCTTAGCTTGATCTAGCTTAGTTCAATCTACCCACACAAGCTGGACACCAAACAGACCATCGAATACATCAACCTTAACCCTGGGGAACTCATTGCATCTTTCTGCCGCTGTAATGCAAGGTCAGTTTACAATACAAGTCCTTCATCACCGACAATTTTGTTACTCTCAGCTTGCCTTTATTCGTCACTGCTGTCACTGAGACATAGATAGACCCTAAACTTTCTGCCATTCATGTCTCCCTCTAAACCAACAATGCCACCATCACTCACAAACCACAAATCAACTGTAAATGCAATGAAGTTGGCATAATGAACAACAAAACACTTGCAACCATCTCAAATCCTGCACTAACCGCGTGCCCACATCCTTTGAATGGTACTGCACCTCCATCATTAGACCCTTTAAATATATGTCTGAGCTCTCTAAGGCCCACCATGTGCTATCACCTTTCAGGAACTTGACATAGTCATTGACCTATCTGAACCCTCCACTCCTGATTTTAATTGGACATTCTAACCTTAATCTTACTATCCAATAGGAGAAAATCCACTTTTACCAGTTACTGTCAGACCACTCACTACTGAACACAAAATCCACATCTACACAAAAAGGGCAAACCATTGGTCCTAATCCTTATATCCGACAAACCGCCTTTCTTTCTGCCAACCATCAACTCCTCCAACTCTGACCATGAAATTATACACCATGTGGTAACTATCCATTCTAACCTTGGTCCATCACTCTCTCTACTATCGCTTAAAATACTACATTATTGCTAACTACCCCTGGTCAACAACCCCAGATCACAACTGATATTTGCACACAAAAAGGCAGGAAACCAATAAGGGATCACTTCTATGAAGTGGCATTAGCCTTAGACCCCAGCAAACCTCAGTGGCTACAGGGTTGCCTTGGACATACTCTTGCTAACCTTTGACAAAGTCAAAGTTACACACTTTCAAAATATTATCTCAACATATTACCTACCCCTTTAACATTTCTCACATATGATTAGTGCCTTAATCTCCACACAATGGCCTTCAATAACCCACAACACACTCTCAGCCATTGACTTTGCTGTACACACTCTCAGCCATTGACAATGCTGTATACTTTTCTTGTAAGATCACCATAATTTGGGTCATCCTTTCCGCTCTGCTGGCTGTGACTCCACTGCAATACTTCACCCCACCAACCTTACTTTAAAACTCTGCCACACTCTCCTCTTAGTTAACCCGGGTAACTCATCCCCATTCTCAGAACTACGAATCTATTTTATGCAACATCCTACAATTTCATCACTCAAATTATTAAAACCTTAGCTGTTTCCTCTAAGGTGCTTATATGCCTGAGTTCATTTCTAACCATTCCTGCAGATTGACTCTACTAAAGAAACCCAATGGTGAGCCTTCCTCCCCTTCCAACCATCATTCAGTAACACTCCTTCCTTTCCTCTATAAGACAGCGATCTCAAGTTTACCATGTCTATGCAATACATATGTTTTTCTTTGAATTCCGGGACTTGAGGCCATGTTAAGCCAATTATAAAATCAGCCACCAATCCAACAATGCAAAGTAAAAACCTGGACTGGATAATCTACTAACACATGGACCTAGGAGAGCTCTGCTGAGATGTTAGAATGCCTACCCTTCAACAGACTCACTATGTATTTCTCATCAAGCAACCTTCTCAATCTTTGCTAATCTGGCTTCCATTCCCTTTATTCAACAGAAAGGGCACCTGACCAACCTAATTTCCTCAGCTCATCATTTTTACCTGTGTTTTAACCTCATTCTTCTTAACCTATCTTCAGCTTTCAATTTTCCAGCTCATAGCATATTGCCCTCCTTCTACAAACCATTGGTATCAACACGTCGGTTCTTCAAAAACAACTTCTGACCTACCTGACTACCGTTTCCAATACAGTGGGACTCCAATAGATCCTGATAACACCTCTTCTTGTTGGTTTATCCGAGGATCAATTCTAGTTCCTCTCCAAGTTTCCCTGTATATAACAACACACTTGGTGATATATCCTCCTTTGATTCTCCTATAATTTCTTTGCCAATGACATGCAGATCTTCTTGGTCACCAACTTCACACTCCACCAGCAATCATGCATCTCCAATGTACTCCCTGTAATTCAGCGCTGAGGGGCTCTTTGGTCAGCAATGCTGAATTCTTCCAAGATGGAAGAACTCTGCGTTTCTCCTCCTCTGCTCGCATCACCTCTCTAACCTCTGTCCACTCCCATCCTGACCCTTGCCTCATTGGCTAGAAATGGAGATGCACTTTTCATCGCTTTGATGCACATGAAAGAGTTTGTCACTACTACACTGCAGAAGCATGACACCACGTTATGAACATTCATACAGTATACCCATGCATTCCATATTCCTAGATACTACTTGGTTCTCCAGTACATAGTAAAATAGTTGCTATAGCTTGCTTGTTGGCATCTCTTGATGTTATTTTTTATACTAGACAAGGTGATCAATTTCACAGCCAGGTCCATATTTGTCTTAGTGGGATGCACACCCACCAGATCCTTTTGTCATAAAGCTGGGTGGCTTTGAGCTGAAAACAGGGGTGGCCGAAGCAGTTGGCAATTGTGTTAAAAGTGATTCATGGTAGCCCGACAAGCCACTGCACTGACATCTTGATCTGATACACACCCTCCAGGAATCTGCAATCCTCAACCCAAAATCAACATGCGCAGACTCTAGATTCCATTCTCACTGTCTTTTTGGCTCCCAGTACTGGCGTGCCATGCCTAATACCACCACTCTTTTTGTCAAATAAATACTTGCCTCTTCACGCACCATCTCAATCATCCCTCAGCCATCTCATGCACCTGTCCTCTTCTAGCGCTCCAGTAACATTAGAGGTTTTCCCAGCCTGTTTACATTGCACATGTAGGCAACAAAATGGAGTAGCCAATACTTTCATTATTGAGGCTGTTGGAGAGTGTAGATTAAGCAGAAGAGTAGGTAGAGTGGCTAGGGAACAGACAGGCAGGATCAATGAAATTGTGGTGACCTGTCTTGCTGCGCAGCGGAAGACACTTTGCAAAGGATGACTCACTGGTCCCCTTTCTGTTGCTAATCGCTGTATTTGGGTGTTAAACTGCTGCTGCATGAAACATTTGCCCCCATAGTGTTAACCTATGTAAACATAAGGAAATAATACTATTACAAGCATGAGGAAATAATACTATTACAAAATGGGTTGCAACTGTAATTTGTGGATACAGAAGGGCATATTTACAAGCCCCTATCGCCACTGCAGCGTCACGTTTTTTGATGCTCCAGTGACGTAGTGCCATTTTCCATATTTATAAGGTGGCGCCAAGCCATTTAGCATGACTAAACGGCACCTTGTAAATATGCCCCTTTCCGCAGCAGTCCTATGCGGAAAAGGGGCATGCAAAGGGTGTTGCTGTGGGCGTTCCACTGCAACACTCATTGCTTTTTGACGCTAACCCAGGTTTACAAGGATGAGGCAGCACCACAAACTAACGCCATGGAATACCAGGCGTTAGAATGGTGATACGAGGAGAAATTATTAATTTCTCCTCCTATTTTGCTCTTTCCATTCTGCAGCACACATAGAAAGAGCAAATTGCCATTATTAATTATTTATGTGCTGGAAGGTGTCCCTTCCTGCACATAAACAATCTTCCTTACAGCGCAGGAACCCTCGGAACATGGAGGCAGGGTGCCTGAGCTGGTGCTAGGCAGCTTTTTTTGCACTTGCGCCAGGGGACACACTGGGGTGCACCATATTTTTGTGAATATGACGCATCCCTGCGTTTTCAAAATGTCAGAACGTGGCGCTGCCAAATTTGGTGCAGCTCCACACGCCCAAATTATTTTGGTAAGTATGCCCCAGAATCTGTAATAATCTCTCTGCTGGATAAATTGAGAAATAAAAGACAATCTGGGGGAAGGATTATTTTTTCCGTGTTCCCAGTGGCGTCACCCCCCTGAGTATCATCGCCATCTTGAGAGCAGAATATGGGGTGACTGCAAATCGGAAATCATAGATGCCCAAGCCAATTTATTGTCCTCTACTTTTTCATCGTTCCTCACAAAGCGCATCCGGAGCAGCTCTGCCTTTGCCCACTCATTCATATCTCTTACCCAGTCTGAATGCTTCGGGATCTGGGTTGCATCCAGGCAATAACCACCCGACTCTTGGCCAACACCAGACCCAGGTTTACAAATCGTCTGCTTAATTTTTTATTCTTAGGAGTTGGCAGTAAGCCCAGTGACAATCTGGGGAAGGATGCTGCCCTGGTATTATTAGACCTGTCTGCGGCCTTCAACAAGGTTGATCAGAAGATGCTGACTGACCATGTGTAGGAAGCATGGTTTCATGAAAGTGCCTTATGTTTGATTTATTCCTTCCTTACGGATCATATTCAGTCTGTCAGTTACTGCCTTTCACCTCTCAGGCAAACAAATTAGAATGTGGCATCGCCCAGGGATCACCGCTCTCCCCCCATTTGTTCAATCTATCTATTGGACCGCTCATTGCGGATTTAGCAGATAGGGGCTGCAGTATTTACAATTATGCGGATGACTCCCAATTATTGTTCCAACTGGATGGTACCAGCACTGCATATGCACATTTCCAGGATACCATAAAGTATATAGCTAGATGGATGGATTCAAATCACCTTAAATTAAACACAGACAAGATAGAGGTCATTCTTTGAACAATAAAGTGTTTGGAATCAACAGTATTAGCAGTGATCTCCTCTTGCCTGGAATACGCTAACTCGGTCTATGCTAGCTACCTAACACCATTTTACATAAACTACAAGTCATCCAGAATCAGGCAGCCAGAGTGGTTTTCTGCCTGTCAAGATACACCCATGCTGCTCCCCTGCAAAAGAAGCTACACTGGTTCCTGTGAAACACAGAGTATAATTCAAGATTTTCTGCATGGCGTTTGAAAGCACTAATGGTTAAGCTCCTAGGTTTGTAGGTGACATGATCAACAAACATGTGCCATGCAAACCAACTGGCTGTACTAAAATTTCAGACGAGTAAGTCGGTAGGCAGGTTTTCGGTGTTGGCACCAGGGCCGGACT
This sequence comes from Triturus cristatus, assembly GCF_964204655.1. Taxonomy (NCBI): domain Eukaryota; kingdom Metazoa; phylum Chordata; class Amphibia; order Caudata; family Salamandridae; genus Triturus; species Triturus cristatus. The sequence continues at coordinate 314,358,266 of NC_140586.1, read as the reverse complement.
GGGAACTTAAAACAGCCCTGGCAAAATTATACATTCACCACCAATTTGAGACATGCTAATATGCGCTAGAACTAGACCAACTCTTGCACCACCACTTCTGGAGGCCGAAACCAGCCTCTAAGTGTCAAAACCAGCCACCTGGGGTTGTAGCCTCCCGGGGGTGAACGCTTGCTGGGCTGGCCAGTCCGGCCATGGTTGGCACCCACCATGTGGAATGCTCTTCCTTTGAAAGTCCGTCAGATTAACCACTACAGTTCCTTTTAAAATGCCTCAAGACCTGGTCATTCAGACAGGCTTGCTTCTGATTTGTAACATCCAGACGTACATCCACTTAACAGTGTTACAGCGCCAAGTGAACGTGCGCCTTATAAGTCCCAATAACATATCAATCAAACAACATTGAGATGAGGAGACCCTTGAAGTGCGCAATGGGAACAGTAAGATGATAAACTGAATTTAAATAATGTAAAACAACACTGCAGTCTGGGAAGGGGAATCTCTCCTCGAGCAACAGTTTGAAGTTTAGAATTAGATAGCATCCTCGGGTCCTTTTCTGTGGCGACTACCTCCTCTCTAATCTGCGCGTGCAACAAACTATTTTCCTTTGAATGAGGGAAAGATATGTGTCACTGACACATCCCACTCAGATCTTCCACCAAGAGGGTAGAAAGAAAAAAAGATCTGCAAACTGCACATCGGCAGACTGCACAATGAAAAAGTGAGGGGTACCTAATCTATGTGTAGGAATGTGCAGCGCAACGTTAAAGAATCATAGGGGGATATTCACAAGGAAGTGTAGGAGAGAGGATATGGTGCAGCCTTGCGTTTTCCCCTGCGATGGCGCTAAGTTTAACAACTTAGCGCCAACGCAGGCACCCTTGCACCAGAGTGCAAGGGTGTCTGTGTGCAGGGGAGAATTGTTTATGTGCAGGAAGGTGTCCCTTCCTGCACATAAACAATCCTAAATGTAATTCTCTCACTTTCATGCGTGCTGCTTTATGCAGCTCACATGAAAGTGACAGAATGGTATTTAAAAAAAAGGTTTGTTTATGTACAGGAAGGGACACCTTCCTGTAGATACACAAACCAAGGCAATTTTCTTTCTCCATGTGTGCTGCACAAGGCCCCACACATGGAAAAAGCAAAAACGAGGAGAAATAAAGCATTTCTCCTCGTTTCGCCTGGTTAAGACCAGGATTTTCCTGGTTTTAATTTTGGTGCTGCCTCCTATTTACGCTGCCCTTGTGAAGAGGGGGCAGCATAAAAATCAATGGATGTTGCGGTGGAACGCTCATCGCAACACCCACTGCACGCCTCTTTCACACTAAATACAGCGTGAAAGGGTGCCTTATTCACAAGGCAGTGTTAAGCCACGTTAAGTGGCTTAACTGCCTTGTGAATAAGGCGAGGCCCGTATCGCCATCACAACGTCACTGAAAGTGACGTTGCGGTGGCGACAGGGGCTTGTGAATATGCCCCATAGTTTTTACACACCATTAGAGCACTGTGATTTTTGCATTTGCCAAGATTTGTTGTAGGGGTGAAACATCCGGCGCAGACGTGTGAAAAGATGAGGTATCCAAGTCAGCTGGCACACATGAACTTTATCCATATTTTTAACCAAATATTCAAAGAAGAAGGTTGTGACTTTTGTGAAATGGAGAAAATTGGCAGAACCATGTTTAGACGACTATCCTTTAAATTTGAACAGCAGCATGTGTGTGGATTTTGCCTGCCTAAATGGGAAGCTAACGGCCATACTTGAAATGTTAATAGGTATGGAGGAAACATATTTACTTTTTAAAAACTCTTACAACCCATATGTATATCACTGGGAAATCATTATAAATTATCAAAAATAGCTGCATCGCTTGATCTTTTGAGACTTCACGGAGGATGTGGCTCATTGATATTCGAGGGTGATCCAACTGAAATCAATGGCGATTTTTGGGAGGGAGAGCATTATTTTCAGAGCTTTTATTCTATTAGAATGTATGGGAGGCATTGTGCTTGTGTGTAGGGTGAAGATGAGTCCAAGAGTGATACCATACGAATGAGGGTGAGTTGAAAGGTATGATTGCAGTTTTCACCAGTGGTTTACATTATACTCCATCAGTACGACTCCCATCGTATTAAATATGTAGTAGTATTAATCTTTAATTCGGTTAGAAATTCAACCTTAAAAGGTACACATGATACATAAAATAGATAAACCATGTAAAAATATTTATAAATGTAAACAACAGTTAAAATACGGCATGTATCAACCTGCACCCCAAACCATGATTCTAAATTATTGCACATGGACTAAACCCTGAATATTACAAATACAAAAACTCAGATAATTCTAAAATAATCACAATCCTTCATACGACTCCCCCATATGTCAGATTAACACCCAATCCACCGTAATCACCTGGGTGACCCATGTTAACCCCACGCCTCCCGCAACTTGATTACGCAGCTTAAAAAATTGGCAATACACACACAGGTGTCTTTATCCCCGAGCATCATGAGATCTAACATGTCGGGTATGACTTTTTTAAGTGGTACTAAAAAACTGCTTCCTCGGTTGTAAAAAATGAGGGGGAAGAAAGAGAAAATGCTCCAGTGTTTGTACTGACTGGTTATCATCAGTACAAGGACCAAGGGTACCAGGAGCAGACCAGCCTTTAGGGAAACTAATAGAGTGTCCAAAAAGATTTAACCTAAATCTAGTTAGCAGCTGCTGATGGTAAACATTAGTCACCCATAGTAAATAACCTTCAATAGAAGGTACTGTTTTTACTATACAGGGGGAACGAGCAGCAGGTTTCAATAATGTATAGTTTCCCCTGGAGGCCTTGGTATGAATAAAGAAGCTACGTTTAGCTAACGCTTAATCTGCTTTAATAATCTTATCCGGGGTTGAAAATAAATCAGGACCACCCATACCAGGTCAATTTCAGTTTAATATAACCAAGCTATGGTATAGCTTTCGCATTGTCAAGGTAAAGACAGTCCCTAATAATCATTCAGTTCAGGGATGGCCCAGTTATATACCACACAGAATTCCACCTTAATAGGGGCCGCGTGCAATATTATCTTAAATATATTAAGGCCCAGTTCCTCATGTACAGCAAAGGAGAGGAAGATTGTGGGACCACCAAAAAAGATGCCTCATCCTTTAGGGACTCTTTCCTTTATTTATGGCCAGCTTATACAGGCTGTGTAAGGAGCTTACCTCAACGACATCCCTTGGGGTATGGTTAAAGGCCTTCTTTAAGTCCCGGTGGACTTTGGAACACGCCCGATCAAACCAACATCCCCCCTATTTTCACTCTGGCCTCTACTTAAAACAGTAAGGGCAGCCTTAAAATCTATACAAAGTGCATTAAAAGCCCTCAAAACATCCTTACGCTCAGAGGCCGGACTTAAGCAGCATTCCAACTCATTGCTGCTGTGAAGACACAAATGTTCACGGAATTAATCGGAGTTTACTTTGGTCCATTTCATCCGTCTCCCTTGATCCTCCGGGGCGAGATGGAGAGAAGCAGATGCCAAAGTTGGCCTTTTTTTTTTTAAATAAAACATCTTAGGGACATGCCAACAGGGTTATGTTCACTCCAACCTGACTCTAAAACCCTATACTCAACTAAATAAAATAGCAAAGGGAAATAAATTGAGATGTAACAGTCTCATGCCCCCGTCCCACATATGTGGGGCCTCCACGGTGCTGGATACCATCATATTCAAAGAATGCGTTACAAGATGTATCCTCCTCAGAAAATCTTCTCGTGAGAACTGACAAGCCTTCTTGCATGGGTGAAGGTTAAAGTCACTCATTACAACTATCAAAGTAGGCAGTATAAAACTAAAACGAGGATCCCAAGAGCATGACGTCCAGTTCTCAATAACCAGTCCCATAGAAATAACAATATCCAAGCTCAATGACTGACCCTTAGAATTACAAATATCAAATATAAGGAAGGTCGTTTTATCAAGAAAGGTGACCAAAGCGATTTCAACTCTGCTATTGAGCAGTTTAAAGATAAAGATATTAAAGTACACCCCCCCCCCCCTTACCTGCCCGAGGTTGAGGGAGTAGCTGGGCAGAAAAAATGTGCAAACTCATCCAAAAAATGTATTGTCTTGTCTGTCCAGGTTTTTTGAAGGGCCAGGATTACATATGGTTTAATATAAACTATCTAATTTGGGTCCTTAATTTTCTCCTCATGCCCACTGTGTTCCAGGGCAAAAAGTTTAGCTGTTCAAGATTGACATCCCCTACAGGGGGGAAAGACACCCCGAATACCTTAAGTTGTCACTTTCGAGACGGCCAGAGGAGCAGTGGCGTAACAAAAGCCCTCGCAGCCCCCGCGGTGCAGGGCGGCCGAGCTCCGGGGACCCCCTCTTTCACTGGCAGGTCTATGGCCTGAGAGCTCAGGACGGGGTCTGGAGCATGGGAGCCCTTTGTATGTACTTTGCAGGGGGGGGGGCATCAAGTTTTGTTATGCCAATGCAAAGGAAGGCAGTCACTCTACTTCATACAATGCAGAAAAACCTCATATCTGTTTCATAAGGGAAGAGGCGTGGCTTTCATAGAAACATGCCCCTGGTAAACCCCTTGCTGACACCACTTTCTGGAAGGTGGGTCAAGTCTTGGCAGACGGGGTTGGACTAAAGTGTGTTTGTAAAAATAAAAAAAGGGAAAAAAATCAAGTATAGGAGCCCCAATGCTGTTATTTTAGTTAACCCTATTTAAAAAAATAAAAAAATAAAAAGTCACAGATACCCCCAACCACCAATCTATTAGAGAAATGAACCACAATGCAGTCTCCTTGAAAAATGTCTTGTCCTCGAACAACCCAACCGATTCTTCGGGCCATAATGATTTGATTATGAATATTAACATCAGACCCCCCCTTAGTAGTCAACCAGTGTGTCACTTTGTTTCTCAACTCGTCAAAGTTCTCATTAGTATTGTTCTTCAGCGGGGGCACATTTACTAAAACTGCTACATAAAGTGTGCAATCAGGGGGAAGATCGAAAAAACATTATTGGGCAAGGGTACACTGAAACCCTCCCTATAAGCGTGGACCAAACAACCATTACCCACCACTGTCTCTGACATGTATATTAAGAGACTTATGGTGTGATTCCATTTGTGTGTAAAATCCTTAACATTGAATTCTAGTGAAGTAGTAAGGGTTTTATGTTAAAATTAATGACATTTTCACCATCTGCATTTGCTATGCGAAGTTGTAAAGGTTTTTATCTGCAAACTTTGTGGGAAGGTGTTCTCAAAACGCTATATTTCGTGAAAAGCAGCTTAGAAAAAAAATACTGGGGAATACCCTGCAAACGGTGGGTATGAGGGGAATATTGCCCCTCCAGTAAAAAATTACTTTTAAGGAGAACAGGATCTCACAAAAGTGTTTCTAAAGATTAATTCTTCTGTACACTTTTTTGGGGGAGGATTTTTGTCTGCAACCAGTGCTTTACAAAAGTGACAATGTTTGAGAAGATGCAAAGTTTGTCATCTATGCAAAACTTTTCTTATTCTTACACTTCTTTTATTTTTTTCACCCTTACCTCTTTCATTCATTCATTCTTTTTTCCCCTCCTTTCTTAGGTCGTATGTGCTTCCAAGCAGTGTGTTTTCCTTTTACTGTGACAAGCACGTGTGTGCTTTAAAATAGCAGCATTAGTTATTCACTCCTGCACGGCTATCATTTACTCTGTGTTTTGCTTTTACTGTGACAAGCACACATGTGCTTCAAAATAGCAGCATTAGTTATTCACCCATGCACGGCTATCATTTACTTTGTGTTTTGCTTTTACTGTAACAGTTTTCTCATCACTTCTTCCCTCGTGCTAAATCTTGCTTTCTTTTTATTTATCATTCACTCTGTTTTGCTTTTACCTTTTCTCACTATGTCACAACGTCCACCACCACCATGTCCACCACCACTACCACGTCTACCACCACGTCCTCCACCACCACCACCACTTCCACTACCACCACGTCCACCACCACCACCACATCCACCCCCACGTCCACCACCACCACCACCACGTCCACCACCACCACCACATCCACCACCACCACATCCACCACCACCACATCCACCACCACCACTACATCCACCACCTCCACCACCACCATGTCCACCACCGCCACGCCCATCACCACCATGTCCACAACCACCACCACCACGTCTACCACCACCATCATGTCCACCACCACCACCATGTCCCCCACCACCACGTCCACCACCATGTCCACCACCACCACGTCAACCACCACTACCACATCCACCACCACCACATCCACCACATCCACATCCACCACCACCACGTCCACCGCCACATCCACCATGTCCACCATGTCCACCACCACGTCCACCACCACCACCACATCCACCACCACCATGTCCACCACCATCACGTCCACCACCACCACCATGTCCTCCACCATGTCCACCACCACGTCTACCACCACCATCATGTCCACCACATCCACCACCACCACATCCACCATCAACACGTCCACCACCACCACCACCACCACATCCACCACCACCACCATGTCCACCACGTCCACCACGTCCACCACCACCATGTCCACCACCACCACATCCACCACCACCATGTCCACCACGTCCACCATCACCACCATGTCCACCAACACCACCACGTCCACCACCACGACACCCACCATCACCAGGTCCACCACCACCACATCCACCACATCCACCACCACGTCCACCACCACCATGTCCACCACCACCATGTCCACCACCACGTCCACCACCATATCCACGTCCACCACCACCACCATGTCCACCACCATGTCCACACCACCACGTCCACCACCACCACATCCACCACTATCATGTCCACCACCACCATGTCCACCACTACCAAGTCCACCAACACGTCCACCACCACCACATCCACCACCAACATGTCCACCACCACCACATCCTCCACCACAACCACATCCACCACCATGTCCACCACCACGTCCACCACCATTTCCACCACCATGTCCACCACCATGTCCAACACCATATCCACCACCACACTGTCTACCACCACGCCCACCACCACGTCGTCCACCACCACGTCCACCACCACAACGTCCATCACCACATTCACCACATCCACCACCATGTCCACCACCACCACCACATCCACCACCACCACCATGTCCACCACCACCCCGTCCTCCACCACCATGTCCTCCACCACCACGTCCACCACCACCACCACATCCACCATCACCACCATGTCCACCACGACCACCACCACATCCACCACGTCCACCACCACGTCCACCACCACGTCCACCACCACGTCCACCATCACTACATCCACCACCATGTCCACCACCAATACCATGTCCACCACCACCATGTCCACCACCACCACATCCACCACCACCATGTCCACCACCACCACATCCACCACTTTGTCCACCACCACCATGTCCAGCACCATGTCCACCACCATGTCCATCACCACGTCCACCACCACACAGTCCACCACCAGGCCCACAACAATATCCACCACCTCCACGTCCACCACCACCATGTAACCACCACCACGTCCACAACCACCATGTCCACCACATCACCATGTCCACGACCAACATGTCCACCCCACCATGTCTTCCACCACCACATCCTCCACCACCATGTCCACCACGTCCACCACCACCACCACGTCCACCACAACCACCACGTACACCACCACCACCACGTCCACCACCACCATGTCCACCACCACCATGTCCACCATGTCCACCACCACCACGTCCACCACCACATCCACCATCACACTGTCCACCACCACCACATCCACCACCACGTCCACCACCACCATGTCCACCACCACGTCCACCACCATATCCACGTCCACCACCACCACCATGTCCACCACCATGTCCACACCACCACGTCCACCACCACCACATCCACCACTATCATGTCCACCACCACCATGTCCACCACTACCAAGTCCACCAACACGTCCACCACCACCACATCCACCACCAACATGTCCACCACCACCACATCCTCCACCACAACCACATCCACCACCATGTCCACCACCACGTCCACCACCATTTCCACCACCATGTCCACCACCATGTCCAACACCATATCCACCACCACACTGTCTACCACCACGCCCACCACCACGTCGTCCACCACCACGTCCACCACCACAACGTCCATCACCACATTCACCACATCCACCACCATGTCCACCACCACCACCACATCCACCACCACCACCATGTCCACCACCACCCCGTCCTCCACCACCATGTCCTCCACCACCACGTCCACCACCACCACCACATCCACCATCACCACCATGTCCACCACGACCACCACCACATCCACCACGTCCACCACCACGTCCACCACCACGTCCACCACCACGTCCACCATCACTACATCCACCACCATGTCCACCACCAATACCATGTCCACCACCACCATGTCCACCACCACCACATCCACCACCACCATGTCCACCACCACCACATCCACCACTTTGTCCACCACCACCATGTCCAGCACCATGTCCACCACCATGTCCATCACCACGTCCACCACCACACAGTCCACCACCAGGCCCACAACAATATCCACCACCTCCACGTCCACCACCACCATGTAACCACCACCACGTCCACAACCACCATGTCCACCACATCACCATGTCCACGACCAACATGTCCACCCCACCATGTCTTCCACCACCACATCCTCCACCACCATGTCCACCACGTCCACCACCACCACCACGTCCACCACAACCACCACGTACACCACCACCACCACGTCCACCACCACCATGTCCACCACCACCATGTCCACCATGTCCACCACCACCACGTCCACCACCACATCCACCATCACACTGTCCACCACCACACCCACCATCACGTCATCCACGTCCACCACCACCATGTCCACCACCATGTCCACCACAACGTTCACCACCACCACGTCCACCACCACATCCACCACCATGTCCATCACCACCACGTCCACCACCATTTCCATCACCATGTCCACCACCACCACCACGTCCACCACCACCACATCCACCACTGCCACCATGTCCACCATCACATCCACCAACACCACCATGATGTGCAGCATTATGTCCACCACCATGTCCACCACCACACTGTCCACCACCACACCCACCACCATGTCCACCACCACCACGTCCACCACCACCACATCCACCACCACCACGTCCACCACCACATCCACCACACCACCACATCCACCACCACCATGTCCACCACCACCACATCCACCACCACCACCATGTCCACCACCACCACCATGTCCACCCCCACCACGTCCTCCACCACCACGTACACCACCACCACATCCACCACCACCAGCATGTCCACCACCACCACGTCCACCACCTCCATCACCACCACCGCATCCACCAGCACCACGTCCATCACCACCACATCCACCATCACATCCACCACAACCACCATGTCCACCACCACCGCCCTGTCCACCACCACCACATCCACCGCCACATCCACCCCCATGTACACCACCACCACCATGTCCACCACCACCACCACGTCCAACACCACCACATCCACCACCACCATGCCCACCACCACCACCATGTCTACCACCTCCACCACCACCAAGCCCACCACCACCACGTCCACAGCCACCTGGTCTACCACCACCACCATGTCCACCACCATGTCCACCACCATGTCCACCACCAGCATGTCCCCCACCATAACATCCACCACCACGTCCACCACCACGTCAACCACCACCACCATATCCACCACGTCCACCACATCCTCCACCACATCCACCACCTCCACGTCCACCACCATGTCCACCTCATCCACCACCATGTCCACCACCATGTCCACCACCACGTCCACCCCCACCACATCCACCACCACCACGTCCACCACCACCACGTCCACCACCACCACCATGTCTTCTACCATGTCCATCACGTCCACCACAATGTCCACCACCACCACCATGTCCACCACGTCCACCACCACCACGTCCACCACCAACACGTCCACCACCACCACCACCACCACATCCAACACCACCACCATGTCCACCACATCCACCACCACCATGTCCACCACCACCACCACATCCACCACCACCATGTCCACCATGTCCACACGTCCACCACCATCACCACCATGTCCAACAACACTACCACATCCACCGCCACCATGTCCACCACTACCACGTCCACCACCACATCCACCACCACGTCCACATCCACATCCACCACCACGTTTACCACCACCACCACCACGTCCACCACCATGTCCACCACTACCACGTCCACCACCACATCCACCACCATGTCCACCACCACATCCACCACCATGTCCACGACCACCATGTCCACCACCATGTCCAACACCACATCCACCACCATGTCCACCACCACCACCACCACGTCCACCACCTCCACCACCACCATGTCCATCACCACTGCGCCCATGCCCACCACCACCACGTCCACAACCACCACGTCTACCACCACCACCATGTCCACCACCACCACCATGTCCACCACCATGTCCACCACCACCATGTCCCCCACCACCACATCCACCACCATGTCCACCACCACCACGTCAACCATCACCACCACATCCACCACGTCCACCACATCCACCACCACATCCACCACCACCACGTCCACCACCACGTCCACCACATCCACCACCATCATGTCCAGCACCAACACATCCACCACCACCACATCCACCACCACCACCATGTCCACCACGTCCACCACCACCACCACCATGCCCACCACCACCACGTCCACCACCACCATGTCCACCACGTCCACCACCATCACCACCATGTCCACCAACACCACCATGTCCACCACCATGACATCCACCACCACCACATCCACCACCATGTCTACCACCATGTCCACGTCCACCACCATGTTCACCACCACCATGTCCACCACCACCATGTCCACCATCACTACCACATCCACCACCACCACATCCACATCCACCACCACCACCACCACGTTCACCACCACCACCATGTCCACCACCATGTCCACCACCACCACGTACACCACCACCACCACGTCCACCACCACCATGTCCACCACCACCATGTCCACCACCACCACATCCACCACCACATCCACCATCACACTGTCCACCACCACACCCACCATCACGTCATCCACGTCCACCACCACCATGTCCACCACCATGTCCACCACAACATTCACCACCACCACGTCCACCACCACAAACACCACCATGTCCACCACCACCACGTCCACCACCATTTCCATCACCATGTCCACCACCACCACCACCACATCCACCACCACCATGTCCACCACCACCACATCCACCACTTTGTCCACCACCACATCCACCACCACCATGTCCAGCACCATGTCCACCACCACACAGTCCACCACCAGGCCAACAACAATGTCCACCCCCTCCACGTCCACCACCACCATGTAACCACCACCACGTCCACAACCACCATGTCCACCACATCACCATGTCCACGACCAACATGTCCACCCCACCATGTCTTCCACCACCACATCCTCCACCACCATGTCCACCACGTCCACCACCACCACCACGTCCACCACAACCACCACGTACACCACCACCACCACGTCCACCACCACCATGTCCACCACCACCATGTCCACCATGTCCACCACCACCATGTCCACCACCACATCCACCATCACACTGTCCACCACCACACTCACCATCACGTCATCCACGTCTACCACCACCATGTCCACCACCATGTCCACCACAATGTTCACCACCACCACGTCCACCACCACATCCACCACCATGTCCATCACCACCACGTCCATCACCATTTCCATCACCATGTCCACCACCACCACCACGTCCACCACCACCACATCCACCACTGCCACCATGTCCACCATCACATCCACCAACACCACCATGATGTGCAGCACTATGTCCAACACCATGTCCACCACCACGTCCACCACCACACTGTCCACCACCACGCCCACCACCATGTCCACCACAACCACGTCCACCACCACCACCACCACGTCCACCACCACATCCACCACACCACCACGTCCACCACCACCACGTCCACCACCACCACCATCTCCATGTCCACCACCATCACCATGTCCACCCCCACCACGTCCTCCACCACCACGTACACCACCACCACATCCACCACCACCAGCATGTCCACCACCACCACGTCCACCACCTCCATCACCACCACCGCATCCACCAGCACCACGTCCATCACCACCACATCCACCACCACCACCACCACATCCACCACAACCACCATGTCCACCACCACCACCACGTCCAACACCACCACATCCACCACCACCATGCCCACCACCACCACCACGTCCACCACCTCCACCACCACCAAGCCCACCACCACCACGTCCACAGCCACCTGGTCTACCACCACCACCATGTCCACCACCACCACCATGTCCACCACCATGTCCACCACCACCATGTCCCCCACCATCACATCCACCACCACGTCCACCACCACCACGTCAACCACCACCACCACAATCACCACGTCCACCACATCCACCACCACATCCACCACCTCCACGTCCACCACCATGTCCACCTCATCCACCATGTCCACCACCATGTCCACCACCATGTCCACCCCACCACATCCACCACCACCACGTCCACCACCACGTCCACCACCACCACCATGTCCTCCACCATGTCCATCACCATCACGTCCACCACAATGTCCACCACCATGTCCACCACGTCCACCACCAACACGTCCACCACCACCACCACATCCACCACCACCACCATGTCCACCACATCCACCACCACCACCACCATGTCCACCACCACCACCACCACCACCACATCCACCACTACCATGTCCACCACGTCCACACGTCCACCACCATCACCACCATGTCCAACAACACTACCACGTCCGCTGCCACCATGTCCACCACTACCACGTCCACCACCACATCCACCACCACGTCCACCACCACCACATCCATATCCACCACCACATTCACCACCACCATGTCCACCACCATGTCCACCACTACCACGTCCACCACCACATCCACCACCATGTCCACCACCACATCCACCACCATGTCCACGACCACCATGTCCACCACCATGTCCAACACCACATCCACCACCATGTCCACCACCACCACCACCACGTCCACCACCTCCACCACCACCATGTCCATCACCACTGCGCCCATGCCCACCACCACCACGTCCACAACCACCACGTCTACCACCACCACCATGTCTACCACCACCACCATGTTCACCACCATGTCCACCACCACCATGTCCCCCACCACCACATCCACCACCATGTACACCACCACCACGTCAACCATCACCACCACATCCACCATGTCCACCACATCCACCACCACATCCACCACCACCACGTCCACCACCACCACGTCCACCACCACGTCCATCACATCCACCACCATCACATCCACCACCATGTCCACCACCACGTCCACCACCACCACCATGTCCACCACCAACACATCCACCACCACCACATCCACCACCACCACCATGTCCACCATGTCCACCACCACCCCCACCATGCCCACCACCACCACGTCCACCACCACCATGTCCACCACGTCCACCACCATCACCACCATGTCCACCAACACCACCACGTCCACCACCATGACATCCACCACCACCACATCCACTACCATGTCTACCACCATGTCCACGTCCACCACCATCATGTCCACCACCACCATGTCCACCACCACCATGTCCACCATCACCACCACATCCACCACCACCACATCCACATCCACCACCACCACCACCACGTTCACCACCACCACCACGTCCACCACCATGTCCACCACCACCACGTACACCACCACCACCACGTCCACCACCACCATGTCCACCACCACCATGTCCACCATGTCCACCACCACCACATCCACCACCACATCTACCATCACACTGTCCACCACCACACCCACCATCACGTCATCCACGTCCACCACCACCATGTCCACCACCATGTCCACCACCATGTCCACCACAACATTCACCACCACCGCGCCCACCACCACATCCACCACCATGTCCACCACCACCACGTCCACCACCATTTCCATCACCATGTCCACCACCACCACCACGTCCACCACCACCACATCCACCACTGCCACCATGTCCACCATCACATCCACCAACATAACCATGATGTGCAGCACTATGTCCACCACCATGTCCACCACCACGTCCACCACCACACTGTCCACCACCACGCCCACCACCATGTCCATCACCACCACATCCACCACCACCACATCCACCACCACCACGTCCACCACCATGTCCACCACCACCACGTCCACCACCACCACCATGTCCACCACCACCACCATGTCCACCCCCACCACGTCTTCCACCACCACGTACACCACCACCACATCCACCACCACCAGCATGTCCACCACCACCACGTGCACCACCTCCATCACTACCACCGCATCCACCAGCACCACGTCCATCACCACCACATCCACCACCACCACCACATCCACCACCACCACCATGTCCACCACCGCCCTGTCCACCACCACCACATCCACCACCACATCCACCCCCATGTACACCACCACCACCATGTCCACCACCACCACCACGTCCAACACCACCACATCCACCACCACCATGCCCACCACCACCACCATGTCCACCACCTCCACCACCACCAAGCCCACCACCACCACGTCCACAGCCACCTGGTCTACCACCACCACCATGTCCACCACCACCACCATGTCCACCACCATGTCCACCACCACCATGTCCCCCACCATCACATCCACCACCACGTCCACCACCACCACATCAACCACCACCACCACATCCACCACGTCCACCATATCCACCACCACATCCACCACCTCCACGTCCACCACCATGTCCACCTCATCCACCACCATGTCCACCACCATGTCCACCACCACATCCACCCCCACCACATCCACCACCACCACGTCCACCACCACCACGTCCACCACCACCACCATGTCCTCCACCATGTCCATCACCATCACGTCCACCACAATGTCCACCACCACCACCATGTCCACCACGTCCACCACCACCACGTCCACCACCAACACGTCCACCACCACCACCACTACCACATCCACCACCACCACCATGTCCACCACATCCACCACCACCATGTCCACCACCACCACCACATCCACCACCACCATGTCCACCACGTCTACACGTCCACCACCATCACCACCATGTCCAACAACACTACCACGTCCACCGCCACCATGTCCACCACTACCACGTCCACCATCACATCCACCACCATGTCCACCACCACATCCACATCCACCACCACGTTCACCACCACCACCACCACGTCCACCACCATGTCCACCACTACCACATCCACCACCACATCCACCACCATGTCTACCACCACCACATCCACATCCACCACCACGTTCACCACCACCACCACCACGTCCACCACCATGTCCACCACTACCACGTCCACCACCACATCCATCACCATGTCCACGACCACCATGTCCACCACCATGTCCAACACCACATCCACCACCATGTCCACCACCACCACCACCACGTCCACCACCTCCACCACCACCATGTCCATCACCACTGCGCCCATGCCCACCACCACCACATCCACAACTACCACGTCTACCACCACCACCATGTCCACCACCACCACCATGTCCACCACCATGTCCACCACCACCATGTCCCCCACCACCACATCCACCACCATGTCCACCACCACCACGTCAACCATCACACCACATCCACCACGTCCACCACATCCACTACCACATCCACCACGTCCATCACCACATCCACCACATCCACCACCATGTCCACCACCACGTCCACCACCACCACATCCACCACCACCATGTCCACCACCAACACATCCACCACCACCACATCCACCACCACCACCATGTCCACCACCACCATGCCCACCACCACCACGTCCACCACCACCATGTCCACCACGTCCACCACCATCACCACCATGTCCACCAACACCACCACATCCACCACCATGACATCCACCACCACCACATCCACCACCATGTCTACCACCATGTCCACGTCCACCACCATCACGTCCACCACCACCATGTCTACCACCACCATGTCCACCATCACCACCACATCCACCACCACCACATCCACATCCACCACCACCACCACCACCACGTTCTCCACCACCACCACGTTCTCCACCACCACCACATCCACCACCATGTCCACCACCACCATGTCCACCACCACCATGTCCACCACTACCACGTCCACCGCCATCATGTCCACCACTACCACATCCACCACCACATCCACCACCACCACATCCACCACCACTATGTCCACCACCACCACATCCTCCACCACAACCACATCCACCACCATTTCCACCACCACATCCACCACCATGTCCACCACCATGTCCAACACCTCGTCCACCACCACACTGTCTACCACCATGCCCACCACCACGTCATCCACCACCATGTCCACCATCACCATGTCCACCACCACATCCACCACCACATCCACCATCACGTTCACCACCATGTCCACCACCACCATGTCCACCACCATGTAAAACACCACATCTACCACCACACTGTCCACCACCATGCCCACCACCACGTCATCCACCACCATGTCCACCACCACCACGTCCACCACCACCACCACATCCACCACCACATCCACCACCACGTCCACCACCACCACGTCCACCACCACCACCACGTTCACCACCATCACCACGTCCACCACCATGTCCACCACCACCATGTCCACCACCACCATGTCCAACACTACCACGTCCACGGCCACCATGTCCACCACTACCACGCCCACCACCACATCCACCACCACGTCCACCACCACCACCACCACATCCACCACCACCATGTCCACCACGTCTACACGTCCACCACCATCACCACCATGTCCAACAACACTACCACGTCCACCGCCACCATGTCCACCACTACCACGTCCACCATCACATCCACCACCATGTCCACCACCACATCCACATCCACCACCACGTTCACCACCACCACCACCACGTCCACCACCATGTCCACCACTACCACATCCACCACCACATCCACCACCATGTCTACCACCACCACATCCACATCCACCACCACGTTCACCACCACCACCACCACGTCCACCACCATGTCCACCACTACCACGTCCACCACCACATCCATCACCATGTCCACGACCACCATGTCCACCACCATGTCCAACACCACATCCACCACCATGTCCACCACCACCACCACCACGTCCACCACCTCCACCACCACCATGTCCATCACCACTGCGCCCATGCCCACCACCACCACATCCACAACTACCACGTCTACCACCACCACCATGTCCACCACCACCACCATGTCCACCACCATGTCCACCACCACCATGTCCCCCACCACCACATCCACCACCATGTCCACCACCACCACGTCAACCATCACACCACATCCACCACGTCCACCACATCCACTACCACATCCACCACGTCCATCACCACATCCACCACATCCACCACCATGTCCACCACCACGTCCACCACCACCACATCCACCACCACCATGTCCACCACCAACACATCCACCACCACCACATCCACCACCACCACCATGTCCACCACCACCATGCCCACCACCACCACGTCCACCACCACCATGTCCACCACGTCCACCACCATCACCACCATGTCCACCAACACCACCACATCCACCACCATGACATCCACCACCACCACATCCACCACCATGTCTACCACCATGTCCACGTCCACCACCATCACGTCCACCACCACCATGTCTACCACCACCATGTCCACCATCACCACCACATCCACCACCACCACATCCACATCCACCACCACCACCACCACCACGTTCTCCACCACCACCACGTTCTCCACCACCACCACATCCACCACCATGTCCACCACCACCATGTCCACCACCACCATGTCCACCACTACCACGTCCACCGCCATCATGTCCACCACTACCACATCCACCACCACATCCACCACCACCACATCCACCACCACTATGTCCACCACCACCACATCCTCCACCACAACCACATCCACCACCATTTCCACCACCACATCCACCACCATGTCCACCACCATGTCCAACACCTCGTCCACCACCACACTGTCTACCACCATGCCCACCACCACGTCATCCACCACCATGTCCACCATCACCATGTCCACCACCACATCCACCACCACATCCACCATCACGTTCACCACCATGTCCACCACCACCATGTCCACCACCATGTAAAACACCACATCTACCACCACACTGTCCACCACCATGCCCACCACCACGTCATCCACCACCATGTCCACCACCACCACGTCCACCACCACCACCACATCCACCACCACATCCACCACCACGTCCACCACCACCACGTCCACCACCACCACCACGTTCACCACCATCACCACGTCCACCACCATGTCCACCACCACCATGTCCACCACCACCATGTCCAACACTACCACGTCCACGGCCACCATGTCCACCACTACCACGCCCACCACCACATCCACCACCACGTCCACCACCACCACATCCACATCCACCACCACATTCACCACCACCACGTCCACCACCATGTCCACCATCACCTAGTCCATCACCACCAAGTCCACCACTACCACGTCCACCGCCACCATGTCCACCACTACCACGTCCACCACCACATCCACCACCACATCCACCACCACCACATCCACCACCACCATGTCCACTACCACCACATCCTCCACCACAACCACATCCACCACCATTTCCGCCACCACATCCACCACCATGTCCTCCACCATGTCCAACACCACGTCCACCACCACACTGTCTGCCACCATGCCCACCACCACATCATCCACCAGCATGTCCACCATCACCATGTCCACCACCACATCCACCCCCACATCCACCACCACGGCCACCACCACCACCACCATGTCCACCACCACCACATCCTCCACCACCATGTCCTCCACCACCACATCCACCACCACCACATCCACCACCATGTCCACAACCACGTTCACCACCATGTCCACCACCACCATGTAAAACACCACATCCACCACCACACTGTCCACCACCATGCCCACCACCACGTCGTCCACCAACACGTCCACAACCACCACGTCTACCACCACATCCACCACCACATCCACCACCACCACCATGTCCACCACCACCACCACATTCACCACCACCACCACGTCCACCACCATGTCCACCACCACCACGTCCACCACCACCATGTCCAACACTACGACGTCCACCGCCACCATGTCCACCACTACCACGTCCACCACCACATCCACCACCACATCCACCACCACCACATCCACGGCCACCACATCCTCCACCACAACCACATCCACCACCACATCCACCACCACATCCACCACCATGTCCACCACCACCATGTCCACCACCACCACCACGTCCACCACCACCACATCCACCACCACCATGTCCACCACCACCACGCCCACCACCACCACCACCACCACCACATCCACAACCACCACGTCTACCACCACCACCATGTCCACCACCATCACCGTGTCCACCACCACATCCACCCCATGTACACCACCACGTCCACCACGTCCACCACGTCCACCACATCCACCACCACCACATCCACCACCACCATGCCCACCACCACCCCCTCCACCACCTCCACCACCACCACGCCCACCACCACCATATCCACAGCCACTATGTCTATCACCACCACCATGTCCACCACCACCACTATGTCCACCACCATGTCCACCACCACCATGTCCCCCACCATCACATCCACCACCACGTCCACCACCACCACGTCAACCACCACCACCACATCCACCACCTCCACATCCACCACCATGTCCACCACATCCAACACCATGTCCACCACCATGTCCACCACCAAATCCACCACCACCACATCCAACACCACCACGTCCACCACCACCACGTCCACCACCATGTCCTCCACCATGTCCATCACCACCACGTCCACCACAATGTCCACCACCACCACCATGTCCACCACATCCACCACCACCACATCCACCACTAACAAGTCCACCACCACCACCACCTCCACATCCACCACCACCACCATGTCCACCACATCCACCACCGCCACCACCATGTCCACCACCATCACCACATCCACCACCACCATGTCCACCATGTCCACCACCATCACCACCATGTCCAACAACACCACCACGTCCACCACCATGACATCCACCACCACCAGGTCCACCACCACCGCATCCAGTACATCCACCACCATGTCTACCACCATGTCCATGTCCACCACCACCACGTCCACCACCACCATGTCCACCACCACCATGTCCACCACCACGTCTACCACCACCACATCCACGTCCACCACCACCAC
Organism: Triturus cristatus; assembly: GCF_964204655.1. Taxonomy (NCBI): domain Eukaryota; kingdom Metazoa; phylum Chordata; class Amphibia; order Caudata; family Salamandridae; genus Triturus; species Triturus cristatus. Next base: position 314,337,610 of record NC_140586.1, on the reverse strand, counting down.
CACGTTCACCACCACGTCCACCACCATGTCCACAACCACCATATCCACCACCACCACGTCCACCACTACCATGTCCACCGCCACCATGTCCACCACTACCACGTCCACCACCACATCCACCACCATGTCCACCACCACCACATCCACCACCACATCCTCCACCACAACCACATCCACCACCATGTCCACCACCACATCCACCACCATGTCCACGACCACCATGTCCATCACCATGTCCAACACCACATCCACCACCACATCCACCACCACCACATCCACCACCTCCACCACCACCATGTTCACCACCACCACGCCCACACCCACCACCACCACGTCCACAACCACCACATCTACCATCACCACCATGTCCACCACCACCATGTCCACCACCATGTCCACCACCACCATGTCCCCCACCACCACATCCACCACCATGTCCACCACCACCACATCAACCATCACCACCAAATCCAACACGTCCACCACATCCACCACCACATCCACCACCACCACGTCCACCACCACGTCCACCACATCCACCACCATGTCCACCACCACGTCCACCACCACCATGTCCAACACTACCACATCCACTGCCACCATGTCCACCACTACCACGTCCACCACCACATCCACCACCACGTCCACCACCACCACATCCACATCCACCACCACATTCACCACCACCACCACGTCCACCACCATCTCCACCACCACCACGTCCACCACCACCACATCCACCACTACCACATCCACCGCCACCAAGTCCACCACTACCCCGTCCACCATCACATCCACCACCACGTCCACCACCACCACATCCACCACCACCATGTCCACCACCACCACATCCTCCACCACAACCACATCCACCACCATTTCCACCACCACATCCACCACCATGTCCACCACCATGTCCAACACCACGTCCACCACCACACTGTCTACTACCACGCCCACCACCACGTCATCCACCACCATGTCCACCATCACCATGTCCACCACCACATCCACCACCATGGCCGCCACCACCACCACCACCATGTCCACCACCACCATGTCCTCCACCACCATGTCCTCCACCACCACATCCACCCCCACCACATCCACCACCATGTCCACCACCACATTCACCACCATGTCCACCACCATGTAAAACACCACATCCACCACCACACTGTCCACCACCACGTCGTCCGCCACCATGTCCACCACCACCACCATGTCCAACACTAGCATGTCCACTGCCACCATGTCCACCACTACCATGTCCACCACCACATCCACCACCACCACATCCTCCACCACAACCACATCCACCAACATGTCCACCACCACATCCACCACCATGTCCACCACCACCATGTCCACCACCATATCCAACACCACGTTCACCACCACACTGTCCACCACCACATCCACCACCACCACCACCACGTCCACCACCTCTACCACCACCATGTCCACCACCACCACGCCCACCACCACCACGTCCACAACCACCACGTCTACCACCACCACCATGTCCACCACCACCACCATGTCCACCACCACCATTTCCCCCACCACCACATCCACCACCACCACATCCACCACCACGTCCACCACATCCACCACTGTTAGACCTGGCACCATTGGCGTGGGTCACCCTTCCATTTTTGTTGTGCCTCAATGTATTTTCGTGCTGGTGTTAGCTGCTCAGGGCACTGTGCCACTGCCATCCAGTGCCACAGTGCAAGTGCTCCCTATGGGAAAATGTATTATGTGAATTGACTTCCATGTTTGGCTTATTTGGTTTACTATCAGTCCCTAGTAGAGTGCGCCAGGGGTGCCAAGGGCTTGTATATCCAAATGCTGCTAGTGGGCTTGCAGCACTGGTTGTGCCACCCACAGAAGCAGCGGGGTAAAATGTGTCTAAGGTCTGCTATTGCAGAACCTGCATGCAGTCTGGTACTGTCATGCTGACTGGGCTAGTGTCCCCACTTGCCAGTCCCTAAACCTTCCCTTGCCTTCATGTTAGTCACCCCTATGGTAGGCCCTAGGGCAGGGTGCATTGTAAGGATAAGGTAGGACATGCCCTGAGGTGTGTGGCATGTCCTAATAGTGAATTACAGCCATTTTCGTTTTTCACTATTGTAAGGCTACCTGCTCTCCATAGGCCAGAATGGGCTGCTAGATTATAACACTCTATAATCCTAGCAGGCTCAGGAAGCATGGTAGAAATTCATGTTTAGTATGCCTGAACTCAGAATAATAAAATACATCTTTTAGTAAAGGTTATTTTAATATCCTGGGTTTGCAAATGCTACTTTTAGAAAGTTAGCCTTTGCGTGCCTAACGATTTCAGTCCGCCTCTGGAGGGGAGGGCTATCTTCTTTGTGTGTAGCTTGAGTGACAGGGCTGGGAAGTTCCAGGAGACAGGCTGGGGCTGCCAGGTGGTGAATAGAAAGATTACACCAGGATGGGGGGGAGGGGTGCACCTTGACTCTGAATAGGGCAGTGCTCTGCCACCACAATGCTGGCTCCACCCCCTGGGGAGCGTCTGATGTCTCTGCCCTGCCTGCTGAAAGAAGAAGCCAGAGTCCCAACAACAAAGTGCTCCTCACTGAAAAGAACTGGACTGGGATTATGCAAGGGCCCCCCTGGCCTGTAAAGACAAAAGAAACTTAGTATAAATGTAGGAGCCCTGCTCCTAAGAAATCAGATCCTGATTGAACCACAAAGGAACTCTGCCTGACCAGAAGGACCTGGAAGAAGCTGAAGGAGGAGTAACTTTCCCTGACCTGGGGGATTGGCCTGCAGTGGGTGGAAAAGGAGAGGAAAAGACTGAAAGAGACTTTGCACTTTGTTTTTCAACTATCTCCAAGGGCTTGGAAGAAGAGCTTGCCCCCTGAACTGAGTCCCAGGACCATTGGACTCATCTGCCTTCCAAAATTGAGTTGCCTGGACGATCTGTGCTTGTTTCCCGCTGGATTTGGCCCCAGTACGCCTCGCACCCCATCCGCCGCGAAGCCGTGTCTTTGCCGCCCGGCACCGTGCGTCTACGCTGATCCAAAAGCGTTAGTACGCGCCGTATCCCTCCCGGCCGCATTGCACCTAACCTTCCCCGCCGATTCGAGACGTACAGACCTGGCTGCCGAACCCTGTACGCCGGACCCAAGCTCCATCGTCCCGCAGGTACGGACCGTACGCTGCTAACGTACTTCACCGTGCCGTGCTCAGAGCCGAGAAGCCGCAGTACGCTGATCCTCCCCGTACGCTGTACGGTGCCGAGAAGTGTCGCCGCCTATCCGCACCGAAGGTACGGCTCGAACGCCGAATGCCACGGACTCTGCAAGCTGATCCGGGCCATCCGCACGTATCCCTGAAGGTCCCGTACCAACGCCGCGTCCCGACGCTGCGACCCGACCAGCATCTGAATACGCTGCCGAACTACGACCCGGACCCATCAACTTGTCCCACACTGTCCGTCGCACTGTCCGTCGCGGACCCCACGAACTTAAGGTACTTCGTTCTGTTCGCACCGCAGCGTGCATGTTACGGACCCCTGGAGTCCGCACCGATTGTTTGACTCGTACTTTCCTTGTTTTTAATGCGGATGAGTCGCACACCCAGGTACGAACCGTATAAAGCCAGAAAAGAAGCAGAATTGAGTGAAAGAAGCCTATTTTTGCATTGTAAGCCTTTTTACAAGAACATTGAACTTTAAAATAATACTGTGGTCATTTTAATCGTTATTCTGGTCTTGTGCTAAGCCTTATATAAAGAGAACTATTTTTGATATAACCTTGACTGGTGTCCATTTGTGGTGTGTCATTGTATTACTGTATGTGGTCACAAATGCTTAACCTATGACGCCCTGAGAATAGTCTTGACTGCTTGCGCCACACTACCTGAAGGGTGAGCAGGGGTTATTTGAAAGGGTGATCCCCTTATCCTGACTTAGAATTGAGAGTCCCTGCTTGTCGCAAGTGCCTACTTGTGCCAACTAGAGATTCCCAATTCTAACAACCACCATGTCCACCACCACGTCTACCACCACCACCACATCCACCACCACCACATCCACCACCACCACGTCCACCACCACCACCACGTCCACCACCATGTCCACCACCATGTCCACCACATCCACCACCACCACGTCCACCACCAACACATCCACCACCACCACCACATCCACCACCACCACCATGTCCACCACGTCCACCACCATCACCATGTCCACCACCACCACCACGTCCACCACCATCCACCACCACCATGTCCACCACCACCATGTCCACTACATCCACCACCACCACCACCACCATGTCCACCACCACCACCACATCCACCACCACATCCACCACCACGTCCACCACCACGTTCACCACCACACTGTCCACCAGCACACCCACCACCACGTCCACCAACATGTCCACCAGCACATCCACCACCATGTCCACCACCACCACCATGTTCACCATCACCACATCCTCCACCACCACATCCACCACCACCAGCATGTTCACCACCACCACTACGTCCACCACCACCTCATCCACCACATCCACCACCACCATGTCCACCACCACCACGTCCATGTCCACCACCACCATGTCCACCAACACCTCGTCCATCACCATGTCCACCACGTCCACCACCACCATGTCCAACATGTCCACCACCACATCCACCACGTACACCACCACCACCACATCCACCACAACACCACGTCCACCACCAACGCCACCTCCACCATGTCCACCACCATGTCCACCACATCCACCACCACCACGTCCACCAGCACCACATCCACCACCAGCATGTCCACCACCACCACCATGTCCACCACGTTCAAAACCACCACCACATCCACCACCATGTCCACCACCACCATGTCCATCACCACCACCAGGTCCACCACCAGGTCCACCACCAGGTCCACCCCTACCACCACCACCACACTGTCCACCACCACACCCACCACCACGTCGTCTACCACCAGGTCCACCACCACCATGTCCACCACCACATCCACCACCACATCCACCACCACGTCCACCACCACCAACACATCCACCACCACCACCATATCCACCACCACCACGTCCTCCATCACCATGTCCTCCACCACCACGTCCACCACCACCACATCCACCACCACCATGTCCTCCACCACCACCAGCACGTGCACCAAAACCACCATGTCCACCACCACCACATCCACCATCACCACATCCACCATCACCACCACCACATCCACCATGTCCACCACCACATCCATGTCCACCACCACCACATCCACCACCACCACGTTTACTACCACCATGTCCTCCACCACCACCACCATGTCCACCACCACCACATCCACCATCACCACCAATTCCACCACCACCAATTCCACCACCACCACATCCACCATGTCCACCACCACATCCACCATCACCACGTCCACCACCACCATGTCCACCACCATCACGTCCACCACCACCATGTCCCCCACCACGTCTACCACCACCATTTCCACCACCACCACATCCACCACCACCAGCATGTCCAACACCACCACGTCCACCACATCCATCACCACCACCGCATCCACCAGCACCACGTCCATCACCACCACATCCACCACCACCACCACATCCACCACAACCACCACGTCCACCACCACCACCACGTCCACCACCACCATGTCCACCACCACCACCACATTCAGCACCACCACCACATCCACCCCCATGTGCACCACCACCACATCCACCACCACCACCATGTCCACCACCACCACCATGTCCACCACCACCATGTCCTCCACCACCATGTCCTCCACCACCACGTCCACCACCACCACATCCACCACCACCACGTTTACCACCACCATGTCCTCCACCACCACTACCATGTCCACCACCACCACATTCACCATCACCACCTAATTCCACCACCACCACATCCACCACCACCACATCCACCATGTCTACCACCACATCCACCATCACCACGTCCACCACCACCATGTCCACCACCACCACGTCCACCACCACCATGTCCCCCACCATGTCCACCTCCACCATTTCCACCACCACCACATCCACCACCACCAGCATGTCCATCACCACCACGTCCACAACATCCATCACCACCACCGCATCCACCAGCACCACGTCCATCACCACGACATCCACCACCACGTCCACCACAACCATCACGTCCACCACCACCACCGCCACGTCCACCACCACCATGTCTACCACCACCACCACATTCAGCACCACCACCACATCCACCCCATGTGCACCACGACCACCACCACATCCACCACCAACACTACATCCACCACGTTCACATCCACCATGTCCATCACCACCACATCCACCACCATGTCCACCACCACCACGTCCACAACCACCATGTCCACAACCACCATATCCATCACCACCATATCCACCACCATATCCACCACCATGTCCACCACCACCATGTTGACCACCACCACCAAGTCCTCCACCACCATCCATGTCCTCCACCACCACCACATCCACCACCACCACATAGACCACAGCCACCACCACCACGTCCACCACCACCATATCTACCACCACCACATCCACCACATCCACCACCACCAACACATCCACCACAGCGTCCACCACCACGTCCACCACCACATCCATCCACATCCACCACCACCATGTCCACCACTACCATGTCCACTACATCCACCACCACCATGTCTACCACCACCACCACATCCACCACCACGTCCACCACCACGTCCACCACCACGTTCACCACCACACTGTCCACCAGCACACCCACCACCATGTCCACCACCATGTCCACCAGCACATCCACCACCATGTCCACCACCACCACCATGTTCACCACCACCACATCCTCCACCACCACATCCACCACCAGCAGCATGTCCACCACCACCACTACGTCCACCACCACCTCATCCACCACATCCACCACCACCATGTCCACCACCACCACGTCCACGTCCACCACCACCATGTCCACCAACACGTCGTCCATCACCATGTCCACCACGTCTATCACCACCATGTCCAACATGTCCACCACCACGTCCACCACGTACACCACCACCACCATATCCACCACAATACCACGTCCACCACCAACACCACCTCCACCATGTCCACCACCTTGTCCACCACATCCACCACCACCACGTCCACCAGCACCACATCCACCACCACCATGTCCACCACCACCACCATGTCCACCACATTCAAAACCACCACCACATCCACCACCATGTCCACCACCATCATGTCCACCACCACCACCAGGTCCACCACCAGGTCCACCCCTACCACTACCATGTCCACCACTACCAAGTCCACCACCATGTCCACCACCATGTCCACCAACACATCCACCACCACCACTACCACATCCACTACCACATCTACCACCACGTCCACCACCACCACATCCACCATGTCCAACACCACCACGTCCAACACCACCATGTCCACCACACCATGGCCACCACCACCATGTCCACCACCACCACATCCTCCACCACAACCACATCCACCACCATGTCCACCACCACATCCACCACCATGTCCATCACCACCATGTCCACCACCATGTCCAATACCATGTCCACCACCACACTGTCCACCACCATGCCCACCACCACATCACCCACCACCATGTCCACCACCACCATGTCCACCACCACATCCACCACCACATCCACCACCACCACCACATCCATCACCACCACCATGTCCACCACCACCACTTCCTCCACCACCACATCCACCACCACCACATCCACCACCATGTCCACCACCACGTCCACCACCATGTCCACCACCATGTCCACCACCATGTCCAACACCACGTCCACATCACACTGTCCATCACCACGCCCACCACCATGTCATCCACCACCACGTCCACCACCACCACATCCTCCACCACATCCACCACCACATCCACCACCACGTCCACCACTACCACTACATCCACCACCACAACCATGTCCACCACCACCACATCCTCCACCACCATGTCCACCACCACCACTATGTCCACCACCACATCCACCACCATCATGTCCAGCACCATGTCCACCACCATGACCACAACCACGCCCACCACCCCACATTCCACCACCGGGCCCACAACCATGTCCACTACCACCACGTCCATCACCACCACGTCCACCACCACCACATCCACCACCACGTCCACCACCACGTCTACCACCACGTCCACCACCACCATGTCCACCACCATCACCATGTCCACCACCACCATGTCCATCCCCACCACGGCCTCCACCACCACATCCTCCACCACCATGTCCACCACCACCACGTCCACCACCACCACCACGTCTACCACAACCACCACGTCCACCACCACCACCACGTCCACCACCACCATGTCCACCACCACCATGTCCACCACCACCATGTCCACCACCACATCCACCACCACACTGTCCACCACCACGCTCACCACCACGTCATCCACATCACGTCCACCACCATGTCCACCACCACATCCACCACCATGTTCACCACCACCACGTCCACCACCACATCCACCACCACCACCATGTCCACCACCACCACCATGTCCACCACCACCACATCCCCCACCACCATGTCCTCTACCACCACGTCCACCACCACCACATAAACCACCATCACATCCACCACCACCATGTCTTCCACCACCACCACCATGTCCACCACCACCACATCCACCATCACCACCAATTCCACCACCAACACATCCACCACCACCACATCCACCACGTCCACCACCATTTCCACCATCACCACGTCCACCACCACCATGTCCACCACCAGCACGTCCACCACCACCATGTCCACCACCACGTCCACCACCACCATTTCCACCACCACCACATCCACCACCACCAGCATGTCCACCACCACCACGTCCACCACATCCATCACCATTACCGCATCCACCAGCACCACGTCCATCACCACCACATCCACCACCACATCCACCACAACCACCACGTCCACCACCACCGCCACGTCCACCACCACCACGTCGACCACTACCACCACACTCACCATCACCACCACATCTACCCCCATGTCCACCATGTCCACCACCACATCCACCATCACCATGTCCACCACCACGACCACCACCACATCCACCACCAAAACCACATCCACCACGTTCACATCCACCACGTCCACCACCACCACGACCACCACCACCATGTCCACCACCACCATGTCCACCACCACTACGTCCACAACCACCACATCCACCACCATGTCCACCACCACCACGTCCACCACCATGTCCACCACCACCATGTCCTCCACCACCACCACGTCCACCACCACCACCACATCCACCACCACCACATCCACCATATCCACCACCACCACCAAGTCCACCACCATGTCCACCACCACATCCACCACCACCACATCCACCACCACCATGTCCACCACCACCATGTCCACTACATCCACCACCAACACATCCACCACCACGTCCACCACCACATCCACCACCACCACCATGTCCACCACCACCACCATGTCCACCACCACCACATCCCCCACCACCATGTCCTCTACCACCACGTCCACCACCACCACATCCACCACCATCACGTCCACCACCACCATGTCTTCCACCACCACCACCATGTCCACCACCACCACATCCACCATCACCACATCCACCACCACCACATCCACCACCACCACCCTGTCCACCACCACCACGTTCAACACCATGACCACATCCACCACCATGTCCACCATGTCCACCACCACCAACACATCCACCACCATGTCCACCACCACCACCACATCCACCACATCCACCACCACATCCACCACCACGTTCACAACCACACTGTCCACCACCACACTGTCCACCACCACGTCCACCACCACGTCCACCACCACATCCACCACCATGTCCACCACCACCACCATGTTCACCACCACCACATCCTCCACCACCACGTCCACCACCACCAGCATGTCCACCACCACCACTACATCCACCACCATAACATCCACCACATCCACCACCACCATGTCCACCACCACCATGTCCACGACCACCACTACCACGTCCACCACTACCATGTACACCAACACCACATCCATCACCATGTCCACCACGTCCACCACCACCATGTCCACCATGTCCACCACCACATCCACCACATACACCACCACCACCACGTCCACCACCATCACCACATCCACCACCAACACCACCTTCACCATGTCCACCACCATGTCCACCACATCCACCACCACCACATCCACCACCACCACATCCACTCTTTTCAACAGGGTACTATCCTGGCACTCCAAGTATCAAAATCAAGTATCACACAGTGAAGTGAAAGGTAAACCGTCTGGCCTAATTAGGGTTGGCAGTTACAACTTTCCCCACAGTTATTCCGGAAAAAAACAATGCCGCACCAATACAGTTCAGTCATAATATGTACATAGTTTAATTAGCAAATATAGTCAACATACACGTTTTGAAGTCAGCATGTAACAGCCTATAACAGTTGTTTTAGCAGAAAAGAAATAAACATAGTGCCATTTATCTTCAAATAACACATGTAAGTTACAAACAAATGTCAAGTATAACAATATAGTGATTTCAGAACAGCCCAAATAACACATGTAGGTATACACACATGTAAAGTACAACAATTTAGTGATTTCCAAAACAGCCGACACGTGTTTCGTTACTGATGTAACTTCTTCAAGGCTGTTGAAGTAAAACCAGAAAACCATTTAAACATAAGCATTCCTTGTAAACTTTCTGATTCAAAATCTCAAAATTGGTCTCAGAAAGGAGCCCATTAGTCCAAGAGTGGAAAAATAAACAAACATGCATGGCTACAGCAATGTTCACAAAAGACCCTAATACTAGGGTTTAACCAAGGAGCAGGAGAAATAGATCCAAAACACCATGTCACCCGTCGTGATAAGTAAAATGAGCCAAGAATTCAATCAGCCGTAGAGTGAGTAAAGGAAAGATACCAATGGAATCCAAGGTGCGATCTTGTAGGATTGTTAATGGCCAATTAAGTCAAAAAGAGAAAAGACTCATCGCGTTACCTTCTGTCTACTTTGGTCGAGTAGTACTGGGTGGTATCACACCGTATTCTAACCAGGTCTGGTGCCAATTCTTAGGCAGGATATTCATCAAAATGAACAGGATACATAAAGAGAATCTACTCGTTTTCTGTGATTGAAACTGCGAAAGAAGATCAAGTAACGTTATAAGCTTAATTAAAGATTAAGAGTCAATAGGTTTCTTATTAATTAGTCCTTCACCCACTAAATTCTGGTAATAGTATACCTAGTATCAATGATCCTGAGTGGGGGGGGTTTTTAATGGACGATGTAGTTCCGTGACCCCACGTCCGGAATTCCGGGCTTATGTGGTCTTTTCCAATGCAGTTCCGCGGCACCCTTAATCCGTGCTTGAGCAAATCGAACCATACAAACAAAAACTAAGAACAAAAGTACATAGTGGGTCCTCCGCTAATCCAGATCCATGCAATAATGAATTCATTACTTAAAAAAGACTAACCGCAATTTACAGTTTCGATGTAATCAAAGGTAGTATGTTGTACCCCTTCCGCAGTGTCCAATGGGTAGAATGATGGAAGATAAAAAGATGTTCGCCACGACCTATGAGTATGAATATATTATGATATGTCATAAGTATTTATCAATATGCCATCGCAAAAAAGTACAAACTAATACTGAAGGAGGGGGGTTCAGTGCACTACCACAGCGCATAGAACCCTCCCAAGCGAAGGTAATCGGAACATATATTCTTACCCCCACAGAGGTTGTTTTCTGTATACTATCCGTTCGGTGTGTACGTTGAGAAAGGTCACGCTATAGTAGCACACATCCTTGTGGCAATGATACACGGTGAATATGGAAAAGTTTCTTAAACATTTGTTTGAGCAATGTAAACAATCTATAAGGCAAAAAGAACCCATTAACCCCCGATGCTGGGAGTGTGACATAGTAACACACTTCCTGAATACAGTTTAAAAGTAAAAGTCGCACCCACATAAATGCATATTGGGGCCACTCTATGAGGATATTGCGGGATGCCGAAGTACGTATACAACATTTGAAGTGTCTAACACAACACTCAGTATCCAGTGTGTAATGCCACATTGATACGGTAAACACACCTCTCATAGTGAGAATAGTACGCGTCTTATATAAAGTTTACACACAAGTACGTAAACACTTACTAGTATAATCCTTAGTTAGTCAAAGAGCAACGGAACCATGTTGATGAGTGACTTCTCACGAGAGCACTGTGGTAGGTGCCTGTGAACAGAGCCAATTAACCCGTTACGTAAAACTATGTTAAAAGTTACCAGAGGAAACAAAAACCCCCCATTTTAACGCTGAATAGCGTTCTCAAAGTACACGCGAGCTCGCGTTAAGTCACTTACTAATTACGATCTTCGGACCTCGGACCCATAGCACGGCGGAAGTTCGCAGAGGCTGTCCGTGACGGTCCCGTCACTGCTCTTTTAAATCTAAATTAGACAGTGTAAACAGACTTCGCATCCCAAACGGACTTCCCGTTTCCAAGTCCAATATGGGCAGGGCTACACTTCCTGCTAATTATTCGGCCATATTTGAAAGATAGTTGAGTTACACATCACGGTCGTTATAGATCCGAACAGTATTCCTGAAATCAGTAGACCTTACCATGGAGGGTGATCAGAGATCCAAAAACCACCCATGAGTGTGGCAATAACTTGAATGAGAAGTAACTCGTCCATGTAAAAAAAAAATTTGAAAATATCTTGATCAATGACATACCCTGTCTTATCACAGCCCCGTGTGCAAAGTAGAACAAGGGAAAAAAAGAGAGAAGGAGAAGAGAAGAACAGTCATGTGTGAATTAGTATGTTAGCCAAGAGGGAACTGTAAAGCTTGATATGTAGAGTGTGCACCCAGGTTATTCCAATTACCTGCCTGAATGTGATGACAGCTTACAGTATCTACAATCTTAAGAACCCAGACATTTAGTCTTTTAGAAACACTTGTAATTCCCTATCAAAGTTAATCCCCTGTTCTACGGCCCGTAACCTGATAATCCATTGTGCCTCAAGTTTTCTGAGATTGAGTGTGCGATCACCCCCTCTAGGGTGGTTGAAAGCTTGGGCAATCCCATGAAATTTAATATTATGCAATGAGTCATCTGAGTGCAGGGTATTGAAATGTACTGCCAGAGGGTAGCTCTGGTCATTTTTTCGAATAGCCCTCATGTGTTCCTGAATCCTTTCCTTCAACGCACGAATAGTGCTGCCAATGTAAATAAGATTGCAGGTACATACTATGCAGTAAACCACAAACTTGGAATCACAGTTCATAAAATCTTTTATGTAATGAGTCGTACATGTATTGTGTTTGAATTCCTTTATACCATTCAATGCCAAGGGGCACATATTACAGTGAGTACACCTATAGAATCCCTTTGGTTTTGTAGGTAGCCAAGAGAGAGTCTTAGGGATGGGTGGAAGGTAACTATTACATAGTATGTCCCTCATCGTTTTGTTCCTTCTGTGTATAATTCTAGGTTTGCCAGTGAGGTGTTTCTCCACTGATTTATCACATAACAGAAGGTGCCAATGTTTTGATACTATTTTGTTGATTGCCCTACTCTCCACATGGTAGTCTGTTATAAGACCTATCTCTTTGATCTTAGTGTATTTCTTGTTAGTCATGCTCCCACTCTTTTTGAGGAGTGAGTTTCTAGGTGTTGAGAGTGCTCGATTCCTAGCAGTTTCAAGAATCTTTGGTGTGTAGCCCCTATGCACAAAGCGTTCCTGTAGGAGTTGTAATTCGTGCATGAAGACCTCATCCTCACTACAGTTTCTACGGAGGCGGAACATTTCGCCTAGAGGGATGGCATTAATTTGTGTCATGGGGTGGGCACTGTCCGCATGTAACACAGAGTTACAAGCCGTTTTCTTCCTGTATAGTTTTGACATAATTTTATTGCCTTTAGTATAGAGGGTGATGTCTAAAAAGGCAGCCTGTGTAGTGCTGAAGTTTGAAGTAAACTTGAGGTTATACGTATTGTCATTAAGAAATTCTGTGAGAGAAATGAATTGGGATTGGCTTCCTGTCCATATAAGAAAAATATCATCAATGTACCTCCCCCAATACATGATGTGTGCAGTTAGTTCTGATGGGCCGTTCATCCACAGGTGTTGTTTCTCGAACATGCCCATATAGATGTTTGCTATGGATGGCGAAAATTTACACCCCATGGCTACTCCCATTGCTTGTTGGTACCACTCCCCTCTGTACATGAGGACATTATTTTCCAGAACCAGTTTAGTCATTTCTAGAAGCATCAATGTATGACCATATAGTGTGGCATCCCTATGGAATAATGTGTCCTTAAGAGCCCGTAGGCCTGCTTCCCATGGGATGCTGGTATACAGCGCACACACATCTAAAGTGGCAAACGACATGTCAGGTAACCACTCAATATCCTCCAATTTGTTTAACAAGTCCCCTGTGTCCCTCAAATAGGATGGGAGATTTAGTACAAAAGGTTGCAAGAAATGATCAATGTACTCCGAAATTCGTTCGGTAGGGGAACCCAGACCAGAAACTATTGGTCTGCCCGGGGGAAACGTAGCTGGTTTATGTACCTTGGGTAATACGTAAAAACAAGGGGCTTTTGGTGTAGGGTTGAGAAGATATCTGGCTTCTCCGTCACTGATTAAACCCTGTCCTTGCCATGTTGCCAGTTTAGACTCAATCAGAAGATTGATGTTTCTCAGGGGATTTCCTGATAGCTTAGTATAGGCCTGATGGTCTGATAATTGCCTAATAACTTCTTTGTCATAATCATTCTCTTGCATTAGAACAATGTTGCCCCCCTTGTCTGCCTCTTTTATTACTAGATGTGTGTTAGCCGAGAGTTTTCTCAGAGAGTAGTATTCTGATTTCGACATATTGTATCGGTAGTGTTTGTTTTTTTGTCTTAACTTATCCTCTAGAGCATGCATATCTTTCGTCACAGCTCTATAAAATGCGTCAATCATGTTGTCTGCTGGTAGTCGGGGTATAAATTGCGAGGCAGTCCTCAGCCCACTATCCAAATTGGTATTCATTTCTATCCCCAGATCATTCAGAATATTAGACATAGAGATAGAATCATCATTTAGTGAGGACAGAACATGTACATTTACAATATCCCCAATAGTCTTACCACACGGTATAGTTACCTGATCCGGACAAGAAATAGAAGTCTGATTCTCCTCAAAATATTTTTTAAGTTTTATTTTTCTCACAAATTTGTACATGTCGACATGAATATTAACAAAGTCCGGTTTACTGGTTGGACAAAAGCTCAACCCTTTCATAAGAGCCATTTCCTCACATTTAGATAACTCATGGTTAGACAGATTCACGATTTGTACATGATCTGGAGATTCTGCCATCGCAGTCTCCGTATTGAGCTGGTTGTGTGTCGTCTGCATCAGTTCTTTACATTGCGGGCCGAGGATCTGGTGTTTGTAGCCCCTTCTCTCCCTGCGTTTCCACCTCCCACCCCTTCTAGTTTTTTTAGGGTGTCTCGGTTGTATGTATTGCGAGTCCCCTTCCGGTAACGGTTCAGCTCCTCTAAAAAAGAGGAGCTTGTGGTGGGGTCCAAGTGAGTGCCCTGGGCAGCGGTTTCCGGTTCAGTAGTGTTACTCGTTTCGCTACAGATACTAGAGATATCTGACCCACTGGTCGATGGTACATTGGGGGCACTAGTAGTGGCCGTATTTCTAGGACCTCTAGTTGGTCGTTCTTCGTCAAATTTTTTTGCAAAAGTAAATACTCTGCCATTTTTATAATCATTCTCGTCACGTTTAAATTTTCTCATCTTTTTGTCTTTTATGTATCTCTGGTGACCATTCAGGATATCTTTCAAAATCTGATAGTTTTTCTCAGTGGGCTCCGGTAGGTTAAGGTTTTTAATCTCCAGTTCTAGTGTTTCAATGTCCTTTAATAATTTATTGCGCTTGCGATCTGCGTGTCGGATGAGGACATCCATCATTTTGTAGGAGGATGAGGTAATAAGTTCCTCCCATTCCTTTAGTAGGTCTGGGTCCAAATCCTCAAAAGAGGGAAAAATAATAACTCGGAGACCTCTGGGGATTTGCCTTATGTCAATGTACCGTTTCAGGGTGGTGGCATCCCACCACCGAGAGAGCTCCTGTTTTTTTAGTCTCTCTAGCTTGATAAATTTGGATCTAAGGCCCTCCTGCTCAGTGGAGGCCTTTTCTTCGGGATTCGTGAATGTTTTCCCGGAACACAGTTCTAGAAAGATTTTGTCTCTTTCATCATCAAAGTTTGCCATGTCAGGTTATGGTATCCCACGACACGAGGGGGAAAGGGAAAAACACAAAGGATGAATAATTGTGATGTGTAACGAACACAATGCAAAGAAGAGAGTGCAGACCTCCACAACAGCTTTACAATAATTGAGAATAAGGTAGTGATGGAATTGGGTCGCACATCTGTTCCCTAGTTGCTAGAACAATTTATTCAAGGTGCCCATCCGGATAGAAGAGCATCCCACTACCTAGGATGCGAAAGTCCACTAGGCCCAGGATATGGTACTAGTGGCTAAAACAATCTTTTCAACAGGGTACTATCCTGGCACTCCAAGTATCAAAATCAAGTATCACACAGTGAAGTGAAAGGTAAACCGTCTGGCCTAATTAGGGTTGGCAGTTACAACTTTCCCCACAGTTATTCCGGAAAAAAACAATGCCGCACCAATACAGTTCAGTCATAATATGTACATAGTTTAATTAGCAAATATAGTCAACATCCACCACATCCACCACCACCACATCCACCACCACCACCACATCCACCACCACCACCATGTCCACCACCACCATGTCCACCACCACAACCAGGTCCACCACCAGGTCCACCCCTACCACTACCATGTCCACCACTACCAAGTCCACCACCACCATGTCCACCACCATGTCCACCACCACATCCACCACTACATCCACCACCACATCCACCACCACGTCCATCACCACCACATAAACCACCATGTCCACCATGTCCAACACCACCACATCCAACACCACCACATCCATCACACCACGTCCACCATCACCAGGTCCTCCACCACCACAGCCACCACCACCACATCCTCCACTACAACCACATCCACATCCTCCACCACCACCACGTCCACCACCACCACCATGTCCACCACCACCACCACATCCACCACCACCACATCCACCACAACCACATCCACCACCACCACCACATCCACCACGTCCACCACCACCATGTCCACCACCACCACCACCACGTCCACCACCACCACCATGACCATATCCACCACCACCTCCACCACCACCACCCGTGACAGGTAAAGTGTCACTGGAGGGCAGGGGTAATAGGAGTGTCAACCCCGGCTGTACATGAGACATTTAAGGATGCATTGGGTGCAAGAAGATGGGAATAGGGGCTAGAAGTATTACACCAGACCCAAGAAACATTTTGAAGAGGCGCAATGTCACAGGGGCTCCTGTAAAAGCACTTGCAGCATCTCTCCCTCACAGTGGCATACCTGCACGAGCCACTCACTCAAAACAAGCATTGGCATAGCCAATAGGTCTCGCCTTTTGGACCTTATAAGTGTTTAGCCATGCAACACTTGATGTTGTTGCACCAAGGATATTGCGCTGGATAACTAAACACTTATAAGGTCCCAAAGGCGAGACCTATTTGCTATGCCAATGCTTGTGTTTCATTACCATTGTCATAATTTATCTCTGTCATGTATTTGACACCCCTTCACCCCAAAACTTGTCATGATGTCTTCTTTTCTGCAGTTTATTAGCATCCACAGTGTGATCTGGAGAAATTAAAAAGCAATTTTATCTGATCCTGTGGCACCCCCTCTGAAAATAGAGTAGTGGTTGGTTTAGTACACCCTTGCCTCGAGGTCTGCTTGGTGCATCTTTTGTGCGCTTTCTACTTTAGCGAACAAACTCCTCCTTTTGAGACCTCAACAAACGTTGGTGATGTGGGTGCATGCACTCAGAATTGCCCCTATAGAAAAACATCGGAATTCGATTATTTGGTTTTGAGTTTAAAATCTAAAACCAGATACTTCCCCAGACACTAAGACCTTTCACAGTATTTGGGTCTAGAATTCTGATTTTATATTTTTTTGGTGGGGGAAGGGCAAGAGAGAGAGAGCAGTAGAAGAAAAAGCAGCAGGAAAGTCAGATGTGCCATTCTTCTATATCTACACTGTGTGATGAAAGTGCTCAAGAACCTATGGGGTGAACTACTGCTTTGTGCAGGTTGACAGCAGGTACGTAGCTTCGGTTGATGCTGCAGGTGCAGTGTCACTAGGGCTCAGAGACCTGGGGGTCTACTGAACCCTTATTATTGCTCAATTTCACAGTTCAAACTGCGGACTTGGGCCCCATGTCCTTCCTTGCACTAGGCCCCATTACACACTGGCTACGCCATTGGTTATCAGAGGTGCGCTCCTTCTACTGTGATTGCCACTTCCCTGGTGACAGAGACCCCAGATGCCTTTGGCCTGCTCTCACTGTTTGGCTCCTAGTTGTTGGTCTGGCCATGAAGGTCATTGCATAGTCATCTCTTCTGTGTGTCTGAAAACTTTGTACAAGTCTGTGTGGCCTGACAACTGGCCGTCTACCAAACTGTGGTGCAAATGCTAGCGCAGCAATTTTTTTAGGCATATAGCACAAAACACTTCCTTTGTCCAGATGCAGTAAAGGCAGTGCCTAATTTGAGCCGGTGGTTGCTGGTGGAGTCTACTGGCACTCATTTTTGGGGACTGGCACTTATTTTTCCTCATCAGATATTTACGGAGAACTAGAGAAGAACACACAAAGGGGAAAGAAGGAGGAAGAGAAAGGCGGAAAAACCACCACAAAGGGATTAAGCAAGAACCAGCAGGAGTGAGATAAAGGGGCAGGGAGTATCTAGAAGTGGGCTAAAGAGGCATGAGGTGGATTCAAAATTACGCAGTCCAGATATATGGCACACCAACATTTAGTAGCACCGACCACAAACTTCTGAGCAGAGCTTTGGGCACCGGCACTCATTATTTTTCCAATCAAGCACTGACTGAAGGATAATTCAGTCACAGAAAGATGACTCTCTGTAGACCTAACAAACTATGCTGGCCATCAAAATCCAGAGTAACGTGCATGCTGCTACTGCCCCAACACGTATTAGGGGCATATTATCAAGCACGGCGATAATGGGCTTGATAATATGCCGCACAGAATTCCCATAGAAGCCCATGTTGACACCAGAACATGGGCTTCTATGGGAATTCTCAAGGGCATATTATCAAGACCATTATCGCCGCTTTAGCGGTAGTTTTCTGCCGCTAAAGCGGCGATAATTTTAACGCCGTTTCTTGATAATATGCCCCTTCGTTTTGTAGGTCGCTACATAAAGTTAAACTGGAGTAACCCAAATATTGATTGAAAATGTTTAACTGTAGTTTTATTATATTCTTATTACACTACAAAACTTGAAGTAAGAACTAGAACTGATGAGAGAGTGAATGTATTGTATGTTATTTTAAGTGTGTATTGTATGTCAGTTTTTATACCACACCATCTTCCAAGAGCGGGCTTTGACTGTTGGACCTTGATACCGTCATAGAGTCCATGCTGAAAAAGGAAAACCTGGCAATTCACTGAGCTTGCAGTAGTGTCTAGTTGCTGTTGTTTCATGTACAACAGCAATACATGTCACAAGGATTATCAGCTACCTCTGAGTCCCAGGGACACCAGTAATTAACCTGAGACCTCCCTTCCTTTTCTCTCTTTCCACTTTTCCCTCATCTCCCTAGCCTCCCCTCTTTTCCTGCCGTCAGCCTTTCCTTCTTTTTAACTCATATCTCTTTAATATTTTTTAGTTTACGTCTTTGTCTTCTCAGTCCTTTATCCCTCATCTCTATGCCTTCTCTTGAAACACTCTCCTCCACTGTTTCGTCTTCCTCCTTTACACTTCCTTCTCACTCTTGCATATCTCCCTCCTCTCCCCATCAACAATTTTCTTTCCTCCATGCTCTTTTTCCTCTGCCCTCCCTACTTTCTTTCTACACATCTCCTCCTAGTCTTCATTATCCCACCCTTTTCTTTTCCTTTCTCCACTAGTCCTCTTTACCCTGCTCTCCCTTTGCACTAGTTATTTATTTTCCGTCTTTTCTACTCCTCTCAGTCCATTAGCCTATTTTCATCTCTTTTTTCTCTGCCTCCACCTCTTCTGCTCTTTTTCATGATTCACATTCTCTTCTGTGTTGCTTTTTCCCTTTCCTCTCTTTGCCCTCCTGTCTTTCGTCCCTCACATTTCCACTCTCTCCCCTCTGGCTCTCTTCTTTGTCTCACTCCACTTCTCCACACATTACAACAAAACACCTGCCTCACTACATTGTGTAATATCATACCATATATCTCGATACCACAAACACAACACAACACAACTTAAGTTTGAATAGCACAGAGCATTGCAGGATCAAGGTCCACATAAACCCTAAAAGCCTGTACTACTTCAAGGGGCCTTGCTCTAGACAACCCCTTCATCCTATACCACACCACATCTTGCCACATTTACCCACACTACTCTAAACTGCACATCTATCTCACTTTACACATAACATCACCCTTCCAAACCACATCATTCACTAGTTCACTAAGCGTTCCTCACACCTTCGCTCAACACATCAAATCATGCTACAATATACATTAACACATTCCTCAACCAACCTCAGACTATTGTACCTTAAACACCACACTACATTACATCTCTCCCTCAACATCTGGCTATACCACTTAATACAATAACACTGCCCCTCAGAGTCCAAACAACATCCACAAATAAAACTAGCAAAGCACACCATACAACATCATCAAAGTGAGGTTCTCATATAGTTCACCCATGCTAAGGGGGGTCACAGAAAATTGCGTGCTACACAAAACAAGTAACCCCACAATAACACCTTCTACACATGTTGCATATCCACCACATCATAATGCAGACTACCACTATATGACACACTCCTCCTCAGGACACAGAATCTCAAAACACACCACACAACATCAAATAACCACCGTGTGAGGAGTGCAGTGTAATATATGGTGTGATTGTCTGACCTCATGATATGGACTTGGGTCCAGTCATGCCCGTTTGTTAATCCGTAGCTCAACTCTGGGTAGCGGTGTCTTTGAATAGTCAGGCTTAAACAAAGGAAGAAGTGTAAAGCATTTAGAAGCAACAAAACATAAAAATAAGAAAGTCACATAACAGGAAATAAATCCGTATCTTATTTTTGTAAATCTTTAGACACCAAAAATTAATAAAATCAACCAGAGGGTTCCAGAGATATCGATTTTTAAGTAAATCACTGCTGTTCATGCAAATTTCCAACAAGTATTGGTACACAGAATGTTTGAAAGCTGTGTTCAGCTATTCGGGCCCACTTTAGGAGACCAACTCTGGTAGGGAGGAGGACAAGGGGGCCAGTAAGGAGATGGAAGACAGTTACCGTGTCACTAATGCAGTCTCAAGTCCAGTCCAAGCCCTATTGACTGTCCACCATAGACTTTAACTGAGTGGTCCTGATGCAACGGATACAGGATGTTGAAGATGCTGCACGATGCTGAAGATGCCGTGCCGTCGACAGGGGGCTTCCTGGGGCTACTCCTCTGTCCACGGTTCGGGGTGGGTGAATTTTGCCACAGGCGTTGGTCCTCTTTTGGTTCAGCACAAGGAAACCACTCCAATGACTAGGGGCAACATTTGAGCACTGGGGCTTGGTCTGCCCAGCTGTACGTCGGTGGTTACTGGTGAGCAGGCAATAGTGGCCCTGGTGCTTAAACAGGAAATCAGCCAACTGACTCAGATGTTCTGGAGTTACTTTTCCATAAGCCAGGCACCACAGGCAGAGTCCTTTCTTTGCCAGTCCAAGAATCAGCAGATGCAGTCCAGTGGTTGATGCAGCCTTTTTTGGCAGTTCCAGGGAACAGCAGGACAGTCCTTTTTCAGTCATCTATTCAGTCCAGATGTGATCTGAGGTCTGGGTGTCAGGGGAGGTATTTTTATGAAAACCAAAACAAAGTAAGTATCCAACCCAAGCAAAAATGTCAAAAATTGTTGTCTTAAAGATTAAAAAAACACTACCACATCCAGGTATCCCTTTAATATGGAGGGGCAGTGGTTATTAAACCGCCGAGTCAGGGCGTGACGACATTGAGATGCGCGGGCCATTGGCAACGACACACACCTGAGAGGAATCATCTCCTCTCAGACTCCTTTTAAACCCACTGACTTGCGCTATTCCATCGCTCACGCCATGGGGATTGAGCCAAGTAGGTGAAGAAGCGGGATTGGATCTTGGATGACGTAAGTGAGGGCCGGGATGGCGGGGGCATGCCTTTACGAGTGATAAGGTGGATCTATTGATCTCCTTTACTTAAGCCCTGCTGGTACATTAATATGCTCTCTTCTAACATAATTTGTTTATTTGCATTGTAGTGTTTGACTACAAGATTGGCCCGTCTTGCCAGTCCCCTCGAGCAGTGTGTAGTCGTCCGTGTTCTGATAGGCACCTGCACATAAGTACAACTCACATATGCGTGCTGCACATGTAGTTATATATATAAAGGCACACTTTCTGGCACAATGATTGTGAGTGTGGGGTTACGAGTCCGGACAGGTGTATGTTTTTTTTGTGTATCGAGATATATGCATCCAGCACAAGATGGGTGCACGTATACTTCTATGGAGTTACCGTGATTACGATTTCCTCCTTTGGATCCAGAGAGTGGGTGAGATATTTACATAAGGGGTGAGATAAAAGTGTGGTTGCACTATAATAATACGGCACATTACGAATAGTAATATTGTCTATTTTTGAATTTGTGATGCGCTTTTGAGACTATTGAACATTTGCGCTCCATCTTCAAGGTGCTAATATAGTGGCACTAGCTTTGTTCTATTGAATAAAATAATGAGTAGAATACATGGTAAAAAAAGTTTTAAAAAAAATTTCTAGGTTGGATACCATGTTTTGATAACGCAACAATTAGGATAAGTATATCCAATAGTTGTTCTCGTGATAATTTGAATATTTTTCGGACTATTGTTTTTACACTGTAGGGAGGGACATCCAATTCACCTGTGCCCTGATGAAAGCCATGGACCCATAGGGCCCTAGAGTGGCTAAAACATGTTGGCATACATAGGGTCATAGGACCATTGAATTCTACAGAAACCCGTGCTCTTGTTTTCTTTTAATAACCACTGCCCCTCCATATTAAAGGTATACCTGGAGGTGGTAGTGTTTTTTTAATCTTTAAGACCCCCCTGCCTTTTTCTTTTAAGAGCTCCCTGAAAAACGGTTGAGCCCACCCTGGCCTTTAGGAGCCAGGGTGCCCCTATGATGAAGTATGACACTATTAGAGTGTGTGAGGGGAATTTAACAAAAAGGTTGTGCTCCCATTTATGGTAGTAGAAAACGACAGGTTTTAGACACAATTAGGCCACTACCTTAGGATCAACAATTTTTGAAATTTTTTGCTTTGGTTGGATACTTACTTTGTTTTGGTTACTGTTGGGGAGGACGTATACATTCCCACTTCCGTTGTGGAAGTACCTCTCAACCCTTAAGGCCTTGAGCCAATATTGACAGTGGTATATTTATGCCCAGAAAGAGTACTTGGGGGATGCAGTGGTTACTAGCCAACAGGCTACTAAGAAATTTCCCGTCTGATGACATCTAGCTATCCCAAAGAGCACTATTACGCCAACTACCAAGATGGCAAAATCCCTATCCTGGTGTCTGGGGCTTGGTAGCTCACCCTAGAGGTGTGGCTACCTGAGGGCAACACTCCCATGGAAAAAACGCTTTGGCAACTGGTCTCCCCTGTCTGTTCCCTACGCCAACCTGTCTCCTGGAACAAAAGAGCAGCCCTTCTCGTGTGTGTCCACCATTTTCCCTTCAAATGCGGCTTCCCCTTTGAAGCTTGCCTTTTGGGCTCACATCCTGTGTGGCTTCCTGCCAGGGAGAGGTAACACCTCTTCCAATGGCAGTCGACTATTGTTCTCGTTCCTGGGACTCATTCACTCCTTACCCCAGGAGGGCAGAAGGCTGTCCTCTGACCAGCATATGTGAATGGCCACTGATAAACTTTGCAACAGAGTGACAATTTTATAAAAGTTGCATTCACTCAAAAGTTACATTAAATCTGACTTGGGCAACAAGTAGAATGTAATGTTTATTTATTTATTTTATTTTAAAAGTTTTATTTTTTATTTTAAATGTTTTATATAGCGCTAGCTTGACCCGTAGGTATCAGAGCGCTTTACATACATACTGTAAAGAAAAACAGAGGGAAATTGCATTACATAGTAGGCAGGCAGTAAGGAAGCAAAACGAGGGATAAAAAAAAAACAGCATGGAAGATAAGGTGGTTAACACAGTCCGGTCACCAACTATCCTTGGATGTCAAGAGAGAGGAGTAAACTCAGATATTAAAGTCTAGGTTAGTTGACGTTAGTCAGGAAAGAATTTGTTAAGGAGATGGATTTTCAGGTCCCTTTTGAAACAGGAGAAGGAGGGGTTGCATCTGAGGACTCTAGAGAGAGCATTCCACATCCTGGGAGCGTTGCCAGAGAACGATCGGTATTGTGTGGATATCTTATTCAGTTTCGGAGGAATAAGAAGGAGTGAGTTGGAGCTTCTCAGCGATCTGGATTGACCTGCTCTTACCAGTTTGTTGTTCAGGTAGTTAGGGGCCGGAGAGTGAAGGGTTTTGTGTGTGATGCAGGCCAGTTTGTAAATACACCTCCTTCCATGGGAAGCCAGTTGAGGGAGTTGAGAGCTGGAGTGATGTGATCAAATCTTTTTACTTCACATACGAGTCGAGCGGCCATGTTCAACACTGCCCTTAGAGGGGCTAGGTGAGCTTTTGGAGTCCCTGTTAGGATGGCGTTCCCGTAGTTGATTTTAGAGAGAACTAGGGATTGGACTACTGTCTTGAGGTCATCATGAGGAAGAAAAGGTTTCAATTTCTTGAGGTGTTTTAGAGAGAAAAGAGCACTTTTTGCAGAGTTTTTGATGTTGGCCTCCAAAGATAAGTTCTTGTCAAGCGTAATGCCTAGAGACTTAACTGAGTTGGATAGGACGATGGGGCCAAGTTGAAGGGAGTCTGGGACACAGCCTGTGGTGAGAGATGCGTTGATGATTTTTGTCCAGAAAGGGGAAATGGTGTGGTTAAGTTCTTTTATGATTGTGGATGGGATTACTTTGATACCCTGAAGCACCAACTTCAGTAGTCCCATTCAGAAGTTGGCATAACTGAGTTGTCAGCCTGTAACTCTTTACTTGCCAATGAGGCTACTAGCTATTCCACAGGAAAAATGACAATTAGGGTTTTTACTGTTAGGACACATTAAAATACATGTCCTACTTTATAATATACAGCACCCTGCTTTAGGACTTGACGTGGCTACTATAGAGGTGACATATATATTAAAGAGGAAGGCTGGGGCTTTGCCATTAGTTTAAATGGCAAAGTCAAGTTAGAAGTTTAATAGTGCTCTGCAGTGGCAGGCGGGTAGACATGTTTTAAAGTTATCCCATCCAGGGTGGCACATTAAGTGCTACAGCCCTGGTGGGACACTTTAACTTACAGGTTCTGGATTCCAGTGATTCCATATACTAGGGACTTATAAGTAAGTAAAGCTATACCAATTGGGTAAAAGCCAATCAAGCATATACTTTTAAGGGTCAGAGAACTGGCACTGATGTCTGATATCATGCCTCAATGCACTCTCAGAGTTGAAAAACCAGCAGCATCGGTCCAAAACTTTGGGGTGATCATGCAAAAAGAGACATTTCCTTACATGCAGAACACCAACTTGCCTCAAGTAAGAACTATCAAGACAAGAAAGCTTATTCGAAAAACACATGCTGGATCATGAAAGCTTCAAAAATATACCAGTATCTGAATTAAAAAAACACAATTAAAAGAAATCATTAAAATGAAAAATAAAACACATGAATAAAAACAAGCAGAAACATCACCTTGTAGACAGTACAGTTTCCACAGCTGCATCCTATGTCTTATAACAGCCAATAAATATTGTGACAGAACAACACATGTATACAGGCGTGGAAGCGATTGCAGATAAATAAAAGCTGGGCAGAATTGCACAAATCTGAGTTGTTTTAACAGGGGATAAATAAAAAAATTCTCAGCTCTGTATAAAATAAGCAGAAAAAGAGAATACGAATAGTGCTCTGCTTAGAGACATTGTCGCATGGGCATAGTGCGGAACCAGGCGCCCAGTTATTAATGATAGGAAAGCTCGTTAAATATGAAAGATGTTCAGCTGGAACCGAGTCAGCACAAATCTATGGCATGGATTATATACATTGGCTAGATAAAGTTGCATGTCATGACTGGTCAGAATTAACTGGTTCTTCCTAACCAAGGGTTTCATAAGCTCAGTAGATAGCCTCAAGCCCTCTAATAGAGATAAATATTTTAATTTAAGAGCTTTCCTTTGGATGCTGGTCAAAAGCTCTGGGTGGTCAAAAAACTCAGGGTGGCCAATGTCAACCAAGAAGTCAAGCACAAATTTGAGACAGGGGATTTTAAGTGCAGATGAAGACCTAAGACAGTCCTCTTAGAACTATCATAAAAACATGATTGACCACACTATAGATCACACTGGTATAGCACATCAACGAAACTCCAAATCACGACACATACAACATTGGACTTTCCTTTTACATGTATATAACACATAGGTGTCACCTTTGGTTAGAAGGCAAACCCTGCCTTGAAATCCCACCAATGAGACTGTGCAACAGAAACTGAGAAAGTTCACACAGATGCCAGATAACAGCACATATACAACAACAATTTCCAATCTGGTATGAACCTCATGACCCATCCCACATCCTCACACCTCTCTGGATCACCCTCCATTAGGGCTACATTAGTACACAGGTAGATCAACACTGCAATAGACTGCTAATCCATTGAAAGCATGATTAAAAATGCAGTATGAGCTTAGCGCTGAGCTGCAGTCCATTGACTGCAATGGATAACTTCAACCGCCACCACTACAGCATCAAGAAGGCAAGTACTTGGTAAACACAGTGCTTATGCAAAAAAGAGAAACATAAAATCCCACAATATTTGTTTTTATTGGAAATTCCCAGATTGTTTATAATACAGAGACTGTTAACAACTAGGGCAAATTGTTCCATAAACAGGTATCCTATTTCTGAGTCCACTTTCATAACTACTAAGCTCTACTATCAAGGCTTTGCCATTTCACGGTTCATTAGAGCCAGCATGTTCTCTTTGATGCATTTTATTTGTTGACAGAACAATATTTTTTTTACTTCATGGCTTTTTTGTGTGTTTAGGAAGTGTTTATTGTTTGGATCCTGTAGCCTATCCTAAAAACACAGATACATTCACTAATTCAATTTTCATTTGGTGTATTTTGCTCTAATTATATGTTATTGGATTTAGAAAGTTTTGCTTCCAACGTCACAATGTGAACACATTGGCTTTCTTGGAGAAGAAATGAAAAAACTGGCCCTTTGTGAAAAGAATCTACTATGCAATATTTGTTTGGGCAAGCCTTTTAAGTTCACCACATATTCAATCAAACTTAATTCTCTGAAGGTACACTTTAGCTCTTCTAGTGCAGCGTGTTCAGCAAAGGGGCTTAACTGCCTGCTTCCATATTGTTGAAGCCCAAGATTTTGCTTCATTATTATATTTTCTATTTCTAATTCACACAAAGTCGCCTAACTAGAACCAAACACTTCCCCTAACAAAAGGCCAGGCTATTTGCAGCCTTGCCAAGTTTCCCAGGTGTATATAGGTGCTACAGTCCAGATTTTTTATTTGCATTCTGGGACTTGTGTGCTGATTTATCACATTATAAAATCAGTACTACATGTCCTAGAATGCAAAGAAAATCCTGGACTAGGCTGCTATCCACACGGATCTCCTCGGAAACTTGTCAGCTATGCTTTTGGCCTTGATAATGTTTGTTAATAATGAGCTAAACATACCATCAGTGACTTATTCAAAGGAAAATACACATTTAGAGGCCACTGTGTTTCTTTCCCTGGGTGAAACGTATAGCAGAGCAACCTTCTTATTCCACTGTCTCCAGCAATGTGGCGATGTGGAAATTACAATAAATTCAGGCATTGGTGAGTTCCTATATAAGGTTCTATTCAGATAATCTGTGCTGCCGTGCTCCAACCAGACAGTCGTTGTCAGAATGTGGTCTCTGCATTGACTCAGCTAGAAAGGAAACCTGACCTGGATACGTTTTCCAGCAAGTATCACTGTATCTGATGTGGTCGAGTCAGCAGAGCAGACGAGCCGCAAGGACGTCAAATGACTCATCCATTCTTCATGTCACTCTTTCATTTTTACATAGAAATACAGCTGTTGACATAGACACTGGAAGCAGGGTGCGGGGATGCTGCATCACCCCCAAAATAATCATGCTGGAGTTCAGAAGTTGAATGAGCAATATGGATGCCTTTAAATTTCGCTTTTTATCTTGTCACATTAGCTATATCTTCTGACAAACTTGTACTCGTTGTTTTATGATGGAGATTAATGTTTACTTTTTTTTTTATCTCTGACTGAAACGTGAGAGAGTTTTAAAAAGTTAACTAGTACTCTAAAATTCTTGCCAGCTGATTAGAAGACATAATGCCATCACTGGTTGACCCGGACCAATCAGGTTTCCTCAAGGGCCGCTAGACTCATGATAACCTCCGAAAAATCGCACACATTCTAGAGAAAGTACAGAAAAAGAACATCCCGGAGGTCCTTCTCTCATTGGACGCGGAGAAGGCATTTGACCGAGTCGATTGGGACTTTCTAACGCTGACACTGAAGTGATTCGGGTTTAGAGAAAACGTTTATAGGTATGATTCGGGCCAACTACCACTCCCCCAAGTCTCGAGTCCTGGTAAATGGAGTGGCCTCAGAATTCTTATGTCTTTTGGGGGAACCAGGCAGGGCTGTCTGTTATCCCCCTGCTTTTTGCCCTTTGCATAGAGCTCTTGGCAGAATGGCTATGGGGAAACACAGATATAAGGGGAGTAGCGTTTGGCAGAGCCGAACACAAGATCTCTCTTTGGAGACGATGTCCTGCTCCCCATCACTGACCCAATGAATTCCTTAGCAGCGACCCAAGCGGAGCTAAATCTTTTTGAAAGCTTTCAAAGTAAACCTATCTAAGTCCTTTTTGCTCAGCTTGACACTGACCCTAACTCGGGAAGTGATGGGAGTAAATGAGAAAACCTCCCCCTTTTCTTGCACGGTGTCAAGCTCACCTCCAAACTAACTGATCTATATAAAGCCAACTTTCCTCCCCTGCTGCGGCAGCTTAAATCCGACCTAAACTGATGGGGTTCCGCTTATACGTCATGGACGGGTAGAATCAATGCCATTCAAAGGAATGTCCTCCCGAGGCTACTCCATCTCTTCCAAGGGTTACCAATACAGGTCAAAAGGGAACTATTTGCGGAACTAAAAAAGATGACTATTTACTTCATTTGGCAGGGTCAAAGGGCCTGCTTATACCATCAACTGTTAAGTAAACCACGCTCGAGGGGGGTGGGTGGGGGGGGGTTGGCCCTGCCAGATTTCCTGGGATACTATAGGGCTGCTCAACTTCGGGTGATCACAAAATGGTCCCGCAGAGAATCTGAGAAGCACTGGCTCCAAATGGACCGGCAGATAACAGGCAGAACCATTTGGGACCTTCTGTGGAAACAGAACGAGATAGGCCTCCAAATGCCTTCCTTAGCACCCCCACGGCTACCACCCTCCAGGTATGGGACAACCTCACTAGATCACTGCCCCTGACAACCTTTCCATCCCCATATACCCCCATTCACTTTAATCCGGAATTCCCCCCCGACTCTCCAGGAGGGTCCATTCGAGGAATGGCGTACAGGTGGATGTCTCATGATATTCGACCTATACAAAAAAGGGGAAATACTGTCCTTTGAGGAATGCGAACGACTATTCAAGTTGCTACCTACAGAAGAATACCACTACCTGCAGCTTAAACACTGGGTGCAGCAACCTCAGGTGTGGCTGGCCGCAACCAGAGACTTGCTACTTATCGAGAAATTTGCGCAGTCATGAGCTGCCATGAAGGGGACCAATTCCTATCTGTACTCCCTAATTCAGGCAGTGATCCCGCAAACAACACCGCGGCACCAGAAAGTCTTGGACACTATCTGCACCACCCCCCTAGAGGAGAAGCAATGGAGCTCTCTATAAAAAGACATTCCAAACTTAATTGATCTAAGTTTTTAAGAGAGGCACATTATAAGATAATGTACGAATGGTATCTACATCCTCAGAAACTACACATAATATTCCCTAACACTTCAGATAGATGCTGGAGGAGTTGCAGGCTTTTGGGAGGCTTTCGCCACATCTGGTGGGACTGCCCCCCTATTCAGCCATTCTGGAAGGAAATACTTTCCCAAATCAAACTGATCCTGGGCTACCCAATCCCAGTCACTATAGAGCACACTCTCCTGGGGACCCAAGACCACAGGTTGAAATATCAAACGCAAGGGGATCGATCCAACATGTGCCTGTGCCTTGGTGCTGCCACAATGACAATAGCCACAGCATGGAAGAAGGCGGAGGTCCCTTCCCTCACTCAATGGCATGCTAGATTATGGCGCGCACTAGCCATGGAATGAATGGTATATATAGTGGATGACTCCAGAAAGGGGTTTGACTATATCTGGTCCCCACTGGTGGAGTATCTGTCAGAGGGCTTACCCTTATTTGCTTGTAACCCCAGATGGAGATCCCCTCACCTCTTTCACAGCTAATAGATTGGGGACTCTTTCCCACAGGTCGTAAGACGAGACTGCCTTGAGCCCAGCCCCCCCCCCCTCGACCTGACCCTGCACTCGGCCAGATCCGTTACATAACCACCATGATTTGATTGTTCAAGTTTTGAAGTTCAATGTTGGGGTAGGGTGCATGAGCGCCAATCAGCATCCAGTCCCGCTTCAATGTAAGTTCGATATGGGTAATTTGGCAATGTCATGAAGAACTTGATTGGGACACAAATGTTAAGAATTAAGCTAGGCTGAGACCTCGGAAACAAGCTGTATGTTCTTTTGTGATCTCTGTAACTCTTGGCCTATACACGGTGCTTGATGCATCTGCAGTTTCCTTTGTAATGGTTTAAAATCAATAAAAGGATTTTGACATAAAAAGTGAACCATGTGGCAATCTTGCTGGAGTACAGGGACTGTGAAAGGAAAGGCTGTTACACACAACAAAATGTAAATACCTGGATATGAAATTGACAAATATTTCAAACTTTATCTGCCATTAGGAAAGCACAAATAAAGCACATTTTTAATTCCGATATGTGATGGAATCAAAGATTTTAATGGGATCAAAACAAATCAATACACTTGGTGAGGCACAAATGATAAGTATTTGCCATACCCATTTTCTACACATTATGGTTTGTGTGTTTTATTGGTAAAACTACATGTCTATGCAAATTTAGTTTACATTTAGATGAAAAATGTGCCGTCTGTAAATGACAGTGTACCACCACACCATGCTTTAGTAATATATTTGTGTGCTCCAAAATGCACCAGGACCTACATACTGTGCCCTTACCACTCTTCTTCTGATTCAGCGTGACTCAGTTGCTGAACGTTTTCTTAGTGTGACACTTGGCTGTTTCTTAATTCCTATAATTTAAGTGATGTAACATTGATGGGAGCACCCCTGCTCTGAAAAGTGTTACAGCAGCAGTTGCTGTGGAGGCAGAGACGATGCATCATGCAACCATCTTATCCTCAGAGATTTGCAGTGGACACCCGTCAACTGCTCATAGTCTGCTCATAGTCTGGCCAACATAAATAATGCTTGCAGCCTTGCCTCAGTGAAGGGTGAGCAGGTGAATTCTGGTGCTGGTTTGGACGCTGACACTGGTCTTCTGCCCCATCCCCTCGTCGTCTATCACCCATCTGTGCGGAAGGCAGTCGGAGTGCTTGTGAGCAGCAGTGTCCCCGTATGGATCTCGGCCCAGCTTGGCTCCCATATTCTGCCAGTCAGTGGAGGCCGGCATGGCTCGTGGGGAGGGCAGGTCGCAGGTGGCACGGGGGGAGAGTTGCATAGGGGGGTTACGCAGGGTCACGCATATTTCAATAAATAAATCAATAAACTTACCGTTGCGCCGGGTCCCGTGTCTCCGCTCCAGCTCTACTTTGCTTATAGCCAGGCCCCACTGACCAATCACAATGCTGCAATGCGGTGTTGTGATTGGTAGGCACCTAAGCTTCCCTGATCAATCATAACAGTGCAATGCAGCATTTGTGATTGGTTTTGAGCGTCCTGGTTGGACGCTCAACCAAGGAATGGGAGACTGGGCTTGTTCTCCATGCAGACTGTAATGCAGCCTGCATGGAGAACGGGGAAAGTGCGCATGACTAGTTTGGGTGGCCTGAGAGGGCAGAGCAGCCACATCCCACCCACCCGCCCGCACACACGCACGCCCGCCCGTAAAGTAGCAGGAAGCAGCATAAAATGATAATAACGCAAAGTTATTTTCATTTTATGTTTCTGCTTCGCACAGCTTAAAAGCAGTGGGGCGACGCTCCTACGCCATACCAGAGGAGCCTCTGCTGCTGCCAGTATTTGCCGACACTCCTGCTCTTGTTGTGTGGGTGGCAGTAGCGGTTGGAGTTTGTCCGTCCTCCTTTTGGCCTTTCTCTCTCCGCTCACACTCATCACCCGGCATTAGTACTAGTGGCAACCAGCAATGAAGGTCACCAGTGAGTGGCAGGTAGTTGTGTTTGGGTGTATTGTGCCTGTTTTTGGGGGGTTGGGGGTATAGACAGTGGGTGGTAGAGGGCCGGCCCTGGAACCAGACGTGCTCTAAACTCTACTTAAGACATGTTGTCTGTGGCACTAATCAATGCGTGACCCTGTGGGGTGCCGGGTGAAGGTGGCTGTGATATTGCTGACACAGCTAGCAGCAGTCGCTGGATAGGGGTTGAATTGAGCTCGTTTTGGGACTATTTTACTGCCTACTGGATATTGGATATACGACTCAGGATAAATAAAAAAATAGAATGACTATAACATGACAATTAAAAAGCTAAGAATTGAGGAAGTGATAAGGAGGAGTGCAATCTATTAAGAGAAAATCCCAGCATATCGACTCTTTAGAAGGTTCATCCTCCATACCCGTATTGTTTCCAAAACGGATTTCCGCACCACTAGGAAATGATAATGAGGAGAAAGCTGGTAATGATAAAGTAACTACTATCCAACATGGCTTCCAAGCCACTGTAATGACTGATTTCTCTACAATAGTTCTTTCAGTTAAGGGAATAAGCACAACTACATCAGATGGAGAGGTCTATTCTCCCCCGATGGATATCTCTCTTCAGGTAATTTCTTCAGATTTTACTCTTTCGGATATTAATGTGAGCCAGTTACCTCCAGCCGGTAGGAACACTCCAGTGAAAGAAACGCTGGAGCTGTGTGACAGCTTGCTCAGTAATAACTCTGATGCATTCTGGGAGGATCTAGCTTGTTCTCCTCAATTTGCTCTTTTATCCTCTTTTTATCCGTTCAGTGTTTATGTTCACCTCTCCGAGGCTATGAAAGCTCCATACTCTGAAAATACAAACAGGAATTTTAAATTCTTTCACAAGTCAAGCTGTTCTTCCATCAACATATAGTATGGGCAGGAAAGTCGAAGTTCAAATGGCCATGGACTCAACAGAAGCAGTTCCACATACAGTTGGAAATCTTGGTAATATATCATCAGCAACCCGAGTGAGAAAAATAAAATCAAAAGGAAGAAAGAAGAACGTGAAAGGAACAGTTTATTACCTTTGGAAATTATTTTCAGAAACTTCAACAACACAGAAGTCGCCTTCAGGTCGATCCCCTCTCACTAACTTTCCAATCTTTAATGCGCATAAATTTACCAGTAACAGAGTAAATCTTCTTTCAATACCTCAAGCTCCACTCTCCCAAGAAGAAGATCCTCTGAGAATGGCTGATAAGGTTAGAACAAAGAAACGAGGGAAAAAAGACAGAACAATTAGAAAAATTACTGACAGAAGCTCCTGAAGAATAAAATAAAACGCACAAATCGAAAAAAATAGCCGGTCTATAAACAAATCAATAGCCGGTCTATAAACGAAGCGACTGGGAAAACTACATAATCCTTTTCTTGCCAAAAGGTATATGTTTTCTCTCCCCCTCTCCCTACCTAACCTGTGGGTAACTAGGAGTGTTACTTCTGCACGCACCAGTATTCTCCAAGCCACAATTATTGGGGAAAGGTTTTCCATCTTTGAGCTCTGAGCCAGCAGTAAATGTAAATTCTGAGCCAGGGAACTCTTTACAGCACCCATCGAGGAGTGGAGATTATCGATCTTTTTCTGAATGATAAAAACCCCTTGAACATACAAAGAATAAAAGGGGTCCTTAGCAGCATTCCTCAGTTGGCCTCGCTCTCCTCATCTAATATAACACTGGTTTCATTCCCAAACAAGCATTGGCATAGCCAATAGGTCTCGCCTTTGGGACCTAATAAGTGTTTAGCCATGCAACAGTTGCATAACTAAACACTCATAAGGTCCCAAAAGCGAGACCTATTGGCTATGCCAAGTGGCCATGCGGCCGCGAAAGTGAAAGTGATTGCGATCAAACATCAAAGCGGCCATGAAAGTGAAAGTAATCGCGGTAAAAGTGGCGCGCGCACCCGCGCACATGCACTGTAGCTCTAGGCTGGCCTGGTAGCACTTTTTGGAGCCCTCTCAATAAGTCTCGCCAGACCAGCGCATGCGCTGGGTCAGGCGAGACCTAAAAATCATCACGATTGTACTATTGCTCATGTAGAGTTTTGTTATAACTTGATTACCTCTATAGCCCTGCAAGATTGGGAAAGATTGTATGAAAATGGGTTTGACGTCGGAGGTATAACCTTATCTCCTTTACTGCAGCAGTCATTGTTTGAGCACTCTTCTTCCTCTACTTCTCTTGAAAGTGATGGTATATTCAATAAAGGCCGTACTGATACAATTACCATACAAGTCGACCAAGCAGGAAGAATAATAAGAAACTAGAATTCATCGGCATGGGCCAACAAAAACGCAGAAGGAACATGGTCTTCTCTTTTTACAAAATTGAACGAAAACAAAGCAAACAAGGTCTCTTAGCTCCATTTTTAGGGATAGCTTAGGGATAACTTCCTGGAACCAAGCTGGTCTGAGTACCGACAAACGTAAGAGCTGTATACACTCTGACCCTTCAATGATTTGTCTCAAAGAGACTTGGTCTATAACCCACTTTAACATTTCAAATGTTTACACAATTGATGCATAGGGTTTTAGTGGAACATTTTATAGTATTATCACTCCCTTGCAACAATGTACAGTGTATTAAGATTAAACTACCTAAAATAAGTCAAAACTCTGCAAATAATAATTTATTATTTATCGTCTATGTTCCCCCTGGATCCTATTACAATTCTTTTTAAATGAAAAT
The DNA here is from genome assembly GCF_964204655.1 of Triturus cristatus. NCBI lineage: Eukaryota > Metazoa > Chordata > Amphibia > Caudata > Salamandridae > Triturus > Triturus cristatus. The sequence continues at coordinate 314,301,885 of NC_140586.1, read as the reverse complement.
TTTCAGACTCATTGAAACCCCTCTACATTCAGAAGAGTTTGCTCAGATGATCATAATGGGAGACTTTGATGCAAAAATATCCAATGAGGCACTAAGTGCCCACAAACATGAGAAATTAGATGACGCTCGGAATATCATGTAGTCAATCCTCCCTCCCAATCAAACGGCGGATAAATGGGGTAGTCTGCCTTTAGACCTGGTATCAGGTATAAATGGGGTGATTCTAAATGCGAAAGTGGACAGGAGCATCCCGGCATCATTTATGAGAAAGGATATATCTGGATCTTCTATTATTGATTATATTATTGCTTGCTATAATTCATTCCACAAAGTCTCATCACTCCAAGTGAATTTCACCCACGGCTGTAACCATGCAATGCTCAATTTATGCTTTGAGACACCTTACCAACTGACCTCGTCTTGGTTATAAAACAATGGAAAATGCAGGGCTCTAAAGCAGGGATGAATTATTTGCACAACCTCATTCAATAAATTGCTCTTAAATTGAAAGGAGATCCAGTCAAGATCTTTGAAGACACCCTATTGGAAGTGGCGCAATAGATTTAAAGAATAACTCAAACAATAAAGAAAGAAATAATCTCCTCTAAAGATTTGAAAGAGGCAGAACTTTCTTGTAAATTAAACAAGCTCATTCACCAACAGTTTTCTGATCCATCAGTCTTCAGAGGTAAGGAAATACAAGCACTATGGAATAAAATGGGGAAAATCCGCTCTGAACTCAACAAAAAAGCAGCCGACTTAAATTGGCTGGGTCTGCAACAAGCGATAAAGATAAAAAATTGCAAATCTTTTTGGTACCTAGTCGCTAAGTTCACAGGTAGTAACCAAGCCCCCTCTGCAATTCCAGTTTCTCCTTCTGAATGGATCGTCTACTTTACTGCCTTATATGCAAAAAAACACACAGCCTCAACACAACACGAGCTGACTATGTTATCTACAGCAAAAACTACTATGCTATGGACAATCAGCAAATAAGTCCCCTGAAGGAAAAACATAAAGTGGGTCTAATAAACTAAGTAAGACTATCAGCAGCTAAGGGTCTAGATGGCATTCCAATAAAAGTGATGAAGAACAACCCAGAAATCAGGAGTAAATTCTTAGTACGTCTTTTTGCATCATGCTATGTTATGGGACTGCAGGAAAGTAGGATATGCTTCTTATGGTTACCCCCACTTTTTGCATGATGTTCTATTGTTTTCGACTAGTCTGACAGGGATCCTGCTAATCAGTCTATCTGCTTTCTCCCTAAACCGTTATGACATGTAATTAGGTACACTCCAGATTGGATACTGGGGTACCCTTGTCAGTCCCTAGTGTATGGTACCCATGTACCCTGGGCATAGGTACCCCAGAGGCCTCCCATGGGCTGAACCATGTATTATGCCACCTATGGCCTGCCATTGTAGCCTGTGTAAGTTCGCGCATGCACCACTTACTTAAGATATAGGTTTACTATATTTAAGGGTCACTACACTTAAAACCTATAAGTCACCCCTAGAGCAGGCCTTGACAATCCTGAAGGCAGGGTGCTTGGTCCTAAGTGAGAGGGGGCCACTTCGCTGGACCTCGTTTGGGCCCGACTTTGCTTCCTCTCAGTCCAAAGCATCGTCTTTGCCTGTGCACCATACAGGCTCCATGTAGGACCTGTGGAGCATCAAGGACAACTGAAGATATCTTATTTTGAATTAAGGAACTGCGGGCACCACATCTCAACTGACCAGTCTGCTGCTCCTGGGCTTCTACGGACTCTGGCTCCAGCAACACAGGAGGTGGGTTTCCAAGTCTCTGGCGGTCCGAGCTATCATCTTACTAAGTTTGAGGTCAGAATCCCTTGTGGGGGCTGCAATACCCGTCTCAGATTGTATGCGCAGAATTTGTCTCTCTGTAAATATTGTTAGATTGTTGTGTATGATTATTGTTTTATCCCTTTATTGACACTTTATGTAATGTGCTGCTATTTTGCACATATATATATATTACCTACTGGCGGTCGCCAGTAGGTAGTTATAGTTAGGACCTATTTTCCATAGGAAATCCGCAACATTCTATTCCCAATAACTTTGGCGCCGATTGACGAATCTTTGCGAAATTTTCAAAACTTTTGGGCAGCTCCGGTCCGCTCCTATCCTGAAAGTCTCGGGATGATTCGTGTAGTGGGGGCCGAGAAAAAAGGGGGGTCCCAAAACGTGTTTTCCCCATGCAAATTCCCACAGGACCTTTAGCCGCAGCTACAGCCCGAACTGCTGAACGGAATTACACCAAATTTGGCAACGAGGTAGTTCTCAGTTCAGACTCGTGCCTTTTGCTTAAATGGTGTCAATCTGTTCAGTAGTTCCTGAGAAAATTACAGTTAAAAGTACATATAGATCTATGGCCGCGCTGGATCAGCGCACCCTGAGCGCACCCTCCTGATCACGTGCTGAATGCTAATTGGCTGTCAAGTTGTTGTCAACATTCGAAACCAGGAACTGCTGGCAGCCACTTTGTGCCTCGGTAGAAGCGAGGCTGAAGAAGTCTGTGGAATAAGTGTGCAAAACGTATAAAGGGGGCAGGGTAGAAATACCCTGACCCTCTAGACCTGCTTAGGGGTCCCAGAAGGACTCCCAGGGCCACCCAATTTTTTGGGTGCGCGGATCCTGCCGTAAAAAAATAAATAAATAAAACAGCTGTTTTTATAATTAGCCCCTGGGGGGGCCAAATCCCTGGGGGCAAAATTATTAAATTTAAAGGGGGCCTAGAGGTGCCCCCCAGCCCTGGGACCGCCACCCCCCCGGGCTACAAAATAAATTGGGAGGGGCTCGAAAGCCCCTCCCAGTATAATTTGTTGGGGGGGCTCAACGGCCCCCCAAGCCCCGGGGACCACCACCCCCCAGGGCTTTATGTATCGAGGGAGCCCTCGAGGGCCGTGGGGAACGCCACCCCCCAGGGCCGGCTCTTGCAGTGTTCTGGGGTGCCCACCCCCAGGACACTGTTGTTTGCTATGAGAGGGCGGGAGTCTCCCGCACTCCCATTGCAAACTTGGTTTGGCAGTGGATTGCGGGTGCGCAAGTTATAGTTAGCTGAACTAACTATAACGGAGGAATTTCAATGGTTTTGTACGAGTGAAATGTCCAGCTTACTATAACACCCCTAAAACCTATGGTTTTTTCAGTGAATATATATATATATATATATATTTTCATTCAAAGTGCCCTGCAGCATCGGGATGGCACACGACGGCGCTCTGCCATGCGGCTATTCAATGCAGATTGCCTTCTTGCTCTGTTTTCAAATTAATGCTGCCAACGCGTTTCAGGGTATTCAAACCCCTTCTTCCTGGGCTTTAAAAAGGACAGCTGAAGCTCGCAGTTCTCAATTTCCGGCTTCTTATTTATTGGTATTTCCGCCACAGAGGGCGTGTGCTCAGTGCGATATTTATTAGAATGCACGATGGGACATGAAGTCCTAGCGAGTATTAATACACCTTTAGGTAAGTTCAGATGTCCTTTTTACATTTAAAAGTCTCATTATTTCCTATAGTAGGTTGCAAAGCAATTCGGCATGCTTAATTAGCATATAGAACGTCGTGCTGAAAGTCCTGAGCAGTGCAGAACCAAAGCCTCACCAAGCTGGTTTTTCCTTCCTTTCCCAGCTGACGATGGTGCTCTATCCCCACGGTCAGGCTGCCGTGTCTCATATTTTCATTCAAAGTGCCCTGCAGCATCGGGATGGCACACGACGGCGCTCTGCCATGCGGCTATTCAATGCAGCTTGCCTTCTTGCTCTGTTTTCAAATTAATGCTGCCAACGCGTTTCAGGGTATTCAAACCCCTTCTTCCTGGGCTTTAAAAAGGACAGCTGAAGCTCGCAGTTCTCAATTTCCGGCTTCTTATTTATTGGTATTTCCGCCACAGAGGGCGTGTGCTCAGTGCGATATTTATTAGAATGCACGATGGGACATGAAGTCCTAGCGAGTATTAATACACCTTTAGGTAAGTTCAGATGTCCTTTTTACATTTAAAAGTCTCATTATTTCCTATAGTAGGTTGCAAAGCAATTCAGCATGCTTAATTAGCATATAGAACGTCGTGCTGAAAGTCCTGAGCAGTGCAGAACCAAAGCCTCACCAAGCTGGTTTTTCCTTCCTTTCCCAGCTGACGATGGTGCTCTATCCCCACGGTCAGGCTGCCGTGTCTCATATTTTCATTCAAAGTGCCCTGCAGCATCGGGATGGCACACGACGGCGCTCTGCCATGCGGCTATTCAATGCAGCTTGCCTTCTTGCTCTGTTTTCAAATTAATGCTGCCAACGCGTTTCAGGGTATTCAAACCCCTTCTTCCTGGGCTTTAAAAAGGACAGCTGAAGCTCGCAGTTCTCAATTTCCGGCTTCTTATTTATTGGTATTTCCGCCACAGAGGGCGTGTGCTCAGTGCGATATTTATTAGAATGCACGATGGGACATGAAGTCCTAGCGAGTATTAATACACCTTTAGGTAAGTTCAGATGTCCTTTTTACATTTAAAAGTCTCATTATTTCCTATAGTAGGTTGCAAAGCAATTCGGCATGCTTAATTAGCATATAGAACGTCGTGCTGAAAGTCCTGAGCAGTGCAGAACCAAAGCCTCACCAAGCTGGTTTTTCCTTCCTTTCCCAGCTGACGATGGTGCTCTATCCCCACGGTCAGGCTGCCGTGTCTCATATTTTCATTCAAAGTGCCCTGCAGCATCGGGATGGCACACGACGGCGCTCTGCCATGCGGCTATTCAATGCAGCTTGCCTTCTTGCTCTGTTTTCAAATTAATGCTGCCAACGCGTTTCAGGGTATTCAAACCCCTTCTTCCTGGGCTTTAAAAAGGACAGCTGAAGCTCGCAGTTCTCAATTTCCGGCTTCTTATTTATTGGTATTTCCGCCACAGAGGGCGTGTGCTCAGTGCGATATTTATTAGAATGCACGATGGGACATGAAGTCCTAGCGAGTATTAATACACCTTTAGGTAAGTTCAGATGTCCTTTTTACATTTAAAAGTCTCATTATTTCCTATAGTAGGTTGCAAAGCAATTCGGCATGCTTAATTAGCATATAGAACGTCGTGCTGAAAGTCCTGAGCAGTGCAGAACCAAAGCCTCACCAAGCTGGTTTTTCCTTCCTTTCCCAGCTGACGATGGTGCTCTATCCCCACGGTCAGGCTGCCGTGTCTCATATTTTCATTCAAAGTGCCCTGCAGCATCGGGATGGCACACGACGGCGCTCTGCCATGCGGCTATTCAATGCAGCTTGCCTTCTTGCTCTGTTTTCAAATTAATGCTGCCAACGCGTTTCAGGGTATTCAAACCCCTTCTTCCTGGGCTTTAAAAAGGACAGCTGAAGCTCGCAGTTCTCAATTTCCGGCTTCTTATTTATTGGTATTTCCGCCACAGAGGGCGTGTGCTCAGTGCGATATTTATTAGAATGCACGATGGGACATGAAGTCCTAGCGAGTATTAATACACCTTTAGGTAAGTTCAGATGTCCTTTTTACATTTAAAAGTCTCATTATTTCCTATAGTAGGTTGCAAAGCAATTCGGCATGCTTAATTAGCATATAGAACGTCGTGCTGAAAGTCCTGAGCAGTGCAGAACCAAAGCCTCACCAAGCTGGTTTTTCCTTCCTTTCCCAGCTGACGATGGTGCTCTATCCCCACGGTCAGGCTGCCGTGTCTCATATTTTCATTCAAAGTGCCCTGCAGCATCGGGATGGCACACGACGGCGCTCTGCCATGCGGCTATTCAATGCAGCTTGCCTTCTTGCTCTGTTTTCAAATTAATGCTGCCAACGCGTTTCAGGGTATTCAAACCCCTTCTTCCTGGGCTTTAAAAAGGACAGCTGAAGCTCGCAGTTCTCAATTTCCGGCTTCTTATTTATTGGTATTTCCGCCACAGAGGGCGTGTGCTCAGTGCGATATTTATTAGAATGCACGATGGGACATGAAGTCCTAGCGAGTATTAATACACGAAACGCGTAGGCAAATGAAATAAATGTTTCCTGACATGCCGAGGTTCGTTTCCATGATTAATACCGGAAGGTGACATGTGCTGGGAGTGCGAGTTCAAAGCTTTTGGGCATTTGGATAAAAAAATGATTTACACGGCGCCCTGCCGTGGAACTCGCACCATCTTACGAATGAAAAGAGGCTGCGCAACATTGAACTTTGCCCCATTGCGATCAGCGCAGCAGATGCGGATTCAGTCAACTTACCTGACATCGTGGAGCCCACTAAAGGTGTCTTAACTCAATTTAATGCTGCAGAACTTCAAAACTGGCACGGAACCCACTGTGGGTGTTTCAATTGTATTTCCCAGGACCACAAGTCCCTGCATGCACCAGACAGAAACAGCGTAATGAACGTGGCCCACTAAAGGCAGCAGGTGCAAGCAATGAGGAAAAATCCACAAAGCCAGTTTTCAGCAGGTGCCCAGGAAGAAGAGGCTGCTGCCTCGAAACGCGTAGGCAAATGAAATAAATGTTTCCTGACATGCCGAGGTTCGTTTCCATGATTAATACCGGAAGGTGACATGTGCTGGGAGTGCGAGTTCAAAGCTTTTGGGCATTTGGATAAAAAAATGATTTACACGGCGCCCTGCCGTGGAACTCGCACCATCTTACGAATGAAAAGAGGCTGCGCAACATTGAACTTTGCCCCGTTGCGATCAGCGCAGCAGATGCGGATTCAGTCAACTTACCTGACATCGTGGAGCCCACTAAAGGTGTCTTAACTCAATTTAATGCTGCAGAACTTCAAAACTGGCACGGAACCCACTGTGGGTGTTTCAATTGTATTTCCCAGGACCACAAGTCCCTGCATGCACCAGACAGAAACAGCGTAATGAACGTGGCCCACTAAAGGCAGCAGGTGCAAGCAATGAGGAAAAATCCACAAAGCCAGTTTTCAGCAGGTGCCCAGGAAGAAGAGGCTGCTGCCTCGAAACGCGTAGGCAAATGAAATAAATGTTTCCTGACATGCCGAGGTTCGTTTCCATGATTAATACCGGAAGGTGACATGTGCTGGGAGTGCGAGTTCAAAGCTTTTGGGCATTTGGATAAAAAAAAAAAAAATATATATATATATATATATATATATATATATATATATATATATATATATATATATATATATATATATATATATATATATATATATATATATATATATATATATATATATATATATATATATATATATATATATATATATATATATATATACACATATTTATATATATATATCACAAAGTCAGCGCTCCTTCTGACCGCAGGGGACCCAAGAGAGGTGGTGCATACGCCGGCGGAGTACGCCGGCTGTAAATATGTCCAAAAAAGTCCCAATCAATGCGCTCCTAGTGAATCTCTATCCTTTTTAGTTTTTCCAATTTGCATAATTTTTCATCCATAGGTTGTATCTGAGCAGTCTCCACATTAGTAGCCACCCTTGGCTGTCTTCTTGTGAACATTGCCCGTGCTGCTACTCTCCTCTCATCTTCTTCTTCCATGGTGCATCCACCTATGCGATAGCTATGGTTACAGAGTGGAGTCCCTCTTACCCCTGTGCAATCACAGGTTCCTCCTGCCGCGTGATGACTTTTTCAGCATATACTGAGACATAAGACAGGTAAGACCCACTCTGTAACCATAGCTATCGCATAGGTGTACTCTATCTATTGCCCAAACTACACAAGGACCCCATTAATCCACGTGGGCATTCTATTGTATCATCTAGGGGGAGTGTCATGGAGCATGTTTCCAAATATGTAGACCATTTTCTCAGGGATTTCGTAACCAATCTGCCCAGTTATGTCAGGGACACTAAACAAATTACAAGGTTTACAGTGGGATGAGAATCTTTTGCTCATTACATTAGATGTACAATCTTTATATACCATCATTAATCACCAGCAAGGCCTTGAGGCATGTAATAATTTTCTGAAAACCAGACAAATTCATTTTAGAGAACACAGCAAGATGATATTGGACATGATGGAGTTCTGTCTTATTAATAACATCTTTCTGTTCAATGGTATCCTGTACAGACAAACCACCGGTACTGCGATGGGTTCTTGCTTCGCTCCCAGTTTTGCGAATCTCTTTATGGGGTGCTGGGAGGAAGAAGTATTTGCTGACCCTGTCTGTGCGGGATACCTGGAACATGTGACAACATGGATGCGCTACATCGATGATTTATTCATTATATGGAAGGGCACTGAATCTGAAGCCATCAAATTTATTGAGCAACTCAATATTAACAACTATAATATTGTCCTTTCAGGGAACATTAGCAGCACCATGGCAGAGTATCTAGATGTCAGGCTTGACATCAAAGACAATACAATATGCTCTACTCTCTTTAGAAAATCCACCGCAGGGAACAGCATTCTCCATGCCCTCAGCAGCCAACCCAATACTCTCAAATGGAGTATCCCCTACGGAGAGCAGCTGAGGGCAAAAAGAAATTGCAACACTGAGGCAGCCTACCAACTAGAGAGTGCACACATGCTAGATCGCTTCAGAGCCAGGGGATATCCCAATTGGGTATTACGTAGAGCCAAAGAAAGAGTCGATGGGGTCTGCAGAGCTTCCACTATCTCAGAGAAATCTCCTGAAATCAATGAGGACAGTGAGAACAATGCCAGGATTATTATGACATACAATTCTGAGTCTAACAGTATACATAAAATCCTGACTAAGAATTGGGAGATTCTCAAGTGTGATACTATCATTGGAGACAGTATGCCGATCAGCCGGAGCTCTTGGAAGATGGGCGCTCGTCGAGTACTGATGACTGCACTCTAAATATCAAACCAAACTTCCTCGCATTCACCAAGAAGTCGAGCACACACGGGGTTTCAGGAAGAGCTGCTTTTATTGGACCTCCGGCATGACGCGTTTCGTTATGTAAACTTCCTCAGATGCCGCTAATCTCAACAGGTTTTCCCGCCCTCCTTTTGAATCGTCAATGCCCCTCTTCGATTGGCTGAGGCATCGCGGGCAAATCAGGATAGACAAACTTGACACTGCAAGTCCGTCCAGAACAGGCGACCTTGGTAAGTACAGCCCCAGTGGGCGGTGTCTGCTCCTTTCTCATGCTCTGCCATTTGTTGTTGACGAATCCTCGCGAATTGTTCAAAATAGGTGGGGCGCTCCGCTCCGCTCCTACCCTGAAAGTCTCGGGGGGATTCGTCAAGCGGGGGCTGAGATAAAAGGGGGGTCCCAAAACACGTTTTTCCCATGCATTTTTCCATAGGACCTTTAGACACAGCTACAGCCCGAACGGCTGAACAGAATTACTTGAAATTTGGCAGAGAGGTAGTCCTCAGGTCAAGGAAGTGCCTTTTGTAGGTTTGGTGTAAATCTGTTCAGTAGATTCTGAGAAAATAGCCTTTAAATCAATATATATATCTGAGCCAGCGTACGGTGCGCTTACGGTGCGCTTACCGTACGCGTACGGTGGCGTGCGCGAGCGCGATTCTGATTGGTTGTTAGATCTTAGTAAACATTCGAATCGGTCGAAACCAGGAAGCGGCGGCCGCCATTTCGTGTGTTTCACTCAGAAAAAAAAGAGTGATATCTTTAAAAGGGGGCAAGGGAGAGAGTTACAGACCCCCTAACATTTGTAAGGGGGTCAAAGAAGGACAGAAAAGTACAAAGAAAACATTTATTGATTTTAAAAAAAATCACGGGGTACACGTACAGTAAGCTTAACATACGCGTACGGTAGAAAAAAAATAAAATAAAAGAAATGAAATGCAGATTTAAGAGTTTAGATATTAGGGGGCTCTAAAAAGAGCCGTTGTGTTTATGAAGTGATTTTTTAGTGGTACCTACAAGTAAGTACCGATGCAGAGTCTAAGGTTCAAGAGGAAGACTCTGTTCCCTTCATCAGTGAAGTGCACACCATCTCCTCTATAAATGTCTTGCATGTCGTAACGCAAGTTGTTGTGGTAAATGGAACCCATACCATAGTCACGGAGGAAAGCAGAAACAGATTTGTTGACGTGCTTTCTTGCTTTGTCAATCTGTGGACAGAAATGATTGGACCAGTTCCATTTTTGCCTTTGGCATATGTTAGAAAACACAAAGGCAGTTTTAGGGAAAAGTGAAAACAGTTGTGCAAAGGTGTCCTTCATAAGCATTTCCAGACCTACCCCAGTCAAAGTGCCTAGGTCATTGCCACCACAGTGCACTATTATGAGGTCAGGGTGTTGGATTTGCATGAAGGATTTCACCAATGGCATCAATTGGTGCCACTTTAACCCTCTCTGACCAATCCATTTAATGTCTACATTTGGCAAAGCAAGGTCTCTCACCATATCTGTTTTCTCTGCATACTTTTCACTCCAGAAGACATAGCTGTGCCCTACAATCCACACTGTGAACATCTTCAAAGGAGAACTGGATGCACTCAGGAGGTGTAATTCAGTAGAATGGTAAAAAGAAATGAAAGACAGTTTGGAAATGGGGGCATACATATTTTTTTTATAAAAAAAAGAACTGATTGGCTGTTTCATACCATTCTACAATAAAAACTAGGCTGTATGTGTAAATTAATAGAAGCATGTTTTGTATTGGTACAGAAAAATGTGTTACCAAAGAACAGTACTATGGATTTGCTGTTAGGTTTGAAAAGTCAAGCACTCTTGCTCTTTGGAAATGAAACATTGTTTGGTGAACTTCTGACCTAACTCCACACAGCAGTGTTCCATGAGCTGTTGCTATGGTAGCAGGCAGAAGTCAAGTTGGGGGAAGGGTACTAGGCAGAAGTCAAGTTGGGGGAAGGGTACTTTTGGAAAAGGGTTGGTTTTCAACCAATAGAAATGTGTGATTACATTTGAAAAAAAGGGGGAAGCACTGAGATTTGAAATTAACATGTATATGTGTGGAAAAAGAGAGGGAAAGTTTGCCATTATCTGGTTCTGCTGAGAGGAGAGAGGTGTAAAGAACAGAGATCCTGGCTCTGATAATCTGCTGTTTGAGTGCCACATTTCTTTCACAACTAACTAATTTTAAAGGTGAGTTTAGAGTTTGAGAGGGGATGTATATGGTAAATTAAGAAATGAATAATAGAAATGGAATTCCTTTTGTTGAAGTTGTGTTTATCATTTTCTGTTTTGGGAGAAATTTAAATGTGAGGAACATGTAAAATAATATGGACTATGTTTTCACGATAAATTAAGGTGTACTGGTATAAAGAAGGAATACTTTTAGGGTTTGAGGTTGCACTCAGTAATGAAAATACATTCAGCATTACTAAGGCTGGTTGCCCTTGCTGGAGTGTAGTCAGTCACCCACGTTACACATGTTGTTGGTCTCAGAAAGCTGTTGGGTATTGCTCTGGTGATTTTACATTTGCATTAGATGGAAAGGGGGAGGTATTTTTTTTATGCAGAAGCAGACTCTTAGCACACAGCCAGCTGCTTACCCTGTGGAATCATGCACAGTATTCACAAGCGAGTGGGGTTTGAGGTTTCAGTCAGTAATGCAAATACATTCAGCATCACTAAGGCTGGTTGCCCTTGCTGGAGTGTAGTCAGTCACCCAGGTTACACATGGTGCTGGTCTGAAAAAGCAGTTTGGACATGTGCTTTTTTAAGAATCTAAAAAGTTGGTTTAAAATGTGTCAGTCTGTAAAAGTGTTTATCACTTGCCAAAAAAAAGAGTAGTAAGTGTGCTTTCAAATTGGCAAAGAAATTTCGTTTTGTGACTAATATGAAAACATGACTCTGTGTGCAAAAAGGAATTACAGGCAGAGATTTATTGCGTATTGCTCTGGTGATTTCACAGTTGCATTAGATGGAAAGGGGGAGCCATTTTTTGGTGCAGAAGCAGACTCTTAGCACACACCCAGCTGCTTACCCTGTGGAATCATGCACAGTATTCACAAGCGAGTGGGGTTTGAGGTTTCAGTCAGTAATGCAAATACATTCAGCATCACTAAGGCTGGTTGCCCTTGCTGGAGTGTAGTCAGTCACCCAGGTTACACATGGTGCTGGTCTGAAAAAGCAGTTTGCACATGTGCTTTTTTAAGAATCTGAAAAGTGGATTCATAATGTGTCAGTCTGTAAAAGTGTTTATCACTTGCCAAAAAAAAGAGTAGTAAGTGTGCTTTCAAATTGGCAAAGAAATTTCGTTTTGTGACTAATATGAAAACATGACTCTGTGTGCAAAAAGGAATTACAGGCAGAGATTTATTGCGTATTGCTCTGGTGATTTCACAGTTGCATTAGATGGAAAGGGGGAGCCATTTTTTGGTGCAGAAGCAGACTCTTAGCACACACCCAGCTGTTTACCCTGTGGAATCATGCACAGTATTCACAAGCGAGTGGGGTTTGAGGTTTCAGTCAGTAATGCAAATACATTCAGCATCACTAAGGCTGGTTGCCCTTGCTGGAGTGTAGTCAGTCACCCAGGTTACACATGGTGCTGGTCTGAAAAAGCAGTTTGGACATGTGCTTTTTTAAGAATCTAAAAAGTTGGTTTAAAATGTGTCAGTCTGTAAAAGTGTTTATCACTTGCCAAAAAAAAGAGTAGTAAGTGTGCTTTCAAATTGGCAAAGAAATTTCGTTTTGTGACTAATATGAAAACATGACTCTGTGTGCAAAAAGGAATTACAGGCAGAGATTTATTGCGTATTGCTCTGGTGATTTCACAGTTGCATTAGATGGAAAGGGGGAGCCATTTTTTGGTGCAGAAGCAGACTCTTAGCACACACCCAGCTGCTTACCCTGTGGAATCATGCACAGTATTCACAAGCGAGTGGGGTTTGAGGTTTCAGTCAGTAATGCAAATACATTCAGCATCACTAAGGCTGGTTGCCCTTGCTGGAGTGTAGTCAGTCACCCAGGTTACACATGGTGCTGGTCTGAAAAAGCAGTTTGGACATGTGCTTTTTTAAGAATCTGAAAAGTTGGTTTAAAATGTGTCAGTCTGTAAAAGTGTTTATCACTTGCCAAAAAAAAGAGTAGTAAGTGTGCTTTCAAATTGGCAAAGAAATTTCGTTTTGTGACTAATATGAAAACATGACTCTGTGTGCAAAGAGGAATTACAGGCAGAGATTTATTGCGTATTGCTCTGGTGATTTCACAGTTGCATTAGATGGAAAGGGGGAGCCATTTTTTGGTGCAGAAGCAGACTCTTAGCACACACCCAGCTGCTTACCCTGTGGAATCATGCACAGTATTCACAAGCGAGTGGGGTTTGAGGTTTCAGTCAGTAATGCAAAAACATTCAGCATCACTAAGGCTGGTTGCCCTTGCTGGAGTGTAGTCAGTCACCCAGGTTACACATGGTGCTGGTCTGAAAAAGCAGTTTGGACATGTGCTTTTTTAAGAATCTGAAAAGTGGATTCATAATGTGTCAGTCTGTAAAAGTACTTTTCACTTGCCTAAAAAGTAGTAGAAAGTATGCTTTGCAATTGGCAAAGAAATTTCGTTTTCTGTCTAATTTCAAAGCATGACTTTGTGTGCACACAGGAATTATTTTTAGATATTTAATTTGTGAAGGTGTTATTGTGATTTTCATTTATAGGAAAGGGGTTTATAGTATTTTAAGATTTCTAAAGAACATAAAAAATGTAGTAATATATTTAAATAAAATAAAGGAATTTTTTTAATAGTTTTTTTCAGGTATTGCTGAAGAGCAGTGAACAAAATTTAAGATGCCTACAAAATCCAGAGTAAAGAGAGACCACAAAAAAAACCTATATTTGAAGACAACTGGAGGACCTAAGTTAGTTGGAGATGCTCATGTTGGGAAAAAGAAAAAATCTTCTGGTAAGCAAACAAAATATTTTTTAAAGAACATATTCAAAAAAAGGAAAAATGTACAAAATGTCTGTACTGGAAAGAATGTTTTCAATAGAAAAGGAGAGGAAAAAATTGAGAATTTAGTTAATGCAAATATACCTTCTGCAACTAAAAAGATTAACTTAAACAGAAAAACAGCGTTTAAAGAGATACGTAGAAAAATGTTTCAGAGAAGAGTTATGTCCAATTTGATAAAGGATGTGAAGAAATATAAGCAAAAGGCTACATTTTACAAGAGAAAAAAAGAAATTGAAGCCATTGCAGCAAAGGCATTAGAATTAAAAAGGAAACTATTCATTGTAATTTTGAATAGGATGCGTACATTAGATAAAATGGTTAATGTACTGAAATCACAAAGCAAAAGGAAAAGAGTAGTGAACAGAACAAACTTTTGTAAAGTGTTTTTAGGAAAATGGATGCATAGTTCAAGTAGTGAACCTTTTTTTAATGAAGAGAGCTATTTTCAAAGTAATAGTTTGCTGCATGCAGTTGACACCAGAGGTCGTGCTTACGAAGTGAAAAATGGTTGCATAATGGAGAAGGAGATAATGGTTCCAAGAGATGAGGTACAAGTGATGGCGGATGAGGCTATGGGGAGACGTCCTAAAGCCCCAGTGTACACTTGGAATTGTAGTAGTATTTGCACTGTGCGTCAGGAATCTATTGATAAATTTCGTGAGTTTCTAAGAGAATATAGTAAAAAAAAGTGTAAAACAGAAGATTAAGGTGCTTCAAAGTCTAGATCCATGCAGAGTGAGAGAGAATACTGGTTTGCAGGGTCATTCTCTGGCTTGTCTATCTAGAAAAGTGTGTATTAGTGTTTTCCATCATTTTAGAATGCTGGCTGTTCATCATACTGAAATGAGAAAGTTTGTGAGACGGTTGTATTTTGCTAAAAGTCCAGCAATAAAGTTAGATTAATTGAATAGGGCTCTGTTCCGTGGGTCAGTATCAGATGTAGAGAAGGTTGTTGATGAAATTCAGTTTTGTTACTTTGGTCCTGAACAAAACAGTGCAGAAAAGGACACAGTAAATGAGGAAGAAGTGGAAGAGAATGTACAACCATTTGTAAGTAAGACATTTAATGATCACATAACAAAATTTGAAAAAATCTCTAATGAAAGACCAAATATTACTTGTATTTGTTGCCGCAGAACTCATTATAGAAAACAAACCAGGTATGTTGATCTCTATAGAAAAAGTGAAAATGAAGATAATTATAAGTGGAAGGATTTTGCCACATATATATTTCTTGAAAATTGTTTTGAAATGGGTGAAGTTCAGCGTATTTGTAAATACTGTTACAACAAATTAGAAGAAAATAGAATGCCGACCAGAGCTGTACATAATAATTTAGAATTGGATGTTATTCCTGCCGAACTTTCTGAATTAAATACTTATGAGTCTATACTTATTCAATGTGTTCATCCGTTCCAGACCATAGTACGTATGGAGCCCAAAACTGGTAAATTACCTCCTTCAGATTTACTGAGAGGTTTAAAAGGTAGAGTGGTATATTTGCCCTTGGATTTTAAAAAAAATATGGAAACTATTGATGCAGACACTTTGGAAACTGAACCATTAGTTATTCTGGTTAATGGTGTACCTACAAAGAATAAGAAGATTTGGCAGGAGCTGGTAGATGTACGGAAAGTACAAAGAGCAAATTTGTATTTGAAAAGGAATAACAAATGGTATGAATCAATTTATATAGAAGAAGAAGAAGATTTACAAGAAGACACAGAAACACCAACTGGACAAATTGAAAAAGTGGACAAGTCAAAGGAAGAAGAAATTCATGAACATTTTAGCATACATCCTCTTCATTCAAAAGAAGTTATGGGAGACAATATTGATCTGTTTCAGATGAAGAAAGCAAAAGGAACTCCCGTGAGTGTATGGGAGGAGAGCTTGGAAGCTCGATGTTTTCCCCAGCTGTTTCCTAAAGGAAAAGGAGGACGATACGATGAACGTCCAGAACAGATTCCAGCTTCTGAGTATCGGACTACAAGACTATATGCAGAAGATCCAAGATTTCGACAAAGTATTCCTTATTTGTTCCATCTTTTATTTGAAAGCGACTTGTCTGCATTATCATATGCAGTAAATCACATTTTAAAAAGTGGAGTACATTTACAAAATGTGTCTGCTAAGGATTTTATGGAGAAAGTTCAGCACCGAGATGATCATTTGGAAACACAACTGATCAATCTGATGGCTTGTCAGCGTGGGACTAATGAATATTGGTACCGACGCCATGGTGAATTAAAATGCATGTTACGGAATTTAGGAACACCAACATGGTTCGTTACCCTAAGCTGTGCTGAGTACGCTTGGGATGATTTACTGGATTTTCTACGAGAGGCAAATTCAAACATTAAAAACATCGAATACAAGACAGCAGGAGAACTGTGCTCATTGGATCCGGTTAATGTTTGCAGATATTTCAATCATAGATTTGAGGCTATGATGTCCTTCATCTGCAATAAAAAAATCCACCTCTAGGAGAAGTAGTGGATTTCTTTTGGAGAAAAGAGTACCAGGCAAGAGGTGCTCCTCATATTCATATGCTGTTGTGGATCAAGGATGCCCCAAAGTTTGGAACAGATGCTTATGAAGCAGTGTTATCTTACATTGAAGAATATGCAACATGTGCTATACCAAAAAGCACAGAAGAGAAAAAGTTAAAGGAGCAAGTTTTACGTTTCCAAAGTCATCGGTGTGGAAAATACTGTCGACGGAAATACAAGAGCAAAGATAAATACTACACTAAATGTCGATTTGGATTTCCTAGACCTGTTCTTTCAAATTGAAGAGTAAACAGTTTTATGTCATCTGTGAGACGTACTATCACAAGAAAATCACCTAAGAATACCTACAACCTTAAAAGAAAAGAAGAATCAAAAAATATAAATGACTACAACCCAGTCATTTTATCCATGTGGAATGCTAACATGGATATACAGTATGTAGCTGACAATTCCATTGCTGTTGCTCGATATGTAACGTCTTACATTACGAAATCAGAAAAAACAGAATTGAAGGAAATGTGGGAAGAGATTTCTCACGAGAAGACTGTCAGTAAGAAGCTGTACAGTTTCAGTTTAAAGATGTTATCGCATCGAGAAATTGGATCCTACGAATGTTCAGATAGGTTATCTTCTGCAAGTCTCTACTCGAAATCAAGAAGAATAATTTGGGCAAGTTTAGGCCTTGCAGCAATGAGAAATCGGGTACTGAAATCTGTTGGAGAAATTGAATATTTGGCCGAGAATGACCCAGAAAGTACAGATATTTTGAAATCAAACATGTTGGACACATATTACCCAAAGAGAAGTCATCATCTGGAGAACATGTGTCTTTATGAAGTGCTGCAGAACTACATTTATTCACGGAAAGCCGCAGAAGACATCAACAATGGAAAATATAAAGTCATTGGTGAGGAAGGATGTTTGGTGAAGCAAACAAAAGGAAGTTTGATAAATCACAGGAAGCTGAGTTGCGACAGTACTGACAAAAAGGAATTTTACTACTTGGCTCTTTTACAGCTGTTTAAACCATGGCGTACAGAGGATGAACTACTGGGAGAATTTCAAAGCTATGAAGATTCTTTTAATGCTTGCAAAGACAGCATACAATGCAGTACATTCTCAACTTATCTGCAAATGTTAAATGAAGAAATTGAACAGGAAACTACAATTGCAGCAGAAGTAGCTAGAGACAGTTCTCAGGACAGCCAAAGTTCAGGAACACTCAGTCAAGATCCCCTAGGACAACCAATCGTTGAAAATGAAGCATCAATAGCCATGAATGAAGTGGAAACGGCTATGAATCAAGCTCAAGAAGAATTTATAGACTTACAAAATTTGGAAAGACAACTGAACGAAGAGCAGCAACAAATTTATGAAGAGATCAGAAACAAAATTGATCACGGATTTCTACATGAAAAAAAAGAGTGCTCATGCACATCATTTCATCCAATCAGGATGTATGTAAGTGGACAAGCTGGAACTGGAAAAAGTTTCTTAATAAAAGTCATCAGAAGCTACCTACAGCAAAAAACGGATTCTACTTTGTCTTGTGTGGTTACTGCTCCAACTGGGTTAGCAGCATATAACATAAAAGGAATCACCTTACATCGTTTGCTAATGTTACCAGTGGAGCATGAGAACAAAATACAATACAACAAGCTAACTGGAGAAGCATGCTTGGAAGTTTCAAGAGTATTGAAGAAGATGCAAGTTCTCATTATTGATGAGGTGAGCATGGTATCAAACTTAATGCTTGCCTTTGTGCATTTAAGAATGCAGCAAATTCTAAGGACATACTATGACGTGTTATTTGGTGGAAAACATGTCATAGTTTTTGGGGATCTTCTACAGCTTACTCCAGTTAAAGGACAACCAGTGTTTAATACTGTGACACATGAAGACACAAAGAAGTCATTGGGAAGCATCGGTAATGCAAATATTTGGTCCTTCTTTGAGTACAAGGAACTCACTACCAATATGAGACAAGCAAACGATGAAGAATATGGAAGTATTCTGAAAGATATCAGAATTGGACTACTCACTGAAGCTGGCACAAAAGCATTACAGAGTCGGTTGCTACATAATTAATTTCCAAAGGAAGAAATAGTTGCAGAGAAGATATACAAGAACATTGCAGAAAAGAAAAGTGTCATCTGCTTAATGCCAACTCTACGTGAATGCTCAATATTCAATGAGGAGCTTTTGAAATTGGAAAAGGAAGATATCAGGAAATTGGAAGCAGTGGACAAAATTGAGGATGGAAGAATTACTATCACATTAACAAGCACACTGAAAAATAAATTGGATTCACTAGAGAAGAACATTTCCAAAACAGCTGGATTAGAAAAAAATCTATATGTTTGCATGAACTGTAGAGTATTTTTAAGGAGAAATTTGGATGTTGAAAAAAGTTTAGTTAATGGAGCTATGGGAAGAGTTGTGGGTTTTATTAATTATCAGAAAAAAGATGGAATTGAATGTTTAAAAATAAAATTTGATCAGATAGAAGAAGTTAAAGATATTTGTCGTTGTTCAGTTCGTTTCATGCTTGTGAAAGACTTATATGTACGTAGGAAGCAGTTTCCGTTTTCTCTAGCATATGCTGTAACTATTCACAAGTCTCAAGGATTGACTGTAGATTGTGCATTTGTGAACATTGGTTCAACTGTGTTCAAAGAAGGTATGGCATATGTTGCTTTGTCACGAGTGAAAACATTATCAGGTTTATTCATGATAGACTTTGATGACTCAAAAGTTAGTGCTGATACAAATTGTGTAAAGGAGTATAATAGATTAAGAAGAAGCTATGCTCCTCATTTAGGTCAGTATCCTGTGTTGGAGAAACGTGTAGTTTCTCGTAAAAGGAGAAATGAGAATATCTGTAATGAAGATGTAGAGAGGAGGAAAAAAAAGAGGAGTGATGTAATTGCAAGCAAAAAGAAAAAGGAAAATGAAGAACAGGTTGTAGGATGTCATTTTGAAAATAGCTCTGGTGTCAACTGCTACGCTAATGTAGTGCTGAATGTTGCATTTTATCTGGAAAGTGTGCAAGAGCAGATAATAGTAAATCAGGGAAAAAGATTCTGTTCTGAGTTGAGTCTCCTTTTTCAAAAGCTGAGTAATGATAAAACTCAAATAGAAAGTGCTACTGAAATTAGAAAACTTTTAGATGTATGTTCAGGACGAACACAGTTTTCTCAAAATGTACCGCAAGACGCACAGGAATTCTTGATGTTTTTTCTTCAGGTACTGGAAGAAGAAGGGGTTCCCATTGAAAATGTATTTGGTCTCTCTTATAAATGGGAACATAGTTGTGAAAACTGTTATAATATATGTGGCTCTAATGTTGATTCTGAAAGGTTTATTTATTTAACATTGCCAGAAAGTAAAACAGTCACTTTTGCTAAATTAGTTAAAGATGCTAATCATAGCATGGAATGCAGTGAGTGTCAATCTGACATGTTTTCAACGTTAATTTTAAAAGAATACGGACAGTATGTAATTTTAATGATGCAACGCTGTAAAGCTGATGGTTCAAAATTAGATACTTTAATAAAGAAGTTTACAGGACAGCAATTATCAATTTCAGGAAAAACTTTTGTAACAGTTGCAATAATTTTCCATGATGGACCTACTGTAACTTCTGGTCATTACACAGTTTATCTTAAATGTGAAAAAGGCTGGACACTGTGTAATGATTCCCAATTGATTTTTAAGCAACGTTTGCCTTTTGATTTAGCAAATTCCTATCTAATCTTCCTGAAACCAAAATTTTAGAGAGACTTGGCAAGATCTGTACAAAACACATTTACCATTTTATTGGATTACCATTGGAATTTAAAAAAAAATGATTTTACAAATTATCATTTGGCCTAATGGAAAGGTAACCAATTGTAATGTGGACTTTTTCAATTTTTAATGAAACTTTGGAAAACCAAAAATTTAGAAAAAATCGGTAACATCTGCACAATTTAAATTTTGGAATGTTATTGGATTGCCATTGGAAATTTATTCCAAAAAGATTTTTAAAATTACTATTTGGCCATGCAGAAAGGTAAACAATTCTATTGTGGACTTATTTAATTATTAATTAATCTTTCGGAAACCAAAATGTTACAGACAATCGGTGAGATCTGTACAATTTAAACTTTAGATTTTTATTGGATTACCATTGGAAATTTAATCAAAAAAGAATTTTAAAATTACTATTTGGCCTAAAGGAAATGGAATCAGATGTATTGTGGAGTTATTTGAGATATATTTTTGTGATTATACTTCTGAAACAAAAATGTCAGACGGTATTTTAAAGAAATAAGTATTGATATTAGATGATATTTTTTAAGAATATTATGCATTTCTATAAAGTTATGTTTATGCAAAAAGAGATTGTGGGCTTTTTTAAAACAATCTTTGAGATTGTTAATTTTTTTTTTGCCCGCTGTTAAATGATGAATGCAATTGCTTTCACAATTTATAGTGAAATGCAATATATTCTGAAAACAGCAAAAAAAAGGCAAAAAATGTTTTTGAAAAATATGTAAATATGTGTACTGTATTATAAAATGTTTTATTAAATATTAATACTTTTTTCTTTTTTTTCAGATTGAGATAGAAAATTTTCGACAACTAGAACCATTTTAAAGCAATTAAAATTAAATTTAAACTAATAAATAATTTTTTGAGTGGGTATGGTAAGTCAAAAATTTCATGGTCCCTTTTTTCCACTTCTCCACAATCACATTTTCAGTTTTTCATTGTAGTCTCTCAAGGACCTTGTAATGTGATAATTGATTTTTAGTGTTTTAAAAAAAAAAATAATAATAATTACGCGTACCGTACACGTACGGTAAAAAAAAAATCAAAGAAAAGTTTTAAAAACATATATAAAAAATAGATGAAAGGTAAGGTTGGCTCTTACAAGAGCCGTTGTGTTCATGCAGGGACAGAGGAAAGAAAGAATGGGAATATTAGTCGGTACGACAAATGTGCTGATCTATTTTATTGTTCACTAGGGAAACACTGGTCTCCCTATGACAAATTAGATCATGACAAGTGGCGCACCGTATTTCAACCCTCAAAAAACGATGGTTTGTTTCCAGAGGAGAAGAAAAAGGAGATGCTCCCACCACAGATGAAGGGCTCACCTGACCTGCAGAAGAAGGACTCGGCCCTGCAGATGATGGACCAGGCTGAGCTGCTGTGGATGTGCTTGGATGACTTACTGAAGGGTTACCTTCAGTATGTCGAGCATGTGTCCTTCTGTGTACATCTTTAAGGTGTCTCAACATGGTGTGATTCCCGAAGGAATACTTCTTGTTGGGATTCCCTCTTGAAAGTACACGGCCACACAGCTTACAAGTCACTAAGGGTGCATTTACCTTTTTCTTGCCCTCTGGAAAAGTAAAATACTCCCATATGAAAGAGGTCTTTTCTTTCCTCCTTCTCTGCCTCAAGGTAGTGCTGCTAGCCTCACTCTCAGAAGAGCTCTGCTGTTCTGCCATCGTATCACAAAGACAACCCAGCTCCTTCTCCTAAGGGATCACAAGCAGAAATGAGGGGAATGGGTGTGGTGTAGGAGAGTTCTAGAACTGAAAGTAGTTTCAACCAATCAAAAGTTGTGTTTCATGATCACATGACCCACCGTACGCTTACGGTGCGCTTACGGCAAAAGTACACATGCGCGTAAAAAAGACACGCGCTCGCGCGCATGCGCATAACAGTCACTCCCCAACACTTCCGCGTAACGTGCGCATGTAGCGTACACGCGTACGCGCCCCACGCGCAGTACGCGCGGCTACGCAAATTGCATAACTATACGCAAACAGCGTAGATAAATTACGGACATTGCGTAAACCGTACGCTTACCGTAAGCTTACCGTACGCGCACACAAAAAAAAAAAAAAATATATTTTCAAAGTGATACTAATATATCTTACCTGTTTGGTAAAAAAAAAAAAAGAGAAAACTTGAAATATTGCAGATTTTTTAGAAAAAAAACATAGTGTTTTAAGAGAATAAAAAGTTTAAAAAAAACTTGTTTTTTTTAAAAAAAAAAACACATTAAATATAAGAATTTATAAAAAAAAAATCATAAAAAATCAATTAAAAAAAATATGGGAATCACATATGTTATAGCTAAGAATTAGCATTTAAAAAACCATACAAATTCACTGAAAAAACCATGGGTTTCACACATGTTATAGTTAGGAATTAGCATTTAAAAAACCTTGCAAATTCAGTGAAAAAAACATAGGTTTCACACACGTTATAGTTAGGAATTAGCATTTAAAAAACCTTGCAAATTCAGTGAAAAAACCATAGGTTTCACACACGTTATAGTTAGCTGGACATTTCACTCGTAAAAAACCAATGAAATTTCCCCGTTATAGTTAGTTAAGCTAACTATAACTCGCGCGCCCGCAATGCACTGCTGATGACGTCACATATTACATCACTCATGACATGGTCAGTGACATCACTCATGACATCACTGATGACATCTCAAATGACATCACTGATGACATCACTGATGACATCATCCATGTGATAGAGTGGCAGACCTCCTCTCACCCTAATATAACCTTTGATACACACATTCAAAAATAGAGACTGAAATTTTCAAAAAAATGGACATACCAATACCAATTACAACAACCTCTTCAATAATTCTAAGATCCACATAAACATCCACTTATTCACCAACAGTCCTGTACAGTCACTCATTCGTGTACTCACACATCATATGTACTCATACACCTAAACATCCTGTAACACAATGCCACTCATCCATAGAGTTACTCACACACATAGTTACTCATGCTAATAAAGAATCAAACATCCATTTACTTGCATATACAGTTATACACACACCACCACACTTACTTCTACGGAAACTTACACATACTTAGTCTTTTAAACAATCACTTATTGAAACACATACTTATTCATACAGGAACTCTTTCAATCTCTCACTCTCACATACACTCACTTATATACACCAATAGTCACATATACTAGTTTAAAACATATGTAGTTACTCATAGAGACACTATTGAGACAGTCTATCACTCACTAACACACCCATACACACACTCTTCCACCCATAAAGTCCTGCACATCTGCTGTCTTCAACACATACAAACAGTGAGTCACTCATTCATGCACTTATGCACTACGTAATACCCCCCACTGAACCATACAGACACTCAGACACTCATACTGATACTCAAAAAACCAACTAATAACCTATATAGACACTCATGTTGCTGCTCACCAACCCATGCAGCCACTTATACACAAAGGTGCCGATCATGATCCGGTAAAAAATGTCCCCGTACGACTCGTATCGGGTCTTTTTACCGTACGAATCGTACAAGTGCCGTACGAACTGGCAATCACGATTCGCATGGTAAAAAGTCCATACGAACCGCACTGGGAATCATTCCCCACACGTCCTCGGGTCGGAAAATGTGTCCGACACGTCCTCGGACGATTTACCTTACAAACGTGAAAATCCAAGTCCGACCGAGGAATCACGATCCATCCCGTGCGTCCGAGGTCACAACCGTATGGAAAAAACACCGTCCGCACCGAACTCCTACAGCAACCATGGAGACATGTGCCCGCATACGCGCCCAACACTCCCCCCAGCCCCCGTACGTCCGACACGTACCCCCCGTATATGTATACCCCCACCCGTCTAGGTACACCCCAGTACGTTCCAGTCGAACCCCCACCCCAGTACGTGTCATAGCCCCGTCTACCTACACCCCAGTACGTTCCAGTCGTACCCCCACCCCAGTACGTGTCGTACCCCCGTGTACCTACACCCCAGTACGTTCGAGCCCCACCCCAGTACGTGTCATACCCCCCGTGTACCTACACCCCAGTACATTCCAGTCCTACCCCCACCCCAGTACGTGTCGTACCACCGTCAATGTACACCCCCCCACCCCAGTACGTGTCGTACCACCGTCAATGTACACCCCCACCCCTGTACGTGTCGTACCACCGTCCATGTACACCCCAGTACGTTCGAGTCGTACCCCCACCCCAGTACGTGTCGTACCACCGTCAATGTACACCCCCCCACCCCAGTACGTGTCGTACCACCGTCAATGTACACCCCCCACCCCTGTACGTGTCGTACCACCGTCCATGTACACCCCAGTACGTTCCAGTCGTACCCCCACCCCAGTACGTGTCGTACCACCGTGAACCTACACCCCAGTACGTTCGAGCCCCACCCCCACCCCAGTACGTGTCATACCCCCCGTGTACCTACACCCCAGTACGTTCCAGTCGTACCACCACCCCAGTACGTGTCGTACCACCGTCAATGTACACCCCCCACCCCTGTACGTGTCGTACCACCGTCCATGTACACCCCAGTACGTTCGAGTCGTACCCCCACCCCAGTACGTGTCGTACCACCGTCAATGTACACCCCCCCACCCCAGTACGTGTCGTACCACCGTCAATGTACACCCCCCACCCCTGTACGTGTCGTACCACCGTCCATGTACACCCCAGTACGTTCCAGTCGTACCCCCACCCCAGTACGTGTCGTACCACCATGAACCTACACCCCAGTACGTTCGAGCCCCACCCCCACCCCAGTACGTGTCATACCCCCCGTGTACCTACACCCCAGTACGTTCCAGTCGTACCACCACCCCAGTACGTGTCGTACCACCGTCAATGTACACCCCCCACCCCAGTACGTGTCGTACCACCGTCAATGTACACCCCCCACCCCTGTACGTGTCGTACCACTGTCAATGTACACCCCCCCACCCCAGTACGTGTCGTACCACCGTCAATGTACACCCCCACCCCTGTACGTGTCGTACCACCGTCAATGTACACCCCCCCACCCCAGTACGTGTCGTACCACCGTCAATGTACACCCCCCACCCCTGTACGTGTCGTACCACCGTCAATGTACACCCCCCCACCCCAGTACGTGTCATACCCCCGTGTACCTACACCCCAGTACGTTCCAGTCGTACCACCACCCCAGTACGTGTCATACCCCCCGTGTACCTACACCCCAGTACGTTCCAGTCGTACCACCACCCCAGTACGTGTCGTACCACCGTCAATGTACACCCCCCCACCCCAGTACGTGTCGTACCACCGTCAATGTACACCCCCCACCCCTGTACGTGTCGTACCACCGTCCATGTACACCCCAGTACGTTCGAGTCGTACCCCCACCCCAGTACGTGTCATACCCCCCGTGTACCTACACCCCAGTACGTTCCTGGCGCACCCCCAACACAACCTCCTAAGTACGGAGCGCACCCCATGCCCCAACATCACAACCGCATGTACGAGTCGTACAAAGCCACACACAAGGACATAATCGTACAACCAAATGGCCCATGTACACACCGTACACACGCTCAAAACGCACGTACACAACAAGGACAAAACAAAACAACACAAGAATATACCATTCGAAAGGCACACAGCCACTAAACATGGCCAACAACCACTAAAAGAACACAATCACTGACCTGCAACTGTCAAAAACAAACAGAGGACCAATACACCACCACTCCTTATAACACACCCACCCAAAATTCAAACACTGCCACACCCACCCATGGACCAATGAAAAGGGCCCACACACACAAACCATGAGCCTTTGCAACAGACTCACTGCTGCCAGACACCACAGAACCAGACTACAAGCTACACCACATCTTACACTTGCACACCTTCACACGACCACCCTCACAAACACCCTCTCATCACATTCACACACACACACAACCATCCACACCCCCCCCCAACATCCACACACCCCCCATACCCACACCATCCCCACCCACACCCCTCACCATGCCCACTACCAAGAATCCAAAGTTCAGTCACCGAGAGTTGGAGGTCCTTGTTGATCAAATCCTCAGAGTCGAGCCACAGATCTTTGGAACATTGGTCAGAAGCACCAGCCAGGCAGCCAAAACAGCCATGTGGCAGACCATCGTCGATGCTGTGAATGCTGTTGCGGACACCAGGAGGACCAAGCAGGATTGCCAGAACAGGTGGTACGATCTGCGGAGGAGGGTCAGAGCCAAGAGGCAGGAGGAACACGACCAGGCCAACTCCACCGGAGGAGGGCCCTCCCGCAGAGCCGTACAGTACCATCCCTGGGAGGAGAGGGTGATGGCCATACTGCCGGTGGAGGCAGTTGAAGGAGTAGAAGGACTCCGAGACCCGGGTGAGTACACAAACAACGCACCTCACATGGGGGGAACTGCAACCACAACCAAAATTAATAACAGGCACGCAACCACCACAAGCCATCGCATGACTCAACCACACTCCATGAGCAGGCACATGCCACTACTGCCACCATGCCCCATGCACCCAGCTGGACAATGTCAAGTCACAGGCCACAGAAGACAACAACACATGACACGGTAACCCGGATGGCGGGAGGCTGGGCACCAAGAATCACATAGTGCGACTCCAAAGCAGACAACAATGCCCTCTGCCCATATGGCCTAGGTCACAGCCAGACAAACACTGTGTGCCAACACAGGAATGACTTGCCAGCAAATGGCGGACGCCTTGCATCAACACATGGGGGTGAAGGCACTGTTTTGCACATGACAGCAGCTAATGAACAGCCAACATTGTGAAAGAGTGGCAGCACACACCACCACAGCAGCAGCGCACAGACACACAGCAGACAAAATGGGTGCCTGGAGATCAGAAACAAACTCACATCAACAGGCCAAGGGACACTCAAAGATCTGCTAACAGTGTGTGCCCAGGAAGCTGGGCCAAGGTGACAGAGGGTGACACACGGAGGGAGGGAGAGGGGGACACAGAGGGAGGGAGAGGGGGACTGAGAGGGAGGGAGACGGACAGAGGGAGGAGGCTGACACACAGAGGGAGGGAGAGGGGGACAGAGAGGGAGGGAGAGGGGGACAGAGAGGGAGGGAGACACAGGAAGATGGACAGAGGGAGGAGGCTGACACACAGAGGGAGGGAGAGGGGGACAGAGAGGGAGGGAGAGGGGGACAGAGAAGGAGGGAGACACAGGGAGAGCAAATCAGTCCTTTGGTGTGTGGGAATGTCTGCTCGTCAGCAGGTGGACTGCGTGCATGTAGACAAGGGTGGCCAGTGCCAGAACCCCCCCTCTTCATCATGGCAAAACGCAGGGCCATGTCACAACCTGTACACGAGCACAAGGACAGCCACCTGCATCATATAAGTGTGTGGATCCACTCCATGTGCACATGTACAGTGCTACAAGGAAGGCGCAAATGCATGGCTCGCCACACATGCACACTCCACTGCTGACTGCAGTCACACTTGACGCAGCAAGTAAGACTGTGCCACACATAGTTAAAGGGGCCAAATTGGTGCCCAAGGGACACACCCATGCACAAGTGCACTGTGAGTGGAATGCAAGACAGATCCTAATTCCAAGAGGAAATGTGCCAACTTTGTAACGGATGAAACATGGATGTTGCATGGATCAAAATTAACATTTTCTCTCTCACACACAGGTCAACGTCGTGCTGCACCCCCCAACACTGGGGGGGAACACTCACAGGACCCGGATCTGCAGGAGACCGATCCCACCGGCAGCGACCACTCTCACCACTCTGCGGACGACCCCGACCGACCTGGCCCCTCTGGTGTCCAACCACCTGCAGCACCTGCGTCAGGTACAACCGTGCCAACCACCACCCCCACTCCTGCCACATCCCAGGAGACACCCAGGATCCCTGCCCCAACACCACAATGCAGCCAGGCTCGCCAGGAGGGACACGGTGTCCCGGGCACCCAGGAGGAGGCAGGCGACAACGCCAATGCCACCCCTCAGGGGTCCCGGAGACCCGATGTTCCCACAAGTGCAGGCCAGACGCAAGTGGGCAGGGGTGGTGGGAGTGGAGGACGGCGGAGGCGCGAGCCTGACCAGTTGGCTGGGGATCCGGTATTTTCCCATGTCCGTAACATCCTGGACTCATACCGGCAGGACACCACGGGCATGGCCCAGGTTGTGTCCGTCCTCGAGGGGATCAAGGTCCAGCAGGCCCAGCAACATGCGGAGCTAATAGCCTGTCTACAGCTACACCAACGGAGGATGGAGGACAGACAGGCTGAGCAAGTGACGGCGTCCCAGGGGATTCACGCTGAACTCCGTCGGATGGCCGACACCATGGCCGACCCTCCCTGTGCCAGAAGGCGGAGAACATCACCACCCACAGGGAGGGATCATGAGGAGGAGGAGGAAACATCCGACGGAGCATCCCAGATGTCGTCACGGCCTGCTGCTGAGGTTCCCCGCAGGAAGCCGGGTCGTCCACGGAAAGGACCGTGAGGGTGGCTGCTACATCACCATCTCCCAGGACACCTGGCCTGGCACCTGGCCCACTGGAGCAACAGCATCACAGCATCAAGAGACATTCTCTGCCACATGGCCCTGCTGGTCACTGGCTGACCAATGTTGACAAAGACTGTGGCATGGACTCTGAGGATTTCCAATGGCAAGGACACCAACTCCCCTACTGAACTTTGGATTCCCTAATCCCGGAAAGCCCCTCACTTTGTCCCCCCCCCCCCAATAATAAATCACACTATTAAGAGTAGATGCCTGCTGGTAGCATTATTACCTAACATGTGTCTTGTACAGTCTAAACATGCCTGAGTCATCTGTTCACTTCAACCATCCACACCCTGGGGCCTGAGTCTGGCACAGGACACATGGGTCACAGTTTATTAGGCAAGACAGACATGGAGCACCATACACACCCGTGATGGCCAGAACCAGCTGAGGGGGTGGCCGAACAACCGTGCTGACAGACACATTGAGTACAGCAACAGTCATGCGCAGAGGTCAGGGATCCTGGCCCGTGTCCTGGGGGGCACCCAGGTATGTGTAGACAGGTGGCAGAACCATGTCCTGCAAGCTTGAGTCCGGTGGATGCAGAGAATGGGGTCATGGACAACGTTGGATGCATGGGGATGGCACATGTCACAATACCCACACAGTCATGGACATCATGCCCAATACACAGTCTCAGCACACACACACAGCTTGCATCTTGCCACTCGAAACATTGACACATAGCCACAATCAGGGAATACCATGCCAGACATGCAGGATGCACCGTGCCAACACACCAGCATTGACTGAGAAGAGGCACCTTGGAGGCATAGGGACACCTTTATTAGTCATGTTTTTGGGATTGCAGAGGCAACTTGAAGTACACATGAACACATCATGTGGAGTAACATGTGGCTCCAACACTGGCACCCCCCTTCTGCAGCACAAATGCGTGATAGCCAGGGAACTGGCACACAAGCGTCGGCTAACAGCTAAACACCCACAGCTGCTCACGGAGAGCCTGCCATACACCATACATCCGCTGATGTGGAAGTCCCACGCCATGTCAAGACAATGTTAACCGTATGTGTCCGAGGGCAGTGTCACACACATTGATGCCATCATCACAATCCACTATCCCATCACTGATGACTGACAACCAGGCAGCCCATCTATTCAGGTGTACCCAGCTGCATGTCGTGTCCCATGGGGATGCCACATGTCTGCAGAGGAACCAAACCCCGACCGGGCCAGTGTGCACACATCGTGAACAACTGCCACACCCAATACACCCCAGATGCATCCCTTACCCCATGGAGACTTCCAAACGTGTCCGTGCCTGTAACGCTGAGTCAGCCCACGATGTCATGTCCATGAGGAATAGCAGTGCCACAACAATGCAACCAGCAAACGGCATGCGCAGGTACCTGGGGAAGAGAGACACACAAGAAGTCAGCCACAAAAAGCACAGCCACTTGCATGTGCAGTTACTCGACACATGTATGGATGACAACATGCTAGGTCACAATTATGACTGGGGAAATACTACCATCACTGCCACCATCACTCCAGTGACACACCCACACACACCTCTGACCCACGTGCCATACATGCAGGTGGAGACACACATCACAACGCATGCCACACGGGGACCAATGCGTGCACACTCAGACCCTGGTACTCACCACTAAGCAAAGAAGTCGCGTATGAGCCGAGTCCGGATGTCCTCTTGCGGCTCCACATCCTCCACATCACTAGCCCCATTGCCAAGCCCTACGTCCTCCACGGGTGGATGGTCCTCGTCATGTTGATTCAGGATGAGTGGCACAGCTCTTTCAACTGCCATGTTGTGCAGCATGCAGCAGACCATGAAGATCTTGCAGACCTTCGCCGGGGCATAAGGGAGTGCACCGCCGGTCTTGTGGAGGCACCGGAATCGGCTCTTCAGCATGCCAAACGTCCTCTCTATCACTCGCCTTGTCCGGCCATGGGCGGTGTTATAGCGGAGCTGGGCCGGCGTGATGGGGTTGCGGAGAGGTGTCAGCAGCCAAGGCATGTTGGGATAGCCAGCATCCCCTACATGGGAAGCACATGGACATCGTTAGAACTGGTGTAGCGGTCGTGCTGGTCGGCTATACAGAATACAGGACAGACAGACTGTACCCACCAACAACACATGCCCGTTCGTTGCGCAGCTGCATCATCATATCAGGCATCCCGCTACGCCTCATGATGTAGGCATCGTGTGCTGATCCTGGGAAACGAGCACAGACATGTGAAATCACCATATTGGACAGACACACCACAAGGGCATTGATGGAGTGGTAGTGCTTCCGATTGCGGTACGCCACCTCCCGTGCGTGTGGTGGTACCAAACCTACATGTGTCCCATCTATGGACCCAATGACATGGGGCATCCCTCCCAGGGCATAGAATCCACGCTTGACCTCAGTCATCTGTTCAGGGGTTGGGAACTTGATGAAGTCATCCAGGTGAATCAACATGGCCTCCAAGAAATCATGCAGCACACCGCTGAACATGCTCTGGGACATGCCACCAACATGAGCTATGGTATTTTGGAAGGTACCCGTGGCAAGAAAATGTAGGGCAGCCATTACCTTCAGCTGGGGTGTCAGTGCCGTAGGATACCTGTGCTGCGGTTGCAGGTGTGGTGCCAGTCTCGCCGTCAGCTCCAGAATCAACGGTTGGGTGAAGCGGTAGAGCCGGATCCTGTCATTCTCCTGCATGGTAGCCAAGTCTGGAATTCTTCGGGCAACAGGAGGCGCTCTGCAGTAATTTGGAAGTGACAAGGAAGAGTGAGTGCACTACGAGAACAACTCATGTCTACTGAGCACATGTAAATCTGGCAATACACACATGCCACATAGGGAGTCAGGCATGTGCTACATGCCCAGGACACGTATGGATGCAAGGTGACACTCCTTCCAAGACCCAGCTACACACGGTGATTGAGAACCTCCCCATGCCACGCCATGGAAATAGCTGTGTCCCAGTGCAAGTGCACTGGCCGACGCAAGACAGGAGTGACATACACCCACACAGCAGCAGAAGTGTGATGCCGATTGCAGAGACTGGTAGCGGAACACTGGAGCCACAGGTCACATGACATTACACTAGTCCAGCCCACACACCTTGCCATGAAGGTGCACATGTCATGACTCACCACACATTCCTTGTGAGTTTGCTGACATGGCCTTGTCACGCTACTCCGTGTCCCATGCATACATGTGCACCTCACATCCGATAACACATGTGGCATGGTGTTGGGAACAGTGTGCAATGACAATCTACACACAGCCACATGTTGGTTGCTGCAACGGCTGCAGCTTTTGAGGGTGCTACAACATCAACCTGATGTAAATCCCGGACACATATATGACATAGTCACATTGTGCACTGTGGGTAGTGACGAGTCATGTGTCATGACCCCTGTACCGGGCATCATGGGACACTTCCGTGTGTTGGTGTCCGTGCCATGCCAGTGACGCTCACCCCAAGTGCGCAGTCCCACATGCACACATGTCAAAGGAGTCAAGGGCATGCCTGGCACACATTGCACCCTCACACAGTACACATGTACACATCTCATCATACATCTGGTGCCTTCTCCACTCAGGAGGCATGTTCCACATCACAGCCTGTGACACCTGTGCCCCACACATGTAGTAATGCACAGACGATGCCTTGATGTCCATTCCTGGACAAGTATGTCCATCCATGGACAAGTATGTCCGCCCTATTCCTACATGTGTGTCGCCTATCACCACAGTGATGTGTATAAACCGCCGTACTGCTGCTGAGAGGGCCTGTGCATGTTCCCAAATCACTGTGGGAGTGCTGCCGTATGTGTACCCATCGTGATGGCGAGCGTACAGGCATTTGTACGGTCCGTAGCACTACGGGTACGCATACGCGTGCAGACCCATAGTGATAGAGAGCGTACATGCGTGTGTACGGTCCGTAACACTACGGGTACGCATACGCGTGCAGACCCATAGTGATAGAGAGCGTACATGCGTGTGTACGGTCCGTAACACTACGGGTACGCATACGCGTGCAGACCCATAGTGATAGAGAGCGTACATGCGTGTGTACGGTCCGTAACACTACGGGTACGCATACGCGTGCAGACCCATAGTGATGGAGAGCGTAGGCATGCATGTACGGGCCGTTGCCATGCATTTGGGGTGCCCTAGGGCCCCGAAACGCACCGTACCTGTGTGTGATGCTCCAAATTACATAGGGGACAAGTATTAAGGCCTACATGCATGCTGGTTGTCATGGAGACCAAGTTCAAAATTAGAAATTGTTCTGGAAGGTGCACAGCAGAAGTTAGTTGGAATTCTTCTACTTTGTTGCAATGTGTTTGTGGGGCTGACATCATGCAGGAGAATGAAACCGATAGAGAACACACAGACTGCTAGGTTTGAAGGGATTGGTGGAAACATAGGATGCAAATGTGAGTGACCAATCACTCTGTACTCCTGTGCATGAGACTGGGCAGAAGGGCACATATAAGGCAGCCAGGTCCCATGAGGGAGCACTTGCCTGCACATCTTTGCATTCGTCGACCCAGCTGCTGCTACTGATTCCCTGGAACCATGTCAAGGGCTGTGGAGAGGACACAGCCATTCACCCTGGAGGAGAACATGGCTCTGCTGGATGTGATCCTCCCACAGTACTCCATGCTGTATGGGCGACCAGGGTATCAGGTGAGTGCATAGGCCACTGCCACAGACTGTCCCTATGTTGTGACTGTGACTTCTGCCATTGCGTCCAGGTGTAACACACATGCCATGTACTGTCGGGGGGGTCCCAGGGGGGGTGCCTGATGTCTCCCAGCAGTGCCCTGAGACAGGAGGGGTGGGGGCCTATCACTCACAGCTGTGCCCTGAGACAGGAGGGGTGGGGGCCTATCACTCACAGCAGTGCCCTGAGACAGGAGGGGTGGGGGCCTATCACTCACAGCTGTGCCCTGAGACAGGAGGGGTGGGGGCCTATCACTCACAGCAGTGCCCTGAGACAGGAGGGGTGGATGTGATGCACAGTGTGAGCCTTGATCATTGATTGTGACATTGCCATCATTCCACCTGTGTACCCACTGTGGCACGTACTGCTTTTTCCCTCACCAGGGGATGATGTCCCTATGACAAAGGTGCAATGCGTTGGCTGCATGACATGCCTTGTTGTAACCAGCTAATTTGTACCCATATGTCTCTCTGTGACATGTGGCTGGTGTATTGATGTGGTGTCACTTGTTCCTCCTCACAGGTAGGCGCCACTGCCAAGGAGCAGATCTGGCTGACCGCCGTCAGTGCCGTGAGGGGTGTGGATGGTCGGAGGCGGAGCCTGCCCCAGGTGAGAAAACGCTGGCAGGATATCCGGTGCTGGACGCGGAGGATTGCACGGCTCCTGCTGGGGGACTCACCTGAGAGCCACAAGAACCGCGGCCGCCGCCATCTGAGCCACCTCCACAGGCGTGTGCTGCCGGTGGTCTTTCCAGACCTGGAGAGGCGCTTACAGGCGATGCAGCAGCCGGAAGGGGGTAGGTACATGTGTGTTCGTTGTGTGTCACCGGCATTTGTAAGGGCACAGTAGCATGAATTAACTGGCAGGGTTTAAAGGTGCTGTGCAGATCCTGTTTGCCCCAGTATAGCGCTGTGCCCCTGCCACCCTTCCCCTCCTTGCAATGTGTTCCCTGGTCTGTGTGTAGTCACTCCTTCACAAGGTGATGTAGGCTGGCGCTTTGTCCACGTGAACAATGACTGTAGCATCATGTGTGGGGGTGGTGTGTAACAGGTTGTGGGACCTTGCCTGTGCACTGTCAAGTTCACTGCATGTGGGTTCCATGTCAGGTGGCACTGATGCTGACTCCAGACATGGGAGTTGGTCTCTCATGTGTCATGCCTTACAGCGCGCATGTCCTATGTAGTGGCCTGTGACATGATGTGCATGAGTGTGCGATACACATAGTGCAGGGATGGTGACGTGTGTTGCAGTCATTACTATTCAGTAGCATGTATTTGCGTGCCCACTACTGTCCCCTGGGGCACCTTTTCCTCAGTGGTGTATGTGTCATCATAAACGTGGACAATCTCAGTGTCTACAGCGTGGGTTGTGCTCTGTGCCATTGTCCCCTGTCACCATGTATATAGACGTGCTATTTTATACAGGTGTCCACTGTGCAGCCTGACCTGATTGTCCTTCTACATACTCACAGTTGCCAGTGCCTGTGTGTCTTGTTATACTCATCTGAGGATGGGCACTGGTACCTCATTATTTGTACCGGCGCACCTTGGCTGTTTGGCGTACACTCTTGCTTTTTGCCTGCCCCTGTGGGTATCAGCCAGACTATGAGATGTTGGTGCCACCTGTGTCTCAACAATTTGCCTCGTGTAGGGTCTTGTTGGTGCGGGCAATGCCTATGTGTCAAATCCTGATTTCTACTTGCTGGGTCTGGGCAGTGTGTGATGTGTCTGGACACACACGCAATGTGCAGTGACCGAGTCATGTTGGGCATGTTTTCAGCATTACCTATGCAGCATGTGTCTCAAGTTCATGGATATGGTCCCTGGTCATCGGTATTTTCGCCAACGCTGTGTGGTGCAGATGCAGTGCTGGATTGTCCCCAGGGCCTGGGTGCTATGTCAGACTCCGTTTCCTGTCTTTAGCTATTGTCTCATGCTCTCCATGGTGTTGCAGTGGCATGGTGGCTCAACCAACTGTGTGTTTCATGCCCTACATCGGTACCTTGTTTAGTAGATGTTAGGGATCTTCCTTTTCAGGCTATGCAATGTTACCTATGTCGATTGGACTCATGTGACTGATGTGTACAGCTGTCTGATTAATTTCTGTCTCTCCACCCTGCCCACAGCATCGTCGGGGGACACAGAGGGAGACATGGACACAGGCAAGGCGGAGGGACCGAGCACCAGTGCCAGCCGTGACATCGGGGCTGGCACATCGAGTGGGACAGAGGTGGAGGATAGTGCGGCCGAGGACCTGTCGACTGGCACGTCAGAATACGAAGCTGACAGGTCCGAGGAGGATGTCTCCGAGTGGGCGGTGGCTGCACCAGCAGCTGACAGCGGAACAACACCTCGCACCGCCCCCTCAGTTCCCACCAGCCGCCTCCCACTTGCTCGTGTCCCTTCCCAGCGTGCCCGGTCACAGCATGTCTCCTTCCTGCCAGGCACCGCACCCCCTGCCCCTGTCTCCACTGCTGCCGCCAATGCAGAGTCTGTGGACATCCAGCGGCAACTGCAGGTTGGTCAGGCTGCGATCCTTAATGTCCTCCATGCCCACGGCAAAACCCTCACCAACATCGAGGCTTTCTTGGAGGGCATTCATTCGTCGCAGGCTGACCAACGCAACTTGCTGAGGTCCATCGACTCCACACTGACTGCAGCAGTGGGTCTCCTGCAGCGCGACCTCCCCCCACCTACCCCTGCCCCATCCACACTTCCCACTCCCATGCCTGTCCCACGTACACCCAGACGTCGGCATGCACCCACTTCAACGGACACGGGCACCACACCAGCAGGGAAGGTCCACCGCACTCCTCCTGACACGCACACACAGGGTGAGGTAGGCACACCCACTGGGTCGGGGGGCAAACGTGTGACACTCAGCCATAGTGGGAGTCCGCATTCCACCCAGTCCACTCCCTCCAAATCCCCTCCCCTCAGCTCTCCTGGCCACATCTCCCCCAAGGACTCCTTCATGGCCGCTCTGTCCCTGAGCCCCACAGTTACACCACCACGCAAGCGGTCAAGGAGGTCCACGGTCAGGGTGGTTGAGTCTCCCCCCCTGTCTCCACCCTCCCCCGGTGGCGCTGCGACCCATCCCTCTGACCCCCCCCCTCCTTGGGGCCTGAGGTCCCTTCGGGTGCAGGGGACTCCCTGGAGGACCTTGCAAAGGTGTGTAGTGCCATCCTGGCCTCCGCCTTTGGCACTGACCCACCCCCTGTGGTGGAGTCCTCCATCCCTGCACCCACAACGCCGCCCCTTTGCCCTGATGTCCCTGCGGTGCCTGTTGCTTCCCCCCCCCCCTGATGCCCTCACCAGTGTGGAAGACGATGCCATTTGACTGTGCAGGCAAGGTAGGGGACACGCATCCCACTGTGTCCCCCATCCAGCTGAGAATCATTGACTGCCCTATGGGCTTTGTGAAGATTGAACTGCCTGCGATCCACGGACATTGTGCTCATGCTGAATAAAGCTTAATTTTGTTTTCATTATCACACTACTGCTATGCTGGTATTGGTGTTGGTGGGGTTGCTACATGGTTTTTGGTGGTGTGTAAGGGTTTGGGTGTGTGGGATATGAAGTAGTGTACTGCTCATTGGTGGGACCCTGGGGTCTGTGTGCCATCACAAGGTGTTGGCGAACTTTCTTTGTTCATGTAAGCAGTTACTGCATGGTGCACTTGTCCCAGGGTGTATTCCTTCCTCTGTGTACCCAGCTTTCTTCCCTGCAGGGTGTTCCCAATGTTTAGCGCAGAGCTGTGTCTACATGAGCTGTGTGTGTGACGGAGCCCTTCTACTTTGGCCATGCATGCAGGGCCATGTCTCCACCTGCAACAATCGTGGCATCCTTGATGATCACTGTACTTGTGTGTGGAGTCTGTTGACATGAGTTCATGGGGACATGTTCCCTTGTAGCCAGTATGCATGTGGATAATTCTGGCCTCACACACATGTGTTACACCCCTCCTGTCTCAGGGCACTGCTGGGAGTGATAGGCACCCACCCCTCCTGTCTCAGGGCACTGCTGGGAGGACTCCACACCCACCCCTCCTGTCTCAGGGCACTGCTGGGAGGACTCCACACCCACCCCTCCTGTCTCAGGGCACTGCTGGGAGTGATAGGCAACCACCCCTCCTGTCTCAGGGCACTGCTGGGTGGACTCTGCACACACCCCTCCTGTCTCAGGGCACTGCTGGGAGGACTCCACACCCACCCCTCCTGTCTCTGGGCACAGCTGGGAGGACTCCACACCCACCCCTCCTGTCTCGGGGCACTGCTGGGAGGACTCTGCACACACCCCTCCTGTCTCAGGGCACTGCTGGGAGGACTCTGCACACACTCCTCCTGTCTCAGGGCACTGCTGGGAGTGATAGGCACCCACCCCTCCTGTCTCAGGGCACTGCTGGGAGGACTCTGCACACACCCCTCCTGTCTCAGGGCACTGCTGGGAGTGATAGGCACCCACCCCTCCTGTCTCAGGGCACTGCTGGGAGGACTCTGCACACACCCCTCCTGTCTCAGGGCACTGCTGGGAGGACTCCACACCCACCCCTCCTGTCTCTGGGCACAGCTGGGTGTGATAGGCAACCACCCCTCCTGTCTCAGGGCACTGCTGGGTGGACTCTGCACACACCCCTCCTGTCTCAGGGCACTGCTGGGAGGACTCCACACCCACCCCTCCTGTCTCTGGGCACAGCTGGGAGGACTCCACACCCACCCCTCCTGTCTCAGGGCACTGCTGGGAGGACTCTGCACACACCCCTCCTGTCTCAGGGCACTGCTGGGAGGACTCTGCACACACCCCTCCTGTCTCAGGGCACTGCTGGGAGTGATAGGCACCCACCCCTCCTGTCTCAGGGCACTGCTGGGAGGACTCTGCACACACCCCTCCTGTCTCAGGGCACTGCTGGGAGTGATAGGCACCCACCCCTCCTGTCTCAGGGCACTGCTGGGAGGACTCTGCACACACCCCTCCTGTCTCAGGGCACTGCTGGGAGGACTCCACACCCACCCCTCCTGTCTCTGGGCACAGCTGGGAGTGATAGGCAACCACCCCTCCTGTCTCAGGGCACTGCTGGGTGGACTCTGCACACACCCCTCCTGTCTCAGGGCACTGCTGGGAGGACTCCACACCCACCCCTCCTGTCTCTGGGCACAGCTGGGAGGACTCCACACCCACCCCTCCTGTCTCAGGGCACTGCTGGGAGGACTCTGCACACACCCCTCCTGTCTCAGGGCACTGCTGGGAGGACTCTGCACACACCCCTCCTGTCTCAGGGCACTGCTGGGAGTGATAGGCACCCACCCCTCCTGTCTCAGGGCACTGCTGGGAGGACTCTGCACACACCCCTCCTGTCTCAGGGCACTGCTGGGAGTGATAGGCACCCACCCCTCCTGTCTCAGGGCACTGCTGGGAGGACTCTGCACACACCCCTCCTGTCTCAGGGCACTGCTGGGAGGACGCCACACCCACCCCTCCTGTCTCTGGGCACAGCTGGGAGGACTCCACACCCACCCCTCCTGTCTCAGGGCACTGCTGGGAGTGATAGGCAACCACCCCTCCTGTCTCAGGGCACTGCTGGGTGGACTCTGCACACACCCCTCCTGTCTCAGGGCACTGCTGGGAGTGATAGGCAACCACCCCTCCTGTCTCAGGGCACTGCTGGGTGGACTCTGCACACACCCCTCCTGTCTCAGGGCACTGCTGGGAGGACTCCACACCCACCCCTCCTGTCTCAGGGCACTGCTGGGTGGACTCTGCACACACACCTCCGATTTCAGGATGTGTACGCTTGGCACATACACGGTGGGGGTACGCTCAATGCATTCGAGGTGAGGGTACGAGTCTACTTACACTGGTGTGGTGGGGGTACGCTCCATGCATACGCGGGTGAGGGTACGGGTCGAACTTACACTGTTGGGGTGGGGGTACGCTCCGTACGTCCGCGGGTGGGGGTACGGGTCGTACTAACACTGTTGGCATGGGGGGTACGCTCCTTGCATACGCGGGTGGGGGTACGGGTCGTACTTACACTGTTGGGCTGGGGGGTACGCTCCTTGCATACGCGGGTGAGGGTTCGCGTCGTACTTGCACTGTTGGCATGGGGGGTACGCTCCTTGCATACGCGGGTGAGGGTTCGCGTCGTACTTGCACTGTTGGCATGGGGGGTACGCTCCTTGCATACGCGGGTGGGGGTACGGGTCGTACTTACACTGTTGGGCTGGGGGGTACGCTCCTTGCATACGCGGGTGAGGGTTCGCGTCGTACTTGCACTGTT
Source organism: Triturus cristatus (assembly GCF_964204655.1). Classification (NCBI taxonomy): domain Eukaryota; kingdom Metazoa; phylum Chordata; class Amphibia; order Caudata; family Salamandridae; genus Triturus; species Triturus cristatus. The sequence continues at coordinate 314,262,120 of NC_140586.1, read as the reverse complement.
GGGGTGGGGGGTACGCTCCTTGCATACGGGGTGGGGGTAGGGTCCGTACATATCCGTCCCCACGCTATGTGATGTTTGTGCGGCCCGTACCCAGGCCTTTGCCACGTGGGTGCGATCCGTCCCGCCATTGTTGGGGTGACGTGTGTGGGTGTGGTCCGACTCGTACCCACGCTCTTCAGGCGTGGGTACGGGACGTACCTGTCTGGTTGTGTTGCCGGTTCGCGTGGTGACGGACTTCCGTTGTGGCGGTCGCTGGCTTATCAGGACACGCCCCCACCCCCTCGTGGTGACCAGGGCATGGGAGTCAGGTATGTCCAGGCCATGTGTGGTGTGTGACTTATGTGGTTGTTTTGTGGCCTGCCCTGGTCGTGCCCCCCCCACCCCACCCCACTTTCCCCCCTCCCTTAGTGATTCTGACCTTCTGCGGCGTCTGCGTCGTAACCTGTAGAGGAGGTGTACTGCTATGAGGGCAGGGATGACTCGTAGGTTCGGGTCCATGTCTGTCCGTCGCGTACTGGTACTCCTTGCTCGCGTCGTCCTGTCGCGTACGGGTCCTCCTTGATCGCGTCGTCCTGTCGCGTACGGGTCCTCCTTGGTGGCGTCGTCCTGTGTGTCCGTCACGTACTGGTCCTCCTTGTTCGCGTCGTCGTCTGTCCGTCGCGTACTGGTGGTCCTTGTTCGCGTCGTCCTGATTTCCCGGCAGTTTTTGGCTGCCGCAAAATATTCACCGTGCGGGGTGACGTCGGTGCGAATCGTGATTCCTGGGTCGTGAATGGCTGGCTGCGAGCGTCCCGACGTCAGGTCGGCGCTTTCCCGGATCACATTGGTAGGTGTTTTTTTGTTCGGTCGGGCTTTTTTACGATTCGTACGGTAATGGTGTACCCGTGCGAATCGTAATTCCTTGTTTGTGAAAATTGACGACCGGGTACGCGTCGGGCGGAGATTGTGCTCCGTCCGACGGTTCGTACCCGGTTTTTGCAGGATCGTGATCGGCACCAAAGTGAGAGACTGATACAGGTATTTACACATTTAAACATTACTCACTTAGCCATGTATTCAATAAGATACACTTAATCAGTCAGTAATACAATCAATTTTTCAAAAACAAATCATCCATTTAGACACTTATATACTCATTTATTCTTCCATCGACCTTGAGATATATAAAACATATTTAATTTTCAGAAAAACACACATTCACTGGATGATGTCATCAGTGATGTCATCAGTGATGTCATTTGAGATGTCATCAGTGATGACATGAGTGATGTCACTGACCATGTCATGAGTGATGTAATATGTGACATCATCAGCAGTGCATTGCGGGTGCGCGAGTTATAGTTAGCTTAACTAACTATAACGGGGAAATTTCATTGGTTTTTTACGAGTGAAATGTCCAGCTAACTATAACGTGTGTGAAACCTATGGTTTTTTCACTGAATTTGCAAGGTTTTTTAAATGCTAATTCCTAACTATAACGTGTGTGAAACCTATGGATTTTTCACTGAATATATATATATATATATATATCCTTTATCCATGTTTGTAAGCATGTCCACAATGGATTAAATCATGTATGTTTCCGGTGTGCCTGATTACACTGCCAGACTTTTCCCTGTTTTTTCTATCCGTTACAGGAAACATGCACAATGCACTTTGTTTAGAATGTTTACGTAAGCATGTGTCACTTTTCTCCATCATGAGCAATTAACTGCACCTTGAAACCTCCTTTCTTTCTGTAAATATGCAGATTTATGATAAAGTTAACTAGGAGTTTTTCTGTACTTTACAGTAAATATGAACGGTGAACTTTAACATATCACAAGTATGTATTTAATATACATCAAACATATCTAAACATGAGTCTGACACAAACCTGTTGATTTGTGCACCTTAATATATTCTGAGTATGTACTTAATATACATCCAGTATATCTGGTCATGAGTGTGAACAAACTTGATGTTTACTGCACTTTAACCTATCTTTAGTATGTACTTAATATATATATAATATTTCTGGCCATGAGTGTAATTAAACCTGATGATTTATGTTATGATAACCAATTTCGGACATCCAATACTGGTGTAATTTGCAGTATTTCCTCTCCCTTGTTATGCCTTGACCCATTTTTAGATCCAGGATGAAATATTGGTTTACTGAAAAATCTGACACAACTACCATCTTGAGTGATGTTTGTTTAAAGCACAGCTACAGATGAGTCATTCTGTTTTGAGGTAGAGATGAATACTTCGCCCCTAAAATGATTTACATCAAATTCCTGGGTTACCCGTTTCTTTTGTTATGCTTGTGGTGCTATTTTATATGACACTACAATTTTGCATATTTTCCATTAATTTTGGTACACTCCTTTTGCCGGATGAAACTTTAGACAAGTCTCTATTTTGACAGGTTGATTTTGATGTCCCGGACTTTGTGTACTTTACAAGGTTGACATGTCTGTTATATGTCTGTTTGCAATGCTGCTGGTATATTCTTTTAAAAATTCTCCTTTTGTGACCAATATGAACTAACTGAGACGTTTTTTGGTTGTGTCCCCTTTAAAACTGATGTTGTTTTTAATTGGTGGTGGGGAAAGGGTAGTGTTTTACCTTTAACTTGACACTCTTGACTTCACTCTATGACCTAGTAGAAGGCTCAAGCCGAAACATATAGGTCATCTTTGTTTGTATGCACCTCTGCACTTTGCCGTACATGGCCCTGTGACGAATGGTGGCCTATTTAATCCCCCCCCCCCAAAAAAAATTACCTCGTCGCAAAGGATTGTTTTGTGCCGTTCTTCTGTTCGCCCTCGGGACGTGTGGTGAATTGAAGAGCGTTTCTGCATATATATATATATATAGTCCAAAATCCGCAAGTAAATGCACACTCAGAGTCTCAGGTATACCAGGCAGGTAGCAGTTTATTGTTCGTTACGCGTTTCGACCGTAGTCTTGATCACACGAACATACGAACATTTTACGTGAATATAAATAAAGTTCATTCAAGTGGATTCACCCAGGTAGTGAAAATAGTTGAAGGACTATACTTTTAGGTAATCTGTTCTAATGCTGTAAACGGCGGACATTTTGTAATGTGCAAATATCCAGCATATAAATATACTTTCTGCATTTGATTTAACATTGATATTATTAGCATAGATATTTAGACATATATGTTTTTCATTATTGAAAAGGGAAACGTTCTTACAACGTATGGCGTGGTAGCAGTACTGGGGGTAACAACAATAAATAAAAAACCAAAAGAACAATCGGACGGAAATATTTAATGTTATAAACATTAATTAAAAGATCTAGGCGTGAAGTGCCTAATATACCCCTATAAAGATTAAAGAAAACGAATATTAGCGACCTAAGGGAAATACAAGACCCTGTATAAATTTACATCTCTGAAGTATGGAGGAAGAGAAGGAGAGACGAGCCGCAGCACAATTTCTATTTGCGCGTGCTCCTGGTAAAGGAAAATCAACAACAATATCAGTTACCAATAATAAGGACAATGACTTGAATGTTTTATTGGTTAAATATGAGAAGTAGAAGAAACAAGAAGGTTCCAAGTGGTGGGAGACAATATCCCTCCAGGATTATGCGGATAAGCAAATGTTACCCAGAGGACTAAGAATATACATAACGCCTTCACATGAATCCACTTATCCGCAAATGCTGGATGAGTGGGCAAATAATTCTGAACATGATTACAATATTAATCAAATATACCTAGGAAGACCGGGATAAAATTATTAAAGAACTAGCAGAAATTGAAGATGAGCTGAAAAAACATGGCTATCAATCACATATTCAGAAATTTCAGGATGAACTTAAAGGAAGATTAACAAAATATGAGGATGATATAAAGCAAAGGAAACAAAGAAAATTGCACAGAGACTGTGTAGATTATGAAACAGGACGGATCCTGACTTACAGTCATAAGTATGACCATCTATACAATTAAACAACCATGACTAAAGATACAGTTACCACTAATGAAAGTGCGGTAATACAACAGGATATTAGTGATTCTGATACTGATGTTTCAGCACATACTGCAAGTTCCTCGTCAGAAGTGGAGACAGTAACTCATCAAGCTATTTTTTAGACGAGCTCAGGGTGATGAAGAGAAGCCGACAATCAGGGAGAATACACCAACACCCACTCCACCTCTGAGGGGACGAGGGAGAGGCAGAGGGAGAGGAAGAGGCAGAGGCAGGGGCGCAGTAAGCAAAGACGTCTCAAGCGGAAGCATAGAGCGAAAAACTATGGGAACAAGAAAAAGAGGCTCGAAGAAAATACAGTAATGGATGCCCAAATGGTTAGCTGGACATTTCACTCGTGAAAAACCATTGAAATTCCCCCGTTATAGTTAGTGCAGGCAACTATAACTCACGCGACCGCAATCCTCTGCTGATGCTAATACTGTATTTAGACACTTATTTACCCATGTCTTCTTCCATTAATTTTTAGCTATACATATATTACAAATATTTTTTTTTCAGAAAGACACATATGTCATCAGTGATGTAATATCTGACGTCATCAGCAGAGGATTGCGGTCGCGGGAGTTATAGTTGCCTGCACTAACTATAACGGGGGAATTTCAATGGTTTTTCACGAGTGCAAAAGGCACATCCCTGACCTGAGAACTACCTCTCTGCCAAATTTCAAGTAATTCTGTTCAGCCGTTAGGGCTGTAGCTTGGACTAAAGGTCCTATGGAAAAATGCATGGGGAAAACGTGTTTTCTCAGCCCCTGCTTGACGAATCCCCCCAGGGAAGGAGCGGAGCGGAGCGCCCCACCTATTTTGAAAATTTCGCGAGGATTCGTCAATCGGTGCCAAAGTTATTCAAAATAGAATGTTGCGGATTTCCTATGGAAAGACGATCCTAACTATAACTATCTACTGGCGACCGCCAGTAGATAAAAAAAAAAATATATATATATATATATATACATATATACATATATATATATATATATATATTTATTTATATATATATATATATATATACACACACACACACACATGCTCACACGCACACGCATGCACGCACACACACACACACCCACACACACACACCCACACACACACACCCACACACACCCCTTCCCCCTCTGTGTTCTTCATGTTCTTACTGTTGTGCCTACTCTGTAGAGCGCTCTGATACCTTCGGGTAATGTTCACTCTATACAAAACTCTCAAATAAATAAATATTTTTCCTTTCTAAGAAGAGTACATCCACACAACTCAGATGGTTGGGGGTGGGCTGTGCCACACTTCCTGGCCTTCAAGTTGTAGGTAGTGGCCCACTCACTAAGTCTTCTTTCTAGTGCATTAAGAAGTGGTGATTTCCTACCTTCATTCGCTGAGAAGTATTTGTGGCACCTGAGGGTTAACTTAAACAAAATAAAGTGATCATTTTTGCCATAGATAGGATGCAGCACAGTCACAGCAGGTCAGAGACCTCCATGTGATAGTTTTAAGTGTGCTGGGTCCAGGGGTGGGTCCAGGGGCGGCTCCTCCATGTGGGCGGATGAGCATCGCCCCACTGCTTTCTCACAGTGTGAGAACCAGAAACATAAAATGAAATTCCAAACCAATCATGCGCACCCTCCTTTTTCTCCATGTAGGCTGCATGCAGTCTACATGGAGAAAAAGGCCTCCTCATAGGCACCTGGCTGGGCGCCGTCCCCACCAATCACAACGCTGCCATTGCAGCGTTTTGATTGGCTTAGGGGAGGGGAGGGAGGCTTCCTGCTTCCTGTTCCTGCGAGGCAGGAAAGCAGGAGCAGATCCAACAGTGAACACGCGGGACACGGGAAAGGTAAGTTTTATGTTTCTTAATGTGTAACCCCCCTCCCCCCGTGATCCCCCCTCGCCTGCCTCTCCCTGCCCCTTTTGTGCCCGTCGCCCCACCCATGAACCATGCCGGCCGCAACTGCCTGTGTCCCTCCAAGTCTCAGACTACTTAGTAATTAAAAACGGACATTGAAAAGGCTCTCTATAATCATGTCCTTAACTCTATTGGCAGAAAACACTGATCTATTTCTGAACAATTAATGTACAAATTGTTAAGGAAACCCATTTACATTTCACATGCTTTATTTAATCTTGCATCCCCTAAGAGTGTTTGCTATTTCCAGGATGTGGTGTTTCTAAACTCTATTTCCTGTTGCATTTTACACTTGTATAGGGCATACTTTGAATGGAGTAAATTCCAGGTATTTAACGCAGGCTACGATTAATATACCTTAAGCAAGAAGATTAAGGCAGTGTCTGTTTCTCACAGTGCCTGTCAGTTGCTCATAAAGGGGTTCAGAATACATGCTCACGAGGTCCTTGGCCTCTTCTCAGAGCGCACAGAATAATGGTCACATATTCTAGGTGCAATTGTGATTTTGTTTTTTGTGAAGGATTCAGTGAGTGAAGGCGGTACAGAGAAGTCAGAATATTGGCAAGACTAAAGTAAATGAACATGCAGTGCTTACAGGTGAGTGGGGCGTTGTGTGTTTGGGGGTGGTGAAGTGAAGGAGATGAGAGGAAATGCATTCTGAAGAGAATAAAAAGAGGGTTCAGAAGAGCTGAGGTGCAAGATATGCAGATGGAGGAGATGCGGTGATAAAAAAAGGGAACATGTCTAACATAGAGTGAACAGGATTGATACACTCTGAAGACCACTATCCCATCCACAGGACTCAGTAATGTTTAATTCACAGTCTCATAATTTCAGATTTAAAACATTTTCAAATACTAATTATTTACAACAAAATCATTGTTGTTACTTGTTTATCATAAACAGTTAACAACCATTGACAAAGCCAATAGTCCTGGCTGATTTTAGGTGCATGTCAGTTATTGTGTTTTACATGTGAAAACAATAACGGAAAGCTCAGAGATGCATCAAATTACCGACGGGTGGCACATTATAGAAATCACAGAAACTTAGTTTACATGCTTAAGCCACACTCCTAATTACATGGAACACACCAATTTTTTCATTCCACTTAAAGTAGTACTCCAAGCTATCCTTGCTGAGATGCTCACATATTTTCCTTGCATGCTAAGTGGCTGCAGAGCTCTTAAGATGTGCAGGTCCCAGCATGAGTAGCTGATCAGTCTATGTTTGTGCATGGATTGGTCAGCTACTCATGTCTGATTTTATAATGGGATAAACAGGGCTACAAGTTACAGAATGCAGGACAAAAACACTGAGATTAAAAGACATACATTTTCTCCGACCTCTGGCGCTGTTTGTAGAGTAGATAGAATATGGGCAGTTGGGGTGAAAACATTTTTGCTCACCACCCCTTCTAAAGAGTCTCAACAGATGCAAGTTAGGGAGGGGGGCAGGACCAGATCTTAGCCTCTCTGCACAGGGATGGCAATATCTCATGGAAATGAACGATCTCATCCTGAGCATAACACAGAAAAGGTATGTATCACTTACCAAAAATATTAACCGTCATCACAAAATATATAGTATATAACAGTGATGTTACATTTACATGCTTGTAGTTCTTAAGCTATACTTGCAAGGGGTAGACAAATATGGGCTGCAGGCAGATACTCTAGATTTTTTAGGTGCATTCTTTTAGAAAATAAATGCTGACCTTGAAGAAATTGTCTGTACTTGACACCCTGTATTTTTTAAAAATCATTTTCATTTGAATTTTAGTTGATCATGTAGTAACATTCGGTTGGACCAGACCTTCTCTGCAGCATCACCCTCAAACGTTTTACTTTTAACTTCCACTTTTTGATGAATTCATTTTTGTTGGCCCTAGGACTCTGTGCACTTTACCACTGCGAAGCAGTGCTAAAGTGCTTGTGCTCTCTCCCTCTGTGAACTCTACCATTGTCAAACAGTGCCAAAGTGCTTGTGCTCTCTCCTCTAAACATGGTAATATTGGCTTTCACCTGATTGGCATATTTTAGTTTACTTATAAGTCCCTTGTCGAGTGGTAGACCATGTACCCAGGGCCTATAAACTAAATGCTACTAGTGGCCTGCATTACTTATTGTGCCATCCACTTATGTAGCCCCTTAAAACATGTCCCAGGCCTTCCATTTGTAGCCTGATTGAGGTTTAAAATGCCAATTCGACTTGGCAATATAACCCCTTGCCAAGCCTTAAACTTCCCTTTGGTTCCATATAAGTCACAGTGGCGGCTCCACCACTAATGCGGAGGAGCGGCGCCCCACTGCTTTTTGAGAAGTGGATAAAAGAAAAAGAAAATGATCATAATATTATGTTATTATCATTTTACTTTTCCGGTTTGAGGGGCTTGGCTGTGTCATAGCCAGTTAGGGGAGGAGTGGTGGGCACTTAAGTGGGCATGGCAGTTTGGCCGGCTGTCTTGGCCCGGCCAAACAGTCACAGTCATGCGCACTTTGCATGTTCCCCCCAGGCTGCAATGCACAGCCTGCTGAGTATTTATTCAATCATCATAAATGCTGTTTCATGGCTTCTTTTAGCCTGAAATGCATCGGGACCAACAATCTGGGAGCAACCATTTGCCTTATCTAAAGATCTCCTTCTTTAATGACTACATGTGAATAAATCATCTATGAAACAGAATTTATGGCGATTGAATAAATTCAATTCTTGAGAACAGACCAACCTACATTTTATCTTTGATTAAGTTCGAATCACTCCATTTATTGGAATACACTCTGTGCACTTAGGGGACACCGCCCTGGGGCGGGGCTTATCATACAACATGCTCAGGCTCCCACAGCTTGTCTAAGAGCCAAACCATGGGTGCTCGGACCAATCAAAATGCTACATTGCAGCATTTTGATCGGCTGGGTGAGCCTGTTTGTGCTTCCTGCTTCACGCAGGAACAGAAGTGGATGAGGTGAGGCGTCGGTCCGGGAGCAAGGTAAGTCATTTTCTTTTTTCTATCACTGGTGCTACTTGGTGGCAGCAGCCACTGATAAGTCACCTCTAAGGTAGGTTCTAGGTAGCCCATAGGGCAGGGTCCATTGTAATTGAAAGGTTGGCCATGTACCTTTAAGTTTTACATGTCCTGGTTGATAAAAACTCCTAAATCATTGTTCACTACTGTGAGGCTTATCTGTCCCTTAGGATAACATTGGGTTGCCTTATTACAGATAATATGCGCAAACATTTAATTGGGGACAGAAGGGCATTTCATGTTTGTAATTAAAAATCCTCTTTTGTGTTCTAATAACTTTATTATTTTAAAGAAAGGGAGTACAAATAGTTAAAATACTATATAAAGCAATACAGCTTAGTATTGTGAGCCATAAATAGATGAGCGCTACATAAAAAATGAATATATTCAATGCAATAAATAAGGTATACGTAGCAAGCTAATATCTGAATAATCAGAAAGATATTTTCAATTAACTAGCTGTAGTGCTAAAATAAATAAAACATCATAAAAGAGAAAATGGAGAAAGAAAAAGAAAGACAGAAGAGAGTAGGAAGGAGGAAGAAACGGAAAAAGAGTGAAGAAATGGGTGAATAAACAGGAGATGGGGACAACTGCTTCGTTGAGAGTCCATTTATTTATCCAAACAACAATAGAAATGGAAGGCGTATAATTCTTCTCTTCAACAAAAGTGTGAGCCCCTCGAAGATATGATACCCATTTTTTTTTTTTTTTAAAATTATTTTTATTGCAGGAATTAGTAAATCGTTACATAATCGGCCATCATTACATCGCAAGCCGGAGCATTGAAACATAACCCTCCGTCCCCCTCCGGAAGTTGCTTACACAGCCATTCAGCCCACAACCCTGGGGTCGGGCGGCGAAAGTCCATGGGGGCTCAGGAGGTTGTCGAGGTCGGCCCGGAGGATTCGTTGTCCTTCATCTGCTTTTCTAAACAAGCCTATAATTCCAAAAACACCCCCCCACCCTCGAAACCCCCCAATCCCAGAAAACCCCTCCCCCCCCCCGCCATCAGCGCGCGGCATCAACCGCAACCGGATCTTCTAGGGGACCCATGGGGAAAGCTATAAAGCTGAGAAGTGCAACCGTCTAACGGGACTCAGGGCGCGCCGCTTCCTCACGTTCGGCATCGCCGGGGGCGCGATACTCCCTAAGGGCCTGCACAAGCATCTCCCACTCCAGCGCTGTCTCCTCGGCCTTCTCGTTACGCTGCCTCCAAGCTAGCTGGTATCTAAGCGTACTCTCCCCCGCCGCCCACTTCAAAAATTCGCTGTGCCACCGACTCCCTGTCGGTCCGGTCCGTGCCTTCCAATTCCTGGTCACCTCCCGTTTAGCAAGGAGCAGCCCCAAATCGATGAATTTACTAGATATTTTATTCTTGGGGGTATGAGGGAACCAATGCAGGAGACCCACCGCCGCATCCAACGAAAGGGATCTCCCCGTCGTTTCCTCCAGGGTCTGCCCCACTTCCTCCCAATAGGCCGACAATCCCGGGCAGGCCCACAGCATGTGGAGAAGGTCCGCCTCCTGGGCTGGGCACCTGGGGCACTCCGCCGAGGCCGCCGCAAAATATCGCCTGATTTTCACCGGGGTCAAATATGCTCTATGGAGCACATAATAGTGGACTAATTGAAAGCGGGCGTGGCGTGTGCCCTTCCAGGCTCGCCGCACCAGCTGAGCCCAGGTCGTCTCCGGGATCTCCTTGCCAATGTCCTCCTCCCATCGGTTTCTCAGGGTGGTGAGGGGAGCCAGCCCCTCATTGAGCAGTCTACCGTAAAGGCATGTGACCGCCTTTACCGTGCCCGCGGACATCATCACGTATTGGCACACCGGGGATAAAAGGGGTTCTGCCTGCCCGGACCTCCAGTGCGCCTGGATCGCTCGAACAAGGGCCGAGTGCAGCAAAAAGTCGCCGCGGGGAATCCCGAAGCGATCAATGAGCTCCTGGAATGGCAAGATCGTCCCGTCCTCGTAAAGATCACCGATGAGCTGCAGGCCGGCGTCCTCCCAGGTCGCCAACCGCGACCAATCACCCCCATGGGGCAAAGCCGTTAGCATCCCCAGCGGTATTTCGGGTGCATACGGTGTTCGCTGGTGGCCCCGGGCGTGAGCCCGGTTCCAGCACAGGCGAACGGTCCGCTCCTCCATAGACAAGTCCTGCAAGGCCAATCGTTGCCTCATCACTATGAAGGAGAGAACATGCCTGGCCATACCCGTTCCCCTCCTGTCCTCGGGGCCCCGGAACTCCCGAGCGATCTCCTGAGTGAAGGTCTGGAGCTGCGCCGCTAAGTAATACTTTTCGAAGTCCGGCGCCGCTAGCCCACCCTCCTCCTTCGGCCTCATCAGGGTCTCGAGGGCCACCCGCCGGCGGCCCGAGCCCCAAAGGAATCCGACTATCATAGACCGTAATAGTCGAAACGTGGTCGGTGGGATCCAGATCGGTAGTGTCCGGAAATAATATAACAACCGGGGGAGCGCCACCATTTTAAGCAGAGCGATCCGCCCTGCCACCGAGAGCGGCAGCGTGGCCCAGAAGCCCATACTGCCTCGAAGTGCCCGGATGCCCCGGGCAATGTTCCCATCAAGGAGGCCAGAAGGTTCGTGGTAGACATACACCCCTAGATATTTGAAGCAGTCGGGTTCCCATCTAATCTCCCTACTTAAGGCCGGTGTAGGGGTGCCCCTGCGAACCGGGAAAAGACAAGTCTTAGTCCAATTCACTCGAAGGCCCGAGACCTCCCCAAACTCCGTGAGCGCCGTCGCAGCTCCATGTAGGGCAGCAAGCGGGTCTTCTAGGAAGAGCAACAGGTCGTCTGCGTATAGCGAGACGTAGTGCGGGCCCGACAGGGTCCACAGGCCCGCGTAATGGGCTCCCGACCGGAGATGCAACGCAAGAGGCTCCACCGCCAGCGCAAAGAGCAGTGGGGATAGCGAGCAGCCCTGCCTCGTGCCCCGTTCCACCGGGTATCGTGAGGAAATCAGCGGTCCCGCCCGAACCCTGGCCGACGCCGAGGCGTACAGCACCCCAGTCCAGCTGACGAAGCCCTCCCCGAGGCCGAACCTCCGCAACACAGTGCAGAGGTAGTCCCATTCCAGGCTATCAAAAGCCTTCTCTAAGTCCACTGATAGGACAACCGGGCACGGGGCGTCCACAAGCGGTTCCCCAAGCAAGCGGCACAACCTGCGAATGTTCATGGTCGTGTTACGCCTGGGGATAAAGCCAGCCTGGTCCTCATGCACTAAGGAACTCATGTGCCCAAGCAGTCTCGTGGCCAAGATGCTGCTCAGTATTTTATAATCCACCGTCAGCATCGATAAGGGACGGTAGGACCCCGGATCGGATGAGTCCCTGCCGGGCTTGAGGAGCGGGACCACCAATGCCTCACACATCGAGCTTGGAAGGCGCCCCAGCCTCCTCGCCTCTCTATATACCACCAACAGCCTAGGGGCTAGGAGGTCGGCATAAGCCGCATAGAACTCTACAGGAAGCCCGTCCAGGCCCGGGGTCTTATTTCTCGCCATCTTTTTAATGGCGTTACGGATCTCTCCTAGTTCTATGTCGGCCCCCAAGGTTTTCGCCACCTCCTGCTCCATTGTTGGAATCTCTAGGGGCCGCAAATAATTATCTAGCAGGTCAGGGTCTCGGACAGAGCGACTGCGGTACAAGCGCTCATAGTATTGCCGGTAGCAGCTCAGAATCGCAGGCTGAGTATACACCAGGGTTCCGTCTGCCCTACGCATGGACGTCGTCAGTGAAGTCTGCCGCGTAGGGTTGGCCAGCCATGCTAACAGCGCGCTCGACCTATCCCCCTCCGCGATGGACCGAACCGTATAGGCTTTATAGTCAAAACAGCGGAGCCGTTCGACCTCCGCTGCCACCGCCTCCCTCGCCTCCGCCGTGCGCGCCTGTAACTCTGGGTGCCCTGGGCGGCGTAATTCCAACTCACGGAGTTTCCGATCCGCTGTCTCCAGGTCTGCGAGGATAACTCGCCGCACACCGACCTGTTTAGATATGCAGTACCCCCTCACCACCACCTTAAAAGCGTCCCACTCTAACGCTCTCGTGCTCGCGGTGCTACCGTTGGACGCGAAGTACTCCGATATCGTGTCACCTAGGTCCGCCTTGAAAACACTGTCCTCAAGGGTCTCGGGACGCAATTTCCAGGTGGGCACCGCAGGCACCCCAGGAAACCAGCGAAGGTCCAACAGGAGGGGGTTATGATCAGAAATGGTTCTGGTCAAATATTCAGATCGGACCGCCGCCGAAGCCAATTCGGGCGAACCAAGAAATCCGTCCAATCGAACGTGCAGTTCGTGGAGGCTCGAGAAGTAGGAGTAGTCCCTAGTTGTGGGGTGTTGCGCCCTCTAAATGTCCGTTAGACCCCAGTGAGTCTGCCAGTCCCGACGGTCCCTAGCCAAACGACGAACCGGAGAATCAGGGAGGGGCGGGTGCGAGCGGTCATTGTCTACATCCACTACGGAGTTAAAATCTCCACCCAGCAGGATGGGCCCGGAGAGGCAGTGGGCCAACGAGCCCGATAACCTGGAAAGGAAGGCAGTCTGGTCGACATTAGGAGCATACACACAGCAAACGTTTAGGTCTCTCCCTCCCAAAGTCCCCGAAATGGCCACATAGCGCCCCTCTGGATCTATCACTGTGTTCGTGACCCGGAAGGGGACTCCAGCCCTAACCCAGATCAGCGCCCCTCTGGCATACGCGGAGTACGAGGTGCAAAAGACCTGCCCTCTCCATCTACGCTGTAGCGCCGCCCCTTCCGCCTTGTTCAGATGGGTTTCCTGCAGCAGCGCCATTTGTATCCCCCTACGCACTAAATAAGCGTGGACCTTGTGACGCCTGGACATTGTATGAAGCCCCCGTACGTTCCAAGTAACACATTTCAGATTGGCAATCTCAGCCATTGTCCCATATCAGTCTCGCAAAGTCTCCCCAACTGGGTCCCAACCATAAAAGGACAGCGATCCTCATAGCACTGATGGCGGCCATTGTCCCCAAACAAAACTGAACAACCCAAATATTAATCAACTCCCCATCCACCCTCCCCAGAACAGGACCCAAATTGCACCATCTAGTTCCCATCCAAACCACACTCACCAACAACCCACTACACCCTACTAATCCTGCAGTCGCCACCACAGGAAGGCCTTAAGGGCCAGGTGCGGGCCGGACGGAGGCAATGGGCCCTCGTCGCCCAGGCCACCAGGACTAGAGCAAGCCCACAACAGTGTCATGAAAAGACCCCCTGGGGGCCAGTCCAGGGCACCCCGCCCATCCTACCCCGGTAGACAACAGCTCTTACCGTCACCCGCCATCCCCCCGCCGGGCCCCCACCCAAACTGAAGAAGCACACCCAGTTACCCCTGCCCATCCAGTATGTCCTCCACCGATTGTGGTGTGATCTCCGGTGTATGGCCACTGTCCGGTACAGATCCCTCGGAGTCCGTTGAACCTCCCTCGCCACCCGGGACCCCTTCCTCCGCCGTGGCATCGTCCCGTGACCCAGACAGCGCCGTCAGCACCTCCAGCACTCCCCTCCGCTCCGTCGATGTCTCCACAGTTGAGGGACCCCCCGATCGGCCTCCGCGACCTCGAGTCCTCCTGGATCTCCGCCTCTGTCCCGGCTCTGCCATCCGTCGAGGCGAAGAGCCGGGTCCACCTTTCCCCGCTCTATAGAGTTCGAGCCAGTGACAAACGTCCTCTGGGGTGTCGAAGAACTGGGCTTTGTCATCGACAATTACGCGGAGTCTCGCCGGGTAGAAGAGCGAGTACTGGATACCCTCACTCCGGAGCTCGCGCTTGACCGCCAGGAAGGAAAACCGTCTCCGTTGGGTTTCATAGGTGTAATCCGGGAAGATGTTCACCTGACTGTTCGCCACTTTGAATGGTCCATTATGCCTGGCGGCATTGAGGATCAGGTCCCTATCCCTGAAGTGCAGCAACCGCGCCACCACCGGCCGCGGGGCACGGCCCTGCTGCGGCGGCCTCGCCGGGACTCTATGGGCACGCTCCAGAGTGTAGAAGGAAGACAAACCCTCCGGGGCCACCGTGTCTCGGAGCCAGGCCTCCAGATACGCCACCATGTCGCCATCCTCGACCTTTTCCGGCAGGCCAACCACCCGAATGTTGTTCCTCCTGTTGCGGCCTTCTGCATCCTCCGCTCTCTGCTCGAGGACCGTGATCCGGGATAAAGCCTCCTTCACTTCCGCGGCCAGGGTGCGCTGCGCCGGCTCCAAGGTTTTCACCGAGCCCTCCACTTCTTTGACCCGGTCCGATAGCTTGCCGTGGTCCGCTCTGAGGAGACCCAGGCTCGTCGCCACCTGGGCAATGTCCTGCTGGAGGGCCGAGCGCGTGGTCGCTATTGCCTCCAAAACGCGGTCAAATTGCTGCTGCAGAGGTGCACCGCCGGCCTCCTCTGGGCCTCCGCGTTCCTCCCTGTCCTGGGTCTCCAAGTCCGAGACGACTGGGGCAGTCCCCTTGGCACCTCTAGGTTTCCCCATGTCGTCGGCCGCTCTTCGTCCGGGTCCCGGAGCAGGCGTCCCCGAGTGTCGGCACCGGCTACGACTCCCTTGGGTGCCAGGCCTCAGGTCAAGTGCCGGAGATCTCCGTCTCCAGGGCCCGTTGGATCGTCCCAGCCGCGGCCCGTGCCACCACCTTGCTGTCCGGGGGCACCGTGGAGGAGGCGGGGACAGTCGTCGCCGGGCCGGGCAGGCCCACACGGCCGATCGAGTGTCACCAGCTCTACCGGACGACTCGCGGCTCCAAAGGGTTGCGCCTCCCATGGGAGTGGGTCAGCCAGGAGAAAGTAGCCAAGTACGATGCAGGGAGTGGGGCCACCGCCGGGATCTCCAGTTGTCCCAGCGTGGGATCCGCTATGGTGTGGGCATCCGTTCATCCGAGTGCAATCCCCAGTAGAAGAGACCACTCTGACCGATGTCCAGTTTCAATCCCCACCGGGAGACCACCGAGCAGGGGGCGCCCCGCCGTCCGCGACGATCCTCCAGTCTATCGGATCCGGCCAAGGGGACAAAGAAGTCCGGGCGCCATATTGGGTCACACTCCGCAGTTCCCTTAACTGCGATTCGCAACGGGTCACCACTCGTGCCGATCACGCCGGGGGCCCCGGCAGGTCTCCGTCGGGCCGGTCACCAAAATACGGGGGTCGGGGTGCCCCGTAGCCGCCGATTTACAGGATAATCACGGGCTCAGTCCCGGAGCCGAGCTCTCAGGCGACCATCGCCATCGGCGCCCAAGCCACGCCCCAAGAAGATATGATACCCATGCCCACTAAGTATGATATGATATTAAATTAAAGGATTTCCACTCTGTTAATATAACTTTAACCGCAATTGATATAAGCAAGTCTAACAATTGCATATCTGTAGAATCAAGGGCTAGCGGAGTTGGTGCAGCTGATGGACCTAATAGGATTAAAGGTAATGACTGCTCAAAATTAATATCAAAGATTAATAATAAATGTTTGTGGACCAGCTCCCAAAAAGGTTGTAAAAATGAGCATTCAAAGAACATATGTGAATGGGTGCCAGCAACTAGTTTGCAACTCCAACAAAGATCGTCATCTTTAAGTTTTAGTTTATGCAAACAAACCGGGGTCCAGTGCAGAAGATTCAGAGTAAAAAATTTAGATTGAATAAGAGAAGGAGCAATCTTATTTCGCACGAATACTTCCCAATGATCTGCCAGGTTTCTTGTGAAATATGTTTAAAGATATCCTGATCAAAATGATGCATCCATTTCTCTTGTGTAACTGTAGACTGCACAGGCCGTGTGTCGGATTGAAACTTACATATTCTGGAGGCAATATGACCTGATTTATACCATATAGAAAGGAGCAAAACAGTAGATGAATCAGGATAAAATGGTATTTTAGACAGGGCAACTTTTAATTTCAGAAAGGAATAAAAATCCATATTACTGAGATCATACTCTTTAGCTAAAGAGGAAAAAGGAATCGGGTCCTGGTTAGAATCATGAAGGTCTTTGACCAACATCATACCTTTACTAGCCCAGGATGAAATCGTATCAGGATCAATATCAGTCACAATTTTAGGATTATACCATAAACAAGACCACCTGGATTTATGAATTGGTTTAGAAACTTTTTTGTCTATATGTTTTAATGCATTAATTGTATCTGAGATAATACGACCTAAATTCGGTAGAATCAGCGTAGACGTGGTTATAAAAGAGGGGGTGGATAGAGGGGCGCACAACTCCCGTTCTATATAAATCTACGGGGGGGGGTATTACGGGAATCGGAAGTAAACCAAAGAGCACCTTGGGATGCTAAAAAGGCAATCTGATACAAGTTCCAGTCCGGAAGATTACAACCCCCAAGGGCATAGGGTTTTCTAAGATGTTTAAATGTAATTCTAGCTCGTTTATCACTCCATAAAATTTTGAAGTAAGAATCTCAATCTCATGGAAAAAAGTTGAGGACAGCTTTATAGGCAGCATCGAAGACACAAAATTAACAATAAGAGTTATCATCATCTTCAAGGTTTGAAAATGTCCCCACCAAGATATGTATTTAGGCGACCAACCTGTCAACAGGTCTTTAACCTTAGCTATGTTATGAGATTCATTGTATGAGATAGTGTCTGACAGATTTTTACAGAACCAAATCCCGAGATATTTAATCCGAGTCGATTGCCATTTAAAACCTATATTCCCCATGTGAGAAGGGAAACACAACGCATTAAGGGTAAACATTTCCGTCTTGTCTTTATTCAAAGTATGCCCTGAGACACAAGAGGATTCCTCAATAGTATTGGAAATGGTCGGGATTGCATTTACGATATCTTCAGAAAAGATGAGCACGTCATCCGCATAAGCGGCCGTTTTAATTATCTGTAAGCCAAATTGAAAGCCTCTAATATCCTGATTGAGGTTGAGTAACCAAAGGAGTGGGTTTATAGACAGTAAAAATGGAAGGGGTGATAGCGGACATCCTTGCCTAGTGCCCTGACAGAGATTAAAAAAGAAGATGTAGCCCCATTAATTCTAATATTAGCTTTAGGATGTGCATACAGGGACATTAAATATTGATAAATGAATCTCCTAGATTATGAGATTGAAGTACTGCTTGCAGAAAAGGCCAAGAGACCTTATCAAAAGCCTTTTCGGCATCGAGGGCAATCTCTGCCGAAGGGAAGTTAGAAAGCTTCGCTTTTTCCAAAATATGACAAAAAGCCGGGTATTATCTCTAGCCAACCTCCCTTTGATAAACCCAGTCTGAGAGGAATGAATAAGATTAGGGATATGGCTCTCCAAATGTTTAGCCAGAATTTTGACAAAAATCTTTGCTTCCATATTTAAGAGGGAGATTAGGCGGAAGTTTTTAGGGTCAGAATGATCTTTGCCCTCCTTAGGAATTACAACAATAGTAGCCTCAGCAGCCAAACCTTACCCGACGAGACAAAGGTATCAAAAACATCTTTGAGATAATTGAGTATTGAAGATAAAAAATGCCTTATAAAAGCAATAAGGAACCCATTGGGTCCTGGGGCCTTCCCTGACCGAGTTGCTCTAATGGCCTGAATTATCTCTTCAGACTCAATCATTTTCCCTAAAGCTATCATATCCTAGTCGGAAATGGTATTTGTAAGAATAGAGGACAAGAATTATTGACATATAGCGAGGTTACATTGATCTCTGGGAGTATATAATTTTTTATAAAAATCATGAAAAACCTCAAGAATGTCTTGGGTATGAAATTTCCTAGAGCCAAACTTATTGATATAAGAAATCTGGGCAGATTTAACATTTGTTTCCTGATATTTTAGTGTAGCAGCTAACATCTTGCCTGCTCGATTTTGTAACAACAATCGTTTAGATTTTTGCACCTGAACACCAATATGAGCCCTTTTAGTAACTATGGAATTATAAGAACATTTTAAGTTTTTGATATCTTGTAAGAGTGACTTATCAATAGAGCCTCTATATAGGATCTCTTTACGTTTAATATCATCTCCCAATGTAGTGAGTGTCCTTCTAATATCGGCATTCCTCTTCACCATTTTTTTGATAATATGACCTCTAATAGTACACTTAAAGGCATCCCCCAGAACTACTGGGGAACTTACGGATGACATATTGTCTTTGAAAAAATTATGAATATCCACATTCAGTTGTTCAACCTCAACACTATCATCCAAAAGTTCTGTATTCATGCGCCAAGTACGTGGTCCACTATAATCTGTAAGATTAAGGAGAGTGAACGAGACTTCTGCGTGATCAGAGACAACTATTGGATGGATCGTAACATTTGTAATATGTTTTAAAAGTACTGCTTCCACAAGAAGATAATCAATACGAGAAAAACTAGAGTGTGGAGAGGAGAAAAAGGTGAAGTCACTGCCGGTAGGAGTTTGCATTCTCCAGATGACAATAAGCTGATGAGAAGAGCACAAATCAATCATTTGTTTATGCGCCCTGGGAGGGCGAAATTTAAAAGCAGAATGTCTTTCTAAAATGGGATCCATGGGAAGGTTGAAATCACCACCAACAATCATTTTAGCATTCCGAGGAATATCAGAGAGCTTTTTATTTATAGCACGCCAAAAAGATTGATCATCAATATTAGGTGTATAGATATCCATAACGTATATATCAATCGAACCATTGGACAAACGAGATAGCAGCCACCCACCGTCCAAAACATGTTCTGCAGTAACAATAGATAGACCAGAATATTTGGAAATCAACGTCACAACCCCGTTCCTTTTACCAGAGGCTTCAGAACAAGCTACATCAAAGACCCACTCCTTTCGTAAAAGTAAGGCCTCTTTATAAGCTACCTTAGTTTCCTGAAGTAAAACAATATCACTTGATAAGCTTTTGCAATAGTTTAAAATCTTGGTCCTCTTAACAGGGTGATTTAGGCCTCGCACATTAAGCGTAAGCTCATTCAAACCAGACATAGTGGACAAAAATCAACATCAATAATCAAATTTGATGTATGAAAAAAAGGAAAGCACAGTAACTTTAGTTCCAGTTTAGTAATAAATGGAAGATAATAAGAGCAAAAAGAATAGACCGAAGCAGGTGTCCCCAGGAAAAAAGAAATAAAGAAAGAACAAGTAAAGACTGGAGGAAAGAGAAGAGCAGAGAAAAAAACTATAAGAAAAAACTGAACGCAAAAAAGAAAGAACCCCACCAGGGGATGTCTGTAACAGACAGAATGCATGGGAGGAAAAAACGTGGCTGAACAACCACAGAGGCCAGCACTCACAGCTCAAAAAAGATAACGTATTAAGCAACGGAATATCGATAATGAATAAATACAAAGACTATAAACCTGTTAATGACCAATAATGTTAAGTTACCCAGGTATCAAAAGACCCAAACATTTTGCATTTAAATATAAACCCATACAATTTCATTTCCTTAAATAAACAAAAGCACAAAACTACTTAAGTATCCAGTTAAAATGTGATAAATAACAATAATAAATAGATAAGAATCGAATAAGGCGAAACAGATTCATATATGTATTTGAATAAATAACTAGATGATAGATCTAAATAGTAAAAAAAAATATGAAATTTAGAAAACAGGAATGATAAAAATATTATAAGGATTGAAAAAAGTGGAAAACAGGGCTCAATTCATAAAACGGGAAGGAATGAGTTGATATCCTTCATTACATAGTAAAAAGGAAGAGAAAATTCTATGAAAGATCATAAACAATCAAAAATACCTAACAATACAGTAGATAATATGTAAACTAAAAGAAAAACATTACTAATCGATAAGTACCCAATAACGATCCTCTGGAAGTGAAAGTAATGTTTGCGACAAGAAAAAAGGATAAATATCACACGATACATAACAAGTAATTCATAATTCATGCCTCTAGATATCAGAAGTAAGGTAGCAATTAAATAATAAAAGTTCATTTAGTGAGACATACACAGAAAAACAAAGAGACTAGAAAGACTAATGACAAAGAAAGGACAGGTAGATAAGATAGCTCTAGGAAAAAGAAAAAACTTTATCAACAACATTTGGATCATGAACAATATAAAGAAACATGCAATAAGAATTGAACATACCAGTAAGATTATGACTGATTAGAGCACATACAAAGCAGTATCAAGGAAGCGGAGATGTGAGCCAAAGGAAATGAAAAATATCAAAGAGAACATGAGGCAAAAGACCAGACATAAAAAGGAAGTTATAGGAAGAAGAGACGCAAAAACACAATGATCTCATATTATAACACTTAACACAAAAATAATATTGTCCTGGGAGTAAACGATGATACCTGCAAAGGAAACGTTAATAAAGACACAGAAATGAAAGAGCAACAACCAAATATCTTGGAGTAAATAATCCTCCCTACACCTAGAGTCTCAGGAGAACCCTAAATTTACGAATTCCTGGAAAGGCACAGATAAGCATTAAACCATCCACCTAAAAAAAGAAGGTACTTAAAAGTTAGAGGTGCCCAGGGGTGAATCTGAGTCCATCCGAGATTCAGCCTGGTTATCCAAAAAGGTGTTATCTTTATCAAGAGGAACTAGTCTGGGGGTACGTGATAATGAAGGAGCTGTATGTTTTAAGCATAAGAAAAGAAAAGAGTTTTTCTTTTTCATGAAGCCCTCACCCACCAACCTAGTTGGTGGCATGCTTCATCATCGGGCCCACCTGGTGACAGAGATGTGCAGGTGAATCTAAGGTATGGATCCCTTTCATTTAGCCACAGGAGGAACAGAGTCAGGGATGCTGGAGTGCCTGTCCGTATCATGAAAATGTCGTCAATGTAGCGAAGCCATATTTCAATGTTGGCTGTGTATGGGTTGGTGGTAGAGGTTATGTGAGTTTGTTCAAAGTGGTGGACATACAGTCCTGCTACGCTGGGGGCAAAAACGCTCCCCATTGAAGTGCCATTGGTCTGGAGATAGATCCGCCCTTCATATTCAAAATAGTTGTCTTTTAAAGCCAGTGCGGCACAGTTAAGGATGAACTGTTCCTCCTGTGGCTAAATGAAAGGGATCCATACCTTAGATTCACCTGCACCTCGAGCTCCACAACCTTGGCATTCTTGGACCTCAACTTAATGGCAGAGAATGGCACCCTAAAAACCACCACACACTACAAACCAACGGCCAGGAACTCTCTTCTCAGGTTCGATAGCTTCCACCCCCGACCCCTGAGGGAAAACCTTCCCTTCGGACAATTCCTGCGAATTCGCAGAAATTGCAGCAAAATAACTGATTTCCATGAACAATCTACGGCCCTAGTCTCCAAACTACATGATAGAGGCTATCCACGCAGAATTGTGCAGAAAACCAAAAAATGAGCACGCAATTAAAATCGGGAGGCCCTCCTAGAGAACACAACACGTGAGAAGACCAACCAACCCATGATGTGCGTCACCACATACAATGAAGCCTCCAACAAAGTGTCAAGTATCATTCACAAAAACTGGCGGATTCTCAACTCAGGCAGTAGAAACTGGGAAGCGCCACTCCTAGCCTACAAGCGAGCTAGTAACCTTAATGATCGACTAGTATCCACACGCCCAAGATCAACCCAAAAACCTATCCTGAACACTGTACGAAACACATGGGGCCACCCCAACATCACAGGACACTATACATGTAACAATTGCAGCATATGTCATCTTATGCGCCCGTCCAAAACACTTGACCTTGAACCTGGAACCATTTGGAGACAGTTACGACACACCAACTGCAACTCCACGAACCTGGTTTACCTTATCGAATGTCCATGCGGTCTACGCTATGTGGGCATGACGACACGCAAAATCAGGACCAGAATAGTTGAACACCGCAGCACAATACGGTTGCAAGAAAAACATCAGCCGCCTGACAGACCATTACCTACAACTAGGACAAACCACGAATGACATGTCCTGGACAGTGATCGAACACTTTGACCACAACAACACTAACAATGAGAAATTTCTACTAAGCAAAGAACAACGGTGGATTTACCACCTTTCCACTCATCTTAATGGATTAAATGACTCAATTCTATGGCATAGCCTTAACTATTAATCTGTGACCTCCCACATATTAAGTGCAGCACCAACATCTGGGTGACACCCCGCACTAGACCCATACACATGAGTTCTTCAGATATGTTCCCCGCAGACGCTTGATAACCACACAGGCAGTTGCTGTGCCTTTTGTCCACATGCACCGATCATGGCCTTTCTCCGTCAACATTTTATTTATGTTTATTTATTTAATTAACACTCGCTATTTACCCGCCATTGACCGGGTGAACTTAATCTGCCTGGACCGGGCAAAACCGCCCCGCATCACATTAAAATAGATGGCCAACCCTTACTCAGCAGGCCAACATGTTGTGCTTATCATAGACACTTGATAGACATTAACTATGTGCCCCGCACCTTTATGCCAACGCACGCGTCCAGTTAGAATAAACACAACCATTCACTGGACCGGGCTCATTGTACCCCGCGTCACTTTCCGGAGAGTTTACCCTGTAGTCATGACAACCAGCCGACGCATGGCATTTCACCAAACATGTCCACACCCAGGGCTTCCATAGTCTGTTGTCTATGTTCGTCTGCTCTCGTCCACAGACTAGAATTGAGCACACCTGTTTCCTCTACCGATCACGGGGATACATGAGTGCCTCACAGACTGAGGCCACTATCGACGGAGATCCGAAGCAGACTAATAGGTCTCCACATGGGTCCAGAGCTGTGATGTAGTAAGTGGGGCTACGGGGAACCTCTCTTCCGCTACGATCACGGTAAGCCTTTTACTTTCAGCACTTCACCACTGCCTCCATGCCGTCCGCCTTTCTTTTCTTTTCCCAGAGTTAGTCCAAACAGCCAGCAACACTGCCGGAATCTCATGAGGTGGTTCCTGCAAATCGCTAGTGTAAGATTTACAAATGTACCCTTCACCATGCTGCACATAGCCTTACACAATAGCGCATATTTCGGTAATGCCACGTCTTGCCATCACTTTGGCAATTATACTGCTGTTTTTTACCGCGTCCTTGCGGGTCACCACGTGTACGTGATTATTTGCAATCTTGACTAAGCTTACCTAAAAATTGAAACCATATCTGTATGTCTGTCTGTATGTTTTTTGTTTTATGTTATGGTTTCCCTTCACAGGAATGCCTTGAAAGGTAACTCCCTTCTTACACATAATGCACCTTAGAGCGTGCAACACATTTTTGATCTAAATATTTTAATTAGGTGTAGACTTCACACTTCACATATTTCGGTCCTGAGGAAAGCCAGTATATATCCAAGGCCTGGCTGAAACATGTAGACCGTCCTTTGGATGTAGGAGTTCTTAAATACCACTCCACCCACATCCACTGCCAGTGGCCCAAACATTAAAGAAAACCCTTTGGGTAATGGGACCACTGTACAGTTTTTAACGTCACTAACACACCGCTACACTACACACTCAGTAAGAATACCTGCTCCGCTGTAAACCAGGCGTTGAAGCACACCAGGGACACACGCGGTGTCACCAGGTGGGCCCGATGATGAAGCATGCCACCAACTAGGTTGGTGGATAAGGGCTTCATGAAAAAGAAAAACTCTTTTCTTTTTCTTATGCTTAAAACATACAGCTCCTTCATTATCACGTACCCCCAGACTAGCGCCTCTTGATAAAGATAATACATAGTACAATTGGGGATAAGGACTAGCTCTCTAATCCTCACACTCCGCTTGATATTGAATATGAATATCCAAAAAGGTGGACAGGTCAGATGGTTCATGGACAATCTGGGTGCGACCTCTAAAAGTTATTTTGAAATGTGAGGGGCCAGCAAAGGCGAACGAAATATTCATCTCTAGAAGTCATCTACGTAGATTTAGAAAACCTTTCCGACAAATGACAGTGTGCAAAGTCTTGAGATATAGCAATTTTGTGACCTTCCAATTGCAGCGATTTAATTTTCCTCATTTGAGCCAAAATATGTTCAGAATGTTGGTGCCTCAAACGTTCAAAAATCACTGGTCTTGGGTACGTCAGAGACTTAGGTTTAAACGTAGGAACCCTATGGGCACGCTCTATTTCAAACTCCTTTTGGAAAGAGATATTCAGCACCGTGGGAATCCAATTGAGCAAAAAATCCAACATTGAAGGAGCAGCTTTTTTGCAATCTTCTGGCAGACCAAAAATACGGAGGTCACTCCTGCAATTTCTGTCTTCCTGTTCAGTGAGGTCTCTCCGCAGTGAAATCAAAGAGCGTTCCATGTTCTGAATGAGTTTAGCCTGTTTGTGTGAGGAGTCCTCAACTGAGCTAATACGAGATTCCACATTAGAGACACATAGAGACAAATTCTTCATATCATTCCTGATTGCTGCCACTTCAACCTGAAGTAAATCGGTATTTGTTTTGGTGCTCTGCGCAATATCATTGACTGAATTGAGCCTGAAAAGAATAGTATCCAAAGTAGCGACAGAATCTAAGTTGCCTTTAAGTGCTAATTCCGGGGTGGGAGAGGTTTGCTTAGCTCTCTTCAAATTGCCTTTAGCATCCTTGTCCTTTGAGGAGATACCCATACCTTCTGCCATTGGAGTAAATCAGAAAGTATAGCGTACGTGCAAGCTATGCGTAGTTTGCACACCAAAAAGGATATCAACCGCCTCCACAATATAGACAACTGAACAGAGCTTCACACCTTAGACAGATCAAGGTTAAAGGATTTTTATCAGCGGCGATCAAAGTACATAAGCACTCATATCAGCAGAACCATATTCAGCGCTCAACATGACTCCTGGTAGTAACAAGCACCCTTAGCCCTCAACAATAATGCCAACAGCAGTATGAAAATGTTTATCAAGGGCTGACATCCGCAGGAGAGATTAACAGTGTTTTAAAAAAGAAAAAACTAATTATCATGTTGCAGGTCTTCCGTGATAGAGATCATTATACGATAGACGATGCTATTAAGTATACGTTGCATGCGTCTACTACCAACAGCGCCAAAAAGTAGCATCCAGCATTTGAACCATGAAGAGTAATGCACAGTGGAGAAGCGCCCGCTGGGACTTAATTCAGGCACAAGGAATGCAAATGGCAGAGATATTCGGTCATAGAGAACCTTTTATGCTGCCAAAACGGAGATTCAGTACCTCCTCACAGGATATTTCAGTGTAGTGAGGAAAAGTTAAAATTCAGGTACCATACCTCAAATGCTGAGTAAAATACAAGTAGTCAGGGTCAACAAACCAAAATATCCTCCTATGAAGCAGCATCACAAAAAGCTTCCACTCACGCTGCCATTTTGTAAGTTACATCTGAGGCGAAGATAAAAGCGGCACTCGCGTGGTCAGGAGCATCCTAAATCAGCCAAAAACTCGCCGCTGTAGCTCTTGAGGTGTTTCGCTGCAGATTACTGTTTTCTGGTGAGCAAAAAGTTGCCTGTATCACATGACAAGCCGAGTGACCACTTCTGTGATCTGCTGGAGCTCAAAGCAGTGCGGCCATCTTGGCTGCGCGCAAGCCACACCCCCCATTAAAAATCCTCTTTAATGGTAAAGTTGTTTTTTGAATTTCACATCAATTCAAGGCATTTTCCTACCCTCTGCCATTTGGTGCCTGCAGCCTGGCCTAGGCCACTTGACTGAGTGCAGTTGGCAATTAGCACTTGTGAATTCCTTCCGGACAGTTACACAATAGATGAATTAGGTGTGCCCGACTGGGCCATCTGCTGGCAAGATAGGGGGGGGGAGTTGGGCACAGCCCCACTTGTAACTGAATAGGCTATGCTCTGCCGTCACACAAAGGGCTTGCTGCCACTGCATTATTCCTGCAGTCAGCTTGGAACCACGGCAGGAGAGTCTATAAATCCAAAGCACTTCAAAGAGAAACCTTTAGAAGCTTCTCCCACATTAAAGAAGGCATCAGGTATAAAAATAGGGCTCTCAGATCCACTCTCCAGATCACTTTCTAGGCCTTTTGAAGGGCTTCCAGAGGCCCGCTGCTGTGGCCTGCTGTGTACTCAACAAGACTACATTGCAGCACCTGGAAAGACTGCTTTGCTGCGTGGAGCCTTCCTTGATTCCTCAGAGGCCTGCCCTGCTTCTTGAGCCCTGTTGCTTCACCTGAAGCCAGGACTACAAGAGTTGGCCCATGGGCTAGTTTGGTGGCCTCCTGTTCAGAGCCACAGGGACATAACAGGCTCTCACCATCTCGAACCTGCACCTGGACTCAGCCTGAGTGAGTTCTAACCCCCAAATGGTGCCCCTCCAGTCCTGGAACCTTGGTGGTGGTGGTAAGGGTGCCAGGATAACCAAAACCTGGGTCTTAAATTTTTTTGACTATGAGCTGCTCTGAGAATCGAAAGGAGACTGGGACCAACCTGCTCATCAATCTGTCCAAGGTGCATTGCCTTTTAGCATAACTTCATGGCAGCTCCCGTTAAGTTCTTCTCCGCAGGAGCAAATCCTGTTCAGTAGTCCTTCGCAAAAGCGGTATCAGCCCTCCTGGAACTCTCGTCGGCTACAGCCTCCTGTCTCGTCCTGCTGGAGATTTTTCAACTTCTATAAAAGTGGCTAAGTCCAAACATTGAAATCTTCCCTGATCACGAAGCTCCCTCCTCAGACACAGTCTGAAGTCTTGCCCTGCTGAACTTTACCTTCTCAGAACGTTTTCCTAAAGATTTCTTCTCAGTCTGAAGATATGCGCTGACTGGTGCTGACTGGGCCCGATCCACTTCTTGAATCTTAGTCACGCTCTAATCGAAGCCGGCCAGACTTTTCAACTTTGACCCGGTCTCAAACGATTAGATGTTGGCAGTTGGCACTTTGATCATTTATGATCTCATTTTTCCTAAAATCTTAAAAAATTCTTAACTCCTGTTCTACTGATTGGACCGTTGTTGTTTGGTGTCAAATAATTAAATAAAATATACTCTATTTTTCTGAATTAGTGTGGGATTTTTCTTGTGCTGTTTTTAACAGTGATACTGTTTGTGTGCTGCATAAATACGTCACACATTGCCTCTAAATTAAGCCTGAATGCTTCTTGTGTGAAGATACCCAGGGTTAAGTACATGTTAACTTTGTGACTTTTTGTGGTTCACTCTGCTAGTGATTGCAGCTGTTGCTTGACCAGTTCTAACACCCCAGCCAATCAACAGCCCAATTTCTCACACATTGTAACATATGGGCAGTAGTAATATATCGGTATTATACTACACATCATATAGTTTGTTGTACCATGTAGCAGGACAGTGAATAAACACTGTCCATGTGACTGTTGTAACATATCTATAGTCTTCATACTACCATTCGTGTGAGGCCAACAGGGTTGTATGGTAAGGAAAAAACACAAAACCAAGCAAGAACTACTCACCCACGGACATTTCAAATCTATAACAAAAATGACTTTGGTACATGGATGGTACATGGTACATGTCCTATCCAATAAAACCTGGAGTCGCCAAAGACGAGGTCTTGATCTCGACACTGGTGTTTGGGGGAAGGGGTTCAAGCGTTTCGAGATCTTTTATATAGACCTAGAAAGCGGATGGTACAGCACTATGACAGTCTGGTGTCATTTTAGGAAAAATCTTTTAAGATTGTACCTCAGTATAGTGCTATAGGTCGTTTGCTTAGGCCTCCGTTTGCCTGTCTGTGGAGGGCAACATTCTTCACCAGTGTGCATATAATCACCTTGTCTCTCCATTGGGGGACCAGAGGGGGACTAGAGGACATCAACATCATGGAGATCACCCGTTTCGCGGCCAGGAAGGCTAGGTCAATAAGCTTTGTAGTGACCTCTATCTTCTTAGGTCCGGGGAAGGAGCCCAGTAGTCAGTGTTGTGCAATGGAGACATTAGTGCATTCCGTGGCCTGTGTGATATAGGCCACGGAAGACTCACCGCAGTGTTGGGCAGTCCCAGAACACAGCCCCTGATCCATAAAAAAGTTAATGCCAGGGACTTTCTCATGTGGCTATTGCAGCTTGCACCACCCATTGCCCATGCCAGTGCTGCCAATAACAGTACCTTTACACCTACTACCCATCATACCTCTACAAGTGTAAAAATTCAATTATTCCAGGCCACCCAAAGCCACAAAAATAGAGAGGGTGGCAGATATTATTCATTTTTAATTTATACTGAGTTATTAAAATCTCTATTGTTGTGCTCTTCTCGAAATTAGACAAACAGCACTACTATGTGGTGAACTGTCATAAGTGCTGGTGCTGAGAATTAATTGCCGGAGCCACCGGCTCAAATTAAGTACTACCAGAACATATGTATCATGTTGTTTCAGGAAGCATGGCAGCGAGATCATGAGTTTCTGGCCCTGTAATATCTGGTGAAATCCATGAAGCGTTAGATAGGCTCTGTGAAATATATGAAATTGGATGCACTTAAAACTGGCGTTCTTGGAAATATTATGATGGTATTCCCAGATGTTCAGCCATATTTCATCATTAAACAGCTGCTCTAGGGAGCCCTCTCATTTCATTCTCAACTGTAGTAAAATTATATCTGGATCTTGTTGGAAATCTTGTCTATTCATGAGATAACCCCTTTACAGCGCTACAAGGTGTAGTATATGGAGGAGTGGATTGGTTTCAAGTTCCTCGTCCCATGTATTCCAGTGTTTCACAACTGAACGTTTTGTAGTGTCAAACAATAAGAAGATGCCACTGCTCAGTTCGTTTTGGTTCAATAGTTCATGAAAAATGAGGAGTACCCCATCGAAAAACAAATTGCCTACTGCACTAATCCCACAGAAGTGGGATCCCATATAGGGCATCCATCTAAATCTGTGAGGTCATGAGACCAATCTCCCAGTGATAATGACGGTAGCCTTCTTAACACCCTGTAATATTACAGCCAACACGTTGAGTCTCTGGTCCAAACACTGGAGCCCTTATTCACTCAGCCATTTGCCCGTGTCTGACGTACATACGTAAGTAGAAGGATTTACAAAGGCAAAGTATTCACAAAATGTGCCCCTCACATGACGTTTTATCCCAAGATGCTGTTATATTGCACTTGAGGAAATCCCACAGAAGGGAGTAAGTCTTCCAGGGAGATCTTTCCCTGGTGAGATTGCGGATACCCACAAGCTTGGAAGATTGTAGGTATTGTCAAACTCGTCCCTGACTCCTTTTCGACTCTTTAAATCATCGTTTTACTCCGCCCAAGGGCTGGTATAAATCCTTTTTTCAGCATGGCAAAAGGGAAAAGGAAACCTAAAAAAATAGTGGGTGTCCAGAGGAGGGGGGTTATACCTGTCAACTTGAACACAAATCTCACCGTGTGAGGAGGGGGCAGGGCCTTGGAGTACCTGCAAGGCACTTTTGCCCCCACCCTGTCCCCAAGCGCCCACCTCCAAAAATAAAAGCTTGCTGAGGCAGATGTTGATGTGCTGGGCTATTTTCAGACCCCTTAAGGGACATCGGCACTTCAAACTCTCGGAAAACGCGCTGGAAATCGACTATTTACGGTGAATTGCAGTTCATTTTCCCTGCCACCGTGTGATATTGACCACTCATCGGGTGACCATGTGATGGGAGCCGATATTGTTTGTCACACAGTGGCACTGTGTAAGTTGGCAGGTCTAGGGGTTTGCAGAAGCTAGCTCCAAGTAACCCCAGGATTCTTGGTGCCAGGTGCATACATTCTATAAATAATTGACGTAAATGCTTTGAAGAGTCATCACGTAAATACACAGTAAAACTCCAACAGCATATTTTCAGTCTGATCTTAAACATCGACATGTATTGCTCAGTGGCGGCTTCTCTGATAAGGCGGATGAGCGTCGCCCCACTGCTCTTAAAGCAGTGAAAATGTGAAAAATAAAATAACAACACCGTTATTATCTTTTTATTTTTCGTTACTGCGGGGCTGGGCTAGAGTGGGGCGGGCTGGTGGCTCAGGACGGAGGATTGGTTTGTGCACACTTAAGTGTGCATGACTGCTTGGCCAAACAGCCATGCACATTTGCAAATTCCCCACCAGGCTCTGCATTACAGCCTGGTTGGGAATATGCCCAGGATCCCTGTACCCATCTGAGTGCCGATCAATCACAACGCTGACTCAGGGTAGCCAGTGCTCGGGTGCCTTCTGCAGCTTCTTCCGAACTGAAGTTCAGAAGAGAAGTGGAGACAGAGGAGTAGCGGCGGGAAATGGCAAGTGGGTTTTTATTTTATATTTGTCAACACCCCCGTCTCCACTGCCACCCCAATTCCCTACCAGCCACCACTTGTTTTCCTTTCCACAATATTTTCCTCTCTTCACCGAACTTCGGTTGAGGAGGTATGGGGAGGACATAGAAAAAGGTTCACCCCCCCCCCCCCAGTAAATTACTGTAAATCAACCTTTACTTCGACTCGAGATATAAGCTCAGCTGCTAGAAGACTGTGACAGTTCTGTCCTCCATGATCAACGGGGTAGACAGAGGATTTCCTCTGAGTGGTCTACCAGTGGGTTGTGGGGTTTTAGAGACAAGAACGAAAGTAGGTTAACAAAGAGTTCCCACACGCGTCACTTCACATAGTGGGTCATGCTTTCATTGATGTCATTTACCATCAATGTTAACATCATCCAACTCCGTCCACAGAGTCATTTAAATCTTATGGAAACTGTCCATTCTTCAGATCTAGACAGTGCTTAATTTGAGCCGGTGGTTGCAGGTGAGACCCACCGGCACTCATTTTTGGGGAGTGACACTTATTTTTTCTCATCAAACATTCACCCAGTGCAAATGAAAGCAAAACAAACAAGCATTGGCATAGCCAATAGGTCTCGCCTTTGGGACCTTATAAGTGTTTAGCCACGCAACACTTGATGTTGTTGCACCAAGGATATTGTGCTGGATAACTAAACACTTATCAGGTGTCAAAGGCGTGAACTATTGGCTATGCCAATGCTTGTTATATCTAATGTCCTGAAGGGAGGACTCAAATTCCCAATTTCCCCCAAGCTCCACATTCGAGGATGAAAACCAGGACAGTTGGACATACTAAAACCTAGATAGCCCACTGTCTCTTCTAACACAGCACTTGCAGAGGCTTCCAGTGGTGCAAATTAGGTTTAGGAAAATAGTTGCTGGTTAACGTGTTCGCTTCACTTGTGCATTGGTAAGTTTAGCTGCCTACATCAGTGCATTTGTGATATTTTACATCCAAAGAGTCTGTATTCATCTAGTACTAATACTGACCAATTGCTATCACCTTTCTGACATGTACTAAGGAGCAGCACGCGTGACCTCAGCTGGCCTTGCTCCTCCCACATTATTGCATTAGCATGTGGGGGCCCCTAGCCCACAGCAAGGTTTGTAGGAATCATTTCTAGCTCGTGCTGAGACTTGTGTTTCTTTTCTTTTTAACGTTCAATTGAAATATGGCAGGAAGGCGGTAGAGAGCAGATATGCATATCTGACAGCTGGTGTTGTTAGATTATGCATAACTAAAATGAGATTATTTTTAAGAGCGAAGTCTATTAACATTTGTCTGGCTTAGCACAAAAAACGACACCATTACCTCCGCGTGCTGCCCATGTGTTCTTTTGCAATGAACAATTCACAATTGGTGGCACAGAAAAGTTAAAGGGTAACTTCATGCAGCGGGTTTCTAACTTTTGTGCATATTTGTGACGTAGTTCGTCAGTAACGATTTGCTTTTAAGAGTGATGGGAAAGGCCTCTTTCATCCCAGAGCTGCAGACTATTCCTGATTGCTGCAAATTTATGTGAGCTGGGACTCTGGGAGCTAATATCCAGACGTACCTGGCGGCCAGGAGACCCATTATCACCCGACCGAGTGTTGGAGAGCCACACCCCCTTGCTTCCGCCTGCCAGCCGCACGCACCAGGGCCTCCACTCCTCGCGCCCTGTCTGCCAGCTGCATGCACCTTGTTGAGAAAGGCGGGGCCGGGATCGGCCCCGCCGCAGATATGGCGGAGCACCGACCCCCTCCCCCCCCCTCGCTTGTGCACCCGGCGGGCGCGTTCCACCGCGTCACCATGACGCGGTGGGCGCGCCACATCCGGGATTGGCTCGTGACGGCGACCCCCTTGGCCCGAAAGCGATTAAGGCGCTTCCGGGACAGGGGGGGGGGGCTGGGGACAGGCCAGTTAGAACTGGCCTGCCCCCAGTGCTGTGATAAAAGGCTGGGGAGCGCGGGACTCGGTCTCTTTGTCCCGCGCTCTCCAAGCATCCGGACGCAGCCCTAGGAGGCTGCTCACGTTTTGTTACCCACCCTCCATCCCCTGTTGCAATGTGGTTATTGGTGATTGAAATTGACGGTGTGGTTTTCCTCCTTAGGCGTTTTTTCCCGTTTGCAGGTCATCAATCGTCATATTTATTGCTATTCCTTGGTCAGGCGTTAAGGTCATGACTAGTGAGCAGTAAATTTAAGGTCCTTAGGGGGCGGCGTCATTCTCGGATGGGGTCGCCCAGGGGGAGGGACAAGGGGTCTCTCCTATAACTCCAGGGGCGGTACATCCGGTTGACTGGATGGGTGCGGGGAAAGGGGGGAGTCACGCTTTCTTTTAGGCTGGTTGGCCACCCCGCACTGGAATGGACGTCACTAAATGGCGCAGAGTGCAAGACCCCCCAAATTTGCATGGAGTTCAGGGAACGTATGGGGGTAACCGGTGGGGGGAAGTACCCTCTCGGTAAGCGGGCCCTCGGCGCATGCGCAACCCTACGGGGGGGCGTGGTAAATTGATAAGGATCTGACACCAGTTAGTGACCTTGCCGTAGGCCCAATTAGGATACGCAGAAAGTAATTAATGTATGATTATGATCATTATGTTAGATTCGCATAGGAGAACTATGTATAAGAGATATGTTAAGGTTAGCCATCTGAAATCTGTGCATATGAATTGTAATCAAATGTCGTGTTATGTTTCTGCGTATAATTTGTGTAAATATTGTTTATTTCAAAATTTAAATTTTGTTTTCATATTTTAATAAATACGGCCGGGGGTTGTACGACCCCCGCCTCCAAAAAGTAATTACCTCTCATGTCCCTCATTAAAAAATGTGTTTATGCGCAGGGGGGAGGGGGATATTCGGTAGTCCCAGACCATATCACTGCCAGCTGAGCCAAGGATGCCTGGAGTCAGCTCCCGTTTGCTATCAGCTTGGCATTAAATGTGCTTGCGTGTTTTTTTCTTTCATTCCATCCTTTTATTGGAAGGCAATTATTGGGAAACATCACGTCTTAGCTCTCGTGCATCGATGAATGGGGCCAGAGGCGCAGACACACGACGGGGGGGGCTGAAACCCTTTGTGTCCAATGGGTGTTCGCGCCTGAATGGGGCCCCCAGCAGTGCGGTGCTACCTTTGCGCAGCGCTGCACTGCAGTATGAAACGCGCTGGTATAGGGGGTTAATAGAGCACGGCGCAAAGATTCTGTTGGCACAGCTCCCTACAAATGAAAAATAATGTTGTGGAACGGAGCGCGGTCCAGCTCATTGGACAAGGCATTGAGAGAAGGAATGGGGGCGTGCAACAGACTGAAGCACTTCGTGCCTGCTTTTGCGCGTCTAGGCACTGAAACTGCAACTGTGTGCTAAATGAACTTGTTTCAATACCATGAAGAGTGATACAGTGGGAGTCGGCCCGACCGAACCCCAATGCCAACAGCTAACCCCAGAGAGTGGAACCTAGACCTAGATGTCACAGTTTCCGCTTTGCATAAGTGGCGGTACCTGATGCATTCCCGTGCAGGTGGCAAGAAGAGGTGAACGACCATTTGGGGGCCCTTTTCACACACTGGAATGCAAAGGGCGTGCACGGCTGCTCACAAACCAACTGCAAATTACAGTGTATAACCGTGCATAGCAAATTGTGACCTTTCATTTGTGAATACAGCTGCATTGCATAGGAACCTGGTTTATCTCTATTTTCCTATTAAGATCATGCCATGTTCCATCTAGAACAATGCGTTAAATGCAATATTCCCCAAAACTCTTTTAAAAGACGATGCTGGAATCTTCAGATATACAGCAATCTCAAATCTATTGTTCATCC
Organism: Triturus cristatus; assembly: GCF_964204655.1. Classification (NCBI taxonomy): domain Eukaryota; kingdom Metazoa; phylum Chordata; class Amphibia; order Caudata; family Salamandridae; genus Triturus; species Triturus cristatus. Next base: position 314,227,168 of record NC_140586.1, on the reverse strand, counting down.
TTTTTAGGTCTCGCCTGACCCAGCGCATGCGCAGATCTGGTGAGACTTTTTGTGAGGGCTTAAAAAAATGCTACCATGGCCGGGCTAGAGCTACAGTGCATGTGCGCGGGCGCGCGCCGCGCTTGATCGTGACCGTGATCACTTTCACTTTCACGGCTGCTTTGATGTTCTCCTTGAGCCAAAACAATCACTATTTTACAAAGCAAAGGTTCACTGAATCATCACACATTAAATTGTTTCTCTCTTGCATGCACTGCACATAGAATGCTGTTTTATTTTTTCATTGCATCTTATTTAAAAAAAAGAAATGTATGTGTTACTCGAGGCACAACACAATGCAAGCCAGACCCATTGGTTATGCCAATCAATGTCATTGTGCTGACTTTCTGGGCCAAAATTGGTATCTCTGCATCAGGCAATTATTCATGGGCTTCTTGAGCAATAGTACATGAAGAATGCCTCCTGAGCTTCAGGAAAGAGAGAGAACTTTGTTCTAGCTTTAGCGCTTAATGGATCAATGGAAACACTTTGCCATGGGTTTAGTGTGTGCCCATTAGATGTAATGGGGCAGATTTATGTGGGACTTGCGCCACTTTTACGCCGCCGCTGTGTCACTTTTGTGACGCAGCGGCGGCGTAAACGCTGCGCCATGTTGCGCCCCATTTACATCGTGACGCATTTATGGAGATGCGTCACGGTGTAAAGCCCTGCGCCACATGAAACCTGCGTCAGGTTTCATGTGGGCGTTCCTACTCAGGATGCTGAGGACGCTGATGCGTCAAAACCCTGCGCCTGCTTGAAGCAGGCGTAAGGCTTGACGCACCATGTTAGGGATAGGGTAGGTTGGAACAGTGCTGGAGTTGCGTCGCGCTTGCGACGTAACTTCAGCACTGCGCCAACCTTACGCCGGCAGATGCGTCACGTATCTGCTTGTCCTTGAGCCACGATGCACCGCATTGTAAATGCGGCGCATCTGCGGTGGCGCAAGGGCACACTTGCGTGACGCATCTTCCCTGGCGCATCCATGCTGATTTGCAGGGATGTGCCAGGGAACATAAATCTGCCCCAATATTTTTTATCTGCATATACTGGTGTAATTGAGCCTGCTTATAAGTCTAGTTGTAAAGGTCTTGTATAGTTTAGTGTTAAATGGATCATAGTCTAAGCACTGGGCTCTACCGTAGTAGGTATTTGATGTGGGAGAGGCAGGGATCATGCCATCTGATTGACAGCCTCCACTCTGCATTGTGATTGCTTGCTGAGTGTTAAAGGCAATCTTTGCTGCAGTGTGCCTGCTATTTCTCTCCCCAAAGTTTCCAACAAGCATTGACAAATCCACCAGGTTTGGCCTGTGCAAGCAGGTGCAAATTTGGTATTTATTTATATTTTATTGCAACTAAACGCCACAAAAATGCAAAGAAAAGAACACCTGCTGCTGACCAAACGTGGCATCCGATGGCCTGTGATACAACTTAGATTAAACAATCATTGGCATAGCCAATAGGTATCACCTTTGGGACCTTATAAGTATTTAGTTATGCAGCACAATATCCTTGGTGAAACAACATCAACTGTTGCATGGCTAAACACTTATAAGGTCCCAAAGGCGAGACCTATTGGCTATGCCAATGCTTGTTAATATTTGGCTCAACTGCCCCAGTAGACTTCTAATCTCCATCGTGCATTTAAAACACCTTTACATTTCATAATTGGACTTGCTTATCTGCTGTAAGGAACATTTCATGCATTAGAAGTGTTTCTTAGATTCATTCAAGTTTAAAGACAAGATAACTCAACACTTGCAAACTCGTAAATAAATGAATTTGGTGTCTGGTTGATACTAAATGTTCGTAATTGTAAATGTTGAGATCCATGCCATATAATAGAGATCAAACAATAAAGGAAATAAGCATCTTGTGTCCTGACAAAAAGTACCAGTCAGAGCGATGTCGGAAGACACAGACTCGCCCTTAAAATAAGAATGTCACTCTCGCCCTCAGCTGTGATTAATGTGTAAAAAGATGACGAGCACAGAACACTTGGTTGCTGAGGTGACAGTGGCGTTCAGCGGAAATCCACTGCTTAGTTAAGATGTAGTCAATACCTCAACCCCTGCTAATAATGAGTGGCACTGTGGCGTAAGCAGTGATGTCACAGTTCAGAAGAAGGTCCGGAATGTTAGATGACGGGGAATCTTTGCAAAGCCCACAGGGTTGAAGATTGACACACCAGCGTTATAGAGATGTCTTCAGAGCAGCAATGAACAAACAACTGCGACAGTACTCGGCCCTCTGCGAAACCCGAAATGCATCACTGTCCTGCCTTTAAGGCTTGAATCAGAACAGCTGTGAACTAAGAAGTCTGTGTTCCCTGAATGACATAAAAAAACAAGCACAAGCGAGGCAGGCTGCTGGCAGCAGGGGGAAGAGCGCGCGCGCCTCGCACGGCAGCAGGGGGGAGGAGGGGGGCTGCGCGATTCCCTTGCGAGAGTGATAATTGCTACCATATGGCTGCACTCGCTCACGCAAGGGAATCGCCACACGTGCACGCGTTGCCATTGAAGGCAATGGAACGCGTGCACGTTTTAGCCTGAAAAAGGCACTCAATGCCTACAGGTCTCTTTCCTACGCAGCGCATGTGCGCTGCATAGGCGAGACCTAAAAATGGGGAAAGAAAAAACAGTTTTGATGGGAGAAAGCAGAGATGATAAAAAAGATTTGCAAGAGTGAGTTCAAGAGTTAGGGGTGTCTGATGAATTATGAAAGAGGGATGAGGTGGAATCAAAACTACGCAGCCTCGGTGTCCAGACCACCTTCACGATATTCGGAGCTCCAACGCGGGCCTCTGAGTAAAACTTTGGGTCCCAGCACTTACATTTTTACAAATTAAACACTGGATATAGGTCATTGTATCAGAGGTTCTTAGGATTACTGGAAAATCCATTCACATTCAACTCTTGGGCTCTTCTGCATATGGAAAATGTTGCACTGCATTCAGTCAGTTGCTGTTGTACTGGTTATTTAGAAGCAGGAAACTGCCAGTTACAAGATCCTGATGTGTTTCTGCTGATGGAAACGTTTAGCTGGCCGTCATCTGGCATGGGGCTACCGACTGTTGGGACTAGGTTCCAGTGTGTTACCAGGAGATTCATTGGTTCATCTTGAGATGGTTTGCACAATTAGCTCTACGGAGGCTGTCATGGAGGGTGCATTGAATGAGAAAAAATGGATGCTAGGTATACTTGACGATAGTGATACACAAGCAATCAGTATTTGTCTCAAGAGTGGCCTTATTTGAGATTGCTGCAGGAAAATGACATTTGTTGCAAAAGAGTGGCTGATAAACTATAATTTTGGGATGGAATTCTGTGTAGGCACCATGGCATAAATTGGCTTTGGATAATTCGGGACCTATGGGGGGGGGGGGGGGGGGGTGGACCCATGTTTGAGGTTATTTTGATTAATTATTTCTCCAAGTTTCCTCAGATAAAGTTTGCAGAGCACGTTAATTTGTGAGCCATCATTAAATTACTTCAAGAGAGTTGGTAACCGATAATGGTACCCAACTGATTTCCAAAGAGATGCAAGATTTTTAGAAGTCAGTTGGAGTGAAAAATATTAGGACTTCTATGTATTATCCCAGATCTAGTGTAGAGGGAGTACCCTGTCATTAAGGCCTGATTGCATTTGACAGTGATTAAAGGAGATGCTTTGTGTGGAGCTGCAGGGGAAAGGACTTCATCCCCCACAAGACCACAGGCAGGAGGAGGAGTGGGAGCATTGTGTGGGCACATTTAGGACAGCGCCTTAGCCCTTGGCATGGGACGTGTAGTAAATTGCTGTAATGAATTACTGTGTCACGGGGTAATCTTTCTTGTAGAATGTTATTACATCATAGATTGTAGTTATAAGTGTTGACTGTAGAATGTTGGAGGCTCATTCCAGCTGTGTTGTTGTTGCTGCTGCCAGCACCCTTATACTTCCATGCTACCTGCTCTCAATAAAGAAAGATTAGCAGATTCTACGTCTCGATCATTACTACAATGGTTTGGTCGCTGAATTAAACAAGTGTAAGTTTACTGAAAACTCGGTTACGTATCTAGGACATGAAATTTGCGATGAAGGCATCAAACCAAAAGCAAAGTTGGTGGATGCTATTGTTAATGCTCCAGCACCAAAATCAAAGGAGGAGCTTAGATCCTTTTTAGGATTGGCAGAAGTTTCTTCCAAGTTGCGCAACCAATTTTCACAAAAGACATATGAAATGCGTGTATTAATGAAAAACAAGAGTCCATTCGTTTGGAGTGATGGGTGCCAGAAGACGTTTGTGGAAATAAAAGAAGCTATTGCAAATGCACCTACATTACAAGGTTTTGACCCATTAGCTGATACGTTTCTCACCACTGATGCAAGTGGCATGGGGTTAGGAGCTGTTTTTTCCCAGGTGTCTACTTAAGGTGTAGAGGTGGTTATAGCTTTTGCCTCACGTTCACTTTCACCGAGTGAGGAGAAATATTCAGTGATTGAACTTGAGACTCTAGCTTGCGTATGGGCTATGGAGCATTTTTGAAAGTTTATTTGGGGTAAAAAAATTATTCTCAGATCAGATCATAAGCCTTTAACAAAACTTCTCATAACAGAAGGGTTATGTAGAGCTTCAGCAAGAATAGCAAGACTGTCCATGAGATTGCAGGATTATATTTACGAGGTTTAGTATGTTCCAGGAGGTAAGAATGTAATTGCTGATTTCCTTAGCAGATTGTCTTTACCCCTCAGAGAGATTGATCATAGCTCATGGAATGATTGTTGTGTTGCTGGAATATTTTCTGATGCGGGTGGTTTATCCATGGATGAATGGGATCGAGAATTTTCCAAAGATGATATTCTTAAAATTGTCCAAGATAAAATTAACAATGGTTGGTCTTCAGAATCTAAATACGATCCACAAATTAGACCATTTTGGGAAGTCAGAGATGAGTTGGGTTTTGATGGAAAGTTTTTATGTCGTGGTGAAAAACTAATTCCTCCTACGTCACCTACGTCACCTACGTCAAAAAATAATTGACATTGGACATGAGGGTCATCCTGGGATTTCTAGGACTAAGGGGAATGTTAAAGCTTTATACTTGTGGCCTGGAATTGACTTATAAATAGAAAGACGTATCCGGGAATGTGTAAATTGTGAGTGTGCTGACAAAAGTCAGAAAACACTTAATCCACCTATGTCTTCAATAAGTTGCCCCAAATTACCATGGGAAGAGTTAGCCTTAGACATTATGGGGCCGATTATGTGGCAAGACGGTTTATGCAAGCACATTTTAGTCTTAGTGGATTTATTTTCGAGGTGGATTGAGGTAAAGGTAGTCGAACGTATTGATACTGACATCGTCATACAGTTTCTTGATGAGTGTTTCTTAAGAGAAGGATTACCTGGTTCTATCCTAACAGACAATGGCGTGCAATTCAAGTCAGAGACAATGAAAACATTCATGAATTCTACTGGTATTAAACAAAGATTTTCAGCATTGTACCATCCCAGGGGGAATTCTGTAGTTGAAAGAGTCAACAGGGTTATAAAAGGGACTTTGCAACTTGCAAATAAATGTAAAAAAATTGGAATGCAGAACTAGACAAAATGATATGGTCTTACAGAATAACCGTGCATGACACCTGTGGTGAATGCCCATTTGGACTCATGAGGGGAAGATTTCTTTATTATAAAAATTAATCCCATATGGATGGGTAGATCGAAAGAATACAAGTGGGAAAGCACTAGGGTCAGAGAAAACATATGCAACTCGCAAAGAAAGAACAAGTTATATTTTGATGCGAAACATGGTACTAAAAATGCATCTCTAGAGGTTGGTCAATTGGTGAGGATTAAAACAGCTAGGAAAGTTGGTAAATTACAACCGCGTTTTTCCGAACCTAAGACTATCACCAAAGTAATGCGCAATACTGTGATGTTAGATGACGGTAGTGTCCATCACATGAGCCGCGTTGCCTTGGCTAGATCTTCTGGATCAAATCAAATATCTAAAGAAGGAGAAGTGGGTCTTGACAACTGGTGGTTGAACCCTACTACAAGTTCTGATTCTATGACTGTGACTGGGCAAGATATCACTCTTAGTAGTGGTAACATTCAAAGAGTGTCCAGTTATAGTGAATTGGAATTTGATGTAGCACAGGACTCTAGTATTCAAGATACTTCTCCGTCTCATTCCTTGTCCACTACAAATTCTCTTCTCAGCTCTACCAAGTGTGGAAGACAAGTTGTGGCACCTACATTTTTACGAGATTTTGTATGTGATTAAAGTGCTTCGCTGTTAGTATTTATTTCTTTAAAAAAAAAAAAAATTAACATTAGAAAAGGGGATGTGTAGTAAATTGCTGTAATGAATCACTGTGTCACAGGGGGAATCTTTCTTGTAGAACATTATTACATGCTACCTGCTTTTAATAAAGAAAGATTAGCAGATTCTACGTCTCGATCATTACTGCAGGACGCTTTGTGTGGAGCTGCATGGGGAAGGATTACACCCCTTCACACATAACCACAGGCAGGAGGAGGAGCTGGAGCGACGTCTGGCCACATTTAGGACAGCACCTTAGCCTGCAGTGTGGGAGGCTTTGTTTGGAGGTGCAGAAGGGGAGGAGTTCAGCCCAAACAAGATCACAGGCAGGAGGAGGATTTCCAGTGCAGAGCGGGCACATTTAGGACAGTGCCTTAGCCCGCAGCGTGGGATGCTTTTTATGGGGCTGCAGGGGGAAGGACATCACCCCCCATAAGACCACTGGCAGGAGAAGGAGATGGTGTGCTTGTGGGTTCTTGTAAGACAGTGTCTTAGCCTGCGGTATGGGATGCTTTGTTTGGGGCTGCAGGAGGAAGGACTTTACCCCAGACAAGACCACAGGAAGGAGGAGAGGCTGGAGCCCTTTGTGGGTGCATTTGGGAGAGCACCTTAGCCAGCAGCTGGGATGCATGTGGAAGATGTACTCAGGCGAAGACCAGCACAAGAGCGGGCCTGTCTGCAACCGTCCGATCCCGGACCTCCCTCTTGGCTGTGTGTTTTCCTCCTCTCCATTGTGGGTAAGCACTAATTAAATCTAGTACCTGGTGATGTGAAGCATCCTCGTAATGGCCTGAACATTATGATACTCCATACATCTACAGTGGGGGCCATTTCCAAGGAAATTAGTGCAGTGGATGTTGGGTTTGATTTATGTGATCGGGCCTCCAACCAAGGTGAGGCTGGTGTCACCACCCTTGATTCCACCTCCTCTCTTGCACCAGTAGGCCCCCCCATGTCCTCTGGCTTTCAGGATACTCAGGATGCTGGTGCACTCGCCGTTCCTTCAAGTGCTGCAGTGGCGCGAACAGCTGGTTGTTCCTTTGTACCCCTCAAACAGATAAAACCAATCTGTCAGGGGTCTTTTTATTAAGCTGCCTAATTTTTTTTATGGTTGCCCTTCTATTCACCAATGATTGCTGTGATTTATTTGTTGACAGGCTCACAAAAAGACTGGTTACAAAACTAGAGTCTTTGGTGGGCCCCCTCTTTTTCATCCTGTGAACAGAGACTTTCAAGGATTGAAGATGCTCTTGTAGTAATGGTAGAGCAGGGGCTGGGTTAATTGTCATTCAATCGTCTGATGAGAATGCTGTTTCTGTTGCCCCTTTTATATTGGGTCTGCCTGGTGGCACGATGAATGTGTCCTTGTGTAACGTGACTGGTGCTCTTGTAAAGCGCTCCAATACGTTCCTGTCGAGTTAGCACTATATAAATCTGCACACACAAAAAACAATTGTGTCAATCTAGTGCCCCTACCATCTTGGCCCCATTCTATCCATGGGTAGTTTGAATGCGAGTATAGAAGTCCGGGGTTCACATTTTGCTACAGAATTGCAGTTTTCTCAGAAGCCTATCAACCTTACTTGCCAAAACTCATGTGATGGCTCAAGTTTTCTGCTGCCTTTTGCCCCAATTCATGGCCCGAGGGAGTTTAACATCAAGGGTGCAGCCCATTCCTCGGTACCCTACCTTGTGCCCCATAGTTTTGGTGTTGGACTTGGCCCTTTTTGGCAGGTTAACCCCTGAACTTTTTGCCTTAAGCTCTGTCATGGTGGTAGTGGTTTTAGGCCTCTGGGCACTTTAGCACTGTGGCCCAGTGTAAAGTGCGTGAGCTCTCTGAGTGTATGTGGTGAGATTGGCCTGCCCCCCCATAGGAATGCATGGGGGATAAGTGTGTCCATGGTAATTCCGGGTATGAGAGGAGTGCAGGGTCGAGTTTAGTGTGTATGAACTCGTGAGGATAAATGCTGCGCAATGGTGTGCACAGATTTATGGTGACTGGTGGAGAAATGCCACTTTTAGAAGTTGAAGAACGAACTTGGGTTTTGACTCAATGGCAGCAAGGCCAAGCCATATATAATCAACAAAACAAAAGTAGTGCCAATGCTGCACTTAACTTTGAAAATAATTTTAACCATGAACTGAATAAAACAGGTTCACTCTCAGCCACTTTTTCCGTTGATTTTAATCCAAATTATTTTCATGCAATAAATTGACTTATTAATTTGCACGGTTTCACTATGACAATTATAGCATATCACAAATAGAAAAAACAATACACCATTGATATTTACATTACATAGATATATGTGAACGACACCTCCACTAGCACACTCCAATCACTCAGAAAAAAACAAACACACTTCTCAATCGCACTGACTAAACACTGCTTGAAACAACGAGTAACAATTGAATGTAATAGAAATACATCAGGCCATCAGCAAATATCATTTAGGACAGTTATAATATATTGCATTTGATTGTTTAGTGGATGATTGGCCAAAAGCGAAGATAGGTCTACGCGTTTCGAATCCCTTCGCATGTGGGGATTCTCATCAGGACCAACACTCTCTGCAACAAAACAGACCCAAGACTGAATTAAACCGGATGACCCTAACCCAATCGAAAACCGGACCGCACACCTTATTCTAACATCTTACCTACAACTGAATGTGCACAATAAAGGCTTTCAATGTGGAACATAAATCCGTCAAAAGCCCTAGAGCAAAAAGGGGGGAAAGAAGAAGAAGGGGGGAGTCAGAAAAAATGTCAGCTATAGCACACAAACTTTGAAGTGCAGTGGTCACGCTATACAGGAATCTTACTTATCAGGCTAATGTGGTGTCTCAAAGGTGCTTCTGAAGTCTGGCGTCAAGGTGTAAGTGAACTGTATTCACGGTTTAGCGGTCGGCAGGCTTTTTGTGAAAAGAATTCCCTTCTTTTAGATTTTGGATTGTATCTTCTAAAGAAGCCGGAAGACATAAAAGAGAAGCCTTCCGTTAGTTAGATTTTTTTGCAGATAACGAGTTCTGTCTATTCTCACTGAGCTGCAGGCTGCAGTATCGCTTACCTTAAAACAGTCCTTACAGAGCCTTGAGAGAACTCTCAGTCCGTGCATATGACGCCATTGTAGTGAAGTAAGAGTCCCACAGGAAATGGCATCTATTTTGACTGCCCGTGTTACCGCCAGAAAGGAATTCTGGGATGTGTAGTTCCGGAAAAATGATAGACTAATCCGTATTGCGCGCGTGTCCTTAGCAGCATGAAGGCTGGTTAGAGCCTGTTGTGAATCGGTATTGGATGAATTTCGACTCCAGCAGTTCCGTGGTAGTCATGAAGGGAATTTCCTGAAAGTAGCCTGAATAAGCATGTCAAAGTGCTCGGAGGCTCATGGGAAGTGTAGTTTAATGGAAATGTATGTTTAATGAACAACACAAAACTTTATTGAAAACAGCATGCGGACTCAATACAGTGCGTGAGCCAGCTCGATATTGAATATGGGCGGATTATGAACCAGACAAATGCAACATTAGTATATTGACTTAGAAAGCCCCCTACAAGCGATGTGTGCATATTTGAAAGGCCTGGATGTAGTGTGGCCAAAACATCTGACGGGAATCAGAAATTATAGATCTCAGAGATTTCGTTCAAACCGTCAACTGACGTATTGAATTTAATAATGAGCATGGCTTCCCTTTTTAATAGTTTAGCATCGAGGTCACCCCCTCGGCTGTCTTGTGTAACTTTTGAGATGACAGTCCATTTTAAATCTTTTTCTGTGTGGTTATTGAGATGCCAATGATTCACCAGCGGGGCATTTTGCACATTTTTGCGTATTCTAGATTTGTGTTGTTGAATTCTGAGCCTCGTCTCCTGATTTGTTTTCCCGATGTATAGTTTGTCACATGGACATAGGATTCCATAAACCACATATTTCGTTTTACAATTTGAAAAGGTGTCATGTTTCCAATGAATTCCCCTGTGGGTGAAGTGGTTGCCTTCCATGGTAGATTCACAGCATACACATGTACCACATATATGATGGCCTTGGATTGGGGGGAGACTTAGGAAACTTCTTATACTCAGACTTTTAGTTTTTGGAAGTGCGGCTCGCACTATCTGGTTGGCAATGCTTTTGTCTTTTTTGAAAGCGAATAGCGGGGGTTCTTTAAGTGAGGTGTCAAGATTCTTGACCAGATGCCAATTTTGGGAAATAATCTTTTTGAACCAATTGGATGTGGGGCTAAAAGTAGATACGCACACAATCCTGTCCATTTTAGTTTTGTCCTTTCTTTCTAAGAGTACCTCACGCGGGGTCCACCAGGCTCGTTTGATTGCTTTCTTCAGTAGTTTTTTAGGATAGCCTCTGGATAGGAGGTTGGTTTTTAAGTTTTCAGCATGAAAAAAGTATTCATCCTTGAATGTGCAATTCCGACGGATTCGCAAAAATTGGCCATAAGGCAAATTGTCCCTTAGGCTGCGTGGATGGTTGCTTGAGTAATGCAATGCTTTGTTTCTATCCGTTTTTTTCTTATACAGTGTGGTGACAAGGCAACCCTCGCTTGGATAGATCTCAACGTCCAGAAATGGCATTCTAAGTTTAGAATAATTCAAGCTGAACTTTATATCTGGTGTTCTGTTGTTTAGCCAGTCTACAAAACCTTGTAGTTGGTCTTCATCTCCAGTCCAGGTTAGAAAAACATCGTCGATGTACCTGACCCAATTTCCGATGTGAATTGAAAAGGGGTTGTTGTTATATACGAATCGATCTTCGTATTTGGACATATAAAGGACTGCCAGCTCCGGGGCGAAAGGACACCCCATTGCGACGCCTTTGATTTGAAGGAAAAATTCATCTTTGAAACAAAAATAGTTATTTTTTAAAGCAAAGGTAGCTAATTCCATGATGAATTGTGTCGGAACCTTTTCGGGTTTGGGTCTGCTTTTGAGGAATGTCTCCAAAACGGCCAGCCCTTCATCTTGCGGTATCTCCGTGTATAGTGAGGTCACGTCTAGCGTGACAAGGAAATGTAGATTTTCTTCAAATTCCATTGTACTCAGCTTATTCAGGAAGTCCGTGGTGTCTTGTAGGTACGATTTTACCTCTTGCATAAAGGGTTTGAGGAAGAAATCCACGAATTTCGAGATTGATTCAGTTAGTGACTCACAACCCGAGACTATCGGACGTCCCGGGGGCAATTTTGATCCTTATGCACTTTTGGGAGTACGTAAAAGATGGGTATGTGAGGGTTTTTATTTTTTAGAAGTTGCCATTTCTGTGTGCTATGTGTCTGCCTGCCTGATGTGAATTGCATGTCTCGCTGGTGATTGACAGGAGCTGAGAGGTGTGGGTGGCTCCAGGATGGGCAGGGTGAGTCAGCTAGGCTGAATGGGACACCTGGGGCTGAGAGTGGTGGGAGGAGAACCCCCTGACTCTGAATAGGACTGTGCCCAGGCTGTACAATGCTGGCTCTGCCCCCCTGTGGTGTGTCTGATCACTGAGCCCCCACCTCATAAAGGAGAGAGGATCTGGGCAAACAAAGTGCTCCAAAGCTCCCCTAAACCAGTTCTGACTGGTATGCCCAAGCCTTGTGCTGTGACACAAAGGGGAATGCTGATATAAATATAGGGGCTGTTACCCCATAAAAATGTTCAGTCCTGTTCTGGTGCGCTGTTCCTGGTGGAGGGGGGCTTGCTGCTGCTGGGGCCCAGGAGGATCCGCAATAGGGGCTGCCTCCCTGCTGGAGGGCCTTGTGTGCTGGCCTCCCTGGGCCCAGCTATGCCCCTGACCCTCTCATGGAATTTTGTTTCTAAAGGACTGATTCCTTTGCCTGCAGAGCCCCTTCATCTATGGGACTTACTTTTGATGGCCCGTGTGCCCTGTGAGCGCTTTGTTTTATATTTCTAGGAGCGCTTTGGTTGCCCTGAGGAGCGCTTCTGTTTTCTACTTGCAGCGCTGGGCTGCGATCATGTTCGAGGGAATCCTGACATAGGGATTCCCCCGCTTTTGCTAATTTCATAGCGGGTGCCCAGCCCGCGTCATGGCCGCCTTGGATTTATTCTATTCAGCGGGTGCCCACCCCGCTTATTGGCCATCATGGCGGGTGCCCACCCCGCCGGTATATTTATGTTAAAGTGGGAGCCCCCCCCGCGTCTCACCGCTGCGGCCGGAGGCCGGAAAGGAAGTCATGCAGCTCGATGCCTGGAGCGGGCGGGACTTCCGCCTAATGAAAGAAAGTCCCGCCCGCCGGAGATGCAAGTGCAGAGCGGGGCTCCTGTAACGAAGGGAAGCCCCCATCTGGAAATTGCCGTGCCGGAGACCCGGGTCCCAGGAGGAGGGCCGGGTGAAGAAGACAAGGCGGCGGAGGCCACCGAGGGAAGCGCGTGGATGCCATGAGTAAAGGGAAGCCCCGCCCCGCGAGAGAGGTGCTGTCGATCCCGCAGCGCAGAGAGGAGAGTCCTGCCTTCGCCCCAGCCGGTGTGTGGGGCTCGAGTTACATAGTGCCTGGGAGAGGCACAGAGTCTGAGCGGCCCCGTCTGGCAGAGGGCCGCTCCAATGAGAGGGGCAGTGTTTATTTTGTTATGGGCCCCAGTGGGACTTCTTAGGCATTTCTGGGCACAGGTTGTCGGTGCCAGTGAAGGCACAGTGTCTAGTTGCCATGAGCGGACCCGCCGTTGCGGGCCGCTCCAACGTTGGGGCACATTCATTTAAGGCGCCCCAGTGAGGCCCCTAGGGCACAGTTGTGCCAGGGCCTATTTGGGTTTTCACAGCTGCCCCACCAGACAGAGGGCAGCTGCAACGTTTGGCAAATTGTTCAGAGGGCACAGTGGTGCCAGGGCCTTCACAGTATTCACAACTGCGCAGCACTTAGTTCCAGCTGCTCTTTTTAGGCCCTCATTTGATATCCCCAGCTGCCCAGCACGTAGTGGGCAGCTGCAACGTTTAGGTCTGTGCAATTACGCACCCCTGACTGCGGCTGTCTTGGCAGTGGGCCCTGACTTTGGGACATAGGGCATTTGAGCCCCCTTTTAGAGGGCCAGTTGGCCAGGGGGACTGTAAGGTTAATAGGGCGCCAGGCCCTAATGTGATTAATGCCTCTACTATGGTCTTGATTAGGAGACTATGTGCTAAATCTGATTTATGTGATGCTAGGAAATGTGATTCATGTAGTATGATTTACGCACCCTGCTTGATACCTCTAAATGTGGTTGTTATGATTATGAGGTTGGTTTGCATATTATGGTTTATGCTAGTGAGATTATGTTCCACTGTGAGATTGATTTCCTAATGTGAATTTGCTTAGGAGGTTATGGTCTAATATGTTTAGGCTTATGAGGTTGGCGCAGAATATATTTCTCTCTTAATTTGATACTGTGCATAATATGATTTATGTTACAGGATGATGCTGAGTATAGTTTTTGCCAGTAATTACTGGTTGTGTTCTACGTATATTATATGTCTACATTTATTATCTTTACTAAGTGATGATTCTGACAGTGGCCCACGTGGCCCTGTCATGTGTATATAATCCCACTGTAAATATTGCCCAGTGCCAGTTGGCACAGTGTATATTGTGTGATTACCATCTAATGTTTTTATGATAATACAAAGGCTATTTTTGATAACACCTTGTGTAGAGTTCCTTTTGTGGTGTGCCTAGTGTGTCGTTGCTGTGTGTTGCGCAAACGCTTTACACATTGCCTCCGGGATCAGCCTGACTGCTCGTGCCAAGCTACCAAGGGGGTGAGCAGGGGTTATCTTTGGCGTGTAACTCCCTTGCCCTGACTAGAGTGGTGGTCTCTGCCTGGCTTTGGCGTAAGCCTTAGCCAACCAGAGATCCCATTTCTAACATTTGGCTTTCCCCCAGGTGATGAGATTCTGTGTTCTAATTTGGGAGGCAACCCACTGCATTCTGAGTCTTTTGATGCCTTAACGTTTCTTAACTGGAATATTGCTGGGCTTGCCAAGAAGGAGAACAATGTTTTTCACACTTTTTTTGCAGAAATTTAAAATTGTGTGCTTTCAAGAAACGTGGGATATGTATTCAAATTTCTTTTTTGACGATTCTTCTTCTTTTTTTCCTGCTATTCCATCATCCCATGGGAGGGTCAGGGCTGGTCTTCTTGTTTTGGTTGCTCTAAACTTAGCATGGAAAGCCAAGGAGATTAACACAAATTCACACAATTTGGCTATTGTTTTGTTTACATTTTCTACTTCTCTCAGTTTATTCATAGTACATTTTTAAAATGCATTTTCCAAGTCTGGATCCCTTGGTCAAGCTCAGGTCCTTATAGACTTTTTTGACAGTCTGCCCATTTCTATCCTTGATTACAGCTTTGTTATCGAAGCCAGCGATTTTAATTTGCACCATTGTTTGAAGGGGTGATTTACTCTACACAGTCATGTGGGCTCTGTTTTTTCTGAGACCTTACATTTTTAACACATTTTTCAGGGACAGCTTATTAATTCAATTACATAGGAGTATAACGTAGTTTCCACGTATTTTTCTCAAATTGAGACCCAATCTAAAGAGAATGTACCCACTTTTGTACGTAGAGGTTGTACCAGTATGATTGATTATCATTTCATTCAGTAGCGGCTGGTGTCAGGGCAGAGTGGCGGGGCAGGGAACAACGAAAAAATACAAACAAACAAAAAGAACTTACCTGCCGCCCACCGCATCACTGCTCTTCTGCTTCTCTCTGGCTCCAATCCACTACAGCACTGTCTCCCAGACTCCCCTGCTGCCAATCCAGATGCTGCCCACAGACTGCTTGCAGCATGAAATGAATGTCAGGATTGGCCTGAGTGCCCTAGATTTGCACTCCCAGAGAGACTGGGAGCCTGCTATCTCCAAACCGGCAACTCAGCTCGGGTTGGAGACATCTCAGTTCGCATGTTGGTTTTGCCGTCCTAAGATGGCCAGCCAAACCAACATGTGTACTGAGAGCAGTGTGCACCACTCCTTCTGCAGCCTGTCACCGATTAGGCCCCGCCCCCAAAACTCAGCCATAGCGGAGGAGCCGCCACTGTTGTCATCTATGGTTCATTTTCTTTTACATTTTGGGGTTGTTTGTGTTCCATTGAGTGATCATAACCCTTTAACAGAGTCTTTTATATAGGACTCTAAAAAAGCTAACCCTGCACAATTTGCACTGGCTAATATCAGATCTCACTCTCAAGGGTGGTTCCCTAGGTGGAATAAGGTCCTCCTTGCTGTTTTTTAGTATGAGCTTTTCAGAGCTTGCCAGATTAATTTTGATACTTGCTTGAATATCAATTCATCTGATGCTTCCATAATTAGTTAATATGCTGTTATCTGCTACAAAGTGAATTCCTTGCTGACTCGTAACACCATATCCTCAGGCTATTAGCCCCATAAATGGTTAGAAAATTAATGTCCCAGGGCACATAGAGTTTTGCTGGAGGCATTGAGGTCCACCCTTGGAGACTGCACTTGGGTCGCTAATTGCCATTCCCCCTACAAGAGAATTTTAAAGGATCATAAAAAGTTCCTGAGCAAGGAGGCTTTGGATCAATTGTTGTGTACGAGCAGACTCAAGGATAGCTGCACATTCTGGGGAATTATCAACCACACTATAGTGAAGCCCACTGTAAAGCCTGCTTTACTCTCTACAATTTTGCCAGAGCTTTGTGTTAATCATTTTGAAGCCATATAGGATGCGCCCAAGTCTGTTCCCTGTTTTTGTGATCTCCTGGTGACTGATGGTTCAAATGTATGATGCTATTCAAGAGCTCCCTTTGAATAAGGCCCCCGTACCTAACAGGGTGCGTTTGGATGTTTTAAATCTAATGTAGCTCTTTGGGTGCCCTTGATTATTTTATTTATTAATGCGGCTGTGAAACAGTCTTTACCTAAGCCATGGTCAACCTCGGTGATAGTGCCTGTTTTCAAGACAGGAAATTTGCTGATCACAGATACTATTGCCCTATTTCCCTAATCACCTCTGTGGTAGAAATATTTGTTTGATTGGTTCTGAGTACCTAACTGACCTGGTCTACCGATCATAATGTTTTATCTGATGTCCAACATGGCTTTCGGGACAGCCTTGGGATGCCTGATCAATGTCTTAATCTATATCTTAATTTAAACAAAAGCGTCCTCCAGCAAGGAAAGAACAAACTCAATTAGCACTCCTGACGACGTTTGTCGCTTCCCAAATAATTGTCATAAGTATATGAGAATCATATGAATTATGCAGTTGATGAAATAATAAATGCAATATACATGAAGAATGAATCAGACTGAATATTTATTTAAGTGGATGAAAATCATTTGGGAAGCGACAAACGTCATCAGGAGTGCTAATTGAGTTTGTTCTTTCCTTGCTGGAGGACGCTTTTGTTTAAATTGTATCATTACACCTCACGGATCAGGAGTTGATACTTATCAGCACCCGAGAAGGTGTAAAGCGATTACTGAAGAATATCTCATTTTTTTTAAATAGGGAGTGCGACCACAACCTACTCATTTCCGTTAATCTATATCTTATCATCAATATTATCATCAATAAATATACAGTTGCTTAGCACTGTGCTATACAGCTGGCATTTATGGACCTGAGCTCTACTTTTGAAAGTGTCAATAGGAAAAAATGAATGGTAATTCTGCAGCGTCTTGGTGTGGAGACGAATATAGTCACTTTGTTGCATGATTTTCATTTTAATTTGTCTGCTTCATTCTTCTATTCACCTACTGGAGAATGCACAGAGCACTTTAAATTGAATCAGGGGGTACGCCATGGCTGTATTCTGGCACCGTTTCTATTCACACTATATAAATACCTGGAGAAGGTTCTTGTTGAGGGTGCTTTATGCAGATGACAATGTCCTTATTTTCAGTACCGTGCTGAGTTTGCTTGCTTAATTCTTTTGTGCACTTTATGGATAGCCTTGACTTAAGCACCAATTTTACCAAATCACATGTTATGGTGGTTGCTCCTCGGTTTACTAAATCTAGAACCTTTCTGGTTAAAGTTAACATTGTTAGTTGCATTAACACTTTACCCTCACTTAGAGTTCAGTTCGATTCATCGTTTACCAGGTCTCCCTTGATAACTGCCATATACAATATGCCCGCCAGGAGCTTAGCCACTGTCTTTGATTTTTCCGCCAGCTTTTGGCATAAATCTATTAAGATCATACTTGATATTTACAATGCCAAGTGTGATCCTATTGCAGCGACATTTGGGGCTTTGCCAATATTTAAGCCTTAGATGTAATTAAGAACACATTTTAAAGAAGCTTTTTATGTCTCCCTTAAAGCTCCTCATCATATATTATTCACTAGGAACTTGGGTTAGGGTTTTTGACTTTTTTTTTGCAGATGTGACCTTTGTTACTTTGATTATCTGTTTGGTTAAGTCCTGAAAAAAATCTTAATCATCTCACATTGAAGGATTGTTTATCCCTTGATCATGTGTCTAGGATAGCTTGGCTAAATTATGTTAAAGATGATTTCAGTAAATCAGGATGGCCTGAACATTTTAGCAATCTTGATTTAATAGTCATCAGTGATGTTGCCTGGACCAAGTGGTGGCTCCTCCATAGGGGCACGGGGGCATCGCCCCACTGCTTTCTCGCACTGCGAGAAAGCAGAAGTGCCTAGTTGTAGGCCAGTGGGTGGGCGGTCCTACTTGAGGGAGGGGGGGAGTGGCTGGCCCAATGTTGTGGGTCCTGACTGCTTTGGTCAACCTGGGACATACCAAAACAGTCATGCACACTCTCCCTTTTCTCCATGTAGGCTGCATGCAGCCTACATAGAGAAAAGAACCTCCAATTAGCCACCCGGCTGGGGCGCTGTGCACCTGCACCGATCACAATGCTGCCATTGCAGCGCTGTGATTGGCGGAGGGTGGCAGCTTCCTGTCTGAGGAGAGCTGCGGCAGCAGGAAAACGCAGGACCTGGGGGAAGGTAAGTTTTATTTTATTTTTTAAACCCCTCCCGCCTCCCCCCTACCCCCACCACGCACAACCCCCACGCGATACCCCTACTCACCCGTCATGCCACCCACAACTACTCTGTAAGGTGACTCATACCCCTAGGATTCCCAGCCATGACAGGTGCCAGCTTCCCCACGAACCGCCAGAGGCCGAAGTTGAGCACAAGCAGATCCAGGGCCGTTCCGCCCTCCTTCTGATGAACTGTCACAGGTTTCGCCATCAGCCGGTCCCACCATGCAGCTACTCCAGGCCAAAGGGGAGTTCGCGCCTACAAGCCCCCCCTCCATGGGGTTCGTTGGCAGGCCTACAAGAGTGGCTAGCAGGATCAACAAATTATCCCCTATCGGACCTCCAGCCAATAGCCAAACCGAGTGGAAGGACTGGCCGGCGACCAGCCGAGGGCCTCAGGGAAAGTCCAGTGCTGGAGATGCGGGACAAGACACCTCTCAGCACGGTAACAGTGGGCCAAGCTCAGGTCCCATATTGACAGTGGCTGCTGAATGGGCAAGCACAAGGCCCAGGCCTCCCTGCCCCCCACCCAATGTATTTTCCTCTGGCCTCATCGCCAGCCAACACCCAAGGCAGTCTCTCTGAGCCTCTCTCTAATATATTTTCAGTGTAGATTTAGACGCGCCGGCACGTTAGGATAATGTGTCTGGCCCCATGGGGATTGAAAACGAGCGTTTAGTAGCAGAGGATGCTGGATAATGTCCCTTGCCTGCAGGAGCCTCCCATTTGTGTGCCCATCTTGCTCATGTGCACACACAATTACAGCAATGTTATTTCCTCCCGTCACAAATGGGAATAAAGTAGTACATTATAGACACTGACCCCAGTCTTCCAATGCACTGAAGAACTTGGATGCCGATCAACCACTCATCCAAAACATTTACGCCCCCCCACTTTCAAATGTCATCAGCCACCACTGCCTGGACCAAGGTGGCATTCAAGGCTTGGAAAGTAAAAAGAGAGAGCTGTAATTGAAATGAGTAAGCCCTCCATTAGATCCTATGTCACCTTTTACTTTGCTATGGGGAATACAGAGGGTTCCAAATTGAACAAGGAATGGATGGGTAGGAAAAATGTGAATGTTGACAAGTTGAAGGGTGTGGTTGATGTTAGAGATGCAGTCCTGATCTAATATCGTGCAAAAACAGGGTGCCAAACACTGCTCGTCAAGGTGGGTGATTGGGTTAGGATAAAAAACAAAAGGTCGTATTCTGAAAAGGTGCTAACATACCTCTTGTGCCTGGGCAAGTCAAAGAAGTCAAGGACCATTTGGTAGTATTAGAGAATGGCAAAACAAGGATTAAATCCTTTGTATCCATCGTTCTGGATGTGGTGCCTGAGCAAACGTGCTCTAAATTTGGCATGAGTATCAGCGGGTATTGGTCATCTGCCAGCACTGGTGAGAATATTCTGCGTCCCCAAGAATGTTCAATTGAAATTCGAGGATTTTGTGATGTTATGTGTTCTAAGTCATAGCTGGTTATTGGTGTAGCAAAAGAAAGATGGACAAAATAAGTGTATTGCCAACCTATGTGTGTGTGTGTATGTATAAATCTATCTATATATATATCTATATATATATACCAGAGGTGAAGCACTTTGTGAACATTTGAGGTAAGTGCAGAATTCACCTGACTGTGTGCAAAGAGTTCCATGATAACAACAGTGCTTGTGTTATATAAAATCACCAGCATGGACTTAACATCTTGGATTTCCAATGCACATTGTAACAACTTGCACAATGCACTGTGGGATGAGTAGTTTGGTGATTACAGTCACGTGCCAATATTGTTTAAATCACACGCGAGCGCACGTGGGCGAAATGCTCCAGTCTGTGATCAAGGCAACCAGCCGAAACGTTAGACGAATGGATGCAAGCGCTACAGTTTACTTTGGAAATAAAGCCACTTTTATGATATTGGGCCTCACCTTGTTTTGCTGTCCAGTGTGGTTAATGGGCTGCTCCGTGCCCATGCTGTGAGGCCGCCCTGAAGAGTCTGGGGCTCCGGAAACGGGGGAACGCTTTTGCTTCTTTTATATATATATATATATATATATATATATATATATATATAGATATATATATATATATATATAGTTATAGTTAGGATCGTGTTTCCATAGGAAACCCGCAACATTCTATTTGGAATAACTTTGGCGCCGATTAACGAATCCTCGCGAAATTTTCAAAATAGGTGGGGCGCTCCGCTCCTTCCCTGAAAGTCTCGGTGGGATTCGTCAAGCGGGGGCTGAGAAAAAGGGGGGGTCCCAAAACGCGTTTTCCCCATGCATTTTTCCATAGGACCTTTAGTCCAAGCTACAGCCCGAACGGCTGAACAGAATTACTTGAAATTTGGCAGAGAGGTAGTCCTCAGGTCAGGGATGTGCCTTTTGCAGGTCTGGTGTAAATCTGTTCAGTATTTCCTGAGAAAATAGCATTTAAAAGCATATATATATCTATAAGCGCGCACCGTGCGCGTACGGTAAAACTTACCGTACGCGCACGCTGCCGTGCGCGAGCGCGATTCTGATTGGTTGTTAGATCTTAGTAAACATTCAAATCAGTCGAAACCAGGAAGTGTCGGCCGCCATTTTGTCTCTCGCAGTTTGAGGACGTGAAAAACAAAGGTGGAGAACGTGAAAAGGGGGCAGGGTGGACAGTTCCTGGCCCCCTAGCGTTAGTCAGGGGGTCCCAGAAGGACCACCAAGGGCCAAAATTTCCTTTAATTTTTTTGCGAAAAATCGCGGAGTACGCTTAGCGTGCGCGTACGGTGGAAACGGAAAAATTCCTCGAACTGCGTAACGTGGGCGCACGGTGAGCAAAGCGCACCGTGCGCGTACGGTACGCGCACAGTGAAAAACCTTAAAAAATAAAATAAAATAAATACATAACTTAGCATTTAAAAAAACCATACAAATTCACTGAAAAAACCATAGGTTTCACACACGTTATAGTTAGGAATTAGCATTTAAAAAACCTTGCAAATTCACTTACAAAACCATAGGTTTCACACATGTTATAGTTAGGTGGATATTTCACTCGTAAAAAACCAATGAAATTCCACCGTTATAGTTAGTTCAGATAACTATAACTCGCGCGACCGCCACTCTATCACAAGGATGATGTCATCAGTGATGTCAAGAGTGATGCCACTGACCATGTCATGAGTGATGTAATATGTGACGTCATGAGCAGAGGATTGCGGGCGCGCGAGTTACAGTTATCTGAACTAACTATAACGGTGGAATTTCATTGGTTTTTTATGAGTGAAATATCCACCTAACTATAACATGTGTGAAACCTATCGTTTTTAAGTGAATATATATATATATATATATTCACTGAAAAAAACATAGGTTTCAGGCACGTTATAGTTATAAATTAGCATTGAAAAAACCATAGAAATTAATTGAAAAAACCATAGGTTTCAGGAACGTTATAGTTAGTTGGACATTTCACTCGTACAAAACCATAGAAATTCCGGCGTTATAGTTAGTTCAGCTAACTATAACTCGTGCCCCCGCAATGCACTGCTGATGACGTCACATATTACATCATTCATGACATGGTCAGTGACATCACTGATGACATCACTGATGACATCTCAAATGACATCACTATGGTTTTTTAAATTCTAATTTCTAACTATAACGTGCCAGAAACCTATGGTTTTTCCAGTGAATTTCAAAGGTTTTTTTAAATGAAAATTTGTAAGTCTAATGTACCTCAATCCTATCTTTTTTTATTATATAGGTAGTTATAGTTAGAACCTATTATCCATAGGGAATCCACAACATTCTATTTAAAATAACTTTGGCGCCGGTTGACGAATCTTCGCGAAATTTTCAAAGCTGGTGGGGCGCTCCGGTCCTCTCCTATCCTGAAAGTCTCGGGGTGATTCATCAAGCGGGGGCTGAGAAAAAAGTTGGGTCCCACAACATGTTTTCCCCATGCAATTTTCCATAGGAACCGTTAATCGCAGCTACAGCCCGAACCGCTGAACGGAATTACACCAAATTTGGCAAAAAGGTAGCCCTTGGCTCACACTCATGCCTTTTGCTTAAATGGTGTAAATCCATTCAGTAGTTCCTGAGAAAATCAAAAGTAAAATCATAGATATATCTATGGGCGCGGTGGATCCGTGCACTCTGTTGAGCACTAGCTGTATGCTAATTGGCTGTCAACACTCCAAACCAGGAAGTGTTGGCAGCCATATTGTGCCTCGGTAGAACCGAGGCACAAGAAAACAGAAGAAAAAATGCGCAGAACGCAAAAAGGGGGCAGGATAGAAACACCCTGACCCCCTAGGCCTGCTTAGGGGGTCCCACAAGGACCCCCAGGACCCCCCAAAAATGATTTATATTTTTTAAATTGGCAAAATCCGCGCTGGGTGCGTGGATCCTGCTGATAAAAATTTTTCATTGCTAATTTGCCCCCGGGGGGCCAAATCCCAGGGGCTATGCTACTATTGGGTTGGGCCCCGGGGACCGCCACCCCCGGGGCTTTAAAAATGAATGGGTGGGTGGGCTCAAAGACCCCCCCAATCCCCGGGGACCACCACCCCCCGGGGCTTGTGTATTTTTTAACAACAAAAAAAAGAAATACCCTGTGTGGGGAGGCTCAAGCCCCCCACACACCCCAGGGACCGCCACCTCCCGAGGCTCTAAATATGTAAATTGTGGACCACCACCCCCCGGGGCTTTGTAAATTGGTGGGAGGGGGGCTGCGCGCCCCCCCTGGAGCCAATGATGGCCCTGGGGACTGCCACTCCCTAGGGCCGGCTGCTTCAGTTTTCCGGGGTGCCCACCCCCGGGACACTGCTGTTTGCTATGGCAGGGCAGGAGCCTCGCGGCTCCCACCCTGCCATAGCAAACTTGGTTTGAATTTTGAAAGAGAGAGGTCATGGTGGTTACTTTTCTAGGGTATAGGGTAGTGCAGTGGTGTTTGGGTAGTGTAGGGGGTTGTGCTGAGGGTAGTGTTTTAGGGTTTAGGGTAGTGCAGTGGTGTTTGGGTAAAGTAGAGGGTCATGCTGGCGTAGTGTTTTAGGATTTAGTGTAGTGCAGTGGTGTTGGTGTAGTATAGGGGGTCGTGCTGGGGGTAGTGTTTTAGGGTTTAGGGTAGTGCACTGGTGTTTGGGTAATGTAGGGGGTTGTGATTGGGGTAGATTTAGGGTGTAGGGTAGTGCAGTGGTGTTTGTGTAGTATAGGAGGTCATGCTGGGGGTAGTGTTTTCGGGTTTAGGGCAGTGCAGTGGTGTTCGGGCAGTGTACGGGGTGGTGCTGGGGGTGGTGTTTTAGGGTTTAGGGCAGTGCTGTGGTGTTCGGGCTGTGTAGGGGTGGTGCTGGGGGTGGTTTTTTAGGGTTTAGGGCAGTGCCGTGGTGTTCGGACAGTGTAGGGGGTAGTGCTGGGTGTGGTGTTTCAGGGTTTAGGGCAGTGCCATGGTGTTCAGGCAGTGTAGGGGCTGGTGCTGGGGGTGGTGTTTCAGGGTTTAGGGCAGTGCCGTGGTGTTCGGGTAGTGTAGGGGGTCATGCTGGGGGTGGTGTTTCAGGGTTTAGGGCAGTGCAGAGGTGTTCGGGCAGTGTAGGGGTCATGCAGGGGGTGGCGTTTCAGGGTTTAGGGCAGTGCAGTGGTGTTCAGGCAGTGTAGGGGGTTGTGCAGGGGGTGGTGTTTCAGGGTTGAGGGCAGTGGTGTTCGGGCAGTGCAGGGGGTCATGCTGGGGGTGGTGTTTCAGGGTTTAGGGCAGTGCAGTGGTGTTCGGGCAGTGTAGGGGGTCATGCAGGGGGTGGCGTTTCAGGGTTTAGGGCAGTGCAGTGGTGTTCAGGCAGTGTAGGGGGTCATGCAGGGGGTGGTGTTTCAGGGTTGAGGGCAGTGGTGTTCGGGCAGTGTAGGGGGTCTTCCTGGGGTGGTGTTTCAGGGTTTAGAGCAGTGCAGTGGTGTTTGGGCAGTGTAGGGGGTCATACTGGGGGTGGTGTTTCAAGGTTTATGGCAGTGCAGTGGTGTTCGGGCAGTGTAGGGGGTCGTGCGGGGGGTGTTGTTTCAGGGTTTAGGGCAGTGCAGTGGTGTTCAGGCAGTGTACGGGGTCGTGCGGGGGGTGGTGTTTCAGGGTTTAGGGCAGTACAGTGGTGTTCGGGCAGTGTAGAGGGTCGTGCTGGGGCTGGTGTTTCAGGGTTTAGGGCAGTGCAGTGGTGTTCGGGCAGTGTAGGGGGACTTGCTGGGGGTGGTGTTTCAGGGTTTAGGGCAGTGATGTTTGGGCAGTGTAGGGGGGTCTTGCTGGGGGTGATGTTTCAGGGTTTAGGGCAGTGCAGTGGTGTTCGGGCAGTGTAGGGGGTATTGCTGGGGGTAGTGTTTCAGGGTTTAGGGCAGTGCAGTGGTGTTCGGGCAGTGTAGGGGGTCATGCTGGGGTTGGTGTTTCAGGGTTTAGGGCAGTGCAGTGGTGTTCGGGCAGTGTAGGGGGTCGTGCTGTTGGTGGTGTTTCAGGGTTTAGGGCAGTGCAGTGGTGTTCGGGCAGTGCAGGGGGTCATGCTGGGGGTAGTGTTTTAGGGTTTAGGGCAGTGCAGTGGTGTGCGGGTAGTGTAGGGGGTCATGCTGGGGTAGTGTTTTAGGGTTTAGGACAGTGCAGTAGTGTTGGTGCAGTGTAGGGGGTCATGCAGGGGTAGTGTTTTAGGGTTTAGGGCAGTGCAGTGGTGTTTGTGTAGTGACAGCACATGCGCTGCGTCGCTAGGCGAGACCTAAAAAGAATTGCACCAAGAAGGCTGCCAACACTTCCTGGATTGAAGTGTTGGCAGCCAATTAGAGCCAAGCTTGTGCTTGTGTAGTTAGGTCCTGCCCAGATACATAAAGATTTTTTGCCTTTAATATCTCAAAAACTACTGAACGGATTTACACCATTTAAAAGAAAGGCCTCTTTATGAACCAAGCACTACCTTTTTTCCAAATTTGGTGTAATTCCGTTCAGCAGTTTCCGCTGTAACCGTGTCTAATGTTTCCTATGGGAAATTGATTTTTTTTTTTTTTTTTTTTTTAAAAAGAAGAAACCTTTATTACACATTAAAGAGATACAAACAAGGGCCTACAACCACAAGGGCCGGCCGCTAGAAAGCTCGGGAGCCAGCAAGGCAACTCCATACATTCAAATGAGCCAGAAGCAAAAGCTCCCGAAAGTTCGAAAGCATACATAACAGGCCGCGGCCATAGTCCAAGGGCGATCAAAAAGGACGGTTTCATATTTTCTAAAAAAAAAAAAAAAGGAAAAAAACCAACAATAACACACAAACAAGGCAATGAGAGTCCGAAATAGCAGCGTGCGCTCCCCAGGACGGGGGAAGATCCACATTATCTGGAATAACTCTTGACAGGAGGTGGTAGTGGGGGGCGGCGGAGAAGAGGACAAAGCATGCACAATCACGTAGAATGTGCGGCTAGGGGGACAAAGCGACGTCGACCTCTCGCGGCAGAGGCGGAGCGCAGATATTCCCACGATAGGAATTCCATGGACCCCACACCTTAGTCCACCTCCCAGGCTTGCCTCTCGCCACATACACCGTCTTCTCCCTAAACATACACCAATCCATATTCTCCTTCCATACCGGAATCGTAGGCGGCCTCGGGGAACCCCACAACTGTGCGATATTGCGCTTAGCCACCATGTACCCCAAAGTCACCCACTGCGTCTGCGCCGCATTATAGTCATTTGGTTCCCAGACATTCAGCAAACACCTCCTGGCCTCTGGTAACAAAGCGACATGCGTGACTTCCTCCATTACAGTATGTACCCCGTTCCAAAATTGTACGACCTCCGAACATTCCCATAGGATATGAAGAAAGGTACCCAACAAGCCACAGCCACGCTTGCACAGTCCATCCCTCGAATAACCCATACGTATCAAACCAGGCCCTGTGACATACACTCTATGGAGTATCTTCAGCTGCACAAATCTAAGGCGGGCCGGGATCGCCACCTCTTTCGGGGAGGCCACCGCCGATACCCAATCCTCATCGTCCAGTTCCAATCCATCGGCCGTCCACGCCTCCCGCAGATGGGTCAGCAAGTCCGTACGATCATTAATAAGTTTTTTATAGATCAGGGAAATGGTGCTGTCGGGCACATAGCCGTCTAACACCCTATCTTCCAACGGGGAATATTCTGGGATAGCAGCAACATCCGGAAAAACCGAACACAGCGCATGGTGGACCTGTGCATATCGGAAGTACTCCCTATCATTTAATTTGTATTCATTTTTGAGCATTTCAAACGTTTTAAAGGATCCTTTCGCCCAGAGGTCACCCACCTTACTTATACCAATCATATCCCATTTCTCAAAGCCTTTCGTTTTCCACAGACAACCCAAGCGCTGGGAGGCATACAACGGCGTCGCTCGAGTCAAGCGATCCCTCCACCCCATTGCAGCATTCGCCGCATGCCACACGCGTACCGCAACTTGTGTTGGTCCTGTCAACCATGCATCCGGAGTCGCCGAATACAGTGCCCTATTGTAATCCCCGCCCGGAAGTAATAACTTATCCATCTCGAAGGCCGGATTCAAAGCAGGACCGTATATCCCGTGATTCACCGCCGCCAATTGAGACGCCCAATAGTATCTTTTAATATCGGGGAGGGCAACACCCCCATCATACCAAGGGAGTGTCAACTTGGCGAGAGCGATCCTCGGTCGCCCGTCCCAAAACAGTTGGCGCTGGAGACCCTCCACCTCACGGAAGTAACGGGCTGGCACGACATCTAGCGTATTTTGTAAAGCGTACAAAAAACGAGGCAGCGACATCATTTTAAACAATGCTGCCCGTCTGAGCGGCGAGAGCGGAAGCCGTCGCCACCTCGCGACGTCGGCCTTCAATCGCTGGAGTGGAGGGAGAAGGTTTCGCTCATAGCGGACCGCGGGGTCCAGTGATATGAAGATTCCCAAATATTTGAACCCCAATGTAGCGATCTGAATAGGGCACCCCCGCGGCAGGAGGGGGGCCTCGCCCGAGAGGACGTAAACACATGACTTGGCCCAGTTGATAACCAGGCCAGAATTACGACCGAAGGAATTCAATACGTCCACCAATACAATTAGCGACTGTCGAGGAGAGGTGAGATACAGAAGAATGTCATCCGCATAAAGGGAGACACGGTCCTCAAATTCCGGCGTCCATCTAATGCCCCGCAACGACGGCTCCCAACGCAACCAGGCAGCGAGAGGTTCCAAAGAAAGTGCGAAGAGAAGGGGCGGCAACGGACAGCCCTGTCACGTACCTCTCCCCAGCGCGAAGGGAGCCGACGCCCTACCATTCACCACAACCTGCGCCAATGGGTTAGCGTATAGCAATTTTACCCACCCAATGAATTCAGGGCCAAACCCGAATTTAGCTAACGCAGCCCAAATATACGGCCACTCTAAAGTATCGAACGCCATGGTAGCGTCCAAAGACGCCAAGATGGCCGGCTCACGCATAAACTCCGCTCTAGCAAGCACACCATGCAACCGCCTCAGGTTCAGGGCGGTATTACGATGAGGTATAAAACCGGACTGGTCCTGATGAATCAAGTCGCCCACGACCCGAACCAGTCGATTGGCCAATACCTTAGCCAGAATTTTGGGTTCCGCGTTCAACAACGAGATAGGCCTGTAGGAGGCACAGCAGTCTCGCGGCTTCCCCTCTTTATGTATCACAACTATGGTAGCGAGACGTTGGTCAAGGGGGAGGGAGCCCGCCGCCCGTGCAGCGAGGAACATGTCACGGAGATATGGTGCTATCTTATCTGGAAGCAACTTATATAGTTCAATGGGGAGACCATTGGGACCCATGGCCTTACCAGAAGCGATCGAGCGAATGGCCAGAGCAATCTCATCCGGCGACAACTTCGCCTCCATCAATATGCTATCAGCCTCCGAGAGGGACGGCAATGCAATATCTCTAAGTATCAGATGAGAGTCCTCCTCCGAGCATCCAGAGACCGGAGAGTATACCCCACGGAAGTAATCCGCGAAGCAGTCAACAATTTTTATCGGGTCAGTCACACACACGCCATCCACTCTCTCCACAACCGGCACCACTCTACTCGCTCTCTCCTTCCTGTCCAACCAAGCAATCAACTTTCCGGCCTTATCTCCCACATCATACAGTCGTCCTTGTTGCTCTCTACTCATCCTTTTAGCAGCATCCGTGACCAGCGCTCTATAATCTGACTGTTTAAGGCTGAGAACGTGCAATTTCTCATCCGTGACACCCCGCTCCAAATCCCCCTCCATCTCGGCTATGTCAGTTTCCAGGCGGACCACCTCTTCCCTCCTGCACCTCCCAGCATGGGAAATAAGAGACAAGGCATGCCCCCGGATCACCGTTTTATAACCTTCCCACAGGGAGACAGCAGACGACACTGACCCTACATTATCATTGAAGTAGTGATCAATGGACTTATCCAGTTCAGCGCGAACATTAGGGTTACGTAAATACCAGGGGTTAATTGGCGCTACTCTTCCCTCTGCCCCAGGAACAACCTTCATCTGCAACAATAGAGGGGAATGGTCAGAAATACCTCGGGCCAAATGACGCACCTCCCCGATCATTCCAGCCTGGAACGCTGGCATAAGTATATAATCAAGTCTCGAGAGACTCCCGTGGGCCCCGAGTGGAAGGTGTATTGTGCCTGTCCAGGGTGCATCAGTCTCCAGCAATCTATAAGTCCTAAAGTATCTAGAAAGCCACCCAGCCAGGCCTGGGCTCTAGGGAGATCCCTGGGGGGTGACGGTCCTCCATACCGGATACAACAGCGTTAAAATCACCCCCTAACACCAGAACCCCCCTAGGGAGTCCCAGGACCAAACGCCCCAAATCCGCAAATGTAGCCGTCTGCAATCCCGGTGGCACATAAACAGCAACGAGCGAAACAGTTCTACCCTCCCATCTCCCCACCAATGCTGCATATCGCCCTCTATCATCGTGGAGCACCTCGTCCACCTCCAACGGGAGAGAGGCCCTGACCAAGATACCCACTCCCCTAGAGTGAACAGCAAGGCGATAGCCCCGCCTATTCAGGGCATGAAAGGAGTTCCCAATCAGATGCGTCTCCTGCAGGAAAACAATGTCGGGCGAGATCCGTTTCAAAAACTGCAACACCACCCCGCGCTTGATCCTATCCCCCAGTCCGTTCACATTCTACGAAAGTATTCTCAATCCCTTACCCCCCACCCCGCTCCCGTGCATGATGCCCACATCCCGGAGAACACAACCAGGACAAATCAGCAGCTAACCTCACATTGCCTTGTGAAACAAACAAACATTCCCCAACTCCTCCCCTCCCCACCAACCTTCCCGTTACAACTCCCCCCACCCTGCACCCCTGCGTGAGCCCATGTAGCCCCCCCAACTTGCAGTGTGCCTGTCGCCCTAACATTAACTACGCTACAAAAAGAAAACCCAGAGGAGGAAAGAGCCTCACTGAGCACCCCACAACGCCCGGGCAGTGAAGGATAAGGCGCTGAATAGAAACACCAAACCAAAATATGGAAGTGCCATCACAATAGTCAGTCACCGGGAACCAAAAGTCTACTCCTGTTCAGCCGAGCCCACTCCGTTCCCTTCGGTCTGTCCCTCTCGACGTCGTTGCTGAGGCAGGGTATCAAGCCAATCTCCAACCTCCTCCGGCCGATCAAAGAAGTGCGTCCGATCCTCAAACTCAACCCGCAACCTGGCCGGAAAGAGCATTGCATATTTCAGGTCCATGTCTCTCAGTCGCCGTTTGACACCCATGAACTCCTGTCGCTGCTTTTGGACCAATTGTGTGAAGTCCGGGTAGAAACTTATATGAGTGTTCTCGAACTTCGTCGGCCCACTCACCCTCGAGGCCTGCAGTATAGCATCCCTGTCCCTGAAATGAAAAATTCTGGCGATGATGGGCCGTGGGGGAGCGCCCGGTTTGGGCTTACCACCCGGAACTCTATGGGCCCGCTCAACCGCAAAGAATTTACTCAAGCCTTTGGGTGCGAGATGGTTCATCACAAGGTCTTCCACAAAGAGGTCAGCTGCAGGGACCTCCGATTTCTCCGGCACCCCGATTATGCGCACATTATTCCGCCGAGCCCTACTTTCAAAATCCTCCAGTCGACGGACAGACAAAGCAGTGGACGTCCGCAGATTACGGACCTCGGCTTGCAGGTCAGACACGTCCGTTACCAGACACGACGTCGTCAGACCCAAGGATTTGACCTTTTCATTCGTTTGTGAAAGGTCCGCTCTGACTAGTTTAACATCGATCAAAACTGTGTCCAATTTATGGGCCAATGTATCGAATCGCTGGCCGACCGCCGCTTTCATCTCCTCGATGGCACCCATGACGTCCTGCAATGTTAACTCCGTTGACGATCCCGGGCCATCCTTGGGTCTCTCTGGCGAATTATGCGGGCCAACAGGGGAATCTCTCGACTGGGTATAGCGGTCCATGTTGTTAGCTTGGGTA
The DNA here is from genome assembly GCF_964204655.1 of Triturus cristatus. Classification (NCBI taxonomy): domain Eukaryota; kingdom Metazoa; phylum Chordata; class Amphibia; order Caudata; family Salamandridae; genus Triturus; species Triturus cristatus. The sequence goes on along the minus strand of NC_140586.1, from coordinate 314,196,385 downwards.
TGAGCTCCCCGCCTAGTCGTCTTGGATTTTTGCTTATCTCCGTCCAATCTAGCCGCCATTGTCTGATGGTCGTCAAGGGTGTCGGCCACCAACACGATGAGCGATCACCGGAGAACCAATCTAGGAAGCCTCGGAGACCCCAAGGGGTAGTCCCAGCTAGTGTCCAAGAGCAGGCAGGTTACCAAATCGTCCCACTATAAATGTGTGCTGACAATCCAAGGCCCCTCAGTTTCAGCGAGGAGACCCGAAACCGAAAGTGAAAGTAGGTGGGGCACACCGGCCCAAGTCCTGCATGCCGTTGTTGTTCACTTTCTGCCCGGGCACCATGCCAACTCGAGTCCGGGGCAAGGTCCGGAGTGGGCCGCCAACTTGGAATCGATACTATTCCGGCTCCCGATGTCCGATTTGAATTTGGACAGCAGGTATCACCTCCACGTAGGTTCGCCCGTAGAAGCCCGTCGATAGAATCAGGATAAATTCAGGATAGACGTGGGAGGTTGTGGAGGCCCTCGGGAGCCCTGTGCCTACGCGGCCATTTTGGTTGCGCGCTAGGCTCCTCCTCCCGGGAAATTGATTTTTGACCTCTATTTTTTGAATTTCTCAGGAACTACTGAACGGATTTACACCATTTAAAGAAAAGGTCTCTTTCTGAACCAAGGGCTACCTTTTTGACAAATTTGGTGTAATTCCGTTCAGCAGTTCGGGCTGTAGTCGTGTCTAAGGTTTCCTATGGGAAATAACATAGAGAAAACACGTTTTGGGACCCCACTTTTTTCATTGCCCCCACTTGGTGAATCACCCCGAAACTTTAAGGATAGGAGCTGACCGGAGCGGGCCACAAGTTTTGAAAGTTTCGCGAAGATTCGCCAATCGGCCCCAAAGTTATTGGGAAAAGGAAAAACGCTTTTCCTATGGAAACTAGGTCCTAAGTATAGCCATCGACTGGTGACAACCAGTAGAATATGTATATATATCTATATATATATATATATATATCCAAAGCAAATCTTGATTCCTTTTCACCTTAAATCAACAGCCGAAGACCAAAAAGTTGCAAAAAGCGGTGATTTATTATCGCTTTGCTTTACTCCGCCAACTTTCGTTGTCCTGGAATGACGGATGCAGACCCAGGAATCTGTGCAAATTTCTTTCTTTATTGAAGAACGCTCTGCACCTCCGCCATTACGCGTTTCAGCCTACCCGAGGCCTTGATCACATGACACGCTATGGGAGTGCTCTCACCATCTTAAAGTGCTAGTGCTAATCACATGATACGGATGTTCAATACCCATGAAAAACATACTATTTCTAGCATTGTCTTTCTTCTCTAAAACCAAAAAATCATTGTATAATACATTAATTCATTAGCAATATTTAAAATACATCCAAATTTATCAAACACAATAATCATGTTGATACATAGAAGATTAGTGTTTAAAATGACGGACTGGCCTATACATCATTAAAATTAGTATAAAAATTCCTATACAAATTTCTATAACATTTTTTATTCTCTTCCCAATAATCTTTTTTCTCTCATCTTCAATATGATGATGAAAATTGCATAGTTTTGATAATTTCATATCAGCGAGTTGGAATCACATAATCCGTTCCATATAAACATAAATAAGTATCTTGTATAAAATTACATATAATTTAATGCTTAAAAATGTCAACAATAAAATGTATGAATTATAGACATTTAGTTTGACCTCATTAATACCGTTGTCTGTTAAACTTGGATGTATACATTGCTTGAATAATTAGGTTTGTTTCATAGAGTAATACCCAGAGTGGGCGATGATCGATACATCCCACCCCATCAATATACTTGTGCCTAAAGTGCAAATATTATAATGCTAAATCACAGCCGTGATTTAGTATGTAAAAATGTGCAAAATTACGTGAAAGCTATATTTGATGTCAGCAGCAGCAATATATCAGCTGGAAAAGATATATATATATGTAAAAGCAGTATTTAAGAAACGATGCATATTAAGAACAATTGTAAACAAGTGTAAAAATCCTCACTGGAGTTAAGACCAGACGGTGTTTTACTATCGAACTCCACTATATACCTAGTTTCAAGCCTCCTGAGTAAGGCCTCCCGATTTCCTCCCCTCCCAAGTGGAGGGATGGAATACACAACATAGTATTTTAAATCATCCAATCATCTGTTATGGAATTAATTAAAATGCCGTGCAACCGAATAGGTCACGTCATTGTTGGTTATGGCCCTTATGTGCTGGAGTATTCGTTTGTGGACATGCAACTTGGTACTACCCACATATTGCAGGTCACACGAACACTCCAGCACATATACCACAAATTCTGTTTTGCAGTTAGGCATTTTAGTTATCTGAACCGGTTTGGGCTTGAAAGGCGTCGCATATGAGGACTTGCTACTGGCATATTTGCAGGCTTTACATGAGGTACACTTGTAGAACCCCTTCCTAGCACTAAGCCAGCTTTTTCCCGTCCTCACTTTAGGACTACTGCTCCCCAAGGATTGGTTCATTGATGGTGCTCTCCTAAACGTAATATTTGGAGATTTGGTGAGCTGACTTCCAATAATAGGATCATTTTGTATTAGGGGCCAATTGCTGTTTATTATCTTTCATAAGGAGTTATGCTGCTGGTTGTAGGTAAGAATCAATCTTGTTGTTTGATCAGATTGATTATCTTCTGATGTCTCTTTCTTGTTAGGGCTTTTATTGATCAATGCCATTGTTCTATCAATGTTATTTGCTTTCTTAATGGCATTGTTAAGCACCGCCTCAGAGTTTCCTCTTGCTCTAAATCTAAGTCTACTTTCATTCTGAGCTTTGTAGCATTCAGAATCTGTGCTATAGATCCTGCGTATCCGCAGCATTTCCCTGTAAGGAATGCTGTGGATCAGATGTTTACGGTGATGACTCGAGGCGTGCAATACCGAATTGCCCGCAGTTGGCTTCCTATACATTTTGGTTTCCAATTTATTGTTTTCAATGTACACTTCTACATCCAGAAAAATTATGGATTGTTTGCTTATTTGAGCCGTAAACTCCAAATTGAGATTCAGATACAAAACAATTTTGTAATCTTCAAATCATTTAAAGCTACACCAACAGAAGGAATCATAGTACCAAATATGCCTCCCTCCTCAGATTGTTATCCCCCTTGTCACTAATCTCATTTACATGATAAATACTGAGAACGACTAGAGCTAAATAGCAGCCTCCCACCCAATTTTGAGGGAGTTTAAAATAAGCAGTCTTACCACACACATAATAATTCCTTGTTAATGATAAGTTCATTTCTACTCAAAACCTCATTAGTTACTAAATACCTTTGTTCATACTTATTCCATCCTACCACTTCTGCTGATTCTCCACTCTGACTTTTCCTATGTACGATACACATTTCTCCCTTCTTTGCCTGATGGAGACTACGGGTTTAGTTTATATAAATGAGCGGGCGGCTTGTTGTTCCACCAAGGGGATGGATTAAATTACACTGTCCCCTGGTGGAGGGATCGCCCGCCATATTTTGTAATGACTGCCAAGCAGGCTGTCATCTAAAATGCATTTGCAGAAACCACTGTCAAAGAGGTTCCTACCAATCCATTTTACTGTCTTGTGCAGGGCTCCATCAGCAAGATGGAGTCCTTCACCAGTTTTCTTTTTTCTTTTCAAAAAAACTACTGAAACAGGATATTCTTTTTGAAAATAAAAAATTAAATGCACCCCTCACCATCAGAGACAGATATTAGGTCTACCTTGGCTACAATAAGGAATGATAGTCCTTCCTTGATTATACCCCCAAGCAGGGAGGGATGAAAACCCTGCAGTGATATGCAAGGTGCCTGCAGGAATGCAGTCTCTACTACCACTCCACTATCGTCTTATGATGGACTTATTGCTGTCAATCAAGTCAGGACCTCCTCTAGACCCCCCCTCCTGCTAAATTAAACACCTTGAGCCCTCAGTTCATGCAGTTGATGTTAGAACTTTTAAACTTCTCCCTACAGGAGGGGCATTTACATAATGCCTGGAAACATGCAATGGTTCTCCGCTGCTAAAGAAACCCCACTTAGACCAAGATAATTGATCCAATTTCAGACCAATCTCTTCATTACCCATTTTTTCCAAGATATTGGAAAACATGTAAATACTCAACTTACCTCATTTGTGGAAACACAGCTTGCCCTTCACCCTTTTCAGTCAGGTTTGAGAGCTGGTTACAGTACCAAAACCGCCCTTCTGGGAGTCACAGAGCATCTAAGTGGGCTCCTTGACTCAGGTGGTAAGCAGCGCTGATCCTATTGAATCTCAGCGCGGCCTTCAACACTGTGTACCATGACATTTTCGTTGAAAAATTGACCCAACTGGGCTTTGAAGGCCCAGCACTGGCATGACTTTCTTCTTTCTTGATGGATTATACGTTTCGGGTTTTCTAGTCAAACTCTGTGTCTGAATCTCTCCCACTTACCTCTGGAGTCCCTCAGGGTTCCGCCCTTAGCCCTATGCTTTTCAACATTTTTGTCCGCCCTTTGGCAGACCTGGTGGAAGGCTGTGGGCTAACTTTGTACTCATATGCAGATGACACCCAGATTATTTTCTCTCTGTCATCTGGGCAGGAAGTTAACTCGGAGGATCTCAACTCCTGCCTCGGTCTTGTCTCCAACTGGATGAATACCAAGTCCCTGAAATGAAATGGGGTCTAGATTGAGGTGCTGGTATTGGGGAGGAGTCCTCAGCTTTGGGGGCCTCAGTATTGGCCTGACACGCTGGGAATGCTGCCTACTCCCACCAATAAAGTGAAGAACCTTGGCTTATGGCTACATTCCACCTTGTCTATAAAGCCACAAGTGGCTTGAGCAGCCTCCCACATGTTCTGCTATCATGAAATGGCTTAACAAGATTCTGTGAATACTTTCTCTCTCTATGCCCAGAGAGCAGTCATATAGGCCTTGATATTATCTAGACTCGATTATGGTAACATCCTGTACCTAGGGGCTAAGAGGACAACGTTGAGCTGGTTGCAGGTGGTCCAGAACACCGCCGCTAGGCTCTTGTTTCACCTCCCTAAATGTTCCTCAGCATCTGGGATTCTTTGCCAACTACACTGGCTCCCAGTGGATAAGTGAATACATTTCAAACCTCTCTGCTATATGTAAGCAATCTGTGCCTGTTCAGGACTGTGGTAGTTGCAAAACTTGCGTTTCCTTACCATTTGGCTCAAACAATCAATCTCTTTTTGTAGTTCCGAGAGTAAATACCAATCATATGGGTGTCCAAACCTTTTCCTTCCTTGCCCCCATGTTATTGAACTCCCTTCCGAGTCCCTGAGATGCTGCGCCTCCCTTTCCAACTTCCGCAAAGAATTAAAGTCTTTGCTCTTTTAGCTCCTTCAGACTGGTCTACTTATACTTGCAGTGCTGGGAACCTCTGGTGGGTAGCTACGGCCTATACAAGCATTCAATAATAATAATAATAATGAGAGTCATCTCACATGGTGAGGGGGGTATTATTCCTTTCTTACATTCCCTCACCACCAAGGTTTGCCTGGCAGGGATGGACAGTAAAAAAATGGCCATGTGTCCGGCCATCCTAATTCGGTGGGCAGACATATAGCCATTTCTCCCGCGGCCCTAGCTCTGTTGGGCCATCGGAGGGGTTTGACTATGTGGGTGACAGAGTAGTTATCACTGTATCTAAACCAATGGTCTGCTCGCACCTAAATCAGCAGGGCAGACCATTATGTTGGCAGTATAGGTACTCCGTCACCATTGTGACGGAGTACCTATACTGCCAAGATATAAATCAGGTCTAAGTCTTCGATGCACCTCTGAATTTCCTAAATTGTCCTCCTCTTCCCTTTCTAATTCAAGCTCTTTTCCCTTTTCCCAATTTCCGCTATTTTTTACCCTTCATCCATTATACTCTGCCATAAACTCCTTTTCACTCTTATTTAATGTGCATACAAACCTGTTAGTGAGGCTACTTTGTTCAAGTTGTGTACTCAGCCTATTCAGTAAATAAAATCTGAGTCCTAATAATAAATACTTTCTCCATATAAACATAATAACCAGAAAGAAACAATATCAATAATTACAGTCGATAAAGCATAGTTATAAAGACATGACATGGCAATGGCTACGTAGGAGGATGCTACTGTTACGTCACACCCATAGCTGCTGATGCAGGTTGGAAAGTACATATATAGCATTCAATGGCATTCATAAAATTTGAATACTCTTCTCACAAACTAAATTATACATTATTGTTAAAATTACATACTGAATTATCTCTATGTATCATTTTGTTAATTTCATCATTTCTACTTCTCATCAAGGTCTGGATAATTCTGTTTTTAGGTGGGGCATGCCCATATGACGTAATGAGTCCCACTAAGAAGCCAATTATTAATATTAATATCAAACTCACCAAAATTAAGTGAAAGATGTCATAGCCATTCTTCTTAGTGATCGCAGTTTTTTCCTGCAAAAAAAATCTAAAAATAGAAAAATCTAAAATCTAATTCATTTTATGGCGCAAAAAATCAATAAAGCAAAACAGTTGGTTCATGAAATAAATGTCTTTTAAGAAATGAAATCTAGTATCTTTGTCTAGATATCGAGAGACAATGTGAAAAGAAATTGACTACCTTCATGCAGGGTAATGGAGAAAGATGCTTAGCAAAAGTCTGTGACTGTGATCAATTCCGCATCTGATGGAATTTAAAAAAGAAATACAGCAGTATTTGCTACCACATGATAACATGGGATTATAACTTGGTTAATTTGCCTAAGAACCTCTACTATTTTCTATTTTGTTTTTTTCTCGTTGAAGTTCCATGATCTACGAATTACTGGGAACGTCCAATACTTCCTTTGAAATGCCCTGGTCTTTTAACTGTTGAATCACAGGTGTCATTCCTGACACTGCCTCTGGAGTAAGTTCATATTGAGGCGTTCAGAGATAAACTGCATTTGGTTTCAGTTTTATTTTCACTGTCTCCACACCTTTTATCAGTCCTATTTCTTTGCCTGTGAAATCCCAAACTTCCTCCCTTCCTGTACATTTTAAATTAGGGGAAAAGTATTCTTTTTTCAGAACTGGGAACAAACAGACATCTGACTATTGTGAGTTTATTTTGAAGTCAGTGTCTGTGTCTTGAGTTTGAATTGCCACTCCATCCTTCTGGTGTACAGATATGTGTGCAATTAATTTTGCACAAGACGTCTCTTCCTAATAATTTAAAAGGACTTGTGTCATATATAAGCAATTTGTGGTTGTTTACAATAGGGCAAATGTACAAACTGGCTACTGCTGAAATTTGATTAGTGATCTGCCTGTTCAAAATGCCTACAACTTGGATTTCTTTTGTCAGTGGGGTAGGTTTGGGACCTCCATTGGATGAGCCATGAGACAGGTGGCACCTGTATCAATAAAAAATTATACTGGGTGGCCGTTCACATCACCTTCTAAAGATGGGCAACTCTGGTTAACTTTTAAGACTACACCCGGCATGCAATCATACTCCCTCTTCAAGCACCGTTATTGCAATTGGTTGTGGTCAATCCCAATGGGACGTTCAGAACCAACGATAAGGTGAATGAAACTGTCATTTGATATTAAAAGGTTCTGCTTAGTTCTGCGATTTTGCTTAAAAATGAAATCCTCTGTTTTGCATGTTTTTCTGCATTATTGGGGCTTTTGGACTTTTTGCATTATATGAACTCTGAATCTGCATGTTCTGCACATGGGTCCTTTGGACTGAGGCTGCTGACTCCCCTGTCCCATTCTGAGACATCACATTCATGTTCTGAAACTGAAAATGTACCTGAGTAATCTGTTAGGATTTAGTCTACAATCTTGTTTGTTGACTTTTTGTTCTCACTTCAATTCCTTCTTTCCTTGCCCATCAATCCTTGCCCTTCTTTGGTTATCCCCATTCCATTGTACAATTTACTAATCCCTTTATGTGCACTCTCAAACTTGGTGATCTTATTTCTTTTATCTCGTTATCACTCATTACCATTCTGAAATTGTTTTGCAAGATTTTATTTCTATTTAAATCAATCTCATGTTCTTCATCCAAGTTTTCCAATGTCTCATGTACCTCGTAAACCGGTCTATCAGCTTCTCTATTCAAATATTTCAACTCAGCCTTATTATATGTTTTCTGTTTCTCTATGCCAATCATACGCCTCAGCATAAATTATTTCGTTAATGGCCATGTCATAGGCAGGTGTCTTCGGGTTGTCTTTTCTCTCTCCTTTTTAATGGGAATGGCAGGTTTCTTAAGTACGGTTCCCATTTCCCTGTACGGAACTCTCTCTGTTTAATCACGTGTTAAAAACAACAGCAGTCCACGAATCTCCAGCAGCAAACTGAGATAACTAGCAACCCTAGCGCAGGCACAGCACCAAAGAATGTAGTCAATCACCCACAGTGTGTATCACAATACAATTAACCAATTACAGCACCTCCAGTTCAAAGGTTAACCAATGACTGCGTCTCTGTATGAAACCATACAACAACCAACAAATCACAGCGCAACTCACCACTATCTAAAATCTAGATTCAGAACACCTAAAATAATTAAACAATTATTGTCTGCTATACCTAAAAATAAAGGAGAAAATAAAATCTCTTCTAAAAGAAATCACATGCAAATGGAAAGCAGATAGCTGCCAGCAGTAAACTACTCAGGATCTGTGTGCTTATGATCTCCAGTGCAACAAAAAAAAAAAATCTGCAATCTGAATTAATAATCATTTACTACCAGCCATTTAGTGTATCCCTATAATGGTGTGGATGTGAGATATCACAACAGACAAGTTACAATAACAAGTTTATATCTTTAGATCTTGGTTTTTCGATGAAATTCGATAACCAAACCTTAAACTTTAACAATTAACATATTAATCACAATAAGAACATTTGACTAACAGAAATGAACACCTAAAATGTCATTGCATACACATATCCCTTTTGGACCCAATTAGTTGATGCAACAGTGGTCCTGGCAACAGGACACTTACTGGGGGTCTTTGTGAGATGCACCTTCTCTAAGCATGGGGACCTCAGTGACTGACACAAACCTCTTATGAAACAAGCAGTGGGTGGAAACATTTTGGTGTTACTGATGTGGTTAGTGTCTGCAGTATCAGACAGAACAAAGTAGGTGTCCCCTCTGAGAGAGAGCGAGCGCTCAGCGGACAAGTACAAACGAGGCGTATAAAGGAAGACTACCTCTCACATCCTGAGGCAGTGATCATAAGATCTCCCTGCAGAACCACTGGGCAAGAGGCATTGCTCTGGGGGTGGCAGAGACGTAGCCCACTGCAACATGCAGCAGAACCTCAACTATGCCTACCCACCCGTCTTCTGGGTAGATGGCGTGGCTGGTGCACCACCTGCATCCACCGGGCCACCCCTACCTCTGCGGAGGCCACTGAAGAGAAGAAGGGCTGGGACCTGGCTCTGCCTCTTTGCTGTTACTGTCTTGGTGTTCTTAGCTCTCACAGGAGTAGGACTGGGGTTCTACAAGATCGTCCAGCTGCAAAACGATCTGGACAGGATGAAGAAGGTAAAGTCCACCTCTACTTCATAATCCTGAAAGTCATTTTATCTGTTTTCTGGGGGATTTTGTGGGACTGTGCTACCATGAAGGATGTCACAGAATTATCCATGTTACTTTCCGGGATTTGTATATATATATATATATTATCGGTCCCTCCTGGACCTTGATCACATATATATATATATATATATATATATATATATATATATATATAACTTTTTTCATTTATTCAGCAAAAGGCAAGTGCATCTCATTTTAGCAACAGCTTTTCTAATCTACTTATGTTTACCTATTCGAAAGGTAACCATATATATATGTGTATATATATATATATATATATATTTATATATATATACACACACATATATAGGTACATATATATCCATGTACATATATATATCCATATACATATATAGGTACATATATATGTGTATATATATATACATATACATATATGTGTGTGTGTGGATATATACATATCTATCTATCTGCACACACACATATATGTATATATATATACACACATACACACACACACACACACACATATATATGTACCTATATATGTATATAGATATATATATATAGTTACCTTTCGAATAGGTAAACATAAGTAGATTAGAAGAGCTGTTGATAAAATGAGATGCACTTGCCTTTTGCTGAAGAAATGAAAAAAATTCTTCAATTAAAAAAAACGATAACTCAGTTTGAAATCCGGCATTGGTGTGAGAGAGAGAGAATAAAATGGGAATGATGCAAGCAATGCTGCTGCGAACAGGTATCCTTTACCGACATTTTACATATTGAGGGCCTAATTTGCAAAGTGCCTTTGTGAGTCAGGCCATCAGTCTGTTTCCTATCGGGGCGCCCACATCCTGTCCCTCAGGGCTCGTTGCATCACACCTCTTCAGGAAATTTAAGTGGTAGGGCTGCCAAGTTCTGTCAGCTCCTCTTACCCACATAGTTAAGATACGGTGTATATTGTATGTGCTAGGGTATGTTCTATATTATGTTTTGCTATTTTATGTTGTGTTGTGTTAGGATATGATGTTTATGTTATGTTGTGTTTAATGCTTGTAAACATTTAATTAGCACTAGCACCAAGACCAGAAGGTTGCAAGCAATTACTTTACAAGGTACTGCTTAGATGGTGAGGTATTGGGGGGAGTTGAGGCTTGAGTTAATTTCTGATGGTTAGGTGGTGTTTTGGAGTTCTTCGTCTGTTGCACATTGCTGGCCATTGGGCTTGGGGGTGCCTCGTCTCTCTTTGGAGACTATCGAGAATGTACAGTGGGAGTTGTAGTCTTGTTCATTGTAATTAAAGCATTTGGTCTAAGGCTGCAAAGTACTATGACTTGTTAAACGAAGGCACGGGATACATGATGCAATTTCCGGCGGAAGTGCTAAATCTCGAAGAGAATCCAGTCCACACGAAGTTGGATGGTTTTCCTTTACCAGCGAACTGGAAATCAGGCCTGGAGCCTTCTAATAACCATACCGGATGAAAGTCTCCCGCCGATGATGATTCATCCATGCTGGTTCACCAAAATGCTGCGGAAATGGAAATTACATTGCACTCTTTGACCTCTGGGGGCATCACTGGTTTGACTTGGTGATCTACCCTGAGCCCCTCAACAGCCCTGTATTAGCATATTACCCAACATTTTGATGCGGCTTGGCGGGGGCGAATTCAAAATGTCCTCCCGCTCAGGGCAATGCTAACTTTAGGTGGCATACCTCAAAGTTATATTATTTTACCTTTCTGGGAATGAAGAAGGACGGCTGGCAGTTCGGCGCGTGGAACCCCCCCGGGGGAGTGTCACCCGTCAAAAGCGGCAGAGTTGAGTGGTTCTTATTTTCCCGGTTTACCATCTCTTAATGCAGCGTCCTTGGGTACAAATGAGACCAGGGGTAGCAAAGGCAGTGGGTGTAGTAAACCCAAATGCCTGCTGCCACCCCTGGCTGCTCCTACGTGTGACCTCCAAGGCACGAGACAAGGACCATTCATCAAAGAACCTGTTTCAAGTCGACAAGGACTGTGGGAGGCGCGAGCACTGGAAACTAACAGTGACGCTTCCTGTCAGGGACCCACGCCATGCCTCTGCACGTGCAGTGGGCTGAAAGCCACAGCCACTTCCTGATGCTTTCTTAAGATAGGACCAAGATCAATCATAGGAAGCATATTCCGCTCTGACACATCTGTGCTGTGGGCTGCGGAGGGAATTAATGTAAACTATTATTCCAATCAGAGGTTGTGTTTCACCAGTTCCTATTGGCTGAGCCTCTGTAGGGAATCATTTTATGAGTTCTAATGGGAAGGTAAAAATGCTATGGAAAAGAACTAGGCTACCAGTGCGCTATTTTCCTATAGCACTAGTCAAAACGACAGGCTGCCAACTGAATTCCATAGTGTTATTAATCTGTCCCCATTGTCTTTTTACTGTCTGAGTAGGGCATGTTACTTTTCTATTGAACCTCTTGGAAGAATCCTTTTAAGTGTGTGTCACGGAAATCTTAGCACATACCAGTCCTATGTTCCTGTTGCTCTCTAGGGGATTTTCAAATCTTCCTAAAAGAAACTCATAGAAATCCAGAATAAATTATATAATAATCACTAGAAAAAATCATGTAGGGGAGTACAAGGAGAACATCCAATCCAGAATGCCTCATGTTGATGAAGTTGTGTGATCTTGGACACATCTCTATATTGCCCAAATTCAGAGCCTTTGCGAAGGGGTAAACAGCAAATATTAAACACGATATTAAAAACGACATTTAGATTAATAGCGAACAAAATTATTAATGCAAAGTTTTAGTGTCCTTACAGCTCATGGAATGTGTCTCTGCTCCTAGACTGTGCACTTATTTATATCTCTGGTAGAGTTCACTAAAGCCTAGGCTGCTAATGGCGGCTCAGGCAGCTGTCTGATCACGTGAACCCTCATCACTAAATATGTGCACGCAGCACCCGTAGGATACGTTACACTATTGAGAAGAGAGATGCACTAAGGCTGCCCAGATGTAGGCCCTCCTCTGGTTGCTCAGGTGACCTTTAAAGGTCACTAAACAATTGAATTTATGATATCTGCGCCCCTCGATGTAATGGGTAGAATAGGGCAAGAGTAGCAGTAATGGCATTTGCATTCCTAAAAGGGAGTATCTACAGTGTTGACATTTTTTTCACTGAGAGTGTTATTTAGACTAGAGATAAGGGTAAGAGTTTTAGGTGCAAGAATGGGGTGTGGAGTTTAAGGAAAATGTTACACAACTTTTCCACAGAAGGACAACACGCCTAACGTGGAAAACATTGACTCAAAGTCATCTCTTGTAAAAACCCAATCATACTAACATATACTTGCCCCCAAACATGCCAGAGCTGGATAGAGTACTAAACTATGCCAGCCCGAAAATGTGTGGGAAGTGATACTGGCTGTATTGGAGAATTAAAAACAGGTTGACATGTTTGTACACAGATATTGATGACAAGATGTGAGCAGTCTACTATTTTGTGGGTCTTTTTTTGAGAAAAGGTTTTTTCGCACTAAATGCTTTTAAAACGGAACCCGCATGCATGAAAATCTTCTCATTTCCTGCTGGCTCTTCTCACACAGATTCCTACTTGGTCTCCATCTTCAACACTTTTAACTTGGGATCACAGGCTTTCATGTGTCTGTCTTGCTATTTTTAGGTCGAGCCTGGGCAGCGCATGCGCTGCTCTGCGGGGTATGCTGTATTTGAGTATGAACTTGAAGCTCCGCCCACTCCCCGGCCATATTTTTCATTGGCTTGTGTCATTGTCCTATGTAAATGCTGGCTTATGGTTCGTTACTAGGCTTGTTAGTCCCTCCTTAGCACTGTCTTGTCTTCATTTGTAACCTCCATGAGGACTGGCCCTTTTACTTCTGTTGTTACACGGTATGTCTTGTTACTCAGTAGGCACTATTTTCTTTAATGAGTTTCTCCTACTGCAAGGAGGACATGCTTTCCTGCAACATTCAGCATGCCATGTGAGCTTTCACTTTCCAAGCAGCCCGGGACAATGGCGGCCGCTTCTTTGAAATGAAATAGGTCAAGCATTTACAAGAGTTTAAGCTATTGGCATTGTAAATGACAATGCCTTTTATTTATGTGTTAATTATCAAAATAGATAAATAAAAGGCATTGTCATTTATAATGCCAATAGCTTAAACTCTTGCGAACTCAAGACCTATCGCATTGTTGTTGGATTTGGCCCTTTTTGCAGGGTCATCCCTGAACTTTTTTCCTTCCGCTGTATTTCTTCTGACCTGTTGTTGGTGGTTTTATGACTCTGGGCACTTTACCACTGCTGATCAGTGCTAAAGTGCATATGCACTCCCTATTGTAAATTGATGTATGGATTAGTGACTTCATGATTGGCATATTTGGTTGACCTGTCAGACCCTATTACAGTGCACTGCGTGTGCCCAGGGCGTGTAAATCAAATGCTGCTGGTTGGCTTGCAGCACTGATTGTGCCACCCACCGGAGCAGCTTGTAAAATGTGTCTCAGGCCTGCCATTGCAGAGCCTGTGTGCAATCTGGGACTGCCATGTTGACTTGGCAAGTGCAACCACTTGCCAGTCACTAAACCTTCCCTTTTATACATGTTAGCCACCCCTAAGGTAGGCCCAAGGGCAGGGTGCATTGTATGTAAAAGGTAGGACATGCCCTGATGTGTGTGGCATGTCCTGATAGTGAATAACAGCCATCTTCGTTTTTCACTATTGCAAGGCTACCTGTCCCCATAGGCCAGAATGGGCATTTTGGTTATAACATCTTATAATCCTAACTGACCCAGGGAACATGGTAGAAATTCGAGTTTAGCATGCCTGAACTCGGAATGATAAAATACATCTTTTAGTGAAGTTGCTTTTAACATTCTGTGTTTGAAAATACCACTTTTAGAAAGTAGGTATTTTCTTACCTAACAATCCAGCCTGCCTCTGCTAGCTTTCATATTGTGTGTCTGATTTTGTGAGTGACAGGGCTGGGGGATTCCTGGAGACAGGATGAGTCAGCACAGGGCTGAATAGACCTATCTGCATGTAGAGTGGTGGGAGGAGTCAGCACCTGGGTCTGAAGAGGGCGGTGCCTGCCTTCCACAATGCTGGCTCCACCTCCTGTGGTGCGTCTGATGTTCCTGGCCCACACTGTCAAAGGAAAGAAGGAGTTCTGTAAACAAAGTGCTCCAGGACTGCACAGAACTGGTTTGGACTAGGTACAGGCTCCTCTGCCTTCAGAGGACAAAGGATTTAGTAGTATAAATATGGGGACCCAGACCCCAAGACTTTAGATCACTTCTGGGAATCAAGACAAACCTTTGCTGAGGAGAAGAACCAGGAAGCTGAAGGAGGAGACTACCCCTGTGCTGTGTGTTTGGGGGCTGGTCTGCAGTGGTTGCTTCATTGCCAAAGAAAGGAGAAGAGGACTGAGTGTGTTTTTCATCAACTTGCAGAAGATCTCCAAGGGCTTGAACTTGAGCTTGCCTCCTGCCTGAAGTCTCAGGGATACAAGACTTCACCAACCAGCTCCCCCCTGAATTCCCTTGCTGGGAATTGAAGTGCCTGCTGTTGTGCTGGGCTTCTGAGAGACTGCGTGTCGCTTGGAGCTGGAAGCGCGACTCAACGACGAGAAGCGTGTCGCCGCCGCGCCGCAGTTGCCGTCACATCGCCAAGGAAGCATGCCGCCACTGCCGCTGTCGCCATTGCATCGCCGAAGCGCGGCGCATCCCTGGAGAAGTGTTCTGCTGCTGCAGAGGTCGCCGTCGCATCACCGGAGAAGCGCATCGCAGGGCCTGTCGCGCCTCCAAAGATCATCGAGTCGCCGCACGGCCTTCGGGCGTGCACGCATCGCATCAACGTTGTCGCATTGTAGCCAAGATGCCATTTTGTCGCACCGCACCGGAGAAGCGTATCGCATTGAGGCACCATCTTGTCGCATCGTACCGGAGAGCAGTAAGAAACCAACGCATCACCTCCCCACACAGTAAGGAAGCGAGCATCAACTCCCCTGCGTAGCAGTAGGGAACCGACGCATCCACTCTCCTGAGTGTAAGGAACCGACGTATCACCAGCCCTGCGACCCTTTTGTTTGTTCTGCGTTACGCATCCAAGGTAAAGTGTCGCATTTACAATCTTAAGAGAACGGGGCTATTTCCTACCATTTTAAAGTCTATTTTTGAGTACAGTATTGTGGATTTTTGTCGATGGTCTTGTGTTAAGTCTATATAAAAATACTTATTTTTATAATACAACCTGTGTGGTGTCCATCTGTAGTGTTGTCACTATATTACTGTATGTGTTCACAAATGCTTTACACACTGCCTCTGAGATAAGCCTGCCTGCTCATGCCAAGCTACCAAGGGGTTGAGCAGGGATTATTTTAGGAGTGTAGCCCCTTTCCCTGACTAGACGCAAGGGTCCCTATTTGGTCAAGGGTACCTACCTCTGCCAACTAGAGACCCCCAAATCTAACATTGGTGGTCAGCGGTGAGGATTTGGACTTGCATTTGTGACTCATATACAGTGATTGTTGTACACCACTAGTGAGTGCAGAGCATAACGCAACCATATACATTTTTGTACAGTTTCTTTTCCTTGGAACTTCTTTTCTATTTTTGATTCTTGAGAACTGCCAATCTTTCTACCATGAGTAAGCCAGCGTCCATTGCATCTGTAGACATCGAATTGGAAGAAGAGAGAATTGATTCTTACACTGTGCCTAATCTCAAAGCTTTGTGCAATAAATTAAAAATCTCTGTGAAAGGCCTCACCAGAAAAGAGGAATACCAAAAGGCGCTGAGGGCCTGGTTGGAATCTAGGAATGCCAGTGAGCAGCCTGAGGATCCGGCGGTGGAGACAGAGGATTTAGATGGGCAGCTTGAGGGGCCAGTGGGACCAACCGGGAAGAAAGTACCTTCCAGGGTGGGCAGGTATGTTTCTTCCAAGGGTGTGTCCCCATGAGAGCAGGAGGACAGAGAGAGGGAAAGAGTGCACCAGTTGGAGCTAGCCAGGCTCAAAATAGATGGTCAGAAAGACATAGAGAGCAAGAAAATAGAGCTTGGGATGGAATTAGAAATGGAGAAGTTAGCCTTAGAGGAAAAGAGAATGCATTTTGAGCATGAAAAATGATAAGGGAGTTGGTGTGGAAAGCCAGGAGCTTAGGGATTCCTCCCTCTGGTGGCAGCAAACTTGTATTATTAAGTGCTGAGGGAGTAGTGCACACCCCCAGAGGTGTGACGCCTGACTTGGAGGGGGTTGATTTACGCCAGGAGTTTCGAGGACGTGAGGTAGCTCCGGTGGTGCACAGTGTCCCTGAGATAGATTAGGGAGCTGGCCCAGGGGTTCATGGTCCTAGTGATGGGAGGGACACTCCACTGACTCTGGATGAGAGTAGCAGAGAGGGGGGTTCCCCCATGGTTGAAGTCCTGGTGTGTGAATGTGAAAACCACCCAGAAGAGTGTGGGTTGAGTGACAGAGACGGTCAGATACTGTCTTGCCAATCTCAGGAGAGTGGTGTGGAGTACGTGTGTGAGGCACTGGATGGTGAGGTGAAGGATAGTTTGGTTAACCCCTGTGGGGGACTGTGTGATCCAATTGTGGGAGAGCATATTGTAAGTCCCTGTTTTCCAGAGCTATGCCAACACCTGTTGACGAGTGAGTTCTCTGACCCAGGGAGCTCACCAGGGAGGCAGACCTCTGGCTTTGTGCGAGAGGGTCTGAAGAGGCATTTGGGGGCGATCCTAAAAGGAGTGGCTCAGGTATCTTCCGGACCTGTGTGGTGGAAGAAGTTCAGAGTAGCCCAGCTAGGTCCTGGTGTAGTGGGAGGGGTGTAGGGGCTCACGTCCTGTCTCAGTGGAGACGGAGTGAGTGTGGGGCTGCTTGTCCCAAGGTGCCCGAAACCCAGTCTCCGGGCCTGGATGGTTTTTTGTAAGGGAACACCAGGTAGGGAGCCTAGTCTGTCCTGATGGGTCACCCGTTGAGGGGGATCCCCTAGTGTCTGGTGAACTGGGAGTGTCTGTAAGCGGGCCTCCATCCCTTCTGGTGTCTGGCAGTACCACGCCTAAGTGGAGGGTGCAGAAGTCCAGATTGAGGGGCGAGAGGGGGAAAGAGTCCCCAGTGGAAGAACTAGTGGGTCAGGGGCCAGCCAGAAGGGCTGAGTCACCAATGAATGACTATGGTAACACCACTTCTGTCCTGGGGATCGTCACGCACGGTCAGATGGACAGGGAGTGGGAGATCTGCACCAGGCAGACTGTCACACTACACATGAGTTGTGTGTCACCCTCGGGGGCATATGTGCTCCCAATGAAGTCCTGATGCGCCGGGCAAGTGTGCAACCGCAGGGGTTGGTCCCTGGGTTGGGAAGCCAAGGTTCAGGTGTTGTCTGACCTGGAGGGAGGGACAACTGTAAACAGTGTCCTGCCCGGTTGGTTTTCTAGTGGGACCACTCCAGGTGGGAGGGTACCGCACTCTGGAGAGGGGTGCAGAGGGAGGGAGTCCTCGCCTCTGACCCCGGTGCAACTGGAGGGTTTAGACCCTAGGTTGGAGGGTGTCCCCCCTGACCTGGAAGCCCAGTTGCAGGATAGAACCCCTGAACTGGTGGTCAAATTGCGCAGGACACCTGCCACAGGTGCCCTGGCAATTTTGGAAGGGGGTACCACTCCAGGTGGGAGGGTGCAGAGCCCCGAGGAGAAGGAGGACAGGGTGTGGGAAAGCCCAACCCAGTCTCCTGTCCAGCCACCGGGTATATGCCTGGGGCTGTTGGGTCGGTGCCAGGATGTCATACCTGACCTGACAGGAGAAAGAGTGGACAAAGGGTGCTAAGCACCTGGGGCTACTGCCTCCAGCTCTCTGATGCCACAGAGGTTTGAGAGCCCTGAGAGGCATAAGGCCTGGGTCTCATCACTGACCACTGTCAGTGGCCACTGTGGCTTGCTGTCTGTCTGTTGGGACACACCTGTGAGCAAGCTAAGGCTAGGTGCTGCACAGATGGTGTCTACAGGTGAGGAGAAGGGTTCCCCATGGGTTAGCTTGGTGGGCCCTGAGAGTATGGGCAGAGGGATCCAAATAGGTTCAGATTGGCGTAGAACTGGAGTATGCCCCTGCTGTTGCGGACCAGGGTCCAGGTTCTATTGCCCAAAGCAGGGAAGCCCATCAGGGTAGTGATTGGTCTACCCTGCATTTTGGCTGGAAGGGGGTTGTGTTGGCATTGGCCCTTTTTGCAGGGTCATCCCTGAACGTTTTGCCTTCCTCCTGTATTTATTTTGACCTGTTGTTGGTGGTTTTATGACTCTGGGCACTTTACCACTGCAGATCAGTGCTAAAGTGCATATGCTCTCCCTTTTGTAAATTGATATATGGATTAGTGACTCCATGATTGGCTTATTTGGTTTACCTATCAGACCCTAGTACAGTGCACTGCGTGTGCCCAGGGCGTGTAAATCAAATGCTGCTCGTGGGCTTGCAGCACTGAATGTGCCACCCACTGGAACAGCTTGTAAAGTGTGTCTCAGGCCTGCCATTGCAGAGCCTGTGTGCAGTCTGGTACTGCCATGTTGACTTGGCAAGTGCACCCACTTGCCAGTGCCTAAACCCTCCCTTTTCTACATGTTAGCCACCCCTAAGGTAGGCCCAAAGGCAGGGTGCATTGTATGTAAAAGGTAGGACATTCCCTGATGTGTGTGGCATGTCCTAATAGTGAATTGCAGCCATTTTCGTTTTTCACTATTGCAAGGCTACCTGTTCCCATAGGCCAGAATGAGCAGTTTGATTATAGCACCTTATAATCCTAACTGACCCAGGGAACATGGTAGAAATTCGAGTTCGGTATGCCTGAACTCAGAATAATAAAATACATATCTTTTAGTGAAGTTGGTTTTAACATTCTGTGTTTGAAAATTCCACTTTTAGAAATGAGGTATTTTCTAACCTAACCATCCAGCCTGCCTCTGCCAGCTTGTGTATTGTGTGTCTGGTTTTGTGGGTGACAGGGTCTGGGGGATTCCAGGAGACAGGGTGAGTCAGCACAGGGCTGGATAGACCTATCTGCATGTAGAGTGGTGGGAGGAGTCAGCAACTTGGTCTGAATAGGGCTGTGCCTGCCTTCCACATTGCTGGCTCCACCTCCTGTGGTGCGTCTGATGTCCCCGGCCCACACTGTCAAAGGAAAGAAGGAGTCCTGTAAACAAAGAGCTCCAGGACTGCACAGAACTGGTTTGGTCTATGTACAGGCCCCTCTGCCTTCAGGGGACAAATGATTTAATAGTATAAATATGGGGACCCAGACCCCAAGACTTTAGATCACTTCTGGTAATCAAGACGAACCTTTGCTGAGGAGAAGAACAAGGAAGCTGAAGGAGGAGACTACCCCTGTGCGGTGTGTTTGGGGGTTGGGCTTCAGTGGTTGCTTCATTGCCAAAGAAAGGAGAAGAGGACTGAGTGTGCTTTTCATCAACTTGCAGAAGATCTCCAAGGGCTTGAACGTGAGCTTGCCTCCTGCCTGAAGTCTCAGGGATACAAGACTTCACCCACCAGCACCCCCCTGAATTCCCTTGCTGGGAATTGAAGTGCTTGCTGTTGTGCTGGGCCTTCTGAGAGACTGCGTGTTGCTGGGAGCATGACTCAACGACGAGAAACGTGTTGCCGCAGTTGTCGTCGCATCGCCAAGGAAGCGTGCCACCGCTGCTGCTGTCGCCATCGCATCGCCGAAGCGCGGCGCATCCCCGGAGAAGCGTTCTGCCATCGCGGAGGTCGCCGTCGCATCACCGGAGAAGTGCATTGCAGGGCCTATCGCGGCTCCAAAGATCATCGAGTCGCTTCACGGTCGTCGGGCGTGCACACATCGCATCAACGTTGTTGCATCGTAACCAAGACGCCATTTTGTCGCATCGCACCGGAGAAGAATATCGCATCGAGGCGCCATCTTGCCGCATCGTACCAGAGAGCAGTAAAAAGTCGACGCATCACCTCCCCACACAGTAAGGGAGCGAGCATCAACTCTCCTGCGTAGCAGTAAGTAACCGACTCATCCACTCCCCTGAGTGTAAGGAACCAAAGCATCATCTTCCCTGCGACCCTTTTGTTTGTTCTGCGTTAAGCATCCAAGGTACTTCGAGAGTAAAGTGTCGCGTTTACAATCTTAAGAGAACTGAGCTATTTCCTACCATTTTAAAGTATTTTTGAGTACAGTATTGAGGATTTTTGTCATTGGTCTTGTGTTAAATATATATAAAAATACTTATTTTTATAATACAACCTGTGTGGTGTCCATCTGTAGTGTTGTCACTATATTACTGTATGTGTTCACAAATGCTTTACACGCTGCCTCTGAGATAAGCCTGCCTGCTCGTGCCAAGCTACCAAGGAGGTGAGCAGGGGTTATTTTAGGAGTGTTGCCCCTTTCCCTGACTAGACGCTAGGGTCCCTATTTGGTCAAAGCAGTGCTTTAAATGGGCCGGTACTCACTGGTACTGAGTACCTGCACTTCTTAGTTTTATCACTCTGAGTACCGGCACTTCTCTACTGCCGAGGAGAGTACCGGTACTCATGAAGCGCTGGTGCTGGCGGCCTGTCTCTGACAGCCAAGTTACTTCTGTAGGCCTGAGCCGAGCCCCCGCTGAACTATTCAGCTTGGGCTCATTTGCATACCGTCCGGGTGTTCACCATCATGCTGTGTTGCAAACACAGAAATCGAGGCAGCCCGGTGACAACGCTATTCAGAAAAGCCGTGGGAGGTAACCAGGTTCAAATGGATTTAATCCTACCTGATTCTTTTGTTAAGTGTCTGCTATTGTTTGTCTGCTTGCCTGTGATTATTTTTGTGTGAGAGAAAAGGGGAGAGAATGGACACTCTTGCAAGGAGGAAATGTGTGGAATGCTTTTGTATGCACGTCTGCTTGTTTCTTTCTGTGTCGCTGGAGAATATATTGTATTGTTCCAAGAAACAGCAATTAACAGGAGTAATGTTGCAAATATTACAAAACAAGGAAATGTGAAAATATCACCACGTTTGGCTTTCGTTGTGTAATGAGTAAACAAACGTTCTTTGTTTATTGAAAGTCATTTCTCATTTGTTTTGGTATGTGCTTCAAGTAGTATATAAGTCAAGAAGCATGTCTTCCCTTAAGCCCCGCCCCCAATCCCCGCTCACTCGCCACATGTAAATGAGTACCTGCACATTTCCCCCCCATTTAAAGCACTGGGTCAAAGGTACCTACCTCTGCCAACTAGAGACCCCCAAATCTAAGAATTGCAAATGCTTGTTTAAGTTACTCTCCTGATAATTGTGTTTATCTGTTCTGCTGCTTTGATGTGACTGGAGATGAAGTAGACATCTGCGAGAAAAGTGCTGACAAGAAAGGTAGATTTTCATGCAGGCCTTGAAGGCCCAGCTTGTCTGCACAGTATAAATACACATAAACAAATTGAATGTCCCTTTTCTATCTTTACAGCCGTTTGCCAGCAGTGATGGGTTGACTTCATTCCTAGAGAAGCACACCGGTGAGTACAACTTTTCACACTGTGAACACTGCAAATATAACCATCACCACAAGGCCTTGCCAAGACGTGCATCGACTTAGCTATCAGTAGTGCAGCAGATGCAGTGACACCGGGGCCCATAGGAATCAAGGGATGATCCCCAAAAATAACTGCATTTTATTATCCAACTGGAGGGAAGGGGACGAATTTTCAATGCTTGCTGTAAGGCCGAAAGTGTCCCTGCTACCTCACTGAAGACCGACCCTCCACATGCACACCCAGATTTTTCTGTCCTTCTGATGCTGTGTGCAGTGGTCCTTTTCTCTCCATCCCTCCCCCCCCCACGGTTTTAAATATATTTTTCATCTGTTTCCCAGGCAGTGTATCCGGAGTGGCATTCTAGCTGTGTTAGTGCTGGATTTCAAAAAAGGGTAATTCTTAGAGTGCCAAATGTTCGCATTTGAACCAATAACCCTGGATTGCCTGGCAGTCCAAGGGTTGGACTAAGGCATAATCCTGAACTGGTCTCATATCAGAGTTTGAAATAAAAATTATTCCTAGAGTTAACCAAGCCATCAAGTTGAAGATGAGGAGAAACTTTATGGCTGGGTCAAGCCCAGTATTAATTATAAATGTATTAGTTTTAGGATGAAGGTCAGTCTTGACGTTGCATTTTTCTGGGTTTGAATTTTGGATCAATCGCCCCAGTAGACACTCTCGTAACAAAACTGTGGCCTGGCATTCAGTATTTTCCTGGGGATACATTTTTGTAGTCTTGCTACAAACAGCAATTGCTGTGTACCGCAGACAGCATTGTAACCAATGCTTTAACATACAGAGTGGGCTCTGGGTTTGGCCCTTGTTCATAACTGCATGGCTTTCTTGTCTGTTTCAGTTCCCTTCTCTTGATTGGGTGGCTTTCCCCAGATTCTTGTGTTTGTCCCGCCCAAGGAGCATTTTGGTTTCACCCTACTTTTCGATTGGTTGAGTTCATCATATCACTCCTGACGACAGGGAACTATTTTTCTCTTCATGTTTTACATCTTTAGACTTTTTAGCACTCGAAGAGAGTACGTGGGGGCATATCAGCAACTATCGGCGATAATTCTCGCTAAGCGCACTTAGCGCTAGGATAATTATTGCCGGCTATCGCTGGATTCTATCGCGGAGATAGCGTGCTATCAGCAACGCTTATGTCCAAAGCGATAGAAATCCATGCGTTAGCTACAAAACAGTGCGATTATCGCTGAAATCCAACAATAATCGCACTGTGACAGGAGATACTTTGCTGATAGGGCAGAGTGGATTTAGCCATGTAATCCACCTCCCATTGGATTACATGGCTAAATCAGATTGAAAGCAGGTGTACAGGAACCTGCGTTAAGCGCGGTTAGCGCTTCTTTTCCAATCGCTAAGCTGGTTAGCAATTCCTTTGTTAATTGGAGAAATGTAAGTTAGCAACATTTCTCCAGTTATTTTGGGAAGGAACGCCCACTTTGCATCTCATTAGAGATGCATAGCTGGGCGTTGGGAAAAAGGTCGCTAAGGCAAGGATTCACGCGATAGCGTGTCCTTGCTGATACTGTGATAAAATTATCGCTGCTTTTCGCCTGAAAACGGACGCTAAAGCGGCGATAATTTTATTGCGCCGGCTTGATGATATGCCCCGTGGCTCTTCCTCTGTGCTGTACGTGTTGCTCTCTTTCCCCCCATGCTTTAACCTGTGCCCCTCCAATACCAAGGCATCTCTCTCCCGACTGATGGGTTTCTTTCTGCCCTAGTCCCATGTCCCTCTCCCTGCACTCCACTGCCCTGCCAACAGCAGGCGAGCACTGCAGCTCAGTTTGTCTGTCTTTCCCTCTGACAGCCAGTGAGCAGGGTGGCTTCTCTCTCTGCTCTCTCAGCCGCCCCTGGCTGCGTGCTCTACAGCCTGACCCCCACCACTGCCCGCTTCCATGCTGCATGCCTCCTACTACTCTACTGCAACATAGTTAGGCAGACTGACACTGCACAACAGCCGTGGCAAGTGCCACTCGTCAGATGCATTTCAGTAATTGCCTCCTCATCACTATCACTGCTCTGAAATCTAAGGGCAACACAATTCAGCTGACAAAGTGCAGCCTCAGTTGTATTATCAATATCTGCTAGCTGCACTAATAGTGGCTGAGGTGGGGACTCTGTTTGCACTTCCTTTCACTCTCTTGTGATTCTGCCAAGGTGCACACAGCCCAGAAAGGAGCAGAAGTCAAATTATCATGATTACTGCATCTATGGTCATATGTAAGCCAGGCCCGACAGCTGACCTGAAGGATTTTAGATGAAGAGCTTCATGGTGCAGAAGTGAGTGACCACTCAGAAATGTTATCTCAGTGCCCAGAGATCCCCTAAGGGCTCCCACTTCCAGATGAAGCTGTCTCTCAGTGACCTGACTTCTTCATATTTCAGGAATATGTTTATGTTCGAGGGCTTTAGCTTCTTCAGCAGGCTGAGAAGGGAAAGGGGTAAGGAAATGCCATTGGTGAAGTACTGCCAAGCTTCTTGCTCAGAGTGTTGCTGGTATCAGTCCGATTCTGGTCAGCTGCACAAGTAAGTGATTCAGCAGGGAGGGTCTAAGTGGCTTACAGATGTGTGAGGACAGGAATGTCCCCTGCAATGGTAAACATGTGCGAACCCCCTGCCTGAAGTCACGTGAATGCATGTGAAAATAGTATATGTACCGGTGTTTTCTCAGCTGTCACTCTGATCTAGCATGTGCACTGAGGTGTAGCACTGTCCAAGGTCCAGAATTTGTTCAGTGACCTGGAGGGGTTCATCAAACATACTTTTTTTTACTGTACATATTTTGGGTTGCTAATATGAAGGAGTGATGACACCATACCAATTTTTGTGGATTAATAGTTTTGAGCAGAAGTTTTTCTGTTTCACTGGTGAGTGTTGCCTACCTGGCACATTCATGTAAATTTCTGCATAGATGTAACATAGAGACCCTTGCTCTGATATCCTGTGTGTGTGATGAGTTTGTGTAGGCATGATGAAGGTGGTAGAAATACTCTGGGCCATATTAGCAAGGACTTGCGATAAACATCGCAAAGCGCGCTCAGCACTGTATTTTTTGTCGCTGGATATCGCTGGTCTAGATCGCGGAGATAAAGCGTTATTATCAACGTTTATCTCCACTCACTGTTGTTGGAGCGTGGAGCAGCTGAGGGGTTCCTGTACCTTTAAGGCTGGAGCCTTTCCCAGGCCCCGCCCAGTCAACAGCCGTATTGCGTCTCCCATGCCATCTCGCTGCCCACAGCCGGCTCCGCCGATGCTTGCCAGCCGATGCTCCCAACCGGAGCCTTGTCGCCTTGCTCCCCTGGCTTCTGGTGCCTCTAAACACATGGGGCCTTGTTACCGCAGAGTTCCTGGAGCTTCTGAGCCAACCCAATGCTGGATCCTCTCCTGAGAAGTTGCAGGTAAGCCTGGAGGCGCAGTCCTTTGCCGTCCGCCACGACGCATGCAAACTGGTCACCGCTGGTCCCGATGCGCTACTCCTCTGGCTCCTATCCACTCCGATCTGGCGAGGCTCTGTTCCATACTTAGGGGGAGTGCGTGCTGTGTGGGCATTTCGCCCCCTTCTTATCCCCCCTCGCGGCTTGCCAGCTCGCCCCTGGATTGGGGGGGCCGTAGCTTGCCCTGGGTTGACCAATCCTGGTCACCCCATTTTGCAGGCTTGAGCTCTGAGGGGGAGGGCTTCCCGCCTCCAGGCGGCGTTTGTCCAGGGCCCCCATTGGGTCCGGCTTCCCCTTCCCCGGCTCCAAATATTGACTTTTTCTTTTCTTAGCAAACTTTTTAACACTCTCTGGGGGGAAAAGAATACTGTTATGTACTGTTTACCTTGAATCTGAACTGATTGCTGCTCTCACTACGCATGAAGTCTTCGTATTGTAGACGCTCTGTTTTACTTCCCGATTCCTAATTCATTCGGACTTTGCACTTTTTCCCCCTCTCCTTCTGGGAGGAGGAAGGCCCGCTCTGAGCTGCCATCTTAGTGCTGCTAGAATATAACAACAAACTGCTAATACTGCAACTCCTGTTCTATGTCAACTTTTTTGTGAAAACACTTTTAGAAATAAAACAAAAAGTGTGGAAGACCTTCGTTTTTTTTATTTAATCATTGGATTTGTTTTATTTTTTCATTTATTTATACTTCCATTTATAAGGACAATTTGCTATTTACAACTGTCTATTAATGACCAATTTTTGAAAAATTTCCCCACACCACTCATTGAAACATATCAGGCATACTTATCAAACATCTCATTCATTCCTCATACACATACATTCCTGACTCATTCTAAAATATACCGCAATTAATTAATGAACAAAAATGTACTTTGTCTATTTAGACCACAGAAAAGATTGTTTCACAAATTAATCTCAAAAGTTATTGCATTGTTGAGTTATTCAAAATTTCTTGTGGTCTCTTCACAAGGTCTACGCGTTTCGAGACCCATTTTTTCTGGGGCTCTCTTCAGGACCTCGAATGCAAACTTGTTACAATCAGCCGATCTGTAACGAAGAATGTCACTTGTTAAGGATTCCGTGATAGAATCAAATATTGGAGCAAGCGTTGTCGCTAACGGCGAGTCTTGGCGAGAAGTTCGCAAATTAGTCGAGTGGAATCTTGGTTGGTGATAGTCTCTTTTATGTTCTTGCTGGTGCGGTGTTCAAGTGCTCTTGGGGGCTATGCAGGATGAAAAATGCCATTAGAGGGCTGGTGTAGCTCTCCTAGCTAAGTAATCCTCGTTTCTTCTTTCGCGGTATTCGAATGGGGTCCATTCGAATACCGCGAAAGAAGAAACGAGGATACAGGTCGGTCCCAACTCGTAATGCTGAATTACTTAGCTAGGACGATTCCTTCAACCCGATCCAATGGTGGTCAGAAGACACACCTGCTCCATCCAATACTGTAGAAATTGCCAAGAACCTCGGAGTAAAATTTGATGCCTCTTTTGTTTCCGCCACAAGAACTCGCAGTGGCAATGATGTGTTTTAACCTCATTAAAATCCTCAAAAAGATTTTGATTTCATTCCCTACTCTGCAAGGAAGGCAGTGGCAGTAGCACTTATCCTGTCTAGATTAGACTACTGTAATAGCCTTTTTGCAGGAGCTAACAAACAAGTAGTAAAAAAATTACAGGTTGTACAGAATGCAGCGGCCTGCTTGGTGCTGAAAACGTCCCGCCGGTCAAAAGCCCTCAAAACTCTTCATTGGGTGCCTCTCCAAAAAAGAATTCTATTCAAGGTCTTGGTAATTACTTTTAGAACCTTTAGAGACTTGGGGCCATATGTAGATAGCTAAATACCGGTCGGTAACGGCCGAAAATCGGTAATTTTCCCGTTACCAACCGGTATTTAGCCCTTTCTAATGTAGGAGGCAGGTTTTAAGGATTCGGTAATTTACCGAATCGGTATTTTAAGAAATCAGTAAAATACCGATTCGGTAAATTACCGAATCCTTAAATCCTATGTAGGGAGCACCTTTTTGTTTTAAGGATTCGTTATTTACCACCAACTACAGGTTGGTGGTAAATACTGAATACCTTTTAAAAAGCACTTTTGTGCTTTTCTAGAAATGCCATGTGGCAGACATACATGCCCTTAGGGCATGTATGTGCGCCACATGTGCACACATGCACGATTCAGGGGTGCAACAGGGTGTCAATGTGACACCCTGCCACCCTTGAATATTCTCCCCCTATTACCGAATCGGTATTTACCGAATCGGTAATAGTCAATGGCTTCCCATTCATTCCTATGGGCCTCCAGGCCCATAGGAATGAATTGGAAGGTATTCCTTATTACCGATTCGGTAAATACCGAATCAGTAATACCGAATATTACCGAATCGGTAAAATTTACCGATTTTTTTACCTACATTCTATTTACCGATTCTTAAATACCGAATCGGTAAAATTCGGTATTTAGGAATCGGTAAATAGAAATTACTTACATATGGCCCTTGGAACCGAAATACTTAGCGGCAAAGTTCACTACTTACATCACTGCTAGGACATTTAGTTCCTCCACAGCGAATCTTCTTAAACCGCCCACTTTTAGGTATAAACTAAAGGAGGAAAATCTGTGGCAGTTTTGGGAACCAGAGCATGGAATCTCATGCCTACACAACTAAGGGCGATGGAATCAGAAACCCAATTTAGGCAAGCCTTGAAGACCTGGATATTTGGGGCCACTGATGTATTCTGTTCCTATAACTGAAATACAACTCATGCCTACCTGACACCCTTTGCTCTTTTCCGCATAGTGCCAGGATGCTCCCTTCGGAGTGACAGCTGCGCTTTATAACTATTTAAATCAAATCAAATACTATAAAATCAAAAACAAATTTGAGCTGCTATTTATGACTTTAACTTCCCATGCCATATTTTGTTAAATGCTATTAGAATCACTTTACTGCTTTCCCCCGAATCGGTAAATGTACTCCTTTATAAACTCCTGCGCTGGGTTAGGACTTTTGTCTTTGAAACTGGTGAACTCAGCCTGTACACCCTGTAATAGCAGATTCTCATGAAAGTGTTTCTTGACTCTCTGACAGAAGAAGCATAAGAGCTACTCTCACTTGCACCAGTGTCATCCGTGGACAAAATACTTTATCTGTGAGTGCTGGAAAAGACAGTTTCTTCCCTGACCACTAGGCATATTGGAAATCTATGCTTATTATTGGTGTTGTGGCTGCTTTCTGGTTGGCGCTCACTTGGATCTAATCTTGAGTGTAGGTGATGTGGATTTGAGGAAGGCCAACGAACCTGCTTCTTGAAGCTGCTAGTGTGACTGCTTGCCCAAGGTTTTGGCCCCGCGACAACTGAGAGATCATGGTGCAAACTGTTATATGGAGACATGGTCCAACTGTCTGAAAAATATTCTAGGTGTATGACCCACTTAGGCATTAGGTAGTGGTTTGTTGGAGTAAAAATGAGTGGAACAAATTTTTGTGAGAAACAAAATCCACAGAAAAATCAAATGCAGAATCTTACTGAATATGAAGTTTCAAACTGATTTGATAAATATTGCACATTTATCAACCACTGCCAGACATACCTCCTGCTCTGAGCTTTCCTTCCCTTGCAACATCATTTCATCGTGAGCCCCAGAAATGTCTTGGAAGCCCTATCTGTGAGCACCACCCTTCTAAGTGATTCCTGATCTGAAAACGCCACAGCAGGAGAACAGATCAAGGGAATCCTTCCATTCGGACAGACTTATGTCCTACAATGGCCACCACAATGGCCCTCACATCGCCGTATATTATTTTACTTTTTTCCCAAGACTCTTTATTGCAACCTCTGATTCCATGCATTTAATTTTATAGACACTTAGTGATACATAGCTTTGAGACAACCACCACTAAAGAGGAATGAGCGCCATAAAAAAATCTAAATATGCATATGCTCATTGTGGTAAACCCGGTACCCCAATCTGTGCCTATAGCCAAATGCTACTGAAAAGGCCAGAAGAACATTAGGATATTTCTTTGATTTTCCTCATGTTAAGTCATAATTCTCCAATTATTTATTTTAGCTTCAAGTTTAATAGGCACCCTTTTTGCTCTAGCAAAAAAAGTGATAAAGAAATTGTACTATGATTTCTTAAATCGTTTTTTGAAGTTGTTGTGCCATTTAGCTAATACATTTTTATGTTTTATAGATTTGATTTCAGACCTCACATTTTTTATTCCTTTGACTCTGTGACTTTTAGAAGAGTTGATCCTTGTAAATCTAGCAACTTCCTCTAAAATCTGTCTAAACTATGAGAGGTTTAGAGAGGATACTGTGAGGAGATATTTGGATTGCCTCTGTGGAACCTTCCTGGCAAGGGCATTGTGGCTTCAGTTAAGGTCTTTAATGAAACTCCCACCTCGCCCTGCCAGGTGGATTTCTTACTAGCTGCTTTCTGGAATTGATTGAATGATGATTTTGAGAGTGGCACTCTTTCTTTATTTGAAGAAATATTCATTTGAGATGATCCCCTAATGATCTCCTGTCTCCAGTGCCATGTTAAGGATTTTGCAGGGCTTGGGTAAGGCATACTTTAGGGGCCATGGTTCGGAACTACTTTCCATTTTATTGAAAATGTTCTACTAATTCAAGCCCTATTATTCCAAACAATATTGAGGTGGAGAAATAAACAGATGTTCAACAGAGAGAATGTTCCATTTCACCGGGCGCCCCTTGGAAGATGGGGACCCTGGGCAATTGCCCACTTTGCCGATGCCTTAAAATGCCTCTGCCTGCCTCAGTTTTAATCAAAGATGAGTCTGTGTTTGAATTGAGATTAATCCTGCTGTGAACTAATTGTTAGGGTAAAAACGGTGGCCAACCTCGGATTGACCTTTTGTCTTCATCTTAAAGAAGGCTTGATTCTTGAGTGACACTATTCTGTTTGATCCGAGGACTACATTTCTTACCAGATGTCAACTCAAAACTTATCCTGGATGACCTCTTGTCGGCCTTGATGCTGCAGTCTATTCTAGAATTACCTTTTCTGTGTTTCAGACAAATGTTGACAGTAGAGTTGGATCTTGCCTTATTATTAATGATGGGCATATTGTGGAATAGATTCCTGCTTTGTTGTGTATTCTAAGGGTGATTCTTGAGTGATTCTTTGTCTTGATTTGTCATGAAATAATTCAAATCAATTTCTCGCCTAGATTTGAACTAAGGATTGGTGATAAGAGAGAAAATTGATTTAGGCTACAGTTGAGGATTTGTTTTTCAATTAACGTTTTCCTTATATGAATTACATTTGATATTCTCGACAGATCTTATTCAAGTTAAAATAGGGTTTTTATCTCGAGTGACCAATTAAGTGAGTGGCTGGTCTTATTTGAATCAAGTAGGGATTGAGAGTTGATGTTAAAACGATTATGGGAGCTGGGATGGAACTTTGTGTATGGTTTGAACAAAGGATCACTATTTTTATAAGGTATATTTGTACCTTGGTGTCAGGGCATTGCAGCTATGAATGTTACCTTTCGCTCATCTTGATGCCTTTTCAATTGTAAAGCCTTTCTAACATTACCGCTGACAACTCTGCCTGATGCACTGATGTGATCACAGCTGGTAATCTTGCACATGGTGTCCAGTGTGGTCATTAGTACAATACTAATAATATCAGTAGCTTGGGATAACTTTCATTTAACATAAATAGCTCTTATTACAGAAAAGGTTGGAGAGCCCTGCTATAACCCTTCAGCGTGGATATTCACCTTTCAAGGGTGTAGATCCCTAGGCCCCTGCAGCTCCATTCACTTGACCTCTACTCAAAGCTCACCAAAGACACAGCCCTCTGGAAGCCACAAGACAATACTGTGCAGCCAGCCTCCCTGGGCCGCTCAGACGTCAAAGGAAACACCTTGCCCATCAGATGTCCACTCCTTCTTGACTTTAGACAAGGCTGTAATGGGCACAGAGATCAGCCCAAGTATGGGGAGAGGGAACACATGTACACCTGTGCAGCCCTGTTGGCTGTCTATGGATTGCTTGACTTTATTTCGTGGTTCTAGGGGTTTATTATGTAGTTATGGCTGATGCTATAATATATTGCCACTATGATATAATTCCTCATAGTGCAGGTGATATATCCCCCTCCCACACACACACACATGCTCTCTCTCTTTTTCCCCACCTCGCTTGCTTTCTCCTCAGATGGTAGTGGTTGTGATTAATAGCTTTATGATTTTCTATTTTGCAACTGAACTTTATAAAAGCCTCTGTTCCTTTTCACAGGCCTGCCTAATTTATTATCAGCAAAGCAACATCCAAGGAGAGCAGCCCATTTAACGGGTGAGTGGCACTTTGTTGTTATTCAAAAACCTTTCTAGTATATCTTCTTCTGCTACTTCTTTCTCAAGGTCAAATTCAGAAACTCAGTAACTACCTTTCGCACTGAGTAAATTTCATACAGAAACCTCTACACTTTGTTGTAAAGCTACCTTTTAATAGACTTTGTAAAAGAAAAACTTCTTTTATACAGTCTTTGTAATTTATGAGTGATTTATTGTGCCTTTTGATCTTTGAATCTGGAATCAATTGATTCACCCTCTCATATTCATGCTCGCCTTATCCTTGCTGATGATAATTTGCAATGAAGTGCCACCACCCTCCAGATGGTACATCATGCCTTTTACCTTTCCCGTAGTTCTCTCACACTCCCATTGGTCAGCAACTTGCAGGCTCCAGTTTTTCTAGCTTGGTTTGCATGCACCTCCATCCTATTGTTTAATGGGAATCCACACAGAAGGGCAAATCAGCTAAGGGTGACATTACATGCATCCCTGTTTCATTAGTTAGGACTATAGCTACAATTATACAAATGCTACATCAGTCAGTACTGTCCTGCAGACACTACTCATCTTTGCTCAAATTCTTATCCACTTGCCCAATGCACAAGACCAGCACCTGACACAACCTAACTCTTTCATTGCCCACACATAAATTTAAATCCAACCCCAGGGCTGTGGGACCTAGTAGTGGCCAGCCACCGATAGACATGTCACAATACACACACACGTTCCTGATCCGTTACTCCTCCCCAGATTCCCCTCTATCAACCACTGCAATGGCCAATAGGAACTCCAGTTGGCCATCCGGACCAGTCAGTAAACACTGACCAGAATGCCTTTTGGGCCACCAGCACCCTCACCAGGGCACTAGAAATGAGTGATGTTCTTAAACCAAAACAACATTGCTTCAATGAATGGATGTTAAGGGACCCAGGGCTCCCTTGACTCAGATAGACCCAAACTGGCCTATAGGTGAGGAGGGAACCCCTTTCTTGTTAATACCCATGATTTATAGCAACACAGACATTGGCATAGGAAGAGAAGCAGATTGGGTCAGGGAATGCACTGACACGGCAACAGAAACACCCTGGGACAATTACACATCAACAAGGAATACACCTGTACTGGTCCAAGAAATAAACCAACATTGGGTCAGGAACTGGGAACACTGGGAACTGTCTCCTACTGTGCAAAGGACAGGGATTACCCAGCCACTAGTACACAGAGACACTCAGATTGAGACTGGAGAGACTGGGCAGGGAGTCACATATATTGGCCCAGACAGTGCACCTACACAGGGATATAAAATGCATCCACAAGGCAAGCATTGTGTTTAAACTGTAAAGGCAGTGACATCTACTTTTGACAAAATGGGAATCATTCTCCCACTTAGGGAAAAGCATCTCAGGATGGTAAATTAAAAAAAAATTCTACTCCACATATTTGAGGTTGTAGGCCTAAGACTTATAGCCTCCGTTCACAGGTTCCCCAGTTGAATAAATCAACTAATTCCAGTGCCTAATTGACAACCAGATCTCAACCTGGGGACCAAGTGAAATTTATTATCAAAAATTGTGGCTCTATGCATTACCCACTGCCAGTGCACTTTGATGGAGGTGGTGCTCAATAATAGATTAATGTGGCTAACCATCTTCCAAAAAAAGGCAGTCGGCAGATATGCTCCAAATGTCAGGATATGTGATCAAGTAAAAATGACTAAAAAGGAGAAAAGGGGGCGGCAAGGTAAAAATAAATCTTTGAAACAATGGTTTACAGTTGCTTGATCCACAAGAGGTCAAGAATATTCATGTTTGTGCTGCTTCTGATCACACATCTGCATGTATTTCCCCAGGCAAATCCAATACAAACTCTCTGCCACTGGACTGGGAGGACACCCATGGACGAGCCTTCCTGGATGGAGTCCGTTACGTAAACCGAGGCCTCGTCATCAATGAAACCGGACTGTACTTCGTCTACTCCACGGTCTACTTCCGGTGGAAGACTTGTGAAAACAAACCTCTCATTCATACCGTTTTCAAGCGGACTCAAGCCTCCAGAAATGATGTGACTCTACTTGAGGGCAGAAAAATTAACTACTGTGGCAACAATCGTTTGTGGGCGCGAAGCAGCTCCCTGGCTGCCGTCTTCAACCTCACCCGGTTTGAAAGCCTATATGTCAATGTGTCAGACATCAGTCTAGTGGGTTTTGATGAAACCAAGACCTTCTTTGGACTTTATAAACTTTAGAGTTCTTCTGAGACCTCTGATCAAATGAGCACTGGCGACGATGGAAAGCGAGAGACCACTGATTGCTAACCCTGGAGAAGGTGAAGTGAACTGCGATGAGAAATGCAGATATCGTTAAAGGTGCTAGATGTGGAGACCTTCTCTTTGCAAGCTGTTGGTCACAAAAGTCACTACAGGGTTCCAATTAGCCTGGGATGAAAGCTGCATTGTTTTTTTAAAAGAAAATTTACGTTCTTCTAGGGCATAAAGGGGAAAGCTTTTGCCTTACAGTGACACGTAATGAGGACTTGATAAGGTGGGTTAACTGATCTGTTTTTGTTTCATAGATGGATATAGGGACTGAAAAGCGAGGGTTAGTGTGACAGCTTGTCCTTACTGTCTACTGATATTATTCAACTGGATGATAATGATGGAAGATAAGGGATACACTTTCACTCTAAGGACATGATTTATGACAGCAATGAGTAGGGTGAGTGAACTCAAGGAATATAGAAACAGGGATGGGTCTTCCTTTTTCAGGGACAGACAAGAGTATTCTAATATGGAGAGCAAGGATCAGGTATCCTGAACTCACAGTGGCAGACAGTAGGACTGTATGAGTACAGTCGTCAGCATATGTCCTCGGTGCACATAGATGGCATAGAGTGGGGCTGTATGAGTAAAGTAACACGTACAGCACTTGACCTCACAGTGGCAGACAGTGGAGCTTCAACTTACAGTGCGAATTAATTTAGTTGGGTAGGTGGAGCAACCAGTAAAGCTCTCCGCTGCACAGTGGCAGGTAGTGAGGCCAGAAGCAGAAAGTAAGAGGGACAGAGCCTAATCACCCAGTGAAGGGCAGTGACACTGCAGGGAGAGTAAGAGGGAACCCAACCACCACCCTCTGGTAACAGACTCTGTCACTGGATGGGTGAAGTCAAAAAGAAAAACCCTCACTTCCGAGTGACAGTTTCACAATAGAATAATGCGGGTCATCCATGCTAGTCCACGCAAACCATTCACTTGCACTGAATTCAGGATGTGAATCTACCTAGTTTGAGCACTCTCAGAAACATACAACTGGTTCCTCAACTCATGGATAATAGTACTGATGAGTTGTATGAAACGGTGGGTGCTGTACAGGAGCAGACGAGTGTCCTAATTTAGAGCGCAGACAGGTAGATATATGTTCACAAGGCACTCCCACATGTGCACACTCATACATAGGTGTCCCAGTTCACTCTTAACTCGTTATTGAGCTTTGCCTCCCCCTGGACCAGGAATCCAACTTTAGTGCTCTATACACCAATGAAAGCCCACACAGCCAGCTTTGTGCCATGCTCCGTGCTTTCATTGCCACAAATGACTCCTGAGCCACAGTGGCTCTTTACATGTCTTGGAGGCTACAAATGCTTTAAAAGACACTGCAAGAAATATGGAAAGCCAGGTCAGAGATAGGAAATGACAATGAGGTAGGGAAACGTGTACCGACCTCATTCAATCTGGTTCTTGGGGCCATCTCTGAGTTGGACAACGAGGTGGTATATTTCGCTTGTGTATCTTCCTTGTGTCCTAAGGTACACTTTACCCTTCCTAGTAGAATCTCAGGGCTCTCTCCCACCTTCACTAGAGCTTTCACACACTAAGAAGTGAAGCAGTAGGAGGGTTGTGATAGCCAGTTAGAAGGTGGAACCATCATGCCTCCTGTATGGGTCCATTGAAAAGGTTAGCATGCCTTGAGTGCCTAGCCAAGAAACCTGTGGCTGAGACTTAGCTGAACATCATGTCTGGGCAGGACCACCCTCAAGTTAATAGAGAAGAGTTCCACCTTACATATTCTCCTCACTGGAGTCGTTGAACTCTATAAATGGTGACCTGTATCACTCTGCTTCTGAGAAGTTGTCAGGTCCACGCTTCCCTCCAGCTCCAACTTTGCAGATGCAAATCAATGCACCTTGAAGAATGCATGGTGACAGCAACTCTAGATCAGACCAAGCCTTATGCTAGAAGAAGCAGTCCCAAGAGTGATATCTGACCTCCTAGAGACAGCCATTCATATTTTGGCCTCAAACTATTTTTTTATTTATTCTCCTTGTTGCAACTACACAAAGTGGTACTAGTGTGCCTTACACATACTAGAGCAAAAATTAAAAACTAGTAGAACATTAGTGGTAGGACTTCTTTCCCCTAGGATCTCAAGCCTAGAGCCCTCTGGGGTTGCCCTACTGGTAGCTCTTGTGCAATCTCTCTACCTTGGAATGTTACAGAATACTCGTACCTCTGTGACAACCAGTTGCTCACCTGCAGGCAATCCCTCAATCCTTTACGTGCAGGCACTGTTACTCACTCTAGTACCAGCCCAGGCACAGGTCAGGTTATCCTTCATTCAGGACATACCGGCTAAAATGTTCCTCTCGATTCCATGGGCACACTAACTGTGGCAGCCAGGAAGAGCCTACATGACCACCAACAAACTATGTCCATCCATGTAAACTCCATCTTTATACACCATGCGTACTGCTCCCAACAAATAGGTTTCTCCCTCAGGTATAGGGAAGAGTGCAATATTTTATTGAAAGCCATAGGGTCAAGTATGTCAGAGTAGTGATTAATTCAACTGGAAGAGGATGAATGTCCTTATTATGTTTTAAATGCTTTAAATATTGGTGTATTTTTTATGCAGTTTAATATATTCTTATGTAAATATAAAGAAATATATGTTTCTAGTTTCTGACTGCATTGTCTTTTTCCATGATTTGCTGGTTAGGTAGTTGTTACTTGTTCATCATTCCTTATATTTCTCGTTGACTGACTTGCTGATGCACTGAGGGCCCAAAATGAGAAGAGCATAGGGCCTTACAGCTTGGCCTCAGATAGTCTGTCAGCATGGCCTGTATGTCTATTTTGCATACAACACCTCTTCCACATTCCTGGCAGGGGTGCCTCAGCCTCACAAATCACAAAAAAGAGCCAGGGGCAAGAAAATGCCCTTATTCGTGAAATCACCACCACAACAAGATATTGTCTAGAAAGGCCTTAATTAGAAACAGTGCAGATATGCTAGTAATTAGATTAGATATAGCAATACTACACCTTAAAAGGAACACTTACATGAAGGTTTTGAAGAATACTCAACCAGGACTGTCTACCACAATGAATGAATACAGAATGTGAATGAGTGAGATTGAGGTGAAAGATCAAAGTATAGCACACACCTACTTATTCTATTAAAATGTAGTAAGCGGTGCATTTTAGTGACAGCACAGGCGGCCCAGTTGTAATTTCATAAAGGAGTTAGAGTGTCTGGTTTCTTTTATATAAAGCTGAACATCTCAAGCCAAGACTTGGGCCCAGCCTACTTCTGGTCAGTGGAGTTGACTGCTAATATGCTGACCGGTGGGCAGTGGGCTGTGAAAAGCACCCAGAATCCATGAATAGTGGCCAGAGAAGGCATCAGGCCCCCCATAAACAACACATAGACTGACCCATAGATTGTTTCAGCACTTTCTGCTCCTGCTTCTTGGCAGATGTGATAGGAGACCGAAACGAAGGGCCATAACATCAAGGTAGCCTGACAGAGCTTTGAAGGACTGCTATACTGGGGCGGAAAGAGCCCCTGACAGTGAACAGAACAGACCTCACCTTGCCCTGCCGTCGAAGACTTAGGGCCTGGGGACGAAGTGCTTGTAGGAGAAGTGTGCCTGAAAGCATGGGCTTCCCCAGCTAATTTGGGGGCCGGAGACTGAGTAAGCTTTCCTGTTTGCGCAGGTGTGTGACTCTGGTGGAGTGATCGCACCCTGCTGACTGGCTGGGGGAGTGGGAGCAAGGGTCTATGCTTGGTAGTTACCTGATTCTCCCTGGGTTCAGCTGCTAGACCTGGCAATAGGATCCAGTTATGTGAGCAGCAACACTCACCCTGGAGCATATTGGGTGTCTCCATCTCCTTGGACAGACCATTGGCGTAGCATGACCCCCCCCGTAGGCCCAGCGGTGCAGCGGGAGGGTCCAAGCTCCAGGTTGCCCCCAGTGGGCCCACGAGGACAGTACCATGGACTGAGAGCTCCTGACTGAAGGCCCCTTCAAGTTTTATTATGCCACTGGGAAAGACACTGCTGGGAGACAAACAATGATACACTTTGCCAGTTGGGATTTGGAGGGTGTGCAGAATAGCCTTGTTTGTCTTCCGCTCAGTTGGGCACGAACAAACAGAAACCCGCAAATGGCTAGTGAAAGGAGAGGCCACACACTGAGGAAGTCTACTGTGTGAACATTGGAAAGTGGGCAGAGAGTCCCAAAGAGTCCAGCAGCACTGGGATTAAAGGGACACGGAAATGTGAACCTCACAAAACTCTTTTTGCTGGGTTGTGTCTTAACAAAGGTAAACGCCTCAGTGCCATCAGCTAATCGCACTCCAAGACCTGGATTGAGGATGTTCCGGAGGAGGAGGGAATCATAGGTAAATGCATCGAATTTTAAGTATGAAACACTATATTACCTTTAAATATAAATTAGCTTAAAAACTACTACATTAGAAATATACACATAAAAAATAAAAAGAAAGCACGCAGGCGTGGATGGCACTAGCTAATTCCATGCTTAAAGACTTTGCTGCAAAAATGTCAAACGGTTTGTCCCTTCTTGCACGATGTGGGTGGCAGTGTGCTAATCCTTTGCTTAAAAACTCTGGTAGCCAAGCAGACAGTTGAGGGGAGCACATTTAGAGTGTTGATGTTGCAGGGTACTCCATATAAAGGATCCCTTCTCTACCTAAAAATTGGGAACAACCTAGGGTTTCCTGCTTACTTTTTTGAATAATTTATGTGACACTAAGCCTGAAAGGGCATTGTCTTAACTTATACTGGGTGCTTCCTTGTGTCTGGACAACGCTTTTCCTCTCTGATGAGCTCTAATAAGAACATTACATGTCAGGGGATGCTTTTATTCGTTCCCGGTTGGCTTGGATGAGAAGAGATATTTGATGGGAGCACATTCAGAGGGTTGGTGGTGTTGCAGGATACCCCATATAAAGGACCCAATCTCCATCTAAAAATTGGGAACTACCTAGGGTTTACTGCTTCCTTTTTTGCATAATTTATGCAGCACTCTATGGGGCTGATTACGAAGCATTAGGAAACAGCTCCGACTGTCAGTCAGAACCCTTCCCAATGCATCCTAATCAGCCGGTTGGATTCCTTTCCGACCGACCCATTAAGATGGTGGCAGTCGGAAAGGAATCCAACCGGTCATTCTGAGTGGCTACCAACGGGCTCAGAGTCCGCCAGTCCGCCAGTCCAATGACTTAAGTAATCCCAAGGGCGGTTCTTTCCACCGGATTACAATGTCGGGTTACGACAGCCTTTCTGTGCCGGCCTTTCCGACACAGAAAGGCTGTCGGAAGTCGACTTTCAGGGCCTACAGCAGGGCCCCCATGGGTGAATGGCCTCCGGTTCGAGGCCGAGGGGGCACCTATGGTGCCCCCTGTTGATTCCTGCACCCCTTGGCAGGTACATTGAGGTGCTTGTAACGGGGTGCAGGGATGAACTCTACCTTTTCACTTTACAATGAGAACATGCATTCTGGTCAGAATGTATGCTCCCATTGTAAAGAATAGCAGTGCGACTGGACAGTGTTGGGTCGCATGCTGGGTTGGGACTGCCGACAGGAGGTTGGTCGGTCCCAGTGCCAAATCGATGTCGGACGGACCAGAGTCGGTCCCTAAGCCTGAAAGAGCATTTTTTTTACTTACTGGGTCCTCCCTTGTGTCTTGACAAAGCTTTACCTCTCTGAGGAGCCCAAATAGGAGCATAACAAACACATCAGCGGTTGATTTATTTGTTCCTGGTTGGCTTGGATGATATTTTGCCAATCCAAAGCGGTAATAATATGCCTAAAGGGACTCTGTCTCGATTTATTATATGAAAATATATAATACTGTTTATAACTAATAAGTACAAACAATGTATACTTTAAAATAAAAGCAAAAAGTAACTATTTTTTAAATACCTACAAATATTAACTAAGCATAAGAAATACAAAATGCCAATATATAATAATAGTTATGGGCACATGATATTAAAAATCATGAAAAATACAATAAAAGTATAAAAAAGTACAAAACTAATTTAATGCACATTATATTACTTCCAAAATATATAGTAAAAAAGTATTTACATACAAATAACTTTTAACATGAAATCACAAAACATATGTCAGAAAAATCGAAAATAAATTAGCATTTAAAAAAATTAAACATGAAATGATTACATTCACTACTACCACCCCACATTGGACAGTAGTAGGGAATGTTTTGAACTGTGGAGGGTGTCACATTTACTATTCCCATGCAAACTGAGAAAGTGTTGGACTTTGGATGGGTTAGATTAACTATTCCCAGCCCAGCCTGAAAATGAGTATGGAAATAGTTGGATTTCGAAAAGCCCAGATTCACTATCTCCACTCATAAAGTAAAAAAAAAAACTACGCTCCTTATTACATGGACCACTGTACCGGCAGTGGCGGTCCGAGCATGGAGAGCTCGTCAGTCCAACAGTCATATTACCAGTTGAGCGGATAGCCTTTGCGAAGGATGCAGCTGAACTGCCGAAACCGCCAGCAGACCGCTGACAGCGGGGTTTGCAGTCAGGGAAAGGCCTGCCGCTATAGGGCGGTACAGGGAAGTTGCACCGCAGTGAGCATTAGGAGTTGCCTGTTCTATGAGCAGAGCGTGGCGGTCCAACCGCCTGTTTCAAGGTAGCAGTTACCAAGGATTTGGGGTGCATACTCGCCCCTTTCTTATTCTTCCAGGCAGAGTTCAATGTGGATCCCTTTCTCCTGGTCCCCCCTTCACTGCAGGATATTCACCCCGAAGAATACAACCCCGTTTGCAACGATCTACAGGTGAGCCCTTTTCGTACCCATTGCCAGGACTGCCAACATATGGGCCGAACTCCAGCAATGGGTAGATGGTATTTTTCCACATGTATCATGCATATGTGTGCATCTGACACACATGCAGTCGACATGTGCATACAGGCATTGATATATTTTGAAAAAGTACTCACCACCGCCGCAAGATCTCTGCATCCACACTGCCGGCACTGTGGTCACCTCATAACACAGCAGCCTTTAGACTGCCAGTGCTGTGGGCTACTGGCGGGGGTGGTTCTACGGCAGTCGGACCACCAAACACGTAATAAGGCCCTAAATATAGATAAAATAAATCAACATAAAATATATTTCAACAAATAAGATAAGATACATCTATAACTATGTCTCCCTATATATCTATATATTATTTTTAACATGATATAAACATTACAAATTTTATTACTAAATGAGCAATTACAATTTTCAATGCAATTATATTTTTAAAAAATTAGCAATTAAAATATAAAAAAAATGTTTTACAACACTTCCCACCCTAGCACCCTAAAATTCAAGCACCCACAGAAACAGGTTATAACAATGCTAGGAAGAAATTAACACTATAAATTAATTAAAAAAAGAATACTATAACATTAAAATATTAAAATGTGTTACACTTAATGTACTAAATTAATTTCTTTTCTTTTAAAATTATAACTAAAAATATTAAAACAACTACCTAATGCCAATAAACCCGAAAACCCACAAAAAAATAATTAAACTAAGTTAAAATAAAATAAATCTTTTCGTATACCAAATAAAAAATCTAGTCTAAAAAATAATTACACATATTTAATCATCAGACTGGGTCAGTCACTTGACCTTTAGCCCCTGAAATTAGATGACTGCCTCAAAGTCACCTTCCTAATTCGACTTATCTATCGTTTGTTACAAATCTTCGACATAGATATATTTTAATGAGATTTTGCCTAAATTATATCCCCTTGATGTTAGGTCTTCCATCTAAAACCTATGTGATCTCCGAACTGACACCTTGTCCTTGTGACAAGAGATCTATCCAGAATGATCTTCATTTTTTGTTCTTTTGCAAACTCTATTGCTAAGAAAGAAAAAGATTAATTGTCCCCCTTATTCGCAAAAAGAATTTCAGACAGTGTCGAGTGGCCCTATACTACCTCTAGTTATTGTCTGATTCTTTTACTTGTTTTTCTTTGGCCTCGTTCTTCTTATTTGTCTTGAGAAAAAGAAGATTACATTGTCATTCTGATACCTAAAGTATAAATTAAGCTATTGAATTGTGCAATAATTGTGTGTACATCTATGAATTATATAATCTCTTCTTAAATGATGAATAACTTTTTAACCTAATTTTATTTCTTTTAGCAAACCTGTCTTAATACATGTAATTTTAAATTGTAATAACAATGGACATTGATGTGTTTGTAGAATACTTTTTATGCCATCATTGTGTTGGCAAAATAAAGTTATTTTTGACGGACTGGATGAAAGTTACCCCAAATTCAATGTCTCGAAAACAAAATATCTGGGGAATGAAAAACTACAACCCACCAACAAAGTGGGCTGAAGAACTAGGAGCTCTGACAACGACCTCATTTGAGCTACACAACTAAAGAATTACCTTGCATTTAGCCCTCTTTGTGATCGCTGAAGGGAACCAATTTACCAAATCCACATTCCACACCATGATGACGCTCACCTTGCATTCTGTAGAAGGTCTAGGCAATCACTTCCCTCATTTTATCACATCTGGACTTTGCTAATGGACTATAACATGGAGTATCGATACTCACAACACGGCAACTCCAAAGGATTCAAACTGCAGCTGCACCTTAAGATTTGTTACCACATCTCACCGGGTCTGAAGGCTCTGCACTGGTGCCTGTTACCAGAAGATCTACCTCAAACTACTGTGCCTAACACACAATTCAATAAATGGAAAAGATTCAATATTTTAGGTCTGAAACTAAGGAAATACTCCCAGAAAAAGATGATACGCTCCTGATTAACCCCACAACTAGTTTTTCCAGCATGTTAGAAGTGCACTGTCTGTCGTACATCTTTCTCTGTCCAAACTACCGAAGTATGGAATTTACTCCCAGCTAAGATACAAGCTTTCATAAGGATGCTGAAAATGTGGATATCCCCCAACTTGAACCTCAGACTACAAAACAGAGTAAATATCTCCCTGTCTACGTGGTGACTTAGTATAACATTGAGAAATGTGAAAGATCACATGCTTTGTACCATGGCCTAAATAGGATGGTTCCCCAGAACAATACATCTAACATAATAAACAAAGACTGAATACCATGTTAGATAAAGAAATTAAGATAAAGTCCTTCTTATATTACTCATATCTACAGAGACCTGAACACCACTAAAGAAATTGCAGCATTTTTCGATACTCACATAATCTGAAAGATACCACCATGTAGCTAACTACTGATAAATAGCCCCATCAGTTAAAATGTTTTCTTGTACTCATTA
This sequence comes from Triturus cristatus, assembly GCF_964204655.1. NCBI lineage: Eukaryota > Metazoa > Chordata > Amphibia > Caudata > Salamandridae > Triturus > Triturus cristatus. Next base: position 314,152,847 of record NC_140586.1, on the reverse strand, counting down.
CTCCTTGGCATGACACACCATGTTGGTCTGTCACCTAAATGTGCATTAAAACAGGTGTATTTCAGACCCCTTCTTACCAAACCCATCTTAGTCCATGTCTCACATTGTTTCATACTGCTTGACCTTCTAAACCTAATCCTACTGAGCTCTTCCCACTAGACTCATTGACATAGTCTGCATAAGCATGACCCTAAATATGTGTAGCTGTATCCTCTAGCAACACTGCTGTTACCCAATAACATGGTGTACTTGGGCAAACAAACATTAGAATAATATGCATTTCATAAATTCCCTTTAAACACAAAGACACAATTTTGAATCCACATCAATACCAACAAATACCAACTACCTTCCTAAGCACTAGAAATTGCATGCAACCAATCGGGATACTATTTCTACTAATGATGGTAATATACGAATAACAGCATCACTTACAAGTAACCCTACATACTTAGGGCCCGATTATGACATTGGCAGTCACACCCCTAGTCCGCCGTGGCAGCGATCACAAACATGCCAATCCGGCGGCATCCTGACTGCCAAATTACAACCTTTTCACGGGGCTGGTGGTGTGTCAGCAGCACGGTCATGGCCACAGCATACTACAGCTCGAGGACAGAGCCTGCAACCAATGCCGGCCATGCGGTGGTGACTCCAGTCAGTCAGGCGCACTGTTTTCTTGCACCATGTCGTGCAAGGAGAACAGTGCACACCCCGGCATAATTTTATCGGAGGTCACAAATTAATCCCAGCCATGTCACAAAAGGCCACTATTCACCCTAGAGCCATGTCTTTTGGCTTATTACCTGCCTTTCTGTTGACCTTTTCATGACGGTGTCCCCGCCATAAAAGGTTTGGGGGAAAGGTAGGTCATAATTCAAACAGCAGTGCCCATTCCGGCAGTGCTAACAATCACTACCGCTGTCCCCACTGCTGCTGCCACTGGAGCTCCAATCTTGGTGGTGGTGGTGGTCGGGAAAGGCAGTCTGGAGGTGGTCTCCCTGCCCACATCATAATCCGGACAGCCATGTTTGCAGGTGGTCAGACTGCCTGAAAGCGAATGCGGTTCCCGGACCGCCAGGGTCATAATCAGGCCTTAAGTTTGGGTTTCACAGAAAAGCCTGCTGCCAGCTGAACTACGCATTATCACCTCATTAGTGGTAGTAGGAGCTATATAAATATACAATAGAGAACAATGTACTACTATTAAGTTTGTCAACACCAGCCTTAAATTATAGATATAATATTGTAAAGGACAAGAGATTAAAATCCTTGATTTTGATTCATTTGTTCACTTACAACCTTTTAACAGATAAGCATATGGGTGATGGAGCGGGTAGTACAACATTTTGTATACCACCCTATTCTGCATGAATATACTAATTAGAATAATCTATTAATCATAATGTTATTAATGTGTTTGCATGTCATTTAATCAACATTACTAATATACGAAATACACATAGGATTTGCTATTTGCACGGCTAAATAATTTTGTAATTAAAATATGTATGCATACTAACAGTAGTAAATAGAATATTGCATGATATATGTTGCTTTTGTGACGTTTTTGTAATGTCGCACCAGATGACATCAATTGGTAAATATGAACACTTTAACCCCTTCGACGCGCATGACGGAACGGTTCCGTCATGCATGTCGGTTGCGCTGTGCGCATTACGGAACCGTTCCGTCATGGCCCCGCCCGCGCACGGAACCTTCAGCGTGGCGCGGAAATCCGCGCCGCGCTGAAGGGGTTAAATGACGCTATCTGCTAGATAATTACAAGCACATTATTCATTATTTTTATGTATTAATTACTCTTTTGTGTTTGTTTCGCTTAAGTTGTCCTTTGGGCCTAAAGCAAAGATGGCCGCCAGCGTAACACGACGTGATGGCCACCATTCCACGAGGTTTCGGGTGAAGTGAGCCTGCGCTACTGCATGTTCCTGTAGCCTCTACATGACCCTTGTCTCTCTGTACCCAAGCAAGGCCACGGTGGGATGCCTGCCAAGTATCATAAAAAAGAACATTTACAAAAACCGAAAGGGACTAGAACCAATGACATAACCTCTTGAACTGTGTGAGCCCTCACCGAACGATCCCAACCGACCAATAGAAGAAGCCCAAATTTTGCAAAATGTAACATATTGACCTTACTTTTATTATAAAAATGACGGTAGAATAGAGAGGACATTGCATGCTTTCCTTTTTGCTGACGGAGACGACGGTGACGCTACTCAACAAGACTGCTGCGTTCCTGAATCTTTGACTGACTGAATGCTGCCCAATTTCTTGATGAACTGAGGACTTCATAAAATTTATGGGCACTGGTTGATGCTTGCACGTCTCTGGTCCTTGACCCAATCTTTGGGACTGTAGCGTGCTGCATGAAGAACTTTGAATTCCGACTGATTGACGGCTAAATTTGATGACTTAGAGGACGGCCGATAGCCAGATTAGGTAAATATGGTGTTCTGTGATTTATGTAAGGTTTAAAAAACTTACTAGATGGAACTAAATTCTTTCAATAATTAGATAAACCAATATTGATTAACAAGCAAATGTGTTTTGTCATTTATTGAGGGAGGATAGATCAAAAATCCTATATGTGTTTTTAACTGGTCTAAATCACCTTACCGATCCAACGAAATGATCCATTGATCAAGTTGGAGGAGTATCTCGATGTTTAGGATTAAGATCTATAGGTGTGAGGTTATTCATGTATAGTTATTTATTATAATATTTTTCCTATAGGTTATAAGATATTCCTTTCATGTCCGCGCTTGGAACATTCATCTCTCCTGTAAGTGCAGACCAGTGTGAAGTGAAGCGTGAGTGTTGGTGTTATGGGCCCCACCAATGATTGTATGAGTGAATGTGTTAATGTGGTATTTGGTCTGTGACGAAGGGAGGATTTTTGGTACGGGGTTTTGTCCTGATTCCCGTTACCCAGGTTTCCGCACTGCAACAGTTTTTCTGGTAGCAGAGTTATGGTTTTTATTGTTTTGGTTTGGTGATTATTGCTTGTAAATTGCTTAAGTGATTATTGATTATTGATTATTGATTAGTATTTGTTTATGTATTAACACTCTATGTTGAGTCGTGTCAGGTTCTATGTTGTTTGCACGGCTTCTGGGATGTAGGAAGTCGGAAGTTTGTAACGGTTCTGTAGTAGAGCAGAGGTAAGCACAGTTCTCGGGAAAGACGGAATTGTTGTTGCCCTGTAGGTACACAGGGAAAACGTGTGACGATTGGAGTTGCACGACACATTGTCTGGGTTCGATTCGGTGACATCGTCGTGTGTTGCCATAAGAAAAATCTCCTGTATGAAAGAAGTGCATGGTAGCGAAGGTCACCTGTGAAATTTTGGTCTTAGGTGCCAGGAGTCCAGAAGGAGCTCTGATAACGCTTATCACTGGAAAGGTAATAGGTATTCCCTAAGCTTGTTAGAAGGATAAAGTAGAGGGAAGTGCTACTTTATTAACGTGTTTCATGAATCTGTAGTAGGACAGACTGTTCGCTGTCCTCGGGAAAGACAGAATTCTGTGTTAATGAACTACATTTTCCGTATGAAAGTGCGTCAATGAAATAGCATTCGGGTTAATTGCGAAACTCTGGTTTTATTTCTCAGGAGCACTGGGTCTCCAACTAAGTGTCTTAATTCTGGAGAAACAGTTAGCTAATGCTTGTTAGAAGGGTAAGGTGGAGGGATGTACTACTTTATTAACGGAAGTAACGATTCCGTAGTAGGGCAGAGGTAAGCGCTGCTCTCGGGAAAGACGGAATGCTTGTGAAAAAGGTCTTTAATTATATTCTTTGGTTAGCGAAGCAGACAATGGTGGTGTTTTTATGTCGTTACTAACAGATTTGTGAATTTGAAGAACTTAAAAAGCTTACTGAGGGAATTTTGTAAAGGAGGGGTCAGCAGGAGCAGGAGCCGCGACAGCGAGAAAAACTGACGTCAGAAAAGCCGCGCTGGGGTCAGCTAGAAACGTAGACGCTCCTGATTGGTGCGTTAGTGTACGCCGTGCTAGGAGTGGAGAATTGCAGGATGACATAGACGCTCCGGATTGGTGCATTAGTGAGAGTCGCGCTGGGATTGGAGAATTGCAGAGGTGACATAGACGCTTCGGATTGGTTCGTTAGTGTGAGTCGCGCTACGATTGGTTAAAACAACAGAAAAGTTGGAAGGAAAGGACTAGTGATTCACAGAAGACAAAATTATGTATTACGATCCACCAGAAAAAAAGAAAAAGTCCTGGTTTGGGAAAATTAAGAAGTGGTTTAAAAAGGACAAACCGATTAAGACTAGGGAAGGGCAGTTGCTTCCCCCACCGAAAACTCCAGCATCCTTTATGGTTGCGAAATACGGATATCATACTTGTATCTGGTTAGATAATTGGGTAAAATACACAAAGAATGACGGAGTCTTGGCATTTCCAGAGCACGGTTCGTTTAATTTAGCGGTTTTGAGAAATTTGAGAGAGAAAATGATTAATCTAGAACCAAGACCTAGACAAACACAGTTTGAAGCACTGACAGAATGGGAAGATGAGATGCATGACAGAGAGAGACAGAGGAGTGGCGGAAGATATAAGTACATGTTTGGTAGATATGGGCATGACACTCATGATGATAGAATGAGGAGATGGCGGAATGCAAGTATGACTGAAGGTTTGTTTCCTGTGAGAAATGCGGAAGAAGTTGGAGGTAGAAAATGTACGGAAAAGAGACATAATATAGAATCAGGAGGGTATGGAGTGCATGAAGCGGAGGACGATGTTCTTGATGACATGTTTTATAAAAATCCACCCCTGTATCAACCAGAATCTGAAATGTTGACACCAAGTGCTCCAATGAGAGAAACTTTGCAAATCATTAAGACTGAACCAGTACCCCAAGAATTAGTGAAAAATAATTCCATAAGAGAGATAGAGAGAAAATCAGATAATAAAATGAGTGGTGAAAATTCAACAGAATTAGCAAAAACAACTTTAGAATTAACTGAAAAGATAAGAGAATTGACTAAAAACTTAGAAACTGTAACTGTCCCAGTGACTATAGGCCCTGTGATGCCTATTTTTGATAAACAGAAAGATAGTGAACATTGTTGAACAGTTCCTTATAACAGTAATAAACAGACTGGTAAGCCAAAGCAAAGCCTAAATGAAAATCCATGGAGACAGACAATGAGTACGATCGAGCCAAATGTTTCGAATAACCCGTTTCTAGGTCCAAATATAGCAGAAAGACATACAATGACAATGGAATCAGTATTAGAGACTCAAAAGGACTTATAACGAAGTAATATAGAGAAACCAGTAGGTCCAACTTCAGAGGAATTGAGCGAATGGTTGAGAAGTTTGCAGAGAAAAGACAAAGAATCCCAATCAATAGATGTGGCCAAACTACGAATGGTACTGGAAGAGTTAATAGTAGGAACTATCCCCACAGAGAAGTTAAAAACTTATCAGGATGAGGAGTTACTGTTTCTATGCAAAAGTGTAACATGGAGAGCAAACAACCTGCATGAAAGATTAGAAGAAGTAGCAAATGAAAGGGGTATAGATAGTGAAAAAGTGAAGGCTTTACAAAAACCATATCGAATAGATTTTACTGAAAAAGATATTGAAAATTTGAATACCACAGGACGAAAAAATCAGATTAAGGAGATAATTATGTTGTTGAGAAAATGGGGAGATGTGGATAAATGGAGAAGCAGGTGGTACCGAAAACGAGATGATGCCGCAGATAAAACATTTGCAGCGTTCCCTGTTAGAGAAAATGAAAAGGTAGTAACAGAATGCCCAATGAGAGAAATTCCAGGAGGAGGATATGTACATGTTCCTTGGACTAGACAAGATATTTTGTCATTTACAAATGATTTCCCTCGACTACGTGAAAAGCCTGTCGAGTGGTATAGGCAAGTGGACAGATTTGTAAAATTATCTAAAGTATTATGGATTGATCTAAATAGTCTATTTGACATAATAGTACCAGCAGATTTATGGACAGAGTGTAAGTTTATGATACATTGGCCTACACAAGAATACCCTAGGGATCCAAAGACAGGAGCCCCTGATCCTGAAGTAATGAAGAAATATGAACAGGTTATTGCCTTTTTGAAAAATAAAGTACCTCCCAAAGAGACAGATTGGGTGAAAATTGACAGAACTCATCAGGAAAGTAAAGAGTCAGTACATGCATATTACGAGAGATTAATCTTAGCCTTTAAACAGTTCAGTGGTAATGAAAATTTGAGTGAAAAGGATTTGAGTCATTTTGTATACAGATTTGTATATGGTCTACGTCTAGAAATTGGTGAGATGATCAAACAACATACTGTAGATTGGCAAAACAAGAAAATAGATGAAGTATTGAGACATGCAAAATATTTCAGTGATGAGATTGAAGCCAAACAGCGTAAATTAAAAGAGAAAGCTATGTGGGCACAAGTAAAAGTGGCAGAAAGACAGGAAGCTCTGTTAGCGGAACAAGCGAATAATACAGGACCCAGACCAAAATTCACTCCTGGGAAAGGTAAGGGAAATTTTAATATAGAAGAAGCTAAAAAGAAATTCCCATGTCATAATTGCGGTAGAGTTGGGCATTGGAAATCCGAGTGTAAATTTCCCCGAAGTACTGATAATGAAAATGCATAATTGAATCCACAGGTGCAGAATGAGGTGAGTGGTCAACCGCAGTGACAGCAGCAGGTTGTTACCCAACAGAATCAGGTGCCAAAACCGCCTTTTCCTCAAAGCAAATATTCACAGAAATACAGTAATGAGACAGGATTCTACAACGAAGAACAGGTAACCAAGCTGCCGCGCGCTAGCGCCATTTCGCAGTATTGGCTACAACGCGATGAGAGTGAGTCAGAAGAAGGTTATTGATGGTGCCGAAGGGAGGAAGAAGAGTGCGTACTTGCCGGAACTCTAGAAGTAGACCAGACAGGCCCATTTGTGGATGGAAAAATAAATAATGAAAGTATTACTTTCTTTGTCGATACTGGTGCTACTCGATCAACTGTTAGGTCAGCTGATGTTAAGAATCTTCCTCTCTCGGATGAAACAATCCAAGTAGTTGGTGTATCCAACAGACAAATTAAAACTTATCTTACAGAACCAGCAAAAGTTAGCATAGGGAAATTTTCTGAAATGCACCGCTTTGATGTGTGCGATACAAGTCCTGTGAATTTGTTAGGTAGGGATTTGCTGTGCAAAATGAATTGCACTATTTTCTGTACCCCTGATGGTATAGCATTTGAGACCCCTGATGAAGATGTGCTGTATAAAATGACTATGGCAAACAGGGAAACTGAGGTTACTGAAGCCTATGCTGTATTTAACCCTGATGAATTACCTAAAGAAATGAAACAGACTGTAAAAAGGCAGAAGTCTGGGATTTCACAGGAGTAGATGTGTGACTAATGAGAAATGTGGACCCAGTAAAAATAACATTGAAGGAAGGAATAAGCTATCCAAATGTCCCTCAATATAAATTGACACCTGAGATAATTGAAGGAGTTACTCCTATAATTGAGAAAATGATAAAACAAGGCATTTTGAGAGAAATAATGAGTAGTCCATGTAATTCCCCAATTATGGCACTGAAAAAGCCTAATGGAAAGTTCAGGATAGTGCAAGATTTGAGAAAGATAAACAAAATCGTTGTGTCGTGTTGTCCCATTGTACCAAATCCATCTGTGATTTTGTATCAGATTCCCCATGATGCAGAATGGTATACTGCGATGGATTTTTGCCATGCTTTCTTTTCCATTCCATTGCACCATGACAGCCAGCAAATTTTTGTGTTTCGTTTTGGCGAACGTATTTTGGCTTGGTGCCGAATTCCACAAGGGTATACAGAAAGCCCTTCAATATTTCATCAGATATTGAAGAAATCCTTAGAAAGTCTAGAGATGCCCGAGAATTCAGTGTTAGTACAATATATCGACGACCTTCTTGTGGCATCGAAAACTCGTGAAGCCTGTGTAATGGACACTATAGCCTTGCTGAATCATCTGGCTGATAGAGGACTTAAAGTGTCACCATCAAAGTCACAATTTTGCCAAAAAGAAGTACATTATTTAGGCCATTATATTGAAAAGGGACTGAGAAAGATAACAATAGACAGAATCAGGATTTCATAAAAGCAATGAGATCCCTAATGACGCAAAGAGAGGTGAGAATGTTTCGTGGAATGGTTGGATACTGTCGGCAATGGATACGCGTTTTCTCCCTGATTGCAAAGCCCTTGGTACGCTTGACAAGAAGTGATGTGAGAGATCCCATTGATTTGAATAAAGAGGAATTGGCAGCTTTTAAACGACTGAGAGATGGTTTGTGTGAAGCGCCTGCATTAGGAATGCCTGATTACGAGAAGGAGTTCGAGTTGTATTGCAGTGAAAGGAATCGATGTGCGCTTTCTGTTCTAATACAGAAGCATGGAAAACTGAGGAGACCAATTACATGCTTCTCATCAATGCTAGACCCAGTAGCTGTAGCCTTACCTAGGTGCTTGAAAGCAGTGGCTGCTACCTGTCGGAGTTTGGAACAGAGTGAAGGAATTGTGATGGGATATCCTGTGAAAGTGTTTGTACCTCATGATGTGGCAATCCTTTTAACAAGGAGTCGCACTCAGTACATGACGCATAGTCGGCTGACTAAGTATGAGAAAGTCATATTAGGTGCAACGAATGTGAGTCTTGTGAGATGCCTGAACGTGAATCCTTCAACGTTGTTGCCTGATGCTGAGAATGTGGAAGTCAGAGATGAAGCGGATCACGATTGTCTGGATGTACTTGATTTCTGTACCAAACCACGTCCTGACATAAAAGATGTACCATTACCAGAAAGTGATTTTGTGATGTTTGTAGATGGGTCATGCTTGAGAACAGATGATGGAATGTTGAGTGCAGCATATGCAGTATGGGCGGTTGCAGCAGTAATGGAAGCATCCTACCTGAAAGGAGTAAGATCAACCCAAGTAGCTGAACTTGTTGCTTTGACTTGAGCATGCAAGATTGGAAAGAGTGTGAGAGTGACTGTGATAACTGACAGTCAGTATGGTTTTGGTGTGGTGCATGACTTTGGCCAAATATGGCTACAGAGAGGATTTTTGACATCAAGTGGAACTCCCATCAAGAATGCTGAAGTGGTTGGGAAATTGCTTGAGGCGATACAGCTGCCTAAGCAATTGGCTGTTGTGAAGTGTGCTGCACATAGTCAGTCTGGCGACTATATTGCCATCGGCAACAAATACGCCAATGATATGGCCCAATACTGTGCACGAAATCAGAATTCCATTAATCGGGCGAAGGAGAAGCAAGTGCATTCTTGCACCTTAATGTTTACTAACATTGTGGGTACCTGGGATGAAGTAAGGCAATTGCAGGAAGAAGCAGGAGATGAGGAAATTAAGCAGTGGATAAAAGCAGGATGTACACCAAGGGTCTATCGGGATGGAAGACCAGTTATGCCTAACAGCATGATGTCTGCCATGGCACGGATATATCATGAATGAATGAATGAATGAAATAAAACGTATATTGCGCAACTAAAACCCGAAGGCATCAAGGCGCCTACAAAACAGATCAAAAACAGAAAGCAGAATACAACTACAGGTATGACCTCGCAAAAAGACGGGTTTTCAAAGCATTTCTAAAAAGCTGTAGAGTGGGAAGGGACCTAAGTTCCAGTGGAAGAGCATTACACCACTTAGGTGCCAGAATGGAAAAGGCTTTGCCCCCCCCATTTAGTTCTCCGGATACGGGGGACTAATAAAAGAAGTCTATTAGAAGAGCGCAAGTTCCTGGAGGGGCTGTAGAAAGATAGAATAGATCCGATTCCAGTAGAGCTACCATTAGCTAGGGCCCTATAGGTCATGCACATGGTCTTAAAAAGTATCCGGTCCTCTATAGGAAGCCAGTGTAACAGTTTTCTGGCAGAGGTAGCTGAGGCACGCCTGGGGACATCCAGGACAAACCTAGCTGCTGCGTTCTGGACCATTTGCAAGCGCTGCAGCAGACTTTTATTCAGTCCCGCATATAGCGCATTGCAGTAGTCCAGCTGGGAGCCAATGAGAGCAACAGCGATTTGTTTCCTTGCCTGCTGCGAGAGATAGTGCCTGATCTTCCTCAGTATGTGTATAATGCCCCAACAAGTAGAGACAGTTCTATTGACTTGTTGACACATGCTGAGGATGGGGTCGATCAAAACTCCTAGGTTCTTGGCCGAAGAGGCGGGGACAGGACACGCTCCCAATGAGTCCGGCCACCAGTCGATTGACCATACCTCTTCCTTTCCTCCGAACACCATCACCTCCGTCTTCTCCCCATTCAGTTTCAATGAATTATGAATCATCCATTGGCCGACTGCCTCCATACAAGATCTAAAATTGGAGGCAGTCGAGCTAACTGACTGGGAGAGAGAGACGAGGATCTGCGTGTCATCTGCATAGGAAACTACCTCCATCCCAAAAGATCTAATTAGTCTGGCAAGGGGGGTTACGTATATGTTAAAAAGGGTCGGACTTAATGCCGACCCCTGAGGGACCCCACATTGCACAGACATGGATGGAGATAGGAACTCCCCCAGCTTCACTCTTTGCTCTCTTTGATCAAGGAAAGAGGTCATGGACAGGGACAGATAGGGAGAGACACCATGATCAGGTCATTTAAGCAGACCTGGTACAATGCAAAATTTAGACTTGTAGCAGAAAGTCTTTGTCAGAGATGCATTATATGCCAGCCATACAACCCTGAAAGACAGTGGTGAGTCTAGGAACAATAGGTCGAGAAGGAGGGCCTTTTACCCGAATGCAAGTAGATTTTATTGAAATGCCTCCCTGTAACAGGTTGAGGTATGTTCTAGTTATGGTCTGTTTGTTTTCTAGATGGGTAGAAGCATACCCAACAAGAAGAAATGATGGAATCACAGTGGCAAAATTGCTGTTGAGGGAATTTATTCCCAGATACGGGTTCCCAGTAACAATTGAATCAGAGCGAGGAAGACATTTCCATAATGAGATCATAAAGTTGATTTGGGAAGCATTGAATGTATGGCAAAAACTACATTGTGCCTCTCCCCCAGAGGCTTCTGGTGTGGTGGAACAAATAAATGGTACTATCAAAAACAGAATAGGGAAAATGTGTTTAGCCACAGGTATGAAATGGCCTGATGTCTTGCCTCTAGTACTCATGACTATAAGATCAACTCCAGACAGAACTACAGGGTTGAGCCCCCATGAAATTATCATGGGTAGAGCAATGCGTCATGTGTTCATACCAGTGAACAAGCTGTTATCTATAACTGATGACATGGGGTTGGATTACTGTAAAAGCCTGGCTGGCACAGTTCATTCTGTGTTTCATCAGGTTGGAGCGGATGCCACCACCCTTGAAAAGAAGCGAGCTCATGATCTGAGCCCAGGGGACTGGGTTAGAATCAAAGTACACAGAAGAAGAAACTGTTTGGTCCCAAGGTGGGGAAAACCACGACAAGTGATTTTGACTACAACAACAGTTGTGAAGTGTGCTGGAATCAAGAACTGGATTCATGCAAGTCACACATTGAGAATTCCAAATCCAGTGGATAGCACAGAAAGAGAATATTTTGATGAATCAGAACCAAGTACTGAATCGGATGATGAAGAGACAAGAACAAAATAAAACCCTGAAAAGGGGGAATCAGAGTCAGATCTAATTATTGTCCCAATAAGTATTTCCCTGAGGAGAAGGTTACAGATTTCTGATACCAGCTCAGACTCAGAGACTGAACAAGGAACTCTATGTTCGAGAAAAGAAAAAGACAGTGAAAAGACAATTAAAGAAATTGTTGATAAAGAAGTTCCAGATGAAAAACTACGAGAAATTCTACCTGAAATAATAAATTTAGATGGACAGGTGCCAGATACAGAGAGAGAGGGAAAGATTCTTGCAGAAGACCCCCGAGGAGGTGTAGGGAACTCCAACATCCAGTTAGAGGAAGGGACAAGTAGTCAGCATGAAGATTGTGCGTCGGAACCTCGAGGAGGGACAGAAGTAGGGAAAACGAAAGAAGTGGTGGAAAGAAAAGCGGTTGAAAGTAAAAAGCAAGTTGAAACAGAGTCAGAGGAAAGCGAAGACGAAATACCAGAAGGTCGAGTCTTAAGAAAGAGAGCTTGGAGAACTGAAAAGAATGATAAAGGAAGTAAGCTAAAAAGATCAGCAAAAGACGAAGTTTGGATGAATAAAATAAAGAGACTGACACGAGTAAATTCACCAAGAGCGGAACAGGTGAATGAAGTAACAAGTCAAGAGAAATCAAAAGACGAAGAAATAGTTGTAATTGGAGAAAGCAAAAGAACGAGGAAACCTAACCAGAAGTATAAGTCGCCGGAATGGACGTATGTGGCCCTGCCTGAAATAAAAGAAGAGGCGGATAGCCAAGGAAACCCAGAGGTGACTGTACCGGAAGTGGTTGAGGAAGACGAGGAATCGGAAATCCTGAGAGTTATCTTGTCCGATATTGGAGAAGAAGCGGATGTTCAGGAAATTCTGTATTCAGATCACGAAGGAAGGGTGAAGGACGATGAGATGCCAAACTGAATGACACAAGAAAGCTGCTAATGGAAAGACAATAAAATACGGGAAAAAGACAAAAACTGTTAGAACCAAGTAGGTGCTTAGAGCCTTGGGTTAGACAAACTAGTTGTGAAGTAGAAGAGGCTAAGTCAAAAGACACCGCTCATTTTTACAAAATGGCAAAGACAGATAGTAGAAAAAGTAGATGTATATTTTTGAAGCGATGGTGTAAAATGTGTTGTTGTACAGGATTACTAATGCTTCTGTGGAGTATACTAGCTCTGATGATCCCATTTAAAGTTACCATAGATACAATAGAAGGACATAGTGAGAACAAATCTAATATAGAAAAGATTCAAAAGGTAGTTCCGACTAAAATAGATAGAAATTATTTGCATAAAGACAGATCTATAACTGATTTTTCTAACAATGTTTTTTCAAAATTACTGTATGAATTTGTAAAGACAATGGACGTAAGGGACTGCTACGTTTGTATGCAGTTACCTGCATCTGTATCGGAGGGAGTGACTTATCACCACCTTCCAGTAACATATGGAATAACATGTAGTGTGATAGTTAGTTTATTTTACCAAACAGGGAAGTTAGAATATTATTTTTCAGATGTAGATGATATATTTTCACAGGTACCATCAATTAACAAGCTAAACAAGGTAAAACCTGCCAAGTTATTAGGTGAATTTTTCTTAGAGACTAAAGAACTAACATTAGAATATATTTTTAGAAATAATTTGACTTGCAGTTTAAAGAAAGAAGAAAAGACATTTTTGGATATGGTTGAAGAAAGGAGATTAAAAATGAAAAGGAAAGCATCTGAGGGAAAGGTGGAAAAGACAGTTTGGGATGTTGAAATGGAAAAACACTTGAAGGGAGAAGCTAGCCCAACTATGGCTTTAGATTGGTTTCAGAAAGGGAAATTGTGTATTGGATTTAATCAACCTGCATATGATAATTACTTTGTAGGGAATAGCGAGTGCCATGATACATACCGAATCATGGTTGTGTGGAAATATGGATTTTTATGGTCAGTTATGTCCCCTATCTTGGACCCCAACGGTTTCATGTATAAATCACAAGTACATGTATGTTCCCTCCAGTTCCAGTTATGAAGACGCAAACACATGTGCGTCCACCGCCAACATGTCCTCTTTCAGATCCGCCATGAATGGGTCGGATATTCCATTCCTAAGTATGAAAGGCCACCGGCTTTATATGGTTCATTTATCCCATTTTACAGTCCAGGCGAGTAGGCCCTGATTCTGCCATTAAGCCTTTCCCTGCCTTCTGCCTCTGAAAGCTCCAGTTTGAGCTCGCATCTGTATCCATGAACTTTGTCCTATTCCCTGCGCGGCTAACGGTGCCTGACTCCAGCCTGTTGCCTGCCAAAAACTGTATTTCATCTTCGAGATTATCTGCTCCGCTCCCCATCCAATGCATTCAAGTCTAGTAGTTTAAGTAAACATTCTTCCAGCTACCGAGCAAAAGGCCCGGCTTCTCTGTCTTTATGCAAGTAATTCATAGCCCTGTTACTATGGAAGATTTCTGCCCTCGCATCTAGTGTAGACACTTAGACGCTTGTACACGCACTAACAGTCAGTATAGTCAGTATAGAATAAGATTCTACTCTAAGAGACCTCTCTTTTTGGATAACATAGTTCTTTAAACATAGGATGTTAGATATGATTTGGGATTAGGTTGACTTGACCCCCCAGACTTCTGTCTCCACATGTAGAGCTAAATGTCAAGTCCCCTTCACCCCCTAGTTGCACGTCAATCACACGTCATGCTGCTGCGCGCGCATCTCTGCCAAGTATTTCTGCTGACATTGCGAAATTCTTTCATGAAACCACCCATTTATGACATCATACCTGATGACGTTCTTTAGTTACGCCCAGTTACACCCATTTTAGTTATGCATGTATGTTTTTATCTTTGTTATCAACTGTTACGCCTCCTGCATCTGTTTCATTGTAATGCCTATTGTATAAAAATGATTACCTGTCAATAAAGTATGGTCCTTCACTTCCTGAACCTTCGTGGTGATGGAATATGGAGTCCATCAATTCGAATTGATTTTGGAATAAAGCCCGTTCCGAACCTCTAATACCACGGATTCTGCCTCTTATTTTACTGAGCTATTATTATAGATTTTCCGCATCAAATTAAGAACCGGTAATTAAATTATTTACCACATATATGGCGCCCGAATAGGGACACTTTCTCATCTCACGCGCCGGAGGTGCGTTGCAGGCCCGGTCTCCTGTCACAGCTGGACGGACAACAACGCGTACCCACAGGATTTCCTGTATCTCCCTCCTGCCGAGCGGGGGTAACTGAGGCTGCGATCAACACCCAGACGAGGCGGTGAGAAGTGCGAAGTATCCCGACCAGAGCCTAGCTGAGAGAGCAAGATCCGAGGTATACAGAGGCCCACCAGTTTCCGAAGTTCCGAAGTTTTCGAGTCGAGTCCAGTCCGGTTCAAGTCCAGTTCAGTTCAGTTCCGAGGCCTTCTGTTTCGAGCTACCCGGTGAGTACCATTGTCGGGGAGGCGTTCTGACGTGCACATAGTTTGTGCCGGTCAAGACGGGTTTGGGTACACAAATCCGGTCTGCACTGTTTCAGCAGTGTATCTGTACTGTTTAGCAGTATATCAAGTATGTCTAGTATATAATTCAGAATTATCTAGTTAGTACCGAGTATTATGCTTAGTGACTAGTTCCCTAAATGGCCATCATTGTTGTTCATTAAATGTTAAATGTTAAATGTTTTTAAACACGTTCTGCATATTGTGGTGTGAATGACTGTTCATTATTGTGTTTTGTTGTATTAAACGTGTTCAAAATTAGGTATCAGATCAGTTCTCAATATGCCGCTCTTTTCGAAATTAAGACAGATCAAAACTAGAAAAGGGGTACTCGAAGAAGCTGTTCCCATTCCTCCTAGGGACACTCCAGGGTACTTCATGTATCATAAACATGGCCTGGACGCCATATTATTTCTTGATTTATGGGTAGACTACACCAAGGAATTACCAGAAAGTCAGAGGTGGCCCGCAGCTGGGACCTGGGATGCAGATTGCATCATGAAAGTAGAGGAAGAATTATGGAAAAAGAAAGCTAGACAGTCACAGAAAGATGCCATTGAATTATGGCGTAAAGAATCATATAGACGTACAGAAAAAGCGCTCAGACAGGAAGAGAAAAGTAAGGAGAATTCAAATAAAGTTCGAGAAAATCTATTAATTGAAGAAGGTACTCGAGTAAAGTCAGAACAAACAGACAGACAAAGAAATGCCCTCATGAATGGTATGTATCCTCTTCTGGCCGAAGGGTTACCTAAGGCTACTCCGGAGATACCAAAAGACTTGCCACCCCCATTGTTTCCGATAAAAGCACATCCCAAAGGGCATCCCAGAACCGCAGAAGATGTTTTTCTTTCCTCTTATTTAGACGACGCAGCTCCCGAGTATGCTAATACTGCGCCACATAGACCGCCTGCCGAGGGGGTTCAACGCCAAGACACTCCTCCGTCTGTACCTCCGCAACAGCAAACTCCGACACAAGTTCCGGCAAGCACATCTGTTTCTACATCTGTATCCACACCTATGGTTGCTATATCACGTTCAACAAATCCTTTCACACCCAGCACCCCAGGTGGTGCTACCGGAGGTACATCAAACATTTTTTCCACGCCACCCAGAGTAAATAAACTTTCCTTTCAAGAATTAGCCCACCAACGTACGCCCAAACTAGTAACTCCCGACATGCTCAAGGAACTTCTAATAGATTGTAGATATGACCCTGTGCCCGGAAAAGGGGACGAAATGCTGCTGGCATCATTACGTATCCGACGAGCTGCAATATATTTAGGGAGGCTACCAGGAATGACTACACATTTAGAAAATATATATCACTTTGTCCAGTCAGGGCGAGATTCTGAGAGTATTAACAGAGCCATGGAGTACCAGAAAGTGGAAATACAGGGGGAACTGTTACGTTTCCTCATAAACTGTGTGATCAGAAATCAAGACCGACCAGGGGTAAATCCGGAAGAAATGCAAATTCTTACCACATGGAGTCGGAATATATCAGAGGGGAGACATGATAAACGATCATGTATAGTAGCTATGTGCCGCAAGATCCGCAAAGAAGTAGAACGAATACACGAAGAAAGATTAGCAGTAGACGAGCCTGAACAAACCGAGGAGGAGGAAGAATTAGAACTGCCCACAGGACAGTTAGAAACCATGGCCTATGTAGGTAGAGGAAGATCTTGCAATAATACTAGATGCTTTACTGATCCGATACGTCCGATACATCCAGATAATAGCAGAAATTTCCAAACTCCTATAATAAATATAAGGTCCCCCGAACATTCGTTCCAAGCCGCTGACAAATTACTCCGAGAACGAAGGGGTTATCATATACTCGATTCTATGGACGAACAAGAATTAGCAAGGTCGGCCGTTCACTGGGTTGATAGTCCCGGAAAATATAGTGATGATACACTAGTGCATACGTTTTTGAACCTCACCCCAGATGAACAGCGTTTAGCTGGTATCTATATGATTCAACAACTCCTTATATTATATAAAAGCCAACACTCCGATCCTGGTCCCTTACCTGATATATTGACTGAATTACTCACAAATAAATGGAGAGGTTCAGGTACTGAGTTAATTAGAGAAATCCTAGAATCCAGAAAGCAATACATTCTTTTTGTATGTCCCGAACATGTCTCACTGCCCATCAAGGAAAGAACGACGTATTATATGGATAGACAGAATCCCTTACGCGAAGTCCACCCGATAAAAGGTGAGGACAATCAGTTTAAACGTGTATTTGTATATACACCTTTATCTAAAATAGAACTATTAGAAATGAAGAAAGTGGTACCCAGTCATGACAAAGACCCAGCGGGTTTCCACCGTGAAATTAAAGATATGTTACTCATGGGAGAATATACCTATCCCGACATTATGACAATATTGAAGGTATTAATGCCTGCGGGCATTTACGAAAAACTCAAGGAAAAGGATTGGGAGGTGGGAGACCAGAAGATAGATTGGACAGCATTAGAAAACGAAGAAAAAGCTCGAGGTCCAGGTTCAGGGCTTGGGGAAAAGACCAAAACACTACCAGGTTTACTAGTACAGGTACTGCCACGTTTATTAACTACGAAAAAGAAAGACTGGGGTGCAATCTCAGCCTGTAAACAAAAGCACGATGAGGACACTAGTGATTTCTATGCCCGATTCGAAAAATGTTTTGGTATAAATAGTGGAATAAAAGCAAGTAGCGAATCGTATCCACATCTGTTTGTGACAAAATTAGTTGAAAATTCCTTGCCCCAAGTTAAGAATAGAGTATTGAAATTCGAGAGTACCTGGCAAGGTAACACTCCGTCACAAATGTTACAAATGCTACAGTACCATCACAATAGAATTAGAGAGGAACAAGAACATGAACAAAGACGCATGAAAGACACGAAAATGAAAATGCTAGTTTCCCAGACAGTTCCAGCTGACGGTCATAAAAAGGGTATGACACAGTCCAGTGTTTCAGCAGGTCCTGTAAAAGGGTCGTGCATCTATTGTAAACAGCCAGGTCATTATGTACACGATTGTCCAGTTTTAAAACATAATATCGCCATAGGTAATACAAAAGAAAGACCACGGCCACTTAGACAGGATCAGAACCAACAAGGAGCCCCGCAGCATGCACAGTCCATGCCAGCTCCGCAACAGTCTATGCCAGCTCCACCACCGCAGCCTATTGCTGCCACACAAACAACGACACAACAGATGTATCAGACCGCACAGTATGACTATCCTGATTATCAACGATACTCATGAAACAGCCTAGAGAGGGAAGTTGGCTTACCCCTTATCGAGGTCCCTGTAGATCAAGAAGGACCTTATGTACACAGTGAACTATTAGGCCAAGATAGAAAATTTTTACTTGATACAGGGGCAAGCCGAACAACCATAAAACGTAGTGAAGTTCCAGGGGCACCCCTCTCAGGCTCACAGAATATTTCCCTTGGCTTTTCAGGAAAACCTATCATTAACGAAGTATCACAGCCTCTTCCACTTACGATTGGTCCCTTGACACGAACTACAGATTTATTACTTACTAAATCATGTCCAGAAAACTTGTTAGGTATAAAAACATTGAAAGCCCTAGGAGCTATAATATGTTGTTCTCCGGAAGGAGTAAGATTGTTTTTACGTGATTTCAAAGGGCACTATGTGTCCCGAGACATGGATGACCGACTGCAGACTTTACCCACACATTTATGGGCACAAGGCCCTACAGATGTTGGTTGCATGAACATTACACCATATCGAGTCACACTAAAGGCAGGAGTGGTACTACCACGAATGCGACAATACAAGTTACCCCCAGATGCTGTAGTGGCTTTACTGCAAATCATTGACGAGCTTATTACCCAAGGAGTGGTTGTGGAAACCGACTCCAATGTATGTAATTCACCGATAATTCCGATTCTTAAACGAACTGATCCAAAAGCCCCGCCAGTATATCGATTGGTTATTGATCTGCGCGAATTAAATAAATGTATTGTACCACAATACCCCGTAGTCCCAGACATTTCTTCATTACTGACAGCCATTGATTCCGAAGCAACATTCTTTACTGTAATTGATCTCAAGAATGCCTTTTTCAGCGTCCCAATAGATCCGGAAAGCCAATACTTGTTCGGATTTAGTTTAAATGGACGAAGCTTTAAATTCACACGCGCACCTCAAGGATTCACAGAAAGCCCCAGCATCTATAGCCAAGCACTGAAACGAGAACTTGACAGTATCCACATGCCAGTCAACACTGCCCTGCTTCAATATGTCGATGATCTGCTGATCACCGCTAGAAGCGAACCTGAATGTGAAAAAGCCTCACTGACGGTTTTACAATTTTTGGCCGAAAAGGGGTACTAGGTGTCCCCTTCTAAGCTGCAATTCTGTGTCCAGCGAGTTGTTTACCTTGGGCACTCGCTGTCCAAGGAGGGAAGGCAGCTAACACCAGATCGCATCCAGTTAATTGCTAACATGCCAATACCCAAGACACAAAAGGAGGTGCGGGCTTTCATAGGCCTCACTTCATATTGTAGGCAGTGGATCCCTCAGTATGCATTTCTAGCAAAACCACTCATCCAGTTGACAACACAGGAGGCAGCCACATCGACTGTTCTCCCTTGGACTCAGGAACATACACAAGCTTTTGAAAGCCTAAAGAAAGCTTTATGTCAAGCACCTGTTTTAGCAACACCATGTTACAATAAACAGTTTACACTCTTTGTCACAGAACGCGAAGGTACTGCCTTGTCAGTACTCACACAGGAACAAGCAGGATCACACAAACCATATGCTTATTTTTCTAGTACATTAGATCCCGTAGCTCAGGCTCTGCCTGCGTGCCTGAAATCAGTGGCAGCGACAGCTTTAGCAATCAGACAAAGCGATGCCATAGTACTAGGACACCAATTGACAGTACAAGTACCACATGCAGTAGAGGTTCTCTTGAACCGCACACAAACACAACACTTGACTATAGCAAGACTCACCGGTTACGAATTACCATTGTTTCAGCCACACATAGAAATCAGACGTTGTAGTACATTGAATCCTGCCACACTGTTACCAGTAAACGGAACAGACCCACTAGCACATGATTGTATTGAAGTTATCACTATCACGACGAAACCTAGACAAGACTTGACAGACGTCCCATTGTCAGATCCAGACCTGACGTTGTATGTAGATGGTTCATGTATGAGAACAAGTACAGGAGAGCTAGTGGCCGCGTATGCAGTCACCACAGACACTGAAATCATTGAAACAAATTGCATAAATACCTTGTCAGCTCAAGCAGCAGAGCTTATCGCTCTGACACAAGCCTGTATTCAAGCCACAAATAAAAAAGTCAACATATACACTGATTCACGTTATGCATTCGGAGTTGTACATGACTTCGGCGTGCTGTGGCGAGAGAGAGGTTATTTAACTTCTCACGGTGCCCACATTCAGCACGGACCCCTCATTCATGCCTTATTAGATGCAATACACCTACCCACTGCAATATCAATTATGAAATGTAAAGCTCATACGAAAGTTACTGATATCATTTCCCAAGGCAATGATCTAGCTGACAGAACAGCTAAACAGACTGCTCAAACTCAAACATCTGACATGACAAAGACAATAGTTCCGACACCAACATATTGCATGACGGTTAAGGATCCCGCTCTTGACGTAATTGACATACAGACACATGCTACACCAGATGAAATAAAGAAATGGACTGAATTAGGAGGGATCCAAACGGATCAAGGATGGATGACGAAGGAAAAATCTGTGTGGTTCCTTCCTGATTCAATGGTCCAAGTTATCATTAATACAATACATAGTCCAGCGCACCTAGGAGAAAAAGCTATGCTAGACAGCATTCAACACATTTGGTTCAACAAACATTTACGAGCAGCAGCCAAACAAAAAGTTCGTACCTGTATGATTTGTTGTCAGTTTAACCCAGGTAAAAGCATTCCCGTAGAACAAGGTGGATTTCAGCCTCCTGATCACCCTTTTGAAGTCCTCCAGATGGATTATATCCAGATGGAACGATGTCGAGGATTCAAATATGTTCTCGTAGTTGTCTGTGCTCTTTCCCGTTGGACAGAGGCATACCCGGTTTCAGATTACACTGCCCCGACTACTGCCAAACAGTTGGTTCGAGAATTCTTCCCACGGTACGGTTTACCACGTGTTGTCTACTCAGATAACGGCCAGCCGTTCTCATCTGAACTAATGAAACACGTTTCACTTTTGTTAGGCTATCAGTGGAAATTTCACTGTGTCCGACACCCCGAGGCAGCAGGTCTCGGGGAACGACATAATCAAACTCTGAAAATTAGATTGTCCAAAATATGTAGAGAGAAAGGTGTCGACTGGGTAGTAGCCTTACCAGTTGCACTCTTTTACATGAGAATGGTAGCGCACTCTCGAACAGGGCTATCCCCTTATGAGGTGGTCTTTGGCAGACCACCAAATATGTGGGGGACGCCTATACCACGCAAAATAACTGATGTTGACTGTAATATGCTGACAGATTACCTGGCTTCCTTGATGTCTGCACTACAATCTTGTCGTTCACAGGTAGCTGCAGCCTTTCCCGACAACACCGAGGTGAAACCCCATGACGTAGTTCCCGGGGACTTGGTGTTAGTGAGAAATTTTGACCGGAAGTCTCAGCTGGACCCTAGGTGGAAGTCGCCTCAACTAGTACTGCTAACCACAAGGACAGCCGTGAAGATCGAAGGTCGCAAAGGCTGGATACATTCAAGTCATATCAAGAAATTTCATGGACTACAATCAGATGTAAACGATACACCTCGCGTGTCTTCACCGATTGACTCAAAGCTTCCTTTGGTTGAACCGAGTAATCAGGAACAATATAAACTAAAACTAAGGTCTAACAAGTCAGACAATTTGATTGTTTAAGTCCTCTCCAAGGTGAATCGGTCGAATTTGTCTCTGACATGTATCCTCTAGACCTGAATAGAGAAAGAAACCGAAAGATGCGATTGAAACAACATGCGTACTGTAAATCACTGCGTAGTCATTGCACAGTGACGTTATTAATTTTGTTTTTCTTAAGTCTTTTAATAATCGCTGCAAGTATATTGTTGCACATATATTATCCTATTTCTAAACATGTTTACAATGTTACTGCTGAACATTCTTTTAGTGAATTACCGCCGCATGAGTTGTCCTATTTATTTGCGCTGCGCAATAACACTTTTATTAGTATGTTACATCATTCCCATCAGGCTAGCAATGCTACAAATTGTTGGATATGTGGCCGACTCCCTCCCTATCAGAACTATAAGGGAATTCTGCCTCTCTTTCCATATCCGTTCACACACAATGGCTCCTGTGGAGCATGGTTTAGTTTAATTAATTCCCTAGATTCGAATTCTGCAGTTTATCAAGACAACTGGGTATGGGGAAACCTGAACTTAGTTTTACTCAAAGTCTGTTACCCTAACAAGGAGGGACTTCCCAAAAGAACAGGAACTGATCTAGAAAATGAAGTATATGGATTAGGGAATTTCACGCTTAATCTCATGATCCTGAATGTTGAATCCGAAGCTGCACCAATTTTTCCCGCTATGTCAGTATTTCCAGTTAAAGGTGAATTATGTGTAAGAAAGAATGGTTCCATACATATGGGCCATAGTAGATGCACCACTGTAATAGAATTTAGTGATCAAGGCAAATCTACATTTAGAGCTTCTCGCCATTCCTACTTCGTATGTGGTCAGACTGCATATATACGTTTGCCTCTAGATTGGGATGGTACCTGCTACATCGGATTCCTTTTGCCACCTGTTTTCCTAGCTCCTCCTGATTATCACAGAAATACTCATTTAGTACACAATAGAGAACGGAGAGATCTCCCAATAGTCGACTACACTGAGACAGCATGGGAAAAATACACAGATTTCAATAAAGGTCTCTTTCCCTATATAGGTACAGTTACCAATAGTAAGCTGATACGTAGATTAACCAGAACCCTTGAAGCAGTAGTGAACGAAACTATTTCCGCCTTAGGCAATTTAACAGAAGAGCAGTCTGCTATGCGGATTGTTGTGCTTCAAAATCGTCTTGTCCTTGACGTCATCCTGGCCGATAGGGGCGGAGCTTGTAGGGTCATCGGATCAAGTTGTTGCATTTTCATACCAGAAAATTCGCCATCTGTAAATAAAGCCATAACTCGCCTTCATAAGATTGTAAGCCAGATACACCAGAATCCAGGCACCTGGACTTGGTCCGGTTGGTTTTGGAGTGTATTATCTACCTTTGGATGGAGGGTCCTATCCTTCCTAGGTATTGGCTTTCTCATACTATTCAGTTGCTGCTTATGCCTACAATGTGGACCAGCGATTTGTGGTCTGTGTGCCACATCGTGTATTCCACCACCAAGATTTCATTCATCCCGGAAGAAGAAAGAAGAACAAATGATGCTATATGAACAGATCAACGGATTGATGAAGATTGATATCTCTTAAGGGCAAGTAGGGGACAAGGAGGGAATGTGGAAATATGGATTTTTATGGTCAGTTATGTCCCCTATCTTGGACCCCAACGGTTTCATGTATAAATCACAAGTACATGTATGTTCCCTCCAGTTCCAGTTATGAAGACGCAAACACATGTGCGTCCACCGCCAACATGTCCTCTTTCAGATCCGCCATGAATGGGTCGGATATTCCATTCCTAAGTATGAAAGGCCACCGGCTTTATATGGTTCATTTATCCCATTTTACAGTCCAGGCGAGTAGGCCCTGATTCTGCCATTAAGCCTTTCCCTGCCTTCTGCCTCTGAAAGCTCCAGTTTGAGCTCGCATCTGTATCCATGAACTTTGTCCTATTCCCTGCGCGGCTAACGGTGCCTGACTCCAGCCTGTTGCCTGCCAAAAACTGTATTTCACCTTCGAGATTATCTGCTCCGCTCCCCATCCAATGCATTCCTGTCTAGTAGTTTAAGTAAACATTCTTCCAGCTACCGAGCAAAAGGCCCGGCTTCTCTGTCTTTATGCAAGTAATTCATAGCCCTGTTACTATGGAAGATTTCTGCCCTCGCATCTAGTGTAGACACTTAGACGCTTGTACACGCACTAACAGTCAGTATAGTCAGTATAGAATAAGATTCTACTCTAAGAGACCTCTCTTTTTGGATAACATAGTTCTTTAAACATAGGATGTTAGATATGATTTGGGATTAGGTTGACTTGACCCCCCAGACTTCTGTCTCCACATGTAGAGCTAAATGTCAAGTCCCCTTCACCCCCTAGTTGCACGTCAATCACACGTCATGCTGCTGCGCGCGCATCTCTGCCAAGTATTTCTGCTGACATTGCGAAATTCTTTCATGAAACCACCCATTTATGACATCATACCTGATGACGTTCTTTAGTTACGCCCAGTTACACCCATTTTAGTTACGCATGTATGTTTTTATCTTTGTTATCAACTGTTACGCCTCCTGCATCTGTTTCATTGTAATGCCTATTGTATAAAAATGATTACCTGTCAATAAAGTATGGTCCTTCACTTCCTGAACCTTCGTGGTGATGGAATATGGAGTCCATCAATTCGAATTGATTTTGGAATAAAGCCCGTTCCGAACCTCTAATACCACGGATTCTGCCTCTTATTTTACTGAGCTATTATTATAGATTTTCCGCATCAAATTAAGAACCGGTAATTAAATTATTTACCACAGTTGGATGGGGATTTAAAGGAGGAAGAGATCCAGTTTTTCCTGGATTATATTTTATTTGTGGGAGCAAGGCATATTATCATTTGCCAGACCATTGGTATGGCACATGTTACGTAGGCCTGGTTTTCCCAAAGATTTTTCACATGGGGCGAGGAGAAGGTGGTGTACATAAGTTAGGTAGTTATTTAGCATGTAGGAAGAGAGAATCTTGGTCAGAAATTGTAGGTGACATCTTTGGAGCATTGATACCAGCAGTGGGAATATCTCTGAATGCAAACAAAATTAGAAGATTATCAACAGTAGTGGATCGCTTGTCAACAAGCACCGCCGGAGGATTCTTATTGGTAAATACTGAAATGGTTGCCATGCGTGCCATGGTAATGCAAAATCGACTTGCCCTTGATATATTATTGGCAAAAGAGGGTGGAGTCTGTGGAATGCTGAAAGTTCACCATTGTTGTACTGACATTCCAGACGAAAGTAAAGATTTGAAAATTTATTTTAAAAATATAACTGATCTGCATGATGAAATTGCACCACTGGAGGTTGAAAGTGTTTGGGAAAAGATTGGAAAGAAAATATCTTCTATTAAAGACTTCTTAGTAAACCTAGGTAGTACCTTTTTAGGAAAAAAATTATTTCCATTAACATGTGTGATTTTTCAAGTATTAATATTAAGATTAGGATGCCTCTGTCATAAAAAGAAGAAAATTCAGAAAAAGTTAAAAAGAGAAAATTTAAGAAGACAGGATAAGAAACAAGAGAGGGAATTTGAAGCAATAGAATTAGAAGAAGTAAAAGAAAATATGTATAAGACAGCCAGAAGAGAAGAAATTGGGGAGACTGAGATGTAAATAAAAGCAAGAACTCATTTCAACTCCATGAAAAGTAATACAAAATTTTAATGATGTTGTGATAAAATCACCAAAGGGGGGATTGATGGAGCGGGTAGTACACAATTTTGTATACCCCCCCCCTATTCTGCATGAATATACTAATTAGAATAATCTATTAATCATAATGTTATTAATGTGTTTGCATGTCATTTAATCAACATTACTAATATACGAAATACACATGGGATTTGCTATTTGCATGGCTAAATAATTTTGTAATTAAAATATGTACGCATACTAACAGTAGTAAATAGAATATTGCATGATATATGTTGCTTTTGTGACGTTTTCGTAATGTCGCACCAGATGACATCAATTGGTAAATATGAACGCTTTAAATGTCGCTATCTGCTAGATAATTACAAGCACATAGAGGGATCAGTAAGGGGTTAACATTTTAATCATTATTTCTATGTATTAATTACTCTTTTGTGTTTGTTTCGCTTAAGTTGTCCTTTGGGCCTAAAGCAAAGATGGCCGCCAGCGTAACACGATGTGATGGCCACCATTCCACGAGGTTTCGGGCGAAGTGCGCCTGCGCTACTGCATGTTCCTGTAGCCTCGACATGACCCTTGTCTCTCTGTACCCAAGCAAGGCCACGGTGGGATGCCTGCCAAGTATCATGACAAAGAAATTTTTTTTTAAAAAAACGGAAGGGACTAGAACCAATGACATAACCTCTTGAACTGTGTGAAACCTCACCGAACGATCCCAACCGACCAATAGAAGAAGCCCAAATTTTGCAAAATGTAACATAGTGACCTTACTTTTATTATAAAAATGACGGTAGAATAGAGAGGACATTGCGTGCTTTCCTTTTTGCTGACGGAGACGACGGTGATGCTACGCGACAAGACTGCTGCGTTCCTGAATCTTTGACTGACTGAATGCTGGCCAATTTCTTGATGAACTGAAGACTTCATAAAATTTATGGGCACTGGTTGATGCTTGCACGTCTCTGGTCATCTTTGGGACTGTAGCGTGTTGCATGAAGAACTTTGGATGGCTGATAGCCAGATTACGTAAATATGGTGTTCTGTGATTTATGTAAGGTTTAATAAACTTAGTAGATGGAACTAAATTCTTTCAATAATTAGATAAACCAATATTGATTAACAAGCAAATGTGTTTTGTCATTTATTGAGGGAGGATAGATCAAAAATCCGAAATGTATTTTTAGCTGGTCTAAATCACCTTACCGATCCAACTAAATGATCCATTGATCAAGTGGGAGGAGTATCTTGATGTTTAGGATTAAGATAAATAGGTGTGAGGTTATTCATGTATAGTTATGTATTATAATATTTTTCCTATAGGTTATAAGATATTCCTTTCATGTCCGCGCTTGGAACATTCATCTCTCCTGTAAGTGCAGACCAGTGAGAAGTGAAGCGTGAGTGTTGGTGTTATGGGCCCCACCAATGATTGTATAAGTGAATGTGTTAATGTGGTATTTGGTCTGTGACGAAGGGAAGATTTTTGGTACGGGGTTTTGTTCTGATTCCCGTTACCCAGGCTTCTGCGCTGCAACATGGGTATAAATGTCACTTCCTGGTACATCAATGGAAGTATATTTTTCATTTTCTACAGGTTTAAGAACTCTTAAACTACAGTAGTCAGAGAAACATAAAGGAACACACATTAAGATGAAGACAGAAAATGTTGGATTGGAATCGTTTTCAGGAGGTCTCCTTGTAGTCCAGGAATGATACCTTCAAAAGTCAAGCTCATTTTTTTAAAAGGATTTAGTAAAAAGCCTCTCACTTTCAGAAGTCTATGTTTGTCAAAGACAGTTTAAGTATTTTGATGAGACTCAAAAGCATTTTGGATTATCTAATGTTGTACCTGTTTACATACTCCAAAATGCAATTCACCAACCTCCGTCTGGAGAGCTGAGCTGTCGTCTCTCCTGTCTTTTCTGCATGAAAATCTCCTCCCCGGTGATGTTCATCTCTGCAAATAAACATTTCGGATTTAGTAGTAAATGTGGGAGGAACAATGGAGGGGGTATAATGGAGAACAATTACTACAAAAAGAGTTGGATTGAGGCACATTCTAGTGGTTTAGGAAGCTAAGCAAGCTTAAATGTACTCCAGTCTAGCCTTGGAGTCAGCAGCAAACATGACCAACCACTAGCACTGCCCCCACTGAAATCAAAGGAGGCAGAGAATAACACTAATACATATGGAAACATATAAAATAAAATAAATCAAATACAATTTTTAAAATACAACTTTATTTTAAACTATTTCTATTTTATTCATTATTATATATTAAAATTAAAAAGACTAAATTTGATTTTTTGATATGCATAACTTTTCGATACAATGCATAGTAAATTATTATTGAAAAAATATTAAATCACAAATAAAATAATACATAACTTACATCCAAGATTGTCACACATTGTGACTGACACGTTCAACACAAATGATACTCTAATAGGAGGAGAAGGGAAAATTATTTTTTTTACATTTATTAAAGAATTTATGTAACTATTAAGTAATAAACTGAAATAATTTAAAATTTAATACTATTTTAGGTCTTAGAGTGGGCGTTTTATTTTTACTTACAAAATATATTATTCGCTTTTTTTTAATTCCCTTTTACTTTCTAATGGGAGATCACCATCCTGGTGGCAGAAATCTACCCAAGGAGGTGAAAAATCATTAATAGTATCCTTACACTTGTAAATGCAGTCATACGAGTCTCCACCCCACACTTGAGGGCTGGAGACCCATAAGTCTTCATATTTGAATAGATGCACACTTTGAAATGGTGAATTATATCCAACCGTGAGTTTATATATGCCTAGGTGTAGTTGTTGCTCTACCCGTGACCTCTACATATTTAAACTTAAGTTTGTTAATTGGGCCCATAATGTTGCTGGATACAATAAGTCAACTTTACTACAAAAGATGGATCTAAAAACCTTTATCCATTCATGTTTATAAATATATATTTTTTAACTTTATTTTTCATTTCCAGAAGAAAAACATATATAGAAATTAAAATCCATGTCCATTAGCCAGTGTCACATATATAAACATAGAGAGTATGAGTATATCTATGCATTTCACATATCACGCAAGGCAGTGTATACAGTCTACCTTAAGTACAGGGATTTACGATATTTTAAGGCATTATGTTGCTTTTTGACAGTGTACCCTCCCATTAGGCCGATGACTTCTGACTCATTTGCTCATCCGCGTTGGGGTCTAGTGTAAAAAGATAGGAGCGCAGTGACTCCAACATATCTCGGGGTCTGGATGAAGGGGGCTGTAGGGTTGCATACAGCTCGCTATTTGTGTAGCAGTGTATTAGGCTCCTAATCCAGGTGTGCCTATCGGGTAATCGCGTGTTTCCCCAGTGGATGGCGAGCTCCCTTTTTGCCATTAGCAGTGCGATTGCCACATATCTGCGTGAGGGTTTGGGAATGGCCTGGACATAGCCCAAAAGCGGGGAGGGTTCAATAGTGAGTTGTGTCATATGAGATATGATTGGGAATATGTCACACCAGTACGAGGCTATTTTATGACATTTCAAAGTCATATGGGCGAAATCTGCCATAGATGCCTGACATATGGGACAGTTGCCCGGTGGTTGTGGTCCAGCTGGTGAAGTTTGGCTGGGGTGTCATACGCGTGCCATAGAAACTTGAAGTGTAATAGTTGTGTTGGTGGTTCAAGGATATTAGTTTTATTTGCGTGCAGCAGGTATACCATTTCTGATCTGGTAAGGGATGCCCTAGGTCTTGCTCCCATGCGGCCCATATTTTTGTATCATGCTTGGGGATTGGTGCTAAGCTTGCATGATATAATTTAGAGATGAGGTGATCTTCATTTGTGTCGCTTATGAGCATGGTCAGTGGTGGAAATGCCTCTGGCTTTAATGGGTAGGATGGCAACTGAGCCCTGATCGCACCTTGTCATCATCTCAGGACAAAGTGGTCAATCAGTGGGCATTTTGGAAACGTGTGTCTTCAGTACGTGAGAAGAAGTGTTCCTCCGGAAAAAGGTCCCCAAACCTTTTCAAGGAGTACTTAGATAAGGTGTGCTGGACTAGTACTTCCTAAGTAATGGACACCCAGGGATTGACTGGTAGTGAGATTACTGGGGAGTATAGTAGTTGTCCTACTATCATATGCATCAATCTCATCCATGCCCAGCTAGTAGTAGATACTGTTTGTATGTCCTTTGGAACGCGTGGCAAGCCTTCCAGTAGTATAGCCGCTAACGCAACGGGGAAAGACAGATCTGCCTCATGTTTGGCATATGGTATACATGCATTTGGGTGGTACCAGCGTCTCGCGAAGCTGAACTAGGCCACTAGGTCATAGATATGCAAGTTAGGAACACCGAAGCCTCAGGGCTCATATGGGAGGGTCAGCGTGGCCCAGCCTATGCATGGCTGCTTGGACCCCCAAGCCAGCCTCGGAAGAGTAGAAAGAAAGGTTGCAAAAAGTGCATTTGTTAGCGGCAGGGAGATATTCTGAAAGAGATATAAAAACTGCGGCAAGACTGCCATTTTAATGATGGCGATGCAACCCGCCATGGACAGGGGAAGTCTAATCCATCTCTCTACCCGTTCCAACAGTCTAACCATTGCCGGGCCGTAGTTAAGCCACAGTATTTGCTCTTTCTCAGTATGTATGAGTATTCCCAAATATATTTTTGAGGTGGCACTCCACACCAGAGCCTGGGTAGCAGCTGACAGGGGGAGCAGTTCAGACTTGCCCCAGTTGATATGTAGGCCTGAGAGTGCCCCATAGCATGTTATCTCTCAGAGTTTTGGTGCCAGGTTATCATTTAGGTGCCTTATGTAAAGGATAATGTCATCTGCGTACACTGTGACCAATAACGGGCCAGGTTTGAAATGCAATCCTCTGTGTACATGTTTCACCTGTAATTGTCAGATTAATGGGTCTAGCGCTATAATGAATAACAAGGGCGACAATGGGCATCCTTGTCTGGTTTTTCGCGGTGGAGGAAATGGTTGTGTGATCGTGCCATTTAGTCGTGTTCAAGCTGTGGGTCGAATATATAATAACCAAAGAAGGGAGGAGAAGCCAAGGGGGACACCCAGTTTTTGTAATGTGGCATCTAGGAAGTCCCGCTCCAGCTCATTGAATGCCTTTTTGGCATCCAGTAGCACCTCCACAGCAGGCAGCGAGGGATCTATTCTGTGTATCACCGCAAAGAGGTAGCGCACGTTCAGAGCTGTAGATCTGTGTGAGATGAACCCAAATTGGGCTGGGGATATTATTTGATCCATAAGGAGCGAGACGCGGGTGGTCAGCATTTTTGCTAAGATTTTGTTATCGAAATTCAACAGCGATAATGACCGGTACGATCCGGGGACCGCTGGGTCTCTCCCGGGTTTAAGAAGCAGGATAATCACTGCTTCACGGAGGGTAGATGGGAATTTGCCCTGTTCCATCGCTTTCCTGTACACTTCCAGGAGGTGAGGTGCCAGGAGATGTTTGTATGTTTAATAGAAGATACCTATGTATCCATCTAGCCCAGGTGTTTTGGAGCTGTTCTTGGAGTCAATGGCCTGTTGGATCTACTCTATTGTGAAAGGTTAGGATAAACATTGTTGGCGTGTCTTAGTGAGCCACACCATTGCAATCTTCTCCAGGTATTGCATCTGTTACTTGGCATCTGGGATATCTTGGTGGTGTGAATGTCAGTGTAATATGCAAGTACCGCGGATTGGATACCGGTGGTATCAATAATAAGTGTGCCGTCAGATCGCCTGATAGAAGAGATGTAAGATTGCCCATGGGAAGGGCATCATAGTTTTGCCAACGTACTCCTGGGTCTTTCCCCCTCCCTGTATCATCTAGCTGCCGCATATTTCCCCAGGTATCGAGCTTCTCTCTCAGCGGCTTCTCAAAAATCATTGAGAAGAATCACGTGCTTCCGAAGATAATTTGGAATCTGACTTCTACGTTGCTCACATTCCAATGTTGTCAGTTCATCTTCAATTCGGGCCAGGGTATTACTAAGGTCTCGTAGTATCCCTGTGTGCTTAGAAATAGATACCCCTCTGGTGATCAACTTAAACTCTTCCCACAGTGTAGACCACAAGTTTACAGTGCCCTTATTATTTCAAAATATTCCACTATGGCGGCACAGAGTCCCAAACGGAACACCTTGTCTTGAAGGGCAGTACTCAGGAATCTCCATGGCCTCTCAAACCCCACCGCCCTGGGGATACGCAATTTAAGTATTACAGGGGAGTGATCCGATAGCGTGCGTGGAAGATATGATATGGAGGATACCCATGGGAGAAGGGCGGGGGTTAGTATCCAGTAATCAAGAGGGGTCCATGTGTCGCATTGTGAGAAGTGGTATTTGAATGCAGTTTGGAGAGGGTTAAGCTGATGCCAGGGTCCACCAGTGGGAATGCGTCGCAGAGCACCTGGAGTGGATGGGGCGTGTGTGGTGCTG
Organism: Triturus cristatus; assembly: GCF_964204655.1. Classification (NCBI taxonomy): domain Eukaryota; kingdom Metazoa; phylum Chordata; class Amphibia; order Caudata; family Salamandridae; genus Triturus; species Triturus cristatus. Next base: position 314,120,607 of record NC_140586.1, on the reverse strand, counting down.
TCGAGACCTTGCTCAAGTAGGCTGTTAAGGTCTCTTCCCATGTAGATGTAATCTGCTTCAAGTTTATCCATTTGTGTCTGAAGGTGGATAGAGATTTCTGGGCTGCCTGTGTTCGGGGAGTACAAATTCACCAGTAGGATACAGTGCCCCATGAGTTGCCCCATTGCTGTTAAGTACCCCCTTCAACATTAATGTGGAGCTCCTGCAGGTGGAAGGGTATTCGCTTGTGAATCAATATGGATACCCCTCTGGCATATGAGCTATATTTAGAAAAAAAAACAGTGTTGTCCCCGTGCTGTAGCAAATGTGTGTGATGTCTTAGGAGGTAAGTTTCTTGTAGAAAGACTATGTGTACCTGGTGGCATTGTAGGTAATGCAGTACCTGTTTGCCGTTACATTGCCGTTACATTGGTTATTAAGCCCCTGTATGCTCCAGGTTGCCAATGTGATATCTGCGAATGGGTTCGTGTAAGAGCCTCTCGTCATGTTGTAAGGAGTGGAGTAACGGATACGGTTGTGGCTTAGGACACTGCTTCAGCAACAGTAACATAATTGCAAACTGTTCCAATGTAGAACAACTTCCTGTTCCCCCTCCTCCCTCCCATCCCCAGACTTCTTTTTCCGAAGACATCGCCCCAAAACCACAGCAACAGAAACATTTTCAATTAGATCCCAACAAGCGTGATCTGACTGAGTTTGTGCTTTGCTGCACCTGGGGGTGGCAACACCTCGACAGACACCCACCAGTGTTATGGATTTGAAGTCTAAGGAGAGCTATCATGGTTCACCACATCCTGAGTCCAGAACTATGTTTTGCAATATTTCCCCAGTTCCTGTGCTGTTCTCTGAGTCTCTGGGCATTAGCTTGGGTGCATCCCCTCTGCAACATGTCTTATTTATGTTGCCAAGCAGAGGATCCTATCAGCATTGGAATGAGCATCCGGCAGTATGCTCCCCGGCGATTCTTGACCCGGATGGGGGCTTTCTGCAAAATATCATCGGCAGAATTCCTACACCGCAGTGGGACTGTCGATAATGGGTGGTTTGACATTCACGTCTACCCAGAGCCGTGCCAGGTATATCTTTCCGTACCATAAGCCTAGGGTCCTATCCGTCTGGTCACCTCGATTATTGCCGTGAAGTCAGGAAATATAGTTAGTGTGGAGCCCTACCAGTTGAGCGGTCCCTTTTCTTGTACCAGGCGCAGGACATTGTCCCGGTCTCTAAAGTTCAATAGGTGGGCAATGAGTGGTCTCGGCGGGCAACCGGCGCTGGGCCGTGCCCCCTAAGAGCAGTGGGCTCTCTCCACTGCGAATGTATGTGTGAAGGAGTCTCTACGGAAGAGGTCCATCAGACTGTTCTCCACGAACTGGCCCAACCTGCCAGTGTTTGTAGTCTTAGGTAGTCTAAGAATTTGGATATTGTTCCTTTTGCCCCTAGCTTCTAAATCTTAATATTTTAGAGCTATTGTTTTCATGACTTTTTCTCGCCGCTCGGTTTATTTAGTGGCTTGTGACATCCCGTCCTCCAGATCTGATATGCTACCCTCAGCAGCATCCAGCCTATGCTCATGGTGGTCTATACGCTCGCCCATTGCAAGCAGCCTCCTGTCAAGGACGTTGAAGCTGCCCTCCATCGCCTGAAATCCGGAGCGCAGTTCGGCCATAAAGGTGTCAATTCCAGCCAGCTGTGTCATGGATGTCTCTGGTTCTCTCCCCCTCCGCCATTATAGGCGCTGCATAGTACTCCGGGCTTTAGTTTTGTCAAAGGTGAGGCGATTGTCAGCGTCTCTCTGCTCTCCAGCATGGACGGCAAGACTCCTGTCTCTCCTTTCGCTGCAGCAGGCCTTGAGCAGGTCCAGTCCCAGATTCACTCATGCTTGAATGTCTGCTTTCCTCAGTCAGATCAGTTGACTGGGGGTGAGTGCTTGCAGTGTTCAACACTCCGTCCATCATTTCCTTTGGTTTTGCTTTGTTCGCCATAAGTTGGCAGGGTATGCTAAGACGTGAGTCCCTTGCTCACTTTGCCACAGGATTCAAGCAAGCCTGGCTGAAGACGGCTGAAATGCCAGAAACCGGTCCTAGGAAGCTTGTTTCCGGTCCAGGGAAGACATGGCTTGGCAGTTCGGGCTGGACTGTTCCCATGAGGCACCGGGTCAGACTGATTTGCATATGGCCATGTCTGAACTGGGGTGGCAGAGTGGGCTAAATAATGGTGATGGATTAAACCCAGATCAGTTGACTGGGGGTGAGTGCTTGCAATGTTCAACACTCCGTCCATCATTTCCTTTGGTTTTGCTTTGTTCGCCATAAGTTGGCAGGGTATGCTCAGACGTGAGTCCCTTGCTCACTTTGCCACTGGATTCAAGCAAGCCTGGCTGAAGACGGCTGAAATGCCAGAAACAGGTCCTAGGAAGCTTGTTTCCGGTCCAGGGAAGACATGGCTTGGCAGTTCGGGCTGGACTGTTCCCATGAGGCACAGGGTCAGACTGATTTGCATATGGCCATGTCTGAACTGGGGTGGCAGAGTGGGCTAAATAATGGTGATGGATTAAACCCAGATCAGTTGACTGGGGGTGAGTGCTTGCAATGTTCAACACTCCGTCCATCATTTCCTTTGGTTTTGCTTTGTTCGCCATAAGTTGGCAGGGTATGCTCAGACGTGAGTCCCTTGCTCACTTTGCCACTGAATTCAAGCAAGCCTGGCTGAAGACGGCTGAAATGCCAGAAACCGGTCCTAGGAAGCTTGTTTCCGGTCCAGGGAAGACATGGCTTGGCAGTTCGGGCTGGACTGTTCCCATGAGGCACAGGGTCAGACTGATTTGCATATGGCCATGTCTGAACTGGGGTGGCAGAGTGGGCTAAATAATGGTGATGGATTAAACCCAGAACAGTTGACTGGGGGTGAGTGCTTGCAATGTTCAACACTCCGTCCATCATTTCCTTTGGTTTTGCTTTGTTCGCCATAAGTTGGCAGGGTATGCTCAGACGTGAGTCCCTTGCTCACTTTGCCACTGGATTCAAGCAAGCCTGGCTGAAGACGGCTGAAATGCCCGAAACCGGTCCTAGGAAGCTTGTTTCCGGTCCAGGGAAGACATGGCTTGGCAGTTCAGGCTGGACTGTTCCCATGAGGCACAGGGTCAGACTGATTTGCATATGGCCATGTCTGAACTGGGGTGGCAGAGTGGGCTAAATAATGGTGATGGATTAAATCCAGATCAGTTGACTGGGGGTGAGTGCTTGCAATGTTCAACACTCCGTCCATCATTTCCTTTGGTTTTGCTTTGTTCGCCATAAGTTGGCAGGGTATGCTCAGACGTGAGTCCCTTGCTCACTTTGCCACTGGATTCAAGCAAGCCTGGCTGAAGACGGCTGAAATGCCAGAAACCGGTCCTAGGAAGCTTGTTTCCGGTCCAGGGAAGACATGGATTGGCAGTTCGGGCTGGACTGTTCCCATGAGGCACAGGGTCAGACTGATTTGCATATGGCCATGTCTGAACTGGGGTGGCAGAGTGGGCTAAATAATGGTGATGGATTAAACCCAGATCAGTTGACTGGGGGTGAGTGCTTGCAATGTTCAACACTCCGTCCATCATTTCCTTTGGTTTTGCTTTGTTCGCCATCAGTTGGCAGGGTATGCTCAGACGTGAGTCCCTTGCTCACTTTGCCACTGGATTCAAGCAAGCCTGGCTGAAGACGGCTGAATTGCCAGAAACCGGTCCTAGGAAGCTTGTTTACGGTCCAGGGAAGACATGGCTTGGCAGTTCGGGCTGGACTGTTCCCATGAGGCACAGGGTCAGACTGATTTGCATATGGCCATGTCTGAACTGGGGTGGCAGAGTGGGCTAAATAATGGTGATGGATTAAACCCAGATCAGTTGACTGGGGGTGAGTGCTTGCAATGTTCAACACTCCGTCCATCATTTCCTTTGGTTTTGCTTTGTTCGCCATAAGTTGGCAGGGTATGCTCAGACGTGAGTCCCTTGCTCACTTTGCCACTGGATTCAAGCAAGCCTGGCTGAAGACGGCTGAAATGCCAGAAACAGGTCCTAGGAAGCTTGTTTCCGGTCCAGGGAAGACATGGATTGGCAGTTCGGGCTGGACTGTTCCCATGAGGCACAGGGTCAGACTGATTTGCATATGGCCATGTCTGAACTGGGGTGGCAGAGTGGGCTAAATAATGGTGATGGATTAAACCCAGATCAGTTGACTGGGGGTGAGTGCTTGCAATGTTCAACACTCCGTCCATCATTTCCTTTGGTTTTGCTTTGTTCGCCATAAGTTGGCAGGGTATGCTCAGACGTGAGTCCCTTGCTCACTTTGCCACTGGATTCAAGCAAGCCTGGCTGAAGACGGCTGAAATGCCAGAAACCGGTCCTAGGAAGCTTGTTTCCGGTCCAGGGAAGACATGGCTTGGCAGTTCGGGCTGGACTGTTCCCATGAGGCACAGGGTCAGACTGATTTGCATATGGCCATGTCTGAACTGGGGTGGCAGAGTGGGCTAAATAATGGTGATGGATTAAACCCAGATCAGTTGACTGGGGGTGAGTGCTTGCAATGTTCAACACTCCGTCCATCATTTCCTTTGGTTTTGCTTTGTTCGCCATAAGTTGGCAGGGTATGCTCAGACGTGAGTTCCTTGCTCACTTTGCCACTGGATTCAAGCAAGCCTGGCTGAAGACGGCTGAAATGCCAGAAACCGGTCACAGGAAGCTTGTTTCTGGTCCAGGGAAGACATGGCTTGGCAGTTCGGGCTGGACTGTTCCCATGAGGCACAGGGTCAGACTGATTTGCATATGGCCATGTCTGAACTGGGGTGGCAGAGTGGGCTAAATAATGGTGATGGATTAAACCCAGATCAGTTGACTGGGGGTGAGTGCTTGCAATGTTCAACACTCCGTCCATCATTTCCTTTGGTTTTGCTTTGCTTTCCTCAGTCGCCACGGGATGCCGTACCCAATTCTTCTCCCTTCGCAAGGCTCCGACGGAGTCCAGGCCCAGCAGCCCACTCGGAAGAAGGAACTCTCTGCAACCCCATCCTAGAGAGGATCACACAACTACGCCTCTGCAGCAGGCCCGGCATGCCCCTCAGGAGTGGTAAAGATTACTGGGGAAGCCAGTGGAGCTGCAAGCCTACGTGGCCATCTTGGTAGGCATCTTGGCCACGCCCATGTTTATAAATATTCCTAATCAATTCATGATTTCATTCATGTCTGAGAATCACCAAAAACAGCAAAGATGAGGTCGACATTTTGGACATCACCACAAAATGTTCCATCTTTGCCAACGGATACCAAGGTATATATAAATAAATCATCCCTGAAGCTTGTAGTTAGACAATCTTTACCACAACTGACAGGAATCTGAAGTCCATAATAAGATGAAGGAGGCCAATAGGTCCTAAACCAAGAAGTATAGACGTCCCAATATCGAAAATAGTGTAGGGTGCCCAATTTAGAGTACTTTGTCAGATGCCCCTTCCATCTGTAGCCATTCTGTTTGGAACTGCACCTGAAACCATGCTGACCCACTCTGAAAATTGTGAAATGCCCCTAATATAGTGGTGGAAACCCCCCATCTCAAGGAGGGCATTCGTTATGTGGGAACTGGAAATGGACAACAACTTTGGCATTCAATCTCCAGGACTCCTTTACGTGAAATGTTGGCATGTCTTGTAAGTGAGTCCTGGATGCAGAGATGGTGTACCTAGCACTACAATCTTTTTTTCCTGAAGTGGATTACCCATGCAGATGGTTGTAATTTCAATGCTTTCAGAGGGAAAATGGCTTTCACTGCCCCAGGCACCTTTAAATTTAGCATCCAGCTGATGCAAGTATGGAGGAAGTAGTGAATACACAATACTGGTGGTTTAGTGAACAGACTTCTAAGCCCTAAATGAGCTCTGAAGATTTGCAAGATCAAGGGACCTAAGATAACAAACACTGCAGTTGACCAATCCAAGAAATTACCCCAAATGCACTAACACCTGAATCGCATAACCATATACAATTAGGAGACCTAAAGAATCTAAAACACAGAAAAGGCATATTACACACCCACCCACCATAAAACAAACAGCCACAAAAACATTAACAAACAAAATGCCACCTCAAATACAGGAACATATTACAAAACAGTTGTTTCTTCTGAACAAACTTTACACCCAAAGCTAAAATGTTGCACATATGTAAAGGAAAACTTGTCAGAGACTAAATCAATTGGAGATAAGACCTGCAATAGGATACAACTGCCACATCATCATCACTCCATGATGGAGCATAGATTGGCACCCACCTGTGAACACTAACATAAAGCAACAGGAAATCCACACCTGATAACATCAAATTCACACCCTACTCCCCCACACACTGATACATCAATTTCCCTCAGCTGTGCTAATGAAGAAAACCTGCAAGACAACTTTAACTTAATTGAAATGAAATTTCACCTGTCGCACATTCATGTCAAGAAGAATGGCACACATAAAAAAGCTGGTCCACCAGAGGACAACACTCCGGGGCTCCCCCAACTGTGAAGATACTCAGAGAATCAGATTCAAAAAGGATACCATCAATTAACTAGTATATCTCATCATGCCTCACCTCACACAGGAAAGAAACCATGGGGCATATTATCAACAGCCAGCGACAATTATCGCTGGCCGTGCTTAGCGATACATTTCTTATCGTAGGTTAGCTCTGGAATTTATTGCTCTGGTAGCACGTTATTAACAACACGTTTCTCCAGGGCGATAAAAATTCCAGAGATAGTGAGGTTATCGCCGTTTTGCAGGGAACATCGCTGGTTTTCCAGCGATGTTCCCAGCAAAACGGCGATAACCTTGCTGATACGACCCTGTGGTCGTATCAGCATAATCCACCCCCTAGGTCAAACATAGGTAAGTCAGGATTTTAGCAGACGTTAGATTTTGGCGAAAACTGACGTTTTCGCCAAAGTCTAACGTCTCCTAAAATCCTGTGGGCTGCCTTGTAAATATCGCAATGTGACCATCAGCGATATTTGCAAGGTAGTCCATCCGGGGTACGCCCAGTGACGCCCACTTTGCATCTCATTAGAGATGCAAAGGGAGGCGTTGGGAAAAAGGGTGCTAACATGCGATTATGCATGTTTGCACTATTTTGTAAATAGGGCGCTGGTTTTATCTCCGCTTTTTTAGCCAAAAAAGCGGAGATAAAGCCCTTTGCAAATATGCCCCCATTGACGCTAAACCAAAGATAACAAAGCTGCAATGCACGTTATGCTATAACACTGCTGGATCCCTACAAGACGTTTTTAGAGTCACAATCAACTTCTCACAACATTTTCAGACCAAACAAGGACAGAGGGGACCACTAGATCCGATGCTTCCCTCTAATCATATGATCCACTGATAGCACACAACTCATGAAGAAGCCTTCATCTACGTCAACTGCAAAACAAATACCAGCCTCAACATCAAGTTGGTATTCAATGCCAACCTATATTGTACTGCAAGTCTAAATTCTGTGAGTATTTTTGGCATGTTGCATTGATCCTGGATGCAAGTAATGTTTATGTAAGAACAAAAAAACACAGATACTAAAACTGTGTTTTTCTGGGTGAGTGCACCACATACACAGACACACACATACTGTACACTGCACTTTTACATTACACTCCCACCACTCTTGATTTCCATTTCCACCCACATTTGCAATTAGAATACCCTTGAAAATCTGGGTTTGACAACTTACTATAACCCAGCCACCAGAGGAAGTATGAGCTTCAATAGACACACATCTAGAAAGCATGGTCTTTCAAGCTTTGCCAAGAGGTGCTCAAACAGAGGAGCATGTTCTCAAGGATCTATTGCCAAGTTATCGGCACTTTATCGCAGCCAAAGCCGTGATAAATTTATCGTCCCGTTCACAAGCTGATGCTAACAGCCCATATCACCAGTTTACCTGCGATAGCAGTCGCAAAAAACATCGCCACAGATGACCCCGGCAACTAACGCTAATGATATGCAGAGTAGGCATTCCCGTGCAAAAAGCAGCAACAACACCACTCCACAACATTCTCAACAACCAGCCTGATTGGTGATAAGATCCCAAAACATGCAATAAGGCGCGTTAGGAGCAGGATTTGAACAGCTGCTCTTACCTGGTGTAAAGTTGGACGACAACGGGCACCAGACAAGGGAGCACAGCCCATAGCCACACATGAAGAACAACAGATGCCCTGGAGAAACTGATCATGCAGCCAGGAGCCCCAATAGGGCAACAACACCCACCGGCACCACCCCCACGACCCCCCTACCTGGGGCCCTACCTCGGGCAACCCCCCCCCCTTTGGACAAACATATTGCACATCAACTCTACTAAATCATGAACCAAACAATTCGCATGAAGTTGCACAATCACAACACCTAACATACATGTGTGGTCAGAAAAAGGGAAATCATACATTCTTCTCGTAATATCCAAATAATACGTTTATTACAGAATAAACCCAAAACAACAATTCTGAAGAGTCATGGCGGGTCTTCTCAGGACATTCTGTAAGTCACAGCCTGCAAGACAGAAATCTAGATAAGAAGGTGTGTCATGCACTCATCAAAGTACAGAAAGAGAGAGAGATAGAGATAAGGAGAGAAAGAGAGGGAGAGAGAGAGGGAGAGAGTGAGAGAGAAAGAGAGAGTGAGAGAGAGAGAGAGAGGGAGAGAGAAAGAGAGGGAGCGAGAAAGAGAGAGTGAGAGAGTGAGAGAGAAAGAGAGGGAGAGAGAAAGAGAGAGAGAGGGAGAGACAGAGAGAAAGAGAGGGAGGGAGGGAGGGAGGGAGAGAGAAAGAGAGCAAGAGGGAGAGAGGGAGAGAGAAGGAGAGAGAGAGAGAAAGAGAGGGAGAGAGAAAGAGAAAGAGAGGGAGAGAGAGTGCCGACAGTGCAGACCCAGGCCTCACTGCTCACCTGCTGCCACCGGTGTGTCTCCAACCACATGCAAGTATACACTGCAGTACCCCAGTTTCGTTATCTGAAACAGTTTCCAGAGACATGAATGGCAGAGTCCATACAGTTGCACACGCCATCATCGCTTGCCCGCCCCTGTGCACACAGGCTGCTGCACCCCAGCCCCTCCCGCTGCCCAGCGGTGATTGCCCACCCCTGCGCAACCAGGCCTCACTGCTCGTCTTCCACCACCGGCGTGTCTCCAAGAGGGGCCACTACGTGCCGTTGGGAGCTCCAAGCCCGGGGCCCGCGACCATGACACCCTCCACATCATGCAGCCCCGCACTGTGGGCCACCAGGTCACACACTTGATTCTGGGTCTTGATTTTGCAATGGCAGAGACCATATCAGTGCACACAGCATCATCGCAGGCTGCACACCCGCTCAGCTCTTGAGGTGCCACTAACTCTGTGAACCGTGAGGCAACGCGACATGGCGGGTGGCCCTCACTGCCCACTGGCTCAGGCCTACACTGCGATCCAGCAGGGCTCACACTAATCCTTACCATTCCGGACAGCCAGGATGGCACATCATCGCAGGCTGCACACCCGCTCAGCACTTTAGGTGCCCCTACCTCACTGCACCGCAAGACACCGTCCCATGGCGGTGTGCCTGCCGCACTGTATCCGGTGCCACCAACTCTGTGCACCGCAAGCCGTGAACCCTTTATGATTGAGTCTCGTGGTGCGGACGCCATCATAGTTAAATCAATGAGGACATTGTTCCCTGTTGGCGGTGAAACAAAAATAACGATCACCTGCTCAACATAGGTAGAGATAGAAGAAAGAGGCCTAAAGAAGGGGGAGAAGGGTGAAAAAAAGAAAAACAAGAGATAGTAGATAGAGAGGTCCCTCGGCTGGGCCGCCGTGCAAATACTTAGTCAAAAAAAGAACGCCATCATGTCACCCCAGGCACTGGGCAATGTGAGGTGGCAGGGCCCTAGACCCTCATGCATAAATGATAACCACACGGTGACACCCAGTTAGAGAGTGGAAATGGCGTCCAGCACGTCCAATGCGTCAACATACATGTGGACACAATGTTCAACTGCATCTCCCCTTCACATTGCAGGGGGAAATCCAACACCTCCTGCAGAGCAGGCCAAACCTCTCTTCGCTGATGACGAAGAGGACCACCACACCTTCAGTGTTTATTTAAGTGAGCCTAAGCCCTCCCCCACTTCTGGACCACTGCTTGGATTCATGCATGCTGGATATCTTTTTAAGACGTATCTTGTGAAATTATGTGGCGTCGCCTAAGCCTCAGGCTTCAGACACCGTGCATCAGGGCTTCAAATCCTGACTTTTGCTTCAGAGCAAGATGTCTGCACCTTGGCAGATCTCCTTGTGTCCCTGTACCTTGTTAACCTTACTTTATAAACCATAAAGCGACAGTGCCTATGTGTAGACAGCAGACAATAATTATTATCGATAGTGGTGCAGGCCTCCTACACACCTTCCCTTCAAAACTTCCCATGAGCCAGTAACGTATAAATAGGTTATCCTGTTTTAGGTTTAAACCTATAATAACTTATAAAACCCCACCGAAAGGGAAATTAGCCCTCACCATTGTAAACATATAAACACTGACAAAACACCTGCACAACCACAAACTAAATGGCATTCAAACCTGCCTAAAGGGGCCAATACAGTGAAACTTTGTTATACAAGGTAGCAGCAAGACTGGTCTAACATTATTCTGCTTGAGTTTTGTTGTTTAGGGATGCCACTAAAATATTATTTCTTCTTCCTTTTGCTTTTTTAAATTTTGTGATCTTTGGCCTAAAGATGCAGGGTTTAGAAGCAAGTTTTAGGTCTTATTTAATTATTTTATAAACTGTAGAGAATCTTTCCCAATATGTACCATCACATTTACCCACAGAGAATGGGTGAACCCATTTGATACATCTGCTCCCTTTTCTTGCGAGCCAGTATTGATAGTAGGTGAATTGCCAAGCACTCCTGGCTTTAAACATTCAATGCAAGGTGTGGTGACTATTAAATGTGAAAAGAGTGCTGTCAGCAACCATCTGGGATAGTGGTGAAAACATGTCACCAAACTTTTGGAAAACATGGAATGCAGTATCACTTGGAATGCTTCTGTAAAAAGTTCTTATTAAGTTCAACAAAGATTGGAGTGATATTCTTTGTATTTTCAGTGATTCAGCTACGTATATGAAAAAAGTGTGTGTTAAACTGTAAAAAATCGATAACTGAGCTGAAGTGCCTCCCTGTAAGAGATCCTTGCCACTTGCTAGATGATATGCTGAAAGCACCTTCACAATACTTAGAGTTAATGAAGAATGCTATTGACTTTGAAGTCCATACTGGTCATCCCAACTGTGTCATTTAACCGGTGATTCTCAGTCCTAAAGGCTGTGAATGCTATATTATCCATGTGGAGAACGTTTACAGAATTTTTACATAGTGAGGATGGCAAAGGCAAGAAATGTGAGGATCTTCGGTCGCATAGTGATGTGAAAAAAGTACACTCTAAAGCACTCTTAGATTTTTACAAGAAAACATAACTGCTGTAGTAGACATAATCAAAAAACAAGCATTTGGAATGCAATCGGTCTCGCCTTTGGGACCTTATATGTATTTAGCTGTGCAGCACATTAGCCTGGGTGCTGAAACATCTACTGTTCTTAAACATGGAGGAAAAGTAGGCAGCAAACTGCGTGACATGCCAGGTATGGGAACACATGGAGAGAAATATTGCCTTTCTGTGGGAAATGGTATAGTCCAAAGCTCTGTTTTTAATATAAAAGCAGGGCCTTTGGTGGTCATATCACTGAAAATACAAGATTTGAAAAAAAATTATATTGTCCACGGGTGGTCGTGGAAGACAATTTCTATGGACTGGAATCTAGAGAATGCTAAAGTGATTCTGAAAAGAAAGTCTCTCATCAGAAAGCAATTCAGGTATTTTACTGACCTCTGCTGGTCAAAACAGTTAAATAGAGGCAGTTGAACAGAAAAAAAAGTCCCTAAGTGGAGGCAGACAAGTCCTAGGGCTGATCTCCAGAGCCCACAAAGTACATACACATATAAGTATATACTAAAGTATATACTAAAGTTTATATACTAAAATATATACTAAAGTATATACAGGAAGTCTCGAATGCTCGACCTAACTAGAGTCTGAAAACACCTTTGTCTACCAAGTGTTCAGCGTTAATTGGTGTAGATGTGAAACATCTGCCTGAGAGTAGGCTGGGCGACACTTTAAGTGACTTTGGCACTGCAACATGTTCCATGTTAGAATGCTTGTCACTTGGTAAGCAAAGAAATGTTTAGGAGCAATTCAGGAGATTTTATTTTACAATGCATGAGAAATGGTTTGCAATGATTCATAGAAATGTCCCTTCACCAATCTGTGCTTTTCGGTTTCGGCAAGACGGGGTAGGTGTATCGGTCCACATCCTAATGAGGATAGGACACAGTGAAACTGGTGTCTAGATCTCAAGCCGAACACCAAATGGAGTGACACTCTCCCTACAGATAGGTCACCACTTGAATTGGCGGGACACTGTGCTCGCATTCATGATATTTGGTAGGTAGGAATTTTACCAACCACTTCGTGTAGATAGTGCACCCACTAGGTCCTCAAGAAATGCCACAGATCACACCAGACCACTGTACATGAAACATATCGACCATGAGAGTAGAGCCTAGCTCCACTGGACCATAAAGTCAGAGAGCGGCCACTCTATTTGCTTTTAAGAAGGTGGATAGCCAGCCTGAATAAAAGCCTTATTTGGACTGTCCAACCTTTTTTTAATATCACTCACTTTCACCACATCTACACCACCTAGACCCCTCACACCCACAGCACCATAGGGCAATGAACAAAAGATCTCCGCTAAAGAGCCCCTTTACGGGTGCCCGTCAGGTATTGCAGTGCCGACCCGACGAGGAGCAGGTCCAAATGATGAAGCATGACACCTAGCTTGCTGGGTGTGTGAGAACTCTAGTTCCGATTAGGAGGATCCTCCTCCACCACCTTGTGATCACTTTATCCGCCTCGAGGAACTGCATACCTATTGTGACTAGAGTTTGACAGGGCACGTATGCTGGACCTTCCTAAATAGCCCTTGAAGTCCCTCCTCTTGCTAAGTAGGCCTTCACCAATAAAGGCATTTGAAGTCAATGAAACCTCACTGTGGTACTCTGCACAAGTTCTAGATCCCTGCCGTAAAAGGGAACTTTCTCCAAACTTTGAAAAGTACTGCATCATTTTTGACTGCTTCAATAACTGAGGGCATGCGTGCACAGTTCAACGCATATGTTGCTGAAGCTGTCCCAGAGAATCCTAATCTTCAGGTGCACCAGTATTGGCATGGGAAGCTATAAGTGCCCAAAATTAGTAAATTGTGTACTTGCTGTTTTGGCATTGCCCGTCTCAAGTGCCAATGCTGAGAGGGCTTTTTCACAGCTAAAAGTTGACATGTACAAAAATTGACAGAAAAAGGATTGCATGGGGGTCTACAATAAGTTTGATTTGTAAACATGTATTTGGGCCTCATATTCACTGTACGTACACTGTCTATATTCCATGCACCATTAGTGCAGAAAGCAAGCAATAATAAAAGCAAAACATTCCATAAACACTGGTAAAACACTGTTTCTGTTGTTTTTAATGGCGCAAATATGTGTAACCACTGATAACCACTGTTTTTTAAGGTATTGAATAGAGTAAAAAAAAAAACACCAGAATTTGCAAAAAATAAAAACTGAAACAGGAAAGCCTTCATTATAAATTAACTTCTGCTTTTCCGTAGCATAAATATTCTGCTTAGATTGTGTTCTTTGTAAGATGTAGGAATCGGTGCCAAGTTTATTGATCCATGGTGCTAATCCCAAAATATACTGGTATATTACTGGTAGGCACAGCACAGCTGAATTTTACCTCTGAGGTTTTTTATGGCTAAAACTAATTCCAGTCAGAGTGCCAGCCCGCAGCCAGCATTCCGAGTATACAGCATAATTTAAACCAAGTTGCATCTACTAATCATGGTTGCAACATGGGGCTCAGTGTTAAGCGATATATAAAGCACTACCTAACAGTTTCATTGCCATGCTGTCTTCGGTGCAAGACTTTAACTCCAAGGCATCCTGAAGCATAGCTCTCCTCTCATTAGAATCCGCAGTATCCTCTAAGTAACCTGAGAGACAGCCCAGGTATCTGATTGTTTATTCAAATGTGTCTCTCTCTTTCGTTTCCGAGATTCGCTGGTTTGAGAAGAGAGGGGGCTATCTGTTCACCCTCTGTACGCATCAGCAGGAAGACGGTGACATCAACTCTGCTGGGGCTAAAAATCCAGGCCGGAAGCAAGACTAGACAAGAGCCATAAAGTATGTTAATTGTGGCCAAGGCATGGTGTGTTGCCAGGATTGTGTACATGTGTATACGTTTACTGTGTGGGAGCAGTATGCCATGTTTGTGGAAGCATGTGAATGTATAGCAAAATGCAAATCATGTGTTTTTATTTATCATGTGCGCACACTATGGGGCCGATTATGATATCGGTCGGAAAGAGTTTTCCAACCAACATCTCCAGTTTTAATTCTGACTGCCTAATAACAATGTAGGAGGTCTGAATTGAAACTGGCCTGTCATTCCGGCTGGATTCCAACGGGCTCAAGAAGCCCGTCGGCCAGTCAGAGGCCCCAAAGTAATCCCTGAGGACGGCGTTTCCACCACCGGTATTTCAATGTCGGTTTTCCATGTCGGAAAGCGACTCTGGGGGCACCTATGGTGCCCCCCTGTTAATTCTTGCACCATGTGGTAGGCACCTTAAGGTGCCTAAACCAAAGGAAATGATGGACGGAGTGTTGAACATTGCAAGCACTCACCCCCAGTCAACTGATCTGGGTTTAATACATCACCGTTTCCGGTCCAGGGAAGACATGGCTTGGCAGTTCGGGCTGGACTGTTCCCATGAGGCACAGGGTCAGACTGATTTGCATATGGCCATGTCTGAACTGGGGTGGCAGAGTGGGCTAAAGAACGGTGGTGGATTAAACCCAGATCAGTTGACTGGGGGTGAGTGCTTGCAATGTTCAACACTCCGTCCATAATTTCCTTTGGTTTTGCTTTGTTCGCCATAAGTTGGCAGGGTATGCTCAGACGTGAGTCCCTTGCTCACTTTGTCACTGGATTCAAGCAAGCCTGGCGGAAGACGGCTGAAATGCCAGAAAACGGTCCTAGGAAGCTTGTTTCCGGTCCAGGGAAGACATGGCTTGGCAGTTCGGGCTGGACTGTTCCCATGAGGCACAGGGTCAGACTGATTTGCATATGGCCATGTCTGAACTGGGGTGGCAGAGTGGGCTAAAGAACTGTGGTGGATTAAACCCAGATCAGTTGACTGGTGGTGAGTGCTTGCAATGTCCAACACTCCGTCCATCATTTCCTTTGGTTTTGCTTTGTTCGCCATAAGTTGGCAGGGTATGCTCAGACGTGAGTCCCTTGCTCACTTTGCCACTGGATTCAAGCAAGCCTGGCTGAAGATGGCTGAAATGCCAGAAACCGGTCCTAGGAAGCTTGTTTCCGGTCCAGGGAAGACATGGCTTGGCAGTTCGGGCTGGATTGTTCCCATGAGGCACAGGGTCAGACTGATTTGCATATGGCCATGTCTGAACTGGGGTGGCAGAGTGAGCTAAAGAACGGTGGTGGATTAAACCCAGATCAGTTGACTGGGGGTGAGTGCTTGCAATGTTCAACACTCCGTCCATCATTTCCTTTGGTTTTACCTTAAGGTGCCTGCCACATGGTGCAGGGATTAACAGAATCTCCGATTTCTCGTTGGGAGCTTGTGCTATGGGCGGTATACAGCCGCAGCACAAGCTCCCATGATGAAATAGTAGTATGCGATCGCAACATGTGCGGTCGCATTGTTATTGCAGTGTAGGGACTGCTGACTGCAGATCAGTCGGCTACAAGACCGAGGCGACGTCCGCTCGACATCGTAATCAGGCCCTTATTGTGCACAGATATAGAGTTTGTTGCCATTAGTGTGTCTATTTTATGTGTACATCTCTACTAAACTGATTAAGTTAGTAACTTTTACATTATATGTTCCCAGCCAAGCAGAATTTATGTTTGATTGGAAAACGCCTTTTATTGAATGCCCATTGCCCGTCCTCCCTCCCCAGCCCTGCCATTCACCCTTCACACAAAAGGTGAGAAGTGCAGGCTTCTTTTAGCGAAGCTGCTGGTCATTAAATTGCACTTCATGCCGCTCCTCCTCTCCTTCGAAGCAGGCTCATGACGAATGCCTAGTGGTACCTTTGTTGAACTGGATAGAATGGCCCCCCGTTAACCAGTTAATATCTGTAGGCTGTGCATTCAGATGCTTTGAGAGTACTGAGCACGTTGATATCATTGCCCACATCTGGAACCCACTGCAGTGCTTGTCGCAGGTGAGGCATCACTCAACACCAGCGCATCACCATTTCAGTATCACTCGGCACCACCTCAATATTACTCAGCACCAGCACAGCACCACCTGAGCAGCACTGCAACATCAGCTCAGTACCACTTCAACACCAGTGCATCAGTGCAACACCACCTTAGCACCAACTCAGCACCAACTCAGCACAAGTCAGCGAAACTCAGCACCACATCTACATCACACAGCAGCACCATCTCAACACCAGCGCAGCACCATCTCAACACCAACTCAGTACCAGCGCAGCACCACTTCCACACCAGCGCAGCACCAGCCCTGCACCAGTGCAGCACCACTTCACTACCAGAGCTGTTTATGTCCCCCACCATAACAAAAAATGCTATGACAAACAAGCATGAGAACAGGCAGAAGAATTTGTCAGGAGTATACATTTTTTATGTTAATTCTTTTTGTAATGAGGTTGTTCAGTTGTACATAATATCTTCTTGGATATATATAAGATAACAAAAATGCTTACAACACTTTTTTATTATAACTTTTCAACATGCTGCACAGCAGCCACACTGCTCTACACCATAGCTTAAAGACATTGGCAAAGCCAATAGCTCTGTCTAAACACATATAAGGTCCCAAAAGGCGAGGCCGCTTGGCTATGCCAATGCTTGTTCTATTGTGAAGTTCCATGGATCCGGCATGTAGCTATTAATTCATTGGACGTCGTGAAATGCAATCTGCTCTGTTAAATGTGGGCACATTTACAATCCCAATGTGCCTTGTCTTGATGCACATCCCCGATTAAATTTGCTGACCAAGCCGCATATTTTACTATCTTCTTAAAAGGAAGTCAGCAGATGATAGCCTTATTTATAAGATTTAGAATTCTGTGAAGGGTGTTTTCTCATCTGTGGTAACAGAACTAGGCAGTCGTTGTGAGAGGCCGGCAAATTACAATTTGGATGCAAGCTCCTGTTTGCGCAGATTGGGGATTACAACCATGGCACAAACTGCACTCACTCATGTTTTTACCTACAAGGTTTTTGCTGAGTGAAAGCTCACCCAAATTGTCTGGGACAATAGCGCAAATGCACTGTATGTATATACCTTGAAATGGGGAATAGCATGCACTATTAACGTGTCACCCAACTTTCTGATGTGCGTAAATTGGAAAGAAATGCAAAATGGGCACTTACCAACACCAAACCATGCGAAATCAGTTAGTGGCTTTTGCTCCTTAGAAGCTGTGCACCCTGTGGCCCTCTTGGATTGATGGCCTGAACAGCTAAATATAATTTAGTAACTAAATATGGACAATAATGTGTGGATCAAGTACAAGTCAGGTACAAGTAAAATACTTAAATTAAATGTATCAAAAAAAGAATTTAACAAATCAACCACCAGAGGTCAGAGTTAGTGAAGTGATGCTAAGAGACTGCAATTATCTGTTTAAGCATTGATCAAACTCGAAAACAGAACACAAATCATATATATTTCTTTTAAACGGCTATAATTTGCCAGATTCGCTTGATTTTATTTTAGTGCAGACGTTTCAGTAGAAAACTGCTTAGCCTTTCCCGGTAAGGGCAGGAGGAGGGGTGTAACCTGAGGTACTGAGCTATATATATATAGGCACAGGAAAGCCAAGCAGACTTGAAGAGGATTGCTTGCTGGCTCCGATGAGGTGGCCCCTGGAGCGTGGGGGGGCTGCGGGGGCCTGCGTTACGCCCCTGTTCCCCAATCTTTCATTATCCTACGGTGGCTAAAAAGGGTTCTTTTCATTTGAAATACATTATTATTAGTGAACTAACCTCAACCACTGTGTTATATTTTAAGACTGTTTTGCTTCTCCAGACTAAGCACCCCTAAAATATAATGCCTACCACTATAGATGAGGTGATTTTTACACATTGTAGTCCTCATTGTCTTAAGTAACATTTCCTATACACTGATTTACAAATGTATAATTAATTGTCACTGTATAATATGTGTGTGAGAAGTTAGCCTGGTATATACTGTCCACTAATTAAAGTAGGCACCCTGTACCAGACCAAACAACCCTTATGGTGATTTTAGGAGGTCAAAGATAACCCTAGAAATCTATCCAAGTGGTAGCTGTGGAGAGCAGCCTTCAGGCTTAGTCTTGAAGGAATGTGAAGCAGCTTGTTTTACCAGAATGCAACCTTATAGTATTGGTTAAATGAAAGGAGAACCACACAGTAGTTATAAAAAAATGTATTTATTCATATAACACTCTCTAGTACGATAAAGTATATTCTACATGAAGATGATCCTGTAGCACAGAAACAATACTAAATAGCACTAATAGACAGTGGGCTCCAGGGGGAGACTAAACCATATACTAAAATAGTGGTATAAGAACCACGACTTGAGTCAAGACAGTGTCTAGAGGAGGTAGAAACACTGGGACCCCAAGGAACCACCCAAGGTGAGCAAGTAGGGACCCCATGAAGGACGGGTACAGTGTGGGAACACAACCGCGTGCTCTGTACAATTCTATGGGAGAGCAGCGGTTGACGTTTTAGAGCTTAAGGACCATTCCCAGTGGACTTTGAAGAAACCCCATGGAAGTTAGGAGGTTGGAGAGCCACCCACCAGTGGATACTGAAGTACCAGAGTTACCTATCACAGGGGTGCCTGGTGCAGAGGTCTGAAGTGGCGTCGGAAACCACAGTCTAACCCAATGGAGGGCTTCGAAGACTAGCCGCTGGTGCAAGAAAGCAAAGTGTTCGTTGTAATCCAAAGGTGCATTCTTGTTGAAGAGTACCTGAAAGCAGAGGGGATAGCGTCTGGGTCACTTAAGAGTGACCAGGGGCTCGGTAGACGAATGTCCACCGATGTCGGGTGCTTCCGGTTGAGTTGAGGAGGTTCTTGACTCCGCAGCTACAGGGACCAGGAGATGTCGAGGACAACCAGGAGCTGGATACGAGCTGTCTCATGAAGGATGTTGAGTACTGAGGGGTTGGTGTCCGGCTGGTGTACCAACAAGCCTTGGCAAAGGCAAGCCATGCAGAAGGTCAAAGAAGGTTACGGTTCGGACCAGCAAGGTCCATGAGACTCACCAAACACAGGGGAGTCAGGACAGACCTGGAGCAACCAGGGGAGCCCAAGAAAAACAAAGTTGACCCTTAAATAGACCCACTGGCAGGAGGCACATGAGTGGCAAGAGGATCTCGAGCGATTTCACAAAGCAGCAGCCTACGGAGCACACGGTGCGAAGAGGCCGGAGTTCTTCGCAGAAAATGGTGCCAAAGGGTTGGGGCTACTCAGAACCCAATGCACTTGCTCAGGAAATGCCAACAAGCATATGCACTTGCAAATGATCGCGATGAATCCCCCCCATGAGGTATTCTGGCCTCCAGTTTAGTAAGAGGGCAGCTCGGACCTCGAGGGACATAGACACCAACCTACTGTGTTGCTGGAGCCTTCGGAGTCCGTAGGAGCAGACTGGTCAGGCGTGATGTGGTGCCTGTGGTTGCAGGGGAGTGACTTCCTCACCCGAAGGGAGATATCTTCAGTTGTCCTTGATTCTCCACAGGTCCTGCACAGAGCCTGTATGGTGCACGGGCACAGACGATGCTTCAGACTGAAAGGGAGATAAAGTCAGGCCCAAGCGAAGTCCAGAGAAGTCCAGAGTATCCAGACGATCAAAGTTCAGTGGTTTCTGGTTCAGTATCTTGTCCACGTCGACTCTAGGGTTCTACAGCCAGGTAAGCCCTTTTGTACAAAAGGGAGAAGGTTGGACAGATTCATGGGACCCTCCCAGGGGCGGGTCAGGACAGTGGGGAGGTTACTCCCATGTCCTTTGTCCGGTTTCGCGCCAGAGCAGGAGCCAACGGCTCCCAGGACTGGTTTGAACGAGACTATGCACAGGTACACCAAATGTGCCCCTCATGCTGACTTTCGGTCACTGGCAAGCGCACCAAGCCAGGCCTAATACACTAAATCCTGTCTGGAAGGTGGTCAGACCTCCCTGTGGCAGGATGCCTATTGTTCTGCCTTTTCCTGCTCAAGCGTGGCTCAGCAGCAGGAGGGAATAAATGTGTCTCTGGTTGGCAGCAACCATTTTGGGCTGCCCAGGACTAGAAGGCTGGTACCAGGAACACCAGGGACCTCATGAAGCTCGTTTCTGAGGGGTGGAATCATACCTTTCAAACCGGTTACCGATGTGGGGGTATGATTCCACAATGTTTCACACCAAACACGATAGGGTTACTTTCAGCCATTTTAGAGTTGCCCATCAGCAGTTGCATAATGCCACTCTATTTGTTTTGAATGGCTGAGGCACTGACAACCCGGGAGAATAGACTCCGTAGGCTGCCGGGGTGTCCTGCTCATGCAGTTGCACCCTCTCACTGAGAAGCAAGCACCCTGCCTTCAGGATTGCTAAAGCCTGCTGTAGGGGTGACTTATAGGTTTTAAGTGCAGTGACCCTTAAATATAGTAAACCTATATCTTAAGTAAATGTTGCATGCACCAACTTACACAGGCTGCAATGGCAGCCTGTAGGTTTCATTTTGCATGGCCTCTCATGGGTGGCATAATACATGATTCAGCCCTTGGGAGGTCTCTGGGATACCAATGCCCTGGGTACATGGGTACCATATACTAGGGATGGACAATGGTACCCCAGTATCCAATCTGGAGTGTGCCAAAGTACATAATATTACAGTTTAGGGAGAAAGCAGATAGACTGGGGTCCTGATTTGTAGGATCCTGGTCAGAGTATTCAAAAACAGTCTCACATTTAGCAAAAAGTGGGGGTAACCACAAGAAGCCGATCCTACTTTCCTACACCCCCCCCCCCCCCCCAAAAAAGAAAGTAAGGAGACAAGACTAACCTTGCCAAGTTGAGTCTTCATTTTCTAAGTGGAAATATCTGGAGAGTCCATCTGCATTGGCATGGTTACGCCCAAGTCTATGTTCCACTGTATAGTCCATCCCCTGTAGGGAAATGGACCACCTCAAAAGTTTGGGATTTTCATGCTTCATCTGTTTTAGCCATTGGAGGGACTTATGGTCTGTCTTAACAATGAAGTGAGTGCCAAAAAGGTATGGCCTCAGCTTCTTCAGGGCGCAGACCACAGCAATGGCTTCCCTCTCTATAGCTGACCACCATTTCTCTCTGGGGGTCAACCTCCTGCTTATGAAGGCTACTGGTTTATCCTGACCCTCTGCATTCAGTTGTGACAACACAGCCACTACCCCAATTCAATGCATCTGTTTAGATAATAAATTGCTTGGAGTAGTCAGGACTCTGCAGAATGGGAGCAGTGCACATGGCGTGCTTGAGATCATCAAATGCCTTCTGATGGCTAACTGTCCACTGAACATTCTTGGACATTCTCTTAGATGTAAGATCATTCAAAGGAGTCACTATAGACCCATATCCTTTCACAGATCCTCTGTTGTACCCAGTCAGGCTCAAGAAAGCACTGACCTGAGTCTGGGAAGTTGGAGAAACCCAGTCCATAATGGTCTTGATTTTGCTCTGTAATGGTTTAACCTGGCTTCCACCCACAACGTGGCCCAAGTGCACAACCTTGCTCTGTCCTATCTGGCACTTAGTAGCCATGATAGTGAGGCCTGCTTTCTGCAGAGCCTCCAAAACATTCTTCAGGTGGATAAGTTGATCCTCCCAGGTGGAGCTAAAGACAGCTATATCATCTAGATATGCTGCACCAAAGGCTTCCAATCCTGTAAGGACTTTATTCACCAGCCTTTGGAATGTGGCATGTGCATTCTTCAAACCAAAGGCATTAAAATGAATTAATAATGCCCACTAGGGGTTGAAAATGCTGTTTTTGGTTTGGAATCCTCAGCTAGTCTGATTTGCCAATAGCCAGCAGTAAGGTCAAACGTACTCAAGAACTTGGCTGAGCCCAAACTGTCAATGAGCTCATCTGCCCTTGGAATTGGGTGAGCATCAGTCCTGGTGACTGCATTGAGTCCCCTGTAGTCAACACAAAACCTCATCTCTCCTTTACCACCCTGGGTGTGAGGTTTTGGTACCAAGACCACTGGACTAGCCCAAGGGAAATCTGAGGGCTCAATAATTCCCAACTCTAAAATCATTTGAACCTCAGTCCTAATGCAATCTCTGACATTTTATTTTTAACAGGTAGACTCTCACCTAGGAGTCAGAGAGAACATGTGTCTATATTGATTGAGGACTTTATTGCAATCAATCTGCTGTTGGTCGATGAGGCTGCCTGCCAAATCTACACCATCAACTGACCCATCATCAGGGTTATGAGAGAGGAGATCAGGGAGAGAGTCACTCTCTTCTTCCTGTCCCTCATCAGTTGCCATGAGCAAGCCCATGTCTGCCCTTTCTATGTATGGCTTGAGCCTGTTCACATGGAGCACCCTGTGGGGGCTGTTGGGAGTACTAAGGTCTACCAAGTAGATGACCTCTCCCTTCTGCTCAAGAATGGTATGGGGTCCACTTCATTTATCTTGGAGGGATGCTGGGGCCACAGGCTCCAACACCCACACCTTCTGCCCTGACTGATAAACAGTCAAGACAGGATTTTGGTCATGCCAAGCTTTTTTCAATTCTTGACTTGCCTCAAGGTTTTTTACTGGCCTTCTTCATGTATTCAGCCATCCTGGATTGGAGACCAAGTACATAGTCCACTATGTCTTGTTTAGGAGGTTTTAAAGGTAACTCCCATCCCTCCTTCACCAAACATAAGCAACCCCTAACTGGATGCCAAAACAGAAGTTCAAAAGGGCTGTAGCCAACCCACTTCTGTGGGACCTCTCTGTAGGCAAAGAGAAGGCAGGGCACCAGGACATCCCATTTTTGCCTAAGCTTTTATGGGAGGCCCATGATCATGCCCTTGAGGGTTTTGCTGAACCTTTCAACTAACCCATTGCATTTTGGGTGATAGAGTGTGGTGAACTTATAGTTCACTCCACACTCCTTCCACACTGCAGTGATATAACTTGACATGAAGTTTGTACCCCTGTCAGTTAAGACCTCCTTAGGAAAACCCACTCTGGAAACAATTCTCAGGAGGGCCCTGGCCACCACAGGGACTGTGGTGGTTCTAAGGGGTACTGTTTCTGGATACCTAGTAGCATGGTCCATCATCACTAGAATATAACTGTGTCCAGATGCAGTAGGAGGGTTCATGGGACCAATGATATCAATCCCAACCCTCTCAAAGGGAACCCCCACCACAGGTAGTGGTATGAGGGGGGCCTTTGTGGTACCATGTGACTTACCAATGGCTTGATAGGTAGTGCAGGAGCGACAACACTCCTTGGTGTCCTCTGACATGTGAGGCCAGTGAAAGTGAGGGACAAGCCTGTCCCAAGTCTTACGTTGGCCTAGGTGTCCTGATAAGGGAATGGCATGTTCCAAGGTAAGTAGGAAGCCCCTAAACTTCAGAGGTATGACCAACCTCCTGGTGGCACCAGGCTTGGGGCTCTACCCCCTGAGTATAGGAGTCCCTCATCCCAATAGATCATGTGGGACTCATTGACACTCCCAGCAGCCTCAACAGCAGCTTGCTGTCTGAGGGGTTCAAGAGAGGGGCAGGTTTGTTTTTTCATACTCAGGTCTGCCCTGGAAGGGTCCCATGTCCCCAAGAACTCAACCTGACCAGGCTCAAGTTCATCTGGGACAGTTCCTTCACAGGGACTAAGATCATCTCCCTCAAGAGGCTGATTCTCACTCTGAGTCTGGGGAGAAGTCACAGCCTGACCCTTCCTGCTCTTTCTCTTGGAAGGCCCTTGGTCCATTATTTCAGGATCCAGGGCCTGTTCAGTGTTAGCCAGTTTGGCCTGTGACCTGGTCATAGCAAACACATCTACAGTGATGCCTAGCATTGCTGCATGAGTCCTTAGTTCCACTTCAGCCCAAGCTGAAGTTTCCAAATCATTGCCCAGCAAACACTCTACTGGTAGGTCTGACCTAACCACAACTTTCGTAGGGCCAGTTACCCCTCCCCAGCTGAAATTAACAACTGCCAAGGAATAGTCAGTCCTGACATTGTTTGCAGTGGTCATTGGTACATTTCTCCAAATATGATTTGGTCAGGGGGACACAAGATCTTTTGTCACCATAGTGACACTTGCACCTGTGTCCCTGTAAGCCATGGCCTCCTTACCATTGGTCAAAGGCTGCTGTCTGTATTTGCCCAGGTTACTGGGACTGACAAATAAGGTGGCAAGATCCATGCCACCATCACAGACAAGCACAGCCTGAGGTGGAGTTCTGACTAGGCCAGAACCCATCTGAAAGCCCAAAGTTAACCCTACCAATCCCTTGTTCCCTGTACCACCACCTGTACTTGTGCTTGGGGACGCAGTTGCCTTAGGGTCCATGGTGGTAGGAGGAATTTCCTTGACTTTTGGACAATCAGCATCTCTTGTCCAATGTGTTTTCTGTTTACAGAGATAACACCAAGGTTCCTTCTTGCCTTTACCTTTGTTGGATTGTGACTCCCCTGAAGATGCAGGTTTTTGGGGCCCTGATGAAGAATGTTTCTGATCTTTAGCCTTGTCCCCATACTTATCTGGAGTTTTAGAATCTTGTTTCTTTAGGTCACCACCATTGTTCTGTTTTTTTTTGCTTCAGCCTGGTTCAGACCCACTTAGCAGTCTTCTTTCCCAGTTCTTGGGGATAAATCAGATTAGAGTCAACCAGGTATTGATGAAATAACTGATTTTGGCAATTATTAAGAATCTGCTCCCTCATCAGGCCAGGTGGGTGCTCGAGTTCTCCATGTTTGAGGATACACTAGAAACCGCGAAGGAGACCCAGAGTGAGGCCACGGTGGAGGAATTAGCGGTGTGGCAAGAAAGTACCGCAAATTTAAATGAGTAAGGACGTTGGATTGACAAGTCAGGGAAGCAGAGATGGATTTTGCCAGATGCATATGTACTTTCTGTAGTGACAATGGCCCATGGCCCAGCTCATATCAGTGCTAAGGGTATTTGCTAGTTGTTAGACCCCGTATGGCAGAATGGCAATATCTCCAAGACAGCTGCCCATTTAGGAAAATACTGCATGGTGTGCATGATGCACAATCCTGGCAAGGGTACCTCTACAGCACCGGGTAATTTTGCACCTCCAACTTTCCCTTTTGAGGTCCTTCAAATGGATTTCATTGAAATGAACAGGGTTAATATTTTGAAGTATGTGTTGGTGGTTGTTTGTGCATTCAGTAAATGGGTTAAGGCTTACCCCACTAAAGAGAATACAGCCATTGCGACTGCAAAGATACTCCTGAAGGAGTTCTTTCCTCACTTCCGCTTGCCCCGTTTTATCTGGATTGATAACAGAAGTCATTTCAATGCCAAGGTTATTCAGCTAGTTTGCAAGGGACTACACATTAGACAAAAGTTTCATGCTGCGAATCACCCCCAGTCAGCAGGATTGGTTGAGAAGTACAATGGTACTCTCAAACTAAAATTGGCAAAGATTCAGGAGACCACAGAGTAGCAGTGGCCAGATGCTTTACCATTAACCCTTTAGTCTACCAGAACAACAGCACATTCTAGGACAGGATTTTTACCTTACGAAGTCGTATTCTGGCGCCCGGCGAATGTCTGGGGCGTCCAGTAGCCGCGTAAGTTTTCGGAAATCAAGTATCCTTTGCTGACAGATTACCTGTGTGAGTTAACTAAAAGTCTGTGTTCTATTCACCAACAGATACATGACTCCCTGCCACCTGTACCTGAGGGGCCAGGACATGATATACGGCCCGGTGACTTCATCCTGGTGAGAAATTTCCAGAGGAAAAAGAGTTTGGAGCCCCATGGAAGGGACCTGTCCGGGTCCTCCTTGTAACCCGCACAGCTGTGAAGGTCGCCAACCAGAAGCACTGGATCCATTTGCACCACTGCCTCAGAGTACCCCTGCCCTTGCACTATGATCAATGGTTGAGGGATGGCATTGGGGACTCGGAGTGTGAGAGAGTTCCACGATTTGTTCCTTTTTCCGATGCCAAGCTCACTTGGACCCAAACGGATGCCAAAAATAATGAAGTACTAAATGCGGACGTACCCCCGGAGATCAAAGCAATTAAGGAGCCCCTTTCCACTAACCCCTCTGTGCCGGAGCCCATTTTCACTGACCCTTCTGTGCCTGGAGTCACTAGGTACAATTTGCGCCCCCGACAGAGGAACAGTGCACCAAAGGAGAAGTCAGATTAGCTATGGATGGACTGTGCAAGTCAGGGTGTACTTGTCAGTAGTACCAACTGTGTTAGTTTAGGGTGCGGTGAGATTGGTGCATTGTTCTGCCATTGAATAGGATAAATCGAATGTGCTCCCCTGGAGAGGGGTACATTATCCTGGACGACGTGGGATTCATTGCAAGCTAGGGCTGAGCAGCTCCACCATCGGTGCTCAAGAGCGCCAACGTTGATGAACTATAGGAGTCTACCAGTAAGGCTCAGACGGACAACGGGAACACTTGCCCCTTGCCATCAGTTTTATTGCATTCTCTTTTCCTTGCTTCAAAATGTATCCATTTGGTCGGCCTATTACTGAGGAAGAACAGCCATTTGCACCTCCGTGCCCAGTGCGGGGTTGGTCTACAAAAAGTAAAATAGTTTTTGTATCAATAGTCGCGATTGCACTAACAATTGTATTGGCGATGTCCTGGTTCCTGGAAGAGAAGTATCCTGTGCATCCTCTGTTTGGTACAACAGTATTCCTCCTGAACACATTTTTGTCACTTTGGCCTCTCACAAGGGAGAGCATCGGAAATCTTATAAGGATAATGTATTCATACAAATGTTGCATCAGACTCTTGAGGCGTCGAATTCAACTAAATGTTGGGTTTGTGGATTACTTCCCTCAGTGACTCATAAAAGTGATATCTTGTTGTCCATGCCACTGTCATGCATCAGTAGTTGCGAGGGTTGGTTTGCATTGCTCATTATGGTGCGTTCTTATCCCGAATTCGATACACTGGATAGGACACCTGCTGATTCTCGCACTGTGGTACAGATTGTGCATTTCCATCATAGGGCCCCCCCTGGTGGTCCGACAGGCCAAGAGGCATTTGGTAAATTGTTTTTAAGGACCTGTAAAGAACAGGACATGGTCTCGAATGGAAATAGCTGATTTCAGAGGGTTCAACACGTCCGAGTACTTCCAGTCTATTCAGGCTTGTAATGTTACTGAGGACACACCAATACCAGTGTCACTGATCAACACAACAGCTAGTTTCTGTGTCCAGGGGGCCTTGAGGATAAAAGTAGGAGAGAGCAGGTGCAATTCCACATATGAGTTGAGAATGAATGAAACTCCACCTTTAATACCACCCCCTAATGTCTATTTTGTCTGTGGATCCCAAGCTTATGTATGGCTCCCGGAGAGATGGTCGGGCAGGTGTTATCTCTCTTTTCTCCTCCCCCCCTGGTGTATATAACCCCATCCAATTATCATAAAAATCATCAGCCACAGCGTAGAAGTGTATACTTGTTCTGAGTCAGAAGGGTTATTGACATGAAAGATATAAATCAGACAGATACCACCTTACAACAGTTTGAGGATGCCATGAAGGTATTGTACCTTTCTGGGGTCACATGGCCAATAACCTCAGCTTTGTCGGCTCACAAGAGTGGTGGAAGGGTTTATTAATACAACAGCAGGGATACTGGCCAATATTACTGTTGAGCTTCAGGCTACGAAGCTCGTTACTTTACAAAATTGGATGGTGTTGGACGTCATCCTTGCTAATCGGGGAGGGGCTGTAGCGTTATTGGCAGTAGCTGCTGTTTGTACATTTCTGACTACGCTACCAATGTGTATGCTGCCATACAAACGTTGCATAGACTTTTATCTGATATACACCAAGAAAATGGTACATGGACTCTCTCTGGATGGTTCTGGGGTATGTTCACGTCCTGGGTTTGGAAGATTTTTATCTTTCTGGTTGCAGTTGCTGATATTATCTTTACATGTTGTCTTTATATACACTGCCTCCCTACTTGTTGCGCTTATTGTGTAAGTACTCTGACGCTTAAGCCAAAGATATCAGTCCATGACACTAATTCAACGATCATGATGCTGAAAGATATTAACGACATTATGTTGATTGATGAAGGTATCTTTGAATATTGACAAATCGTACATCAGCTTGTAATGGTAGCTCTTATTGTCTGCAATATGTTATCTGTTTCTAGGTAGTAATAAAATGGTTTAGCAACTGGTAAAAGGAGGGTCTGTTTGAATAAAAATGTTTTAGCTGACTTATCCATGCATTGTATTCCTTAAGTTAGCCTTCGCGGCACCATTTTACATTCAGCCGCCATTTTGAGCCATGATCGAAATTAAGGGTGGGCGGAATTTGCGAAAGTGCCTTTCGCAAAATATCACGAAACAGCAAAAAATCTCCGCGATCACGCGAAATTTTGCGTGATCGTGGTGATTTTTGTGTGCTGATTATTGCGTTACTGAATTTGACCTTCAACTCGAGCACCTGCTTTATTCATATCTGTAAGACTTACAGATATAAATAAAGCAGGTGCCCGAGTTGAAGGTCAAATACAAGTGCTTCCTGTTGGGGTTTAATTTTTGTGACAGGAGCATCGTGCCAGAATGAATCCTGCCCTGCATATTTACCGAAGAAGATGCCACCGTTTTGTGCAATACCTCTACTCAACTGGAGTACTTTCTACTGGCTAATCAGTAAGTGCTACCTCGTTGGGTAAATGTATAGTGCTTTTCCTACACTACAGATGCGTAAAGGGCCAGAAGAGTTGCCTACAGCGACCATGTGTGTCTGTAACGTAGCCACTGCGCCGACGGGCGCCGGGGTCCCTCGAGTGAACTGTCCATCATAGTGGGGAAAAGGGCGAGATGACGATGCACACCGCTGGGGTGGGGGTTGTGGGGTCAAATGGGAGGGGCTTCCATGCAGTTCACATGCCTCTTGTTCATAAAGTGCCAGAGATGGATCAGAGCAGCAGATGAGGAGACAGAACCTCCTGGTGTCAGGAACTACACGGGGATTGCGCTAGAGAAACTCATGGATGCACAGAGCTCCATCAAGGATGACAGCAAATTGTTGACGGTAGATATGGGGAAACAGCACACCTGCCTAGCCTCGACCGTGCTCACAAATGTTTTGAGCTGATTACAGTGCGTTGCTGAATTTGAGCTTCAACTCGGGCACCTGCTTTATTTATATCTGCAAGTGCTTCCTGTTGAGGTTTAATTTTTGTGACAGGAGCATCGTGCCAGAATGAATCCTGCCCTGCATATTTACCCAAGAAGATGCCACCGTTTTGTGCAATACCTCTACTCAACTGGAGTACTTTCTACTGGCTAATCAGTAATTGCTGTCTCGTTGGGTAAATGTATAGTGCTTTTCCTACACTACAGCTGCGTAAAGGGCCAGAAGAGTTGTTTACATCGACCATGTGTGTCTGTAACGTTGCCACAGCGCCGATGGGCGCCGGGCTCCCTCGAGTGAGCTGCCCATCATAGTGGGGGAAAGGGCGGGAAGACGATGCACACCACTGGGATGGGGGGAGTGGGGCCAAACGGGAGGGGCTTCCATGCAGTTCACATGCCTCTTGTTTATAAAGGGCCAGAGATGGATCAGAGCAACAGATGAGGAGGCAGAACCTCCTGGTGTCAGGAACTACACGGGGATTGCGCTCAAGAAACTCATGGATGCACAGAGCTCCATCAAGGATGCCAGCAAATTGTTGACAGTAGTAGATATGGGGAGAAAGCACACCTGCCTAGGCGACAATTTCCGTTCCCTCGCGGATCGCCGAAGTTTCGTCATTTTCGCTTTCCGCACAGAACGCGAACATGTCGAATTTTCACAATTTCCACCAGCGGAACAGAAATTGTCACCCACCCTTAATCGAAACTAACTTCCGTCTAACTCTCTCTCTTTGCCCCAGCTGAAAGCAGCTGCGATAGTCTTCATTTCTCCAAGGTTGAGCTTCGCTGTACTAATGAATACACTGTCCTTGTCTGTACATGCCTTTCCCACTAGATAGACAATATATGAAGGGGGTAACCCAGTTAATCCAACCGCATCTGGGTAAACAAATATACAAAAATTCATGTAATGTGTTGGAATAAATCAGTACTGATCTGTAAATAGAAGGACAACATTAATTATTCCTTCAAAACGAGGTGCTCTCTCTGAATTAATCATACATTAATCAATATCATTGCCCGAACACAGCTTTAGAGAAAATCTTTGTATGTATCAATATGTAAAAAGTGTCAACGCATCATATGTTCAAATATACATACAAATATGACAAACAGAAAAAAATCAAATCAAAAAAACTAAATACAAATGAACAAGGAATGTATCCTCTATTCCTTATTCCCCTATTAGTGAGTATTAGTGAGTAGTGAGTATTAGTGAGTATGGATACTCCATTCCTTCAGATAGCCCTACTCAATAGTACTAAGAGGAAAATACAGTTTTATACCTCTAAACAATTTTTTAGTACTTTATATATCAATTGTACAAATAATTTTGATTTGTCAAGGGCTTCTTCAATTCAAACAGTCAACGCATTACAGCCCAACTTGCTTTGGGGCTCATCAGGACTAGGGTATATAAGGATATCTCTCCCTAAAGACACCAGTCTAGTCGAGTAATCCCTGTAGAACAGCATAGACCACCCAGGAATAAATCTCTACCAGACAATCAGCGGTATCTCACTGGTACAATTAGTGAGATAAAGGTACACGTGATTGTGTTCACGGACCTGGAACTTAGTTGAGAGGCGGATGAGTTAACGTGCACCTCGTATGAAGTAAACGAACAAACAAGGAGTCAGGAAGTTAAGCTCTGGGATATGACCCACGAGGCGCCAATAAGACGTGGTACCTTTATCTCACCAATTGATCGCTGTGCACAGGGGTATGGTTATTGCAGCTGCCACAAGGATTCTGGCCTCAAACTTGGTAAGACGGCAGCTCGGACCTCGAGGGACATAGAAACTCTCCTCCTGTGTTGCTGGAGCCTTCACAGTCCGCAGGAGCTCAGGATCAGCAGACCAGTCAGACGTGATGTGGTGCCTGCGGTTGCAGGGGAGTGACTCCTTCACTCCTAGGGAGATATCTTAAGTTGCTCCACAGGTCCTGCACGGAGCCTGTATGGTGCACGGGCACAGACAATAATTCAGACTGAGAGGGAGATGAAGTCGGGCCCAAACAAAGTCCAGCGAAGTCCAAAGTGTCCAGACGGTCGAAGTTCAGTGCTTTCTGGTTCACAATCTTGTCCATGTTGATTCTAGGGTCCTACAGTCAGGTAAGCCCTTTTGTATCCACGGGAGAGGGTTGGACAGATTCAAGGGACCCTCCCAGGGGAGGGTCTGGCTGGTGGGGAGGATACTCCCATGTCCTTTGTCCAGTTTCACGCCAGAGCAGGAGCCAACGGCTCCCAGGACTGGTTTGAAGTGGACTATTCACAGGGACACTGTTAGATCTGGGGGTCTCTAGTTGGCAGAGGTAGGTACCACTGTCCAAATAGGGACCCTTGCTTCTAGTCAGGGTAAGGGGGATACACTCTTTAGATAACCCCTGCTCACCCCCTTGGTAGCTTGGCACGAGCAGACAGGCTTATCAAAGGCAATGTGTAAAGAATTTGTATAAACACTCACAGTAACACAGTGAAAACACCACAAATGGACTCCACACCAGTTTAGAAAAATAAAAGTATTTAATCTAAACTAAACAAGACCAAAACGACAAAAATCCAACATACGCAGTTCAAGAATAATGATTTTTAAAGGGTTTTAGAGTTTGCGTCAAAATAATCCACAGTTGCGTCACGTGTAGCCCAAAGTACTTGTAGATGCGGCAAAAGTTCCAAATGGAAGCTGTAGCGTTGAAGAACAAGCGATGCGTCACTCCTGAGACCCTGGGGAGGCGATGCGATAGCCCCGCTGCACGCAGCGGACGTGTTGCGACGAATCCGGTCTGTATGGGGAGGGAGGCGATACCTTGTATGGATTCCGGTGCGCAGGTTCGGTATGAAGCGTCTCGCATAGGCACGATGAGGCGATCTTCGGGGCGGTGACGATCTCAGGTGCAGTGGCGATGTGCGGCGCAGCGTCGATCTTCTCCTCTTGCGGCCCCTCGATGCGATGGCTCTGAGACGATGTTCGCAGCGACATGATGTGGTCCACAAGCAAGCGGTGCGACGATCTCACCCAGCGACGACAGGCTCTGCGACGATACACGCAGCAACAGGAATCTTCCCTCACCGGGGCGATGCGCTCCGCAAGCGAACGATGCGTCGGTTCTTGCAGCGGCAATAGGCGCTGCGACGATCTTCGCGGTGACGGGAATTTTCTCGCACTGTCGACGATGCGCTCCGCAAGCGAGCGATGCGTGAAACTTGCAGATCTTCTTCTTTTCTTCTTGTCCAGCCCCCCAAACAGCAGGCACCACTTCCAGAGGCCCCACAATTGGATCAAGCGCTCTAGGAAGAGCAGAACTCACTCAGCAGAGTTCAGGGGGGAAGATGGGGGTGAAGTCCTTTTATTACTGGGACTTCTTAACAGGAGGCCAGCTCTCCTCAGGCCCTTGGAGATCTCTTCAAGCAAGGTGGCACAGCAACAGCAAAGTCCTTCCCCTCTCCATGGCAGCAAAGCAACTGCAGGTTAGCCCACAAACACACAGTAGGACAGTCCTTCCTCTTCAGTCTTCCAGCTTTCTCCTTGGCAGAGGTTTCTTCTTGATTCCAGGATGATCTAATTTTCTGAAGTCTGGGTAGCCCTTTTAATACCAATATTCCCTTTGTTCTCTGAGGGCAGAGGGGCCTTGGCCTAGTCAGAACCAGTTCTCGTCAGTCCTGGAGCACTTTGTTTACTTGACTTCTTCTTTCCTTTGAGAGAGAGGGGCAGGGCCGTCAGCCGCCCAGCAGGAGGTGGAGCCAGCATTGTGGAAGGCATGCACAGCCCTATTCAGGCCCAGGTGCTATCCCCTCCCACCACTCAAGATGCAGATGGAGCTATTCAGCATAGGGATGACTCACTCAGCCTCTGGGAGCCACCCCTGTCACTCCCAAACCAGACAGTCAATTCACAAACAGGCCATGGCACACAGAAAGGTCAGATAAGAAAACAGCCACTTTCTAAAAGTGCTGTTTTTAAACAAAGTATTTAAAAACCATCCATTCTAAAAGATGTGTTATTAAATTCTGAGTTCAGGGATACCAGACTTTTATTTTCTATCTTGCTCCTATGGGAAGATATGCAGGTAACCATTATACACAGCATTCCCCATTTATAGCCTATGGGCAAGATAGCCTTACAATAATGAAAAACGAAAATGGCTGTAATTCACTACCAGAGCATGTCACACACACTAGTACATGCTCTACCTTTCATATATACTACACCCTGCCCAGGGCGGTACCTAGGGCCTTCTATAGGGGTGTCCAATGTGTACAGAAAGGGAAGGTTTAGGCCTTGCCAGTGTGGACACTGGTCAGGGCAGCATGGCAGTTAGCAACAGCACCCAGGCACGCGGTGGCAGGCCTGAGACAACATTTTAGGGCTACTCATGTGGGTGGCACAATCAGTGCTGCAGGCCCACTAGTAGCATTTGAATCACCAGCCCTGGCACACTTGGTGTACTTTACTAGGGACTTCCTGGTAACACAAATATGCCAACCATGGACAACCAATTACCATAACAATTTATACAGCGAGCATATGCACTTTAGCACTGATCAGCAGTGGTAAAGTGCCCAGAGTCCTATTGCCAACAACCACGGGTCAAGAAAAATAAAGGAGGAAGAAGCAAAAAGTTTGGGGATAACCTTGCTACAAGGGCCATTTCCAACAGACACCAAATGTGCCCCTCATGCAGTCTTTCGGTCACTGGCAAGTGCGCCTAATACACTAAATCCTATCTGGGAGGTAGTCACACCTCTCTGTGACAGGATGCCTATTGTTCTGCCTTCCCCTGCTCGAGCTTGGCTCAGCAGCAGGAGGGAAGAAATATGTCTCTGGTCGGCAGTAACTATTTTGGGTTGCCCGGGACTAGAAGGCTGGTACCGGGAACACCAGGGACCTCACAAAGCTCATTTCTAAGTGGTGGAATCATATGTGGGGGTATGAGTCCACAATGTTTGACACCAAATACGATAGGGATACTTTCAGCCGTTTTAGATTTGGTCATCACGCGGTAGCTTTATGCCACTCTATATGTTGTAAATCGCTGAGGCACTAACAACCCAGGAGAATGGACTCCGTAGGCTGCAGGGGTGTCCTGCTCATGCAGTGGCACCCTCTCACTTAGAACCAAGCACCCTGCCTGCTGGATTGTTTAGGCCTGCTATAGGGGTGACTTATAGTTTTGAAGTGCAGTGACCCTTAGATATAGTAAACCCATATCTTAAGTAAGTGATGCATGCACCATCGTACACAGGCTGCAATTGCAGGCCTGTAGGTTCCATTTTGCATGGCCTCTCATGGGTGGTATAATACATGCTTGAGCCCAGGGGAGACCTCTAGGGTACCTATGCCCTGGGTACATGGGTACCATATACTAGGGACTGACAGGGTACACCAGTATTCAATCTGGAGTGTACCAAAGTACATAACATTACAGTTTAGGGAGAAAGCAGAAAGACTGGGGTCCTGATTAGCAGGATCCCAGTCAGACTAGTCAAAAACAGTATCACATTTAGCAAAAAGTGGGGATAGCCATAAGAAGCAGATCCTACTTTCTTACAATGTGTGTGATGCAAAGCAGTCTGGCTCCCTACATCGGTATATGTAGCATACATACCAACACTTTAGAAGAGGAAAGTGGGAGATATTGGTAAAAAAAAGGGGGGTTGTTGTAGGAAAGTGGCTCTGTATATACTGTTTCCAAATAGGTACAGTGTGTACAGAGTCCACACTCTCCAGAGGTTTGGCAGAGGCTAAAGTTAGATATAACCTTACTCTCTAAAGTGGTACCTTGGTCGAGCAGTAAGGCAGTATCAGAGGATAGTGTAAAGCATTTGTTGTACACACTCAGTCAGCAAATGGTCTCACACACTCAAGAACTGAACTCTAGGCCAATGGTTTGTATAAAAGTATAGGTTTTTTTTATTTTAGAACTAACAATAGGTACCAAAAATATACCTTCTCAGAATGAGATGCTTTAGTTAAATACTTTGCAATAGGCAAGTGACTTTTGTAGGTAATAGTTACCATTTGTTGCAATAGGCAACACAATTTCAAATACAATAATACATTGAGCTCAATGGGAATTTTAAGTTAAATACACTTGATTACTTTCAGGATTACTTTTCTAACTCCAGGACTGGATCCTAGATTCAGTCCTGGGACAGTTCTTGGAAACAGGTGAGTAAATACTGTTTAGCTGCTGTTATGATTTTTAAGCAATATTTTGCTATTTTAAAAGTTGACACTTAAAAATGTTGTCTAATCAAATCACCAATGTTATCCTATGGGAGGAAATTCACTTAGCGGGTAAGTGGGGTTATCGTTACTTTTTCTAGGTCAGAGTTGGATCCTGGATCCAGCACTAGTGTACCACCTGTAAGCAGTTGAGAGACTGCATTTAAGTTAGACAGACGATTTTTAACGAATATTTATACGTTTGCAAAATCGACACACAAGAAATTTTACAGAAAAACAGTCAATGGTTTCCTATGGAAGAAAATTCAAGTTACGGGTAAAGTATGATCTCGTTACTTTTGTGATCCAGTACTGGGCTCCTAGGCTCAGGGCTGGAACATCTATCTAACACAGGTAAGCAATTACGTTTTCACAGTTGGTACGATTTTTAAAAGAATATTTGTAGTTTGCAAAAATCGACACAGACGAAATTTCACAGAAAAACAGTCAATGGTTTCCTATTCAAGAAAATTGAGTTAGTGGTAAGTACGGTTGTGATTACTTTTCAGGGTCAGTGCTGGGCACCAAGATCCAGCACTGGGATCTCTCCTAATAGCAGGTGAGTATTTCCGTTTTCGTTACTTGGTTGATGTTAGGTGAATATTTTAAAGTTTAGAAACTCCACACTTAAAAGAAATTTCCAAGGAAACCAGCCAATGTTACCCTATGGAAGAAAAGTGAGTTATCGGCTTTTGGGTAAGTACTCGGCTGGCAGAGTTAAGGTTCTGGGCATAGACTCAGGGGTCTCCCGGGGTCAGGTAGGTACAGTTGGTACACCCTCAGCGGCACAGGGGCAGCCGGGTGCAGAGGTAGTTAGGCCCAGTGTTATCCAATGAGAGGCAGGGGACCTTCGGTTGGTGACTGCTGGCAAGCAGGCAACGCGGCTGTGGGAGCTGGGCTCCTGGTCACTTGCTCAGGGCAAAGGGAAAGTAGATTAGGACCAAGGTTGCACTGCCAGGGGCACTCGGGCGGCTGGGTGCAGGGTGCTTTTGAGCCGTCGGGCGCTCAATGTTATTCAATGGAGAACTTGGAAAGTGAACAAAGTCTGCAGGCTCGGGGATGGAGGATCTTCAGGAGCGACCAACACTTTGAGGGGTAAGTTGGGATCTTGGAGGATAGGTAGGCACCCCGGAGTTGGGTACAGGGGGCCGGAGGGCGCCGGGTGCAGGGGTGTCTTTTGACGTCGGGAAACCTTACCCTCTGCTGGTCGTGGTTGGAGGGGTCCCTGGTTCCGAGGCTGCAGACATCGTCCAGGTCATCGAGGAGGGTCCTTGGGCACTGGATTCCAAGTCAGAATCGCCGGCGGGACGTCCTCAGGGTCTTCGTTCACTCAGGCACAGGCCGGGCTCGGCGGGTGCAGAGTGTGAAGGGTTCGCGGTTCCGTGGCTGGCACAAGGGGTATTGTTGTTTGAGCAGAGCCTCTGCTCATGGGAGTCCCAGTCTCTAAGAGGGTCAAGGTAGGCAGGTCCTCTGGGGTTCTCGATGTTGCTGCCCGCAGGAGACGCTGGGATTTAGCAGGAGCAGGTTCAAGGATCAACAGACCTGTAGGGCTGGGGCCAAGTCAGTTGTTGTCGTCCATTTGTTAGCAGCTGCACCACAGATCTTCTTCTTCTTGATCTTCTTTCTTGTTTCGAAATTGGGATCTAAGGAAGGAAGGTTCAGAGGGCCCCTAAATACTAGATTTAGGGGCATTACAGGTAGGTAAAGGGCAGGTAGGTAAAGGGCAGGGACCAATGGGTCCCTGCCCTGGGGTGGGTACACCCCCTATCCTGCAACTCTCCTGTAGGAGGGGGGCAGTAACCTAGCCCTGATTGGGCAGGGCTTCCCATCTTCAAGATGGCGAGAGCCCGGAGATGTGCTTCAGCTCGCCTCCCCCACCTGAGGGGTGGGGTTGGCAGAGGCTGGATCACCCCCTTTCCTTCCTTGGGGTTTCCGGTCAGTCTTCCCGCCAAAGTGGGGGGTCAGAACCGGTAGGGGCCAGTTGCTGAGTACTGCAAATGGCCTGGAGCAGCTCACAAAGGCGGGATGCCTTTGAAGCTTCCCCTGCCCATCCAGGGAGAGGAGACCTAGCACCTCACCCAGGATGTGCGTTGTTGAAGGCCCAGGAGAACTGATGGCTCTCTACCCAGGGGTCCACCAACATGTCTGCTGTGTGGCAGCCTAGGCAGACCCTCAGACCAGACGTGGATTGTAGGTTAGGTTCAGGGGGCATCTCTAAGATGCCCTCTGTCGTGCATTGTACATTAAATCTCACACTGGCATCAGTGCGGGTTTAATGTGCTGAGAAGTTTGATACCAAGGTTCACAGTCTTCAGTGCAGCCATCATGGTGCTGTGGAGTTCGTGTTGACGATCTCCCAGCACTATATACTCTTAAATGGCAGCACTGCACTTACAGTGCCCAGGAATGGTTCTGGGTACTGTAGGGGCACAGGGCTCATGCACCTGTGCCGACACCACTGGCATAGGGCACCCATCTAGAGGGGTGGCTGATGTATGCCAGGGCAGTGTGTGTTGTGGGCAGGGCACACAGGGATGTGTGCCCTGTCGACTCTCTGTTTAGATCTGCACCCAGACACTCAGCCTGCAAAGGCAGTGTGTGTGTGTGTAAGGGTACAGGGTCTCTAAGGGTGGCAGAATAAGTGCTGCACCCCTTAGGGGCCTTCTCTGGTCATAGTGCCCTCGGTACCTATGGTACCATTTACCAGGGGCTGACCTGTGGCCAGAGATGCCAATTGGGTTTAGACTGTCATGCAGTTTTATGGAAGGAACACAGGCCCTGGGCACCTGATTGGCAGGAGCCCAGGGCACACTCAGTCAAAGTACATCAGCAATTCAGCAAAATGTGGGGGCATACCATGCAAGAAAGATGGCACTTTCTCACAGTTGTATTTTCCCCATTGACTTCTACTGAAGCAGAGGCAATTTCCTGAATTGGGTCTATTGGAATGTATGGAGTATGGCTATAAGAGAAATTAAACACTTGTGAGAGAAGGGCTATGCAGTGATGAGGGGCACCATTGGAGGGTGGTAGTGAGGGAGACAGTCACTGTGTGGGGGTGGCCACAAAGACTGTCGCACTGGGCACCACCAGCGCTAAAGCCGGCCCTGTGGGCACTCCTGATTATACTAGAAGCTGGTATAAAACTTCAATGACCTCAAGACATTAGAGTCTAAGGGATCTTAGCTCAACATTTTATCTGAAATAGCAAAAATTAAAAACAACTTTAGATATCTCTAAGAAGAACTTGTAAGGTGCTAACAGAAGGGGATGGTCGGTGATGGTGTACTGAAATAGCAGAAATTATAGCTGGAAACTAAAAACAAGACAGTGGACTTTACTTAGGGGCTTTTTTGTGTGGGCTCTTGCATGGTGTCAAGCGATGTAAAGCATTGCATCAATGTACTTATATGTGAAAAGTCAGCCAGCGCCTCACACATTTACGCAACACGCACAATAACCCGGGCAACGCTAAGTAAGTCTAGGCTTGTAATTTAAGTCCCATATTATTGTGATATGTACCCCAATTACCTATGCAGTTCATGCCAGCTGAACTTTCTAAATGCCGCTGTTAAGCATATACAAATTCAAGTGTGATAGTTACCATGTGCGCTGAAACTAGCTCAGGGATAGATTTAAAAAATATATATTTTACCACAAATATGATAAATATATGATTAGCAGTTGAATTATACTGTTTCCAGCGGTTGACTAAATATTGTTTTAGAGTCTGTATATGTGAATGGCCATGGAATACTACTAATGTATCTATGATGTGTGTTTTTTATTTTAAACACTATGGGGCTGATTACGATGGCAGATGGACTTCAGTCCATCTGCCATTGTATTGGGGAGTGGTACCGCAGTGCCTGCCACATGGGGCAGGGATATGTAGGGGGCACTGTATATGCCCCCCCGTGCCAAAATCTGGGGTGCCGGGGAGAAAGGGGGCCTGCTACGTGCCCCCAAAGTCCCTTTCCCCCTGCCTTTTCATGGCGGGTTACCCACCATGAAAAAGACAATATATGAAGGGGGTAGCCCAGTTAATCCAACCGCATCTGGGTAAACAAATATACAAAAATACATGTATTGCGTTGGAATAAATCAGTACTGATCTGTAAATAGAAGGACAACATTAATTATTCCTTCAAAACGAGGTGCTCTCTCTGAATTAATCATACATTAATCAATATCATTGCCCGAACACAGCTTTAGACAAAATCTTTTTATGTATCAATATGTAAAAAGTGTCAACGCATCATATGTTCAAATATACATACAAATATGACAAACAGAAAAAAATCATATCAAAAAAACTAAATACAAATGAACAAGGAATGTATCCTCTATTCCTTATTCCCCTATTAGTGAGTATTAGTGAGTAGTGAGTATTAGTGAGTATGGATACTCCATTCCTTCAGATAGCCCTACTCAATAGTACTAAGAGGAAAATACACTTTTATACCTCTAAACAATTTTTTAGTACTTTATATATCAATTGTACAAATAATTTTGATTTGTCAAGGGCTTCTTCAATTCAAACAGTCAACGCATTACAGCCCAACTTGCTTTGGGGCTCATCAGGACTAGGGTATATAAGGATATCTCTCCCTAAAGACACCAGTCTAGTCGAGTAATCCCTGTAGAACAGCATAGACCACCCAGGAATAAATCTTTACCAGACAATCAGCGGTATCTCACTGGTACAATTAGTGAGATAAAGGTACACGTGATTGTGTTCACGGACCTGGAACTTAGTTGAGAGGCGGATGAGTTAACGTGCACCTCGCATGAAGTAAACGAACAAACAAGGAGTCAGGAAGTTAAGCTCTGGGATATGACCCGCGAGGCGCCAATAAGACGTGGTACCTTTATCTCACCAATTGATCGCTGTGCACAGGGGTATGGTTATTGCAGCTGCCACAAGGATTCTGGCCTCAAACTTGGTAAGACGGCAGCTCGGACCTCGAGGGACATAGAAACTCTCCTCCTGTGTTGCTGGAGCCTTCACAGTCCGCAGGAGCTCAGGATCAGCAGACCAGTCAGACGTGATGTGGTGCCTGCGGTTGCAGGGGAGTGACTCCTTCACTCCTAGGGAGATATCTTAAGTTGCTCCACAGGTCCTGCACGGATCCTGTATGGTGCACGGGCACAGACAATAATTCAGACTGAGAGGGAGATGAAGTCGGGCCCAAACGAAGTCCAGCGAAGTCCATAGTGTCCAGACGGTCGAAGTTCAGTGCTTTCTGGTTCACAATCTTGTCTACGTTGATTCTAGGGTCCTACAGTCAGGTAAGCCCTTTTGTATCCACGGGAGAGGGTTGGACAGATTCAAGGGACCCTCCCAGGGGAGGGTCTGGCTTGTGGGGAGGATACTCCCATGTCCTTTGTCCAGTTTCACGCCAGAGCAGGAGCCAACGGCTCCCAGGACTGGTTTGAAGTGGACTATGCACAGGGACACTGTTAGATCTGGGGGTCTCTAGTTGGCAGAGGTAGGTACCACTGTCCAAATAGGGACCCTTGCTTCTAGTCAGGGTAAGGGGGATACACTCTTTAGATAACCCCTGCTCACCCCCTTGGTAGCTTGGCACAAGCAGACAGGCTTATCAAAGGCAATGTGTAAAGAATTTGTATAAACACTCGCAGTAACACAGTGAAAACACCACAAATGGACTCCACACCATGAGGCGATCTTCGGGGCGGTGACGATCTCAGGTGCAGCGGCGATGCGCGGCGCAGCGTCGATCTTCTCCTCTTGCGGCCCCTCGATGCGATGGCTCTGAGACGATGTTCGCAGCGACATGATGTGGTCCACAAGCAAGCGGTGCGACGATCTCACCCAGCGACGACAGGCTCTGCGACGATACACGCAGCGACAGGAATCTTCCCGCACCGGGGCGATGCGCTCCGCAAGCGAACGATGCGTCGGTTCTTGCAGCGGCAACAGGCGCTGCGACGATCTTCGCGGTGACGGGAATTTTCTCGCACTGTCGACGATGCGCTCCGCAAGCGAGCGATGCGTGAAACTTGCAGATCTTCTTCTTTTCTTCTTGTCCAGCTCCCCAAACAGCAGGCACCACTTCCAGAGGCCCCACAATTGGATCAAGCGCTCTAGGAAGAGCAGAACTCACTCAGCAGAGTTCAGGGGGAAGCTGGGGGTGAAGTCCTTTTATTACTGGGACTTCTTAACAGGAGGCCAGCTCTCCTCAGGCCCTTGGAGATCTCTTCAAGCAAGGTGGCACAGCAACAGCAAAGTCCTTCCCCTCTCCATGGCAGCAAAGCAACTGCAGGTTAGCCCACAAACACACAGTAGGACAGTCCTTCCTCTTCAGTCTTCCAGCTTTCTCCTTGGCAGAGGTTCCTTCTTGATTTCAGGATGATCTAATTTTCTGAAGTCTGGGTAGCCCTTTTAATACCAATATTCCCTTTGTTCTCTGAGGGCAGAGGGGCCTTGGCCTAGTCAGAACCAGTTCTCGTCAGTCCTGGAGCACTTTGTTTACTTGACTTCTTCTTTCCTTTGAGAGAGAGGGGCAGGGCCGTCAGCCGCCCAGCAGGAGGTGGAGCCAGCATTGTGGAAGGCAGGCACAGCCCTATTCAGGCCCAGGTGCTATCCCCTCCCACCACTCAAGATGCAGATGGAGCTATTCAGCATAGGGATGACTCACTCAGCCTCTGGGAGCCACCCCAGCCCCTGTCACTCCCAAACCAGACAGTCAATTCACAAACAGGCCATGGCACACAGAAAGGTCAGACAAGAAAACAGCCACTTTCTAAAAGTGCTGTTTTTAAACACAGTATTTAAAAACCATCCATTCTAAAAGATGTGTTATTAAATTCTGAGTTCAGGGATACCAGACTTTTATTTTCTATCTTGCTCCTATGGGAAGATATGCAGGTAACCATTATACACAGCATTCCCCATTTATAGCCTATGGGCAAGATAGCCTTACAATAATGAAAAACGAAAATGGCTGTAATTCACTACCAGAGCATGTCACACACACTAGTACATGCTCTACCTTTCATATATACTACACCCTGCCCAGGGCGGTACCTAGGGCCTTCTATAGGGGTGTCCAATGTGTACAGAAAGGGAAGGTTTAGGCCTTGCCAGTGTGGACACTGGTCAGGGCAGCATGGCAGTTAGCAACAGCACCCAGGCACGCGGTGGCAGGCCTGAGCTGAGACAACATTTTAGGGCTACTCATGTGGGTGGCACAATCAGTGCTGCAGGCCCACTAGTAGCATTTGAATCACCAGCCCTGGCACACTTGGTGTACTTTACTAGGGACTTCCTGGTAACACAAATATGCCAACCATGGACAACCAATTACAATAACAATTTATACAGCGAGCATATGCACTTTAGCACTGATCAGCAGTGGTAAAGTGCCCAGAGTCCTATTGCCAACAACCACGGGTCAAGAAAAATAAAGGAGGAAGAAGCAAAACGTTTGGGGATAACCCTGCTACAAGGGCCATTTCCAACAGACACCAAATGTGCCCCTCATGCAGTCTTTCGGTCGCTGGCAAGTGCGCCTAATACACTAAATCCTATCTGGGAGGTGGTCACACCTCTCTGTGACAGGATGCCTATTGTTCTGCCTTCCCCTGCTCGAGCTTGGCTCAGCAGCAGGAGGGAAGAAATATGTCTCTGGTCGGCAGTAACTATTTTGGGTTGCCCGGGACTAGAAGGCTGGTACCGGGAACACCAGGGACCTCACAAAGTTCATTTCTAAGTGGTGGAATCATATGTGGGGGTATGAGTCCACAATGTTTGACACCAAATACGATAGGGATACTTTCAGCCATTTTAGATTTGGTCATCACGCGGTAGCTTTATGCCACTCTATATGTTGTAAATCGCTGAGGCACTAACAACCCAGGAGAATGGACTCCGTAGGCTGCAGGGGTGTCCTGCTCATGCAGTGGCACCCTCTCACTTAGAACCAAGCACCCTGCCTGCTGGATTGTTTAGGCCTGCTATAGGGGTGACTTATAGTTTTTAATTGCAGTGACCCTTAGATATAGTAAACCCATATCTTAAGTAAGTGATGCATGCACCATCGTACACAGGCTGCAATTGCAGGCCTGTAGGTTCCATTTTGCATGGCCTCTCATGGGTGGTATAATATATGCTTGAGCCCAGGGGAGACCTCTAGGGTACCTATGCCCTGGGTACATGGGTACCATATACTAGGGACTGACAGGGTACCCCAGTATTCAATCTGGAGTGTACCAAAGTACATAACATTACAGTTTAGGGAGAAAGCAGAAAGACTGGGGTCCTGAATAGCAGGATCCCAGTCAGACTAGTCAAAAACAGTATCACATTTAGCAAAAAGTGGGGATAGCCATAAGAAGCAGATCCTACTTTCTTACAATGTGTGTG
The DNA here is from genome assembly GCF_964204655.1 of Triturus cristatus. Lineage (NCBI taxonomy): Eukaryota > Metazoa > Chordata > Amphibia > Caudata > Salamandridae > Triturus > Triturus cristatus. The sequence continues at coordinate 314,076,432 of NC_140586.1, read as the reverse complement.
ATGCAAAGCAGTCTGGCTCCCTACATCGGTATATGTAGCATACATACCAACACTTTAGAAGACGAAAGTGGGAGATATTGGTAAAAAAAAGGGGGTTGTTGTAGGAAAGTGGCTCTGTATATACTGTTTCCAAATAGGTACAGTGTGTACAGAGTCCACAGTCCCCAGAGGTTTGGCAGAGGCTAAAGTTAGATATAACCTTACTCTCTAAAGTGGTAGCTTGGTCGAGCAGTAAGGCAGTATCAGAGGACAGTGTAAAGCATTTGTTGTACACACTCAGTCAGCAAATGGTCTCACACACTCAAGAACTGAACTCTAGGCCAATGGTTTGTATAAAAGTATAGGGTTTTTTTATTTTAGAACTAACAATAGGTACCAAAAATATACCTTCTCAGAATGAGATGCTTTAGTTAAATACTTTGCAATAGGCAAGTGACTTTTGTAGGTAATAGTTACCGTTTGTTGCAATAGGCAACACAATTTCAAATACAATAATACATTGAGCTCAATGGGAATTTTAAGTTAAATACACTTGATTACTTTCAGGATTACTTTTCTAACTCCAGGACTGGATCCTAGATTCAGTCCAGGGACAGTTCTTGGAAACAGGTGAGTAAATACTGTTTAGCTGCTGTTATGATTTTTAAGCAATATTTTGCTTTTTTAAAAGTTGACACTTAAAAATTTTGTCTAATCAAATCACCAATGTTATCCTATGGGAGGAAATTCACTTAGCGGGTAAGTGGGGTTATCGTTACTTTTTCTAGGTCAGAGTTGGATCCTGGATCCAGCACTAGTGTACCACCTGTAAGCAGTTGAGAGACTGCATTTAAGTTAGACAGGCGATTTTTAACGAATATTTATACGTTTGCAAAATCGACACACAAGAAATTTTACAGAAAAACAGTCAATGGTTTCCTATGGAAGAAAATTCAAGTTACGGGTAAAGTATGTTCTCGTTACTTTTGTGATCCAGTACTGGGCTCCTAGGCTCAGGGCTGGAACATCTATCTAACACAGGTAAGCAATTACGTTTTCACAGTTGGTACGATTTTTAAAAGAATATTTGTAGTTTGCAAAAATCGACACAGACGAAATTTCACAGAAAAACAGTCAATGGTTTCCTATTCAGGAAAATTGAGTTAGTGGTAAGTACGGTTGTGATTACTTTTCAGGGTCAGTGCTGGGCACCAAGATCCAGCACTGGGATCTCTCCTAATAGCAGGTGAGTATTTCCGTTTTCGTTACTTGGTTGATGTTAGGTGAATATTTTAAAGTTTAGAAACTCCACACTTAAAAGAAATTTCCAAGGAAACCAGCCAATGTTACCCTATGGAAGAAAAGTGAGTTATCGGCTTTTGGGTAAGTACTTGGCTGGCAGAGTTAAGGTTCTGGGCATAGACTCAGGGGTCTCCCAGGGTCAGGTAGGTACAGTTGGTACACCCTCAGCGGCACAGGGGCAGCCGGGTGCAGAGGTAGTTAGGCCCAGTGTTATCCAATGAGAGGCAGGGGACCTTCGGTTGGTGACTGCTGGCAAGCAGGCCACGCGGCTGTGGGAGCTGGGCTCCTGGTCACTTGCTCAGGGCAAAGGGAAAGTAGATTAGGACCAAGGTTGCACTGCCAGGGGCACTCGGGCGGCTGGGTGCAGGGTGCTTTTGAGCCGTCGGGCGCTCAATGTTATTCAATCAAGAACTTGGAAAGTGAACAAAGTCTGCAGGCTCGGGGATGGAGGATCTTCAGGAGCGACCAACACTTTGAGGGGTAAGTTGGGATCTTGGAGGATAGGTAGGCACCCCGGAGTTGGGTACAGGGGGCCGGAGGGCGCCGGGTGCAGGGGTGTCTTTTGACGTCGGGAAACCTTACCCTCTGCTGGTCGTGGTTGGAGGAGTCCCTGGTTCCGAGGCTGCAGACATCGTTTAGGTCATCGAGGAGGGTCCTTGGGCACTGCATTCCAAGTCAGAATCGCTGGGGGGACGTCCTCAGGGTCTTCGTTCACTCAGGCACAGGCCGGGCTCGGCGGGTGCAGAGTGTGCAGGGTTCGCGGTTCCGTGGCTGGCACAAGGGGTATTGTTGTTCGAGCAGAGCCTCTGCTCATGGGAGTCCCAGTCTCTAAGAGGGTCAAGGTAGGCAGGTCCTCCGGGGTTCTCGATGTTGCTGCCCGCAGGAGACGCTGGGATTTTGCAGGAGCAGGTTCAAGGATCAACAGACCCGTAGGGCTGGGGCCAAGTCAGTTGTTGTCGTCCATTTGTTAGCAGCTGCACCACAGGTCTTCTTCTTCTTGATCTTCTTTCTTGTTTCGAAATTGGGATCTAAGGAAGGAAGGTTCAGAGGGCCCCTAAATACTAGATTTAGGGGCGTTACAGGTGGGTAAAGGGCAGGTAGGTAAAGGGCAGGGACCAATGGGTCCCTGCCCTGGGGTGGGTACACCCCCTATCCTGCTACTCTCCTGTGGGAGGGGGGCAGTAACCTAGCCCTGATTGGGCAGGGCTTCCCATCTTCAAGATGGCGAGAGCCTGGAGATGTGCTTCAGCTCGCCTCCCCCACCTGAGGGGTGGGGTTGGCAGAGGCTGGATCACCCCCTTTCCTTCCTTGGGGTTTCCGGTCAGTCTTCCCGCCAAAGTGGGGGGTCAGAACCGGTAGGGGCCAGTTGCTGAGTACTGCAAATGGCCTGGAGCAGCTCACAAAGGCGGGATGCCTTTGAAGCTTCCCCTGACCATCCAGGGAGAGGAGACCTAGCACCTCACCCAGGATGTGCATTGTTGAAGGCCCAGGAGAACGGATGGCTCTCTACCCAGGGGTCCACCAACATGTCTGCTGTGTGGCAGCCTAGGCAGACCCTCAGACCAGACGTGGATTGTAGGTTAGGTTCAGGGGGCATCTCTAAGATGCCCTCTGTTGTGCATTGTACATTAAATCTCACACTGGCATCAGTGCGGGTTTAATGTGCTGAGAAGTTTGATACCAAACTTCCCAGTCTTCAGTGCAGCCATCATGGTGCTGTGGAGTTCGTGTTGACGATCTCCCAGCACCATATACTCTTAAATGGCAGCACTGCACTTACAGTGCCCAGGAATGGTTCTGGGTACTGTAGGGGCACAGGGCTCATGCACCTGTGCCCACACCACTGGCATAGGGCACCCAGATAGAGGGGTGGCTGATGTATGCCAGGGCAGTGTGTGTTGTGGTCAGGGCACACAGGGATGTGTACCCTGTCGACTCTCTGTTTAGTTCTGCACCCAGACACTCAGCCTGCAAAGGCAGTGTGTGTGTGTAAGGGTACAGGGTCTCTAAGGGTGGCACAATAAGTGCTGCACCCCTTAGGGGCCTTCTCTGGTCATAGTGCCCTCGGTACCTATGGTACCATTTACCAGGGGCTGACCTGTGGCCAGAGATGCCAATTGGGTTTAGGCTGTCATTTGATTTGATTTGATTTGATTTGATTTAGATTTGTAGAGCGCGTAGCTACCCAAGGGTGTCCCAGCGCTATAATGTTAGCTAGAAATGATCCTGGGACGGAGTTATCGGGGGAAGAGCCAGGTCTTCAGAAGCCTGCGGAAGGGCAGCAGATTGGATTCTTTGCGGATGTTGATTGGGAGACTGTTCCAGAGCTTTGGGGCATTGTAGTCGAAACGGCGCCCACCGGTACGCGCTCTTTTTATTCTGGGTATGCTGGCCAGTGATAGGGAATCTGATCGTAGCTGTCTGGTGGAGGCGTGGGGTTTGATGAGAGATTTGAGAATTGGGGGGCCTTTATCCTGTAGGATTTTATGAGAGATACACAGGGTTTTAAAAGTGATACGCTCCTGAATGGGGAGCCAGTGCAGAGTCTTCAGAGAGGGTCTGGCAGAGCACCTGTATTTTGTCCCTGTGAGGAGTCTTGCTGCCGCATTCTGCACGTGCTGGAGTTTTTTGACGACATCTGCTGGGGCGCCCAGATATAGTACGTTCCCGTAATCAAGCCTGGATATTATAAGGCCTTGGATGAGAATTTTTCTGGACTGGGGAGGGATCAGGGGGAGGATCTTCCGAGCGGATCGTAAAAGGCTAAAGCATGTGCCGGCTGTCTTTCTTGCTTGAGTTCTGAAGCTGAGGTCTTGGTCGAGCCATATGCCCAGGCTCTTAATTTCGCTTTTTGGTGTAGGAGGGGCGCCCATGCTTGGTGGCCAGGCGAGCGACTTGGGGAGTTTGTCGCGGTTGCCTAGAAGCATAATCTCTGACTTTTCGCCGTTGAGCTTAAGGCGGGAGTCTCCCATCCATTTGGAAACACACTGCAGACAGGAGACCAGATTTTCCATGGACTGGTCGGCCTGATTGATGGAGACGACTAGTTGGGTGTCGTCAGCATACATGACCACCTTTATGCCAAATGGTAAGACTATGTCGTCTAAAGGGGCCATGTATACATTAAAAAGAGTGGGGCTCAGGGAGGATCCCTGTGGTACCCCGCACTGAAGGGGGAAAGCATTGGAATGACTATGGGTCCTGCGTTCTAGAAATGATTTTAACCAGGCCAGGGCGGTCCCAGTAATTCCGCATTTGAATAGGCGGTGGAGAAGGATGGTATGGTCCACCGTGTCAAAGGCGGCACTTAGGTCCAGGAGGATCACTGCCACTGATCCCCCTGTGTCCAAAATGGATCTTGTCTCTTCTGTTACGGCCAGGAGGGCGGTGTCGGTCCCTTGACCAGGCCTAAACCCTGTCTGGGATTGTCGGAGAAGGTTGTGGGTTTCTAGGAAGGAGGAGAGTTGTCCATTCACTATTTTTTCTGCCATTTTACTGAAACCTGGGAGAAGGGAGATTGGTCTGAAATTGGAGGGATCCGTAGGGTCAAGATTGGGTTTTTTAAGGAGGGCGCGTACCATCGCGTTTTTCCAGTTCATAGGAACTATCCCTTGGGAAAGGGAAGCGTTGATCAAATCGGTGAGGACCCGAGATATAGTATGGGCGACTAATTTCAATTTGCTCATAGGCGCTGGGTCTGCTGGAGACCCACTCTGCACTTGGGCCAAGATGGCTGTCATTGTCTCAATAGTGATGGAGGAAAAGGCGTCCAGACGGGGAGCATCTGGGTTAGATGACCGGGCAGGTGAGTCTAGCCGGGGGGGGGGTGAGGGGGAAAGGTTTCTAGAATTTTTAGGATTTTGGCGGAGAAGAATTCAGCGAGTTTAGTGCATCTAATGCCGGCGGGGTCGGCGGCGGGCTGAGGTTCGGGAATTTTCATGAGTGAGCGTACGATGCGATAGGTCTCTTTAGAGGAATTGGCAGCTGCCAGGATTTTATTTTCGAAGTAGGCGGCTTGTGTGTTTTTAATGCAGGTTTTGTACTGTTTCATAGTTGATTTGTATTTTTCTCTATTGCTGGGGGCCCAATCTTTCCTCCAGAGACGTTCTTGTTTTTTACATTGTTTACGTAGATCGCGTAGTTCTGGGGTGAACCAGGGTGATTTGAAGGCTCCCCTTTTACTGGGGAGACATTTATGTGGGAGGGTTGAGCCTAAAGATGTTTCTAACCATGAAAGGATTTGGGTGTCAGCTAGAGAGGGGTCCGGGTTCAGTATGGGAGTGGAGGCGGTCAGCAGATTGCTCCAGACAGCCGTATCTAGCTTGTGCCACGGGCGTGAGAGGCCCTGAGGAAGGGGAATGCGTGTGGCTTTGATGGTACACGGATAATTTAGGCAAATCAGATGGTGATCGGACCAGGGGATAGGTAAGGGAGTAGTTGTGAAGAGTTCCGGGATATTGGAAAAGATAGGGTCGAGAAGATGGCCCTTGATATGGGTGGGGTGGAGATTTTTCAGGGGGAGGTTGAGTGCGGCTAGATCTTCTTTGAGATCTGCCGCTGCTTTATTCCCTGGCTCATTGAAATGAATATTGAGATCTCCGAGTACGGTGAAATTGGAGGAGAGGCACGCTAATGAGGTAGCTATGTCCGCTAGGGAGTTAGGGAATTGTCCCAAAGGGCCGGGGGGTCGATAGACCAGTAGTCCCAACATGGTTTTCTCCGGAGAGAGGTACATGGAGAAGTGGATGTTTTCACAGTCGAGTAAAGGGCTGTCCAGGATCTGGCAAGAGATGGGTGCTTTGGTGATGATTGCTATCCCACCTCCTGGCCCTGATGGTCTATCATGATGTTTAATAAGATAGCCCGGAGGTAAGGCTTGGACTATGTCTGGGTCGGAGGCTGGATTGATCCAGGTTTCTGTGAAGAACATTACCTCGATGTCATTGTCCAATATGAGGAGGTTAATCTCGATCCTGTGTTTTGGAAGGGATCTGCAGTTAAGCAGGGTCTTTTTAATTGTGCGGGGTTTGGGGATCGCGTGAGGAGTAAATCTGTATGTACAGTGTTCGCATGAGTATGGGCTTTGTTCGGGTGTGATCGAATGAAGACAGTGATCAGTGATACTAGTCCTGAGTTGCCGCAAAGCACAGGCGGAGTAGGAGATAGGTGATATGTGGGGGAGGGCCGGGGGACTGGGCCCCTGGCCCGGTCTGGCGCGGACGGGCACAGACGGGCTTGCTTTTGGCGTGCCTTCAGTGCGCTGACGGCGCGCCCGCTGCGCTCGTCCGCTGCGCGTCTGGGGGAGGCACATTTGTGTAGGAGATGGGGGAGTGTCCTAGGCAAAGGGGTGGCCCGATTGAATCTCTAGCCCGCAGCAGCGCCTCGATCAGCTGCGCTGGGAACACTGGACTTGTTGGCGAGGGGGGAGTGCCCAGGGGGAGGTGCAGTACACAGGTAAAGTCACATCAACAAATTCAGTAAGTTTTTAAAAAATCGCGTTTCCTCCCGGCTGTTCGCCTCAGGAGTGTTGTTTCTGCTAATGCGGGCTCTTGAGTTCAGCGCGACTTAAATGGCAGAGGGAAGGGGGCGTGGCCTCAGGAAGTGGGCGTGGCCTCGCTTCCGAGGAAATGGCGGCGGGATTTGAATCTCTAGCCCGCAGCAGCACCTCGATCAGCTGCGCGGGGAACACTGTACTTGTTGGCGAGGGGGGTGTGCCCAGGGGGAGGTGCAGTACACAGGTAAAATCACATCAACAAATTCAGTACGTTTTTTAAAAAATCGCGTTTCCTCCCGGCTGCTCGCCTCAGGAGTGTTGTTTCTGCTAATGCGGGCTCTTGCGTTCAGCACGACTTAAATGGCAGAGGGAAGGGGGTGTGGCCTCAGGAAGTGGGCGTGGCCTCGCTTCAGAGGAAATGGCGGCAGGATTTGAATCTCTAGCCCGCAGCAGTGCCTCGATCAGCTGCGCGGGGAACACTGGACTTGTTGGTGAGGGGGGTGTGCCCAGGGGGAGGTGCAGTACACAGGTAAAATCACATCAACAAATTCAGTAAGTTTTTTAAAAAATCGCGTTTCCTCCCGGCTGCTCGCCTCAGGAGTGTTGTTTCTGCTAATGTCATGCAGTTTTATGGAAGGAACACAGGCCCTGGGCACCTGATTGGCAGGAGCCCAGGGCACACTCAGTCAAAGTACATCAGCAATTCAGCAAAATGTGGGGGCATACCATGCAAGAAAGATGGCACTTTCTCACAGTTGTATTTTCCCCATTGACTTCTACTGAAGCAGAGGCAATTTCCTGAATTGGGTCTATTGGAATGTATGGAGTATGGCTATAAGAGAAATTAAACACTTGTGAGAGAAGGGCTATGCAGTGATGAGGGGCACCATTGGAGGGTGGTAGTGAGGGAGACAGTCACTGTGTGGGGGTGCCCTCAAAGACTGTCGTACTGGGCACCACCAGCGCTAAAGCCGGCCCTGTGGGCACTCCTGATTATACTAGAAGCTGGTATAAAACTTCAATGACCTCAAGACATTAGAGTCTAAGGGCTCTTAGCTCAACATTTTATCTGAAATAGCAAAAATTAAAAACAACTTTAGATATCTCTAAGAAGAACTTGTAAGGTGCTAACAGAAGGGGATGGTCGGTGATGGTGTACTGAAATAGCAGAAATTATAGCTGGAAACTAAAAACAAGACAGTGGACTTTACTTAGGGGCTTTTTTGTGTGGGCTCTTGCATGGTGCCAAGCGATGTAAAGCATTGCATCAATGTACTTATATGTGAAAAGTCAGCCAGCGCCTCACACATTTACGCAACACGCACAATAACCCGGGCAACCCTAAGTAAGTCTAGGCTTGTAATTTAAGTCCCATATTATTGTGATATGTACCCCAATTACCTATGCAGTTCATGCCTGAGGAACTTTCTAAATGCCGCTGTTAAGCATATACAAATTCAAGTGTGATAGTTACCATGTGCGCTGAAACTAGCTCAGGGATAGATTTAAAAAATATATATTTTACCACAAATATGATAAATATATGATTAGCAGTTGAATTATACTTTTTCCAGCGGTTGACTAAATATTGTTTTAGAGTCTGTATATGTGAATGGCCATGGAATACTACTAATGTATCTATGATGTGTGTTTTTTATTTTAAACACTATGGGGCTGATTACGATGGCAGATGGACTTCAGTCCATCTGCCATTGTATTGGGGAGTGGTACCGCCCACCTACAAGGCGGCGGTCCCACAGGGGTAATTACAATGCGACTGTATATTTTATATTGCGGTGGGTGCTGCTGGCTGCAGCACCCGCTGCAATGTAAAAACAGGACATGTAACATATCCTTGAACTGCGTGGCAGGCACCATGCAGTGCCTGCCACATGGGGCAGGGATATGTAGGGGGCACTGTATATGCCCCCCCAGTGCCAAAATCTGGGGTGCCGGGGAGAAAGGGGGCCTGCTACGTGCCCCCAAAGTCCCTTTCCCCCTGCCTTTTCATGGCGGGTTACCCACCATGAAAAAGGCAGGCGCAAAGGGATATCATAATCCCTAGGTGGTGCCTGGCAGGCACTGCCACCGTTGTAGGGACATGATTCCCCTCCGACGGTTTGATGGGCTACTTGAGGCTGTTGGAACCGTGGACGGTGGTCTTCCTGACCGCCAAAGACACGCCCGCCATTGTAATGTGGCGGGTGTGAAACTTGCTTACGGTGGTGGATAAAACCGCCACCGACAGGCTATCGGTAGCAGTATCATCACCATCGTAATCAGCCCCTATGATTTTACATATTAAACTCAATATACAGTACATTTATAATAAAATATTGAAGATTGAAAAGGCATGATTGCATCGCACAGAAAGCTTGCACTCAACTCTGTCTGCTCTGTGGCCAGATAAACCACAGTCTAAGCATTGCATTTCAGAGAAACGAGGTGTTTTTTATAGTTCATGTGATGTTACAGATTAGTGATATTGAGGTGATTCAAACTTTCTGTTTCCATTTCATGTTAGGGCAGCAGTTTGCAGAAGCTTTACTAGCCAGGGTGAGAAGCCACAAACAGGAAGACCAGAAAACCACTCCATTCATTCAAGAAGGTGTGTTGCGTGCCAGTCATGTAGCACCCCACCTGCAGTTAAGGTGGTGCCAGGTTTTAGCAAAGAGTTTGCGGATCTAGATTTTGACAGGAAATGCAGCTGGAAAGAAGCTTGGCCAGTAAAAAACTAAGACAACTCCAACCTCATTGGAAGCTTCCACTGCCCATCCCTCTACATGTAATGTTGACCAGATTGCACTACTCAATATCAACCCCCCTAGAATTTTGTGGTACAAGAATATTGCAGATGGTATATCGAGTGACAAAATATTGAAAGGTAAGTGCATATAGAGAAGTATAGATTTACTGCTCCTAACTCCACATCTACATACCTTGAAGATACATGTACCATGTAGATACATATATGTGGAGTTAGGTATAGAAAATCTAGACTTATTTACCTGTCAATACTTAAATATTTTGTTCTCAATATTATATCCCATCGATATTCTGGGGATGATATTTTGGATGCACACTGTTGACCATCGCCATACAGGACTAATCTCCTTGTCCTGTGGACTCCCCCTTCAGTAGGTGCCAATTCCCAACTATTGTGAAATGTGCTTTATGTTACATGCTAGGTCCATAAATATGCCATACTAATCTAAGAGTCTTAGGTAAGATGTTAGGGTTCAATGGACTAATACATCCACTGTAGGAATCTGTAATTGACATCATAGTCTCAAGTTCACATTGTAGTGGATCCACCCTGCCTTTCATCCTTCAGAGGTTGCTAAGATGAGTATAATTGATTTGCATGACAAATAACATCTGTTATTCAGTGCCAAGATACCTAATTGTCTGAAATGGTGTTTTAAAAAATACATATACCATGTTGTTAGAGTCCAGAATTTTTATGTAGTATATGACTACCAGGAATAGTGTCTCTTCCACATCAATTCCACAAGTTTGATAAGGATTCAGCACATAGACAGGATTCATGGTGTCTGTTCCATCTTATATGTTAGTAAGGTATCAGAACAGTTTCCTTAAATTGAAGGTAAGTGAGTAGAAATTACACCTTTCCAGGAGGAATAGTTGTATGAATGAGTTGTGTAGATGATGGGGACACATGATTATTGTAAGTTTTTATGTAAGTCAATTATACACATAGGGGCATATTTACGAGAATGTCATGCAGCACAGCGCAGCAAGTCACCTTAATGCATTGCATGGCAGGTAAAGTGCAGGAATGTGCCATATTTAAAAGAATATGTGCATTCCTGCCTTTGTCCCTGCCCTGGCATCGTTTTGGCTGCCTAGCACCAACGCAATGGTGCAAGGGTGCCTGTGTTGCATACAGGATAGTTTTTGTGCAGGAAGGGGCATCTTCCTACACAAAAATAATCCCATGAGGCATATTCCTCTTTCTATGTGTACTGCAGAAGGCAGCACACATAGAAAGAGGAAGTAACAAAGAGAAATAAAGATATTTCTCCTCATTACGCATCCCCTGAGAAGGGGCATCTTTTTGGCACATTCCCAGTTCTACCACTTTTGATAAATCTGGGAATGCGTCAAAAACCATGAGAGCTGCTTTGGAACACCCATGCAATACCCATAGAACATCTTCCCAGGGCAGAGTAACACATAGCAGCGATTTGCGCTGCATTGCTTTACTCCAGATTTATGTAGCCATTCAGGGTCATGCAAGGTGGCCTTGTGTGGCTTCATAAATCCCATTTTGAACTTGCGTCGCTCTTACACCATATTGCATGGTGCATGAGCGACACAGCTACTCTTATAAATATAACCCTTAGCTCCTATTTCAAAGTCTAAGTGCCCGGGGGGCATGGCACAGAGAGGGTCAGTTTGAGTTCCTTCCGGGGAAAAGGTGATAACATCTAGTGGGCGGGGTCTGAAAACGCAGCCAGTAGCTCTCCAGCACTCACTTGCATGCTAGTGTTCCAAAGTCAACAAAAGGCCCTGTGTCACACATACAGTCGGAGTGACAGCCTGGGACCAGTAATAGAGCCAATTGTCCTGTGCTGTCCCTCACAATATAAGAGTGTGCACAGGCCTTATGTCTGGTGTGAACAAGAGCTGGAGACAAAGAATCAGAAATGGAGCCATTGGTCAAGATTAGCAGAATGCAGTAGCATAAGTATATAGAAAATTGTTTATTGATAAAGTGTGTGTAGGATTAAGTTATTTGTTTATGCCCACACACACAGAGGAATTCAGCATGAAGGAACAGAGGGTCATCCAAAGCTGGATAGATGCAAGGCGGTCAAATATTTTTAATTTAAAGTAGGAGGGGGAGGTCTGAACTGGTAGAATCTGCTTTTTACATCCCTATCTAAAATCGTTTTTCTTGGCCAGTGATTGAACCTTCCCTCATCCAGACCTCAAAGGAAGCTATATCTCCTATTATATAAGCCCCTGGCTAATTTGATCGAATCTTGGGGCCAAAGTGATTTCATACTCTGATGACGCCTAACTTCTTTTGTTCTTCCGGGATGAGGCATCTGACTCCTTCCACTCCTTAAATAATTGCTTGAAAGCAATGGAGGACTGGATGTGTGAAAGTTGCCTTAAACTGAACTCCGACAAAACAGAAATCCTCTTTTTTGGCAACAGCAAGTACCCTGATTCTCTCAAATGGTGGCATTCAGCTCTTGGTGCACCTCCAGTTCCCTCCTTTTGTGTGAGAGACCTGGGCTTCAGATTTGATTGCGCCTTGCCTTTTGAACCGCAGGTCAATGCAGTTTCAGCTAGTTGCTTTGCTACCTTGAAATCTCTTAGGAGGATGATGTACCTGATTCCGACTGCGGCACGTAAGAGCATTGTCCATGCCCTGGTGACCTCAAAATTGAACTATGCGAATGTCTGCAGAGTATTCGAAATGCAGCAGTGCGCCATATTCTTAAAGTTCCGATGCGTCATCCTGTGTCTGCTCATCTTCGCCAGTTGCACTGGCTACTGGTCACTATCGCTAGTAAACTCAAGGCATTAATGTTCGCCTACAGAGCCTTGGAGCAGAAGGGTCCGCAGTACCTTAGAAGCAGACTTAAGGCCTATCCTCATGGCAAATCCCTCAGGTCCAACTTCCTGAAGCTCTTACATACCCTAAGGGTCCTGCAGGGCTAGGTGGGACGGGAGATCCTTTCCTTTCCTAATGGCTCAACTTTAGAACTCGCTTCCGATTGCCCTTTGCTCCATCAGAAATTGCCTTTAGGAGAAGTCTGAAGACTCATCTGTTTCCTGTCTAGGCCAGTGACCTGGAGTTGGTTACCTTTATTGGTGGTCCTGCTGATAGTGCCGGGACGCTTCCTCAGGAGCAGCCGCGTGTTTTACAAATACTTATTGTATTGTAAAGGAGTAGGTGATTTGAGATATTTTGAAATGCCAAAAATTCATCACATGATCACAGAAATAATCTGACTGCTATTCAATCAACAGGCCCAAGAAGGATTTAGGACCAATAGAGTAGTATAATAATCTCGAGAGACTATTTATCCCTGGAAAAATAAAAAAATGCCACAGTAAGGCCAAGATGGGCAATAAAACACCAGGCTGGAGGTGTAAGAGCAGAGTAAAAGGTCTGTAAATATTCATAAGGGCTGCAAGGACAAAACCTCGATCTGAGGCAAACTAGCCCTCTAAACAAAACATTGAACACTGAAACGAGTCAGGAGCACTCCTACCTACATTTCTGTGATCGAAGACAAACACAAAGAAGTTCACGTACAACATGGAAATAGAAAGAGGCCTATCTAATAACGGGTGAGGTCTCATGTGTAGCTGAAAAAGACGGGATGTCAGTTTAGTCTTGGAAGCCTAGCGCAGCTTGCATGCGCTCGCCTATGGGGTGGCTTCTTGAAATCACTCCAGACTTCCCCGAAACTTTTCAGTGTGGCTTTTCAACTTTGACACATTCTATTGGCCTTTGCGTGTGGCTTTCAAAAATGAAAGCACACAATTGGCCAAAGGCGGGTGCATGTCCCACCTTTTCTCTAAATGTTCACTCCCACGGCCTCCAGCTGTCAGGAGCGAGCAGCGGCGCACAGGCTGCCAGTTGCATTCCTCACTTGTCGTGGATCATGTTACAAATTAAACATAGAGCAGTTGCTTTCACTTTCGCAGCCGCATGTGCTTGTCTTCCACACTTGTCTGTGGTTCTTTTTCATGTTCACTCCTTTATTTGTTTCTCGCACTTTTCAATTTGTCACGCTATCTCTCATTGGTTTATTTGATTGCAAGCACATTATTTAAATAAAAGTTGTCGCCTAAAAAGGCAGTGCACGCCTGCCAGGCAGGCATGGTCATGTCAGCTTAGCAGACTGCCTCACTTCCGGAGCATTACCAGTGTGTATACCATGGATACTATGCTTCCAATTCCGGAGCATTACCGGTGTGTATACCATGGCACACTAGGCTTTTACTGCCGGAGCATTACCCATGTGTATAAAATGGACACAACGCTTCCACTTCTGGAGCATTACCGGTGAGTATACCATGGCACATTACGCTTCCACTTCCGGAGCATTACCAGTGTGTATACCATGGCACATTACGCTTCTACTTTTGGAGCATTGCCGGTGTGTTTACCATGGCCCACTACGCTTCCACTTCTGGAGCATTACTCGTGTGTATACCATGGCACACTAGGCTTCCACTTCCGGAGCATTAGTGGTGTGTATACCATGGCACACTACGCTTCCACTTCTGGAGCATTACCGGTTTATACCATGGCACACTAGACTTTTACTTCCGGAGTATTACCGGTGTGTTTACCATGGCATAACTATGCTTCCTATTCTGGAGTTTTACCGGTGTGTTTACCATGGCACACTAGGCTTTTACTTCTGGAGCATTACCCGTGTGTATACCATGGCACACTACGCTTCCACTTCTGGAGCATTACCCGTGTGTATACCATGGCACACGCGGCTTCCACTTCCAGAGCATTACCGGTGTGTATATCATGGCACCCTACGCTTCCACTTCCGATTACTGGAAATGCTCCACTTCCAGAGCATTACCGGTGTGTTTACCATGGCACATTACACTTCCACTTCTGGAGCATTAGTGGTGTGTATACCATGGCACACTACATTTCAACTTTTGGAGCATTACCGGTGTGTTTACCGTGGCACACTGCGCTTCCACTTCCGGAGCATTACCCGTTTATACCATGGCACAATAGGCTTTTACTTATAGATTATTGCCAGTGTAATTACCATGGCACACTATGCTTCCACTTCTAGAGCATAACCTGTGTGTATACCATGGCACACTACGCTTCTACTTTTGGAGCATCACCGGTGTGTTTCCCATAGCACACTACGCTTCCATTTCCGATTACTAAAAATGCCTCACTTCTGGAGCATCACCACACACTACGCTTCCAGTTCCAGGGCACTACCGGTGTGTATACCATGGACACTATGCTTCCCATTCCGGAACATTACCGGTGTGTTTACCATGGCACACTACGCTTCCACTTCCGGAGCATTACCAGTGTGTATACCATGGCACACTACACTTCCACTTCTGCAGCATTAGCGGTGTGTATACCATGGCACACTACGCTTCCACTTCCGGAGCATTACCGGTTTATACCATGGCACACTAGACTTTTACTTCCGGAATATTACTGGTGTGATTACCATGGCACACTATGCTTTCTATTCCGGAGTATTACCGGTGTATACCATGGTACACTAGGCTTTTACTTCCAGAATGTTACTGGTGTGTATACCATAGCACACTAGGCTTTTACTTCTGGAGCATTACCCGTGTGTATACCATGGCACACTACGCTTCTACTTCCGGAGCATTACCCATGTGTATACCATGGCACACTCAGCTTCCACTTCCAGGGCATTACCGGTGTGTATATCATGGCACCCTACGCTTCCACTTCCGATTACTGGAAATGCTCCACTTCCAGAGCATTACCGGTGTGTATACCATGGAACACTATTCCACTTCTGGAGCATTACCGGTATGTATACCATGGCACA
Source organism: Triturus cristatus (assembly GCF_964204655.1). NCBI lineage: Eukaryota > Metazoa > Chordata > Amphibia > Caudata > Salamandridae > Triturus > Triturus cristatus. The sequence continues at coordinate 314,061,081 of NC_140586.1, read as the reverse complement.
CTACGCTTCTACTTTTGGAGCATTACCGGTGTGTATACCATGGACACTATGCTTCCAATTCCGGAGCATTACTGGTGTGTATCCCATGGCACACTATGTTTCCACTTCTGGAGCATTACCGGTGTGTATACCATCAACACTATGCTTCCAATTCCGGAGCATTACCAGTGTTTACCATGGTACAATAGACTTTTGCTTCCTGAGTATTACCGGTGTGTATACCATGGCACACTACGCTTCCACTTCCAGAGCATTACCGGTGTGTATACCATGGATACTACACTTCCAATTACGGAGCATTACCGGTGTGTATACCATGGCACACTAGGCATTGACCTCTGGAGCATTACCCGTGTGTATACCATGGCACACTATGCCTCCACTTCCGGATCATTACCGGTGTGTATACCATGGCACACTACGCTTCCACTTCCGTAGCATGACCGGTGTATATCATGGCACACTAGGCATTTACTTCCGGATTATTACCGGTGTGTATACCATGACACACTATGCTTCCACTTTTGGATCATTACCGGTGTGTATACCATAGACTCTGTGGTTCCAATTCCGGAACATTACCGGTGTGTATACCATGGCACACTATGCTTCCACTTCCGGAGCATTACCGGTGCATATACTATGGCACACTAGGCTTTTACTTCTGGAGCATTACTCATGTGTATACCATGGACACGATGCTTCCACTTCCGGAGAATTACTGGTGTGTATACCATAACACACTATGCTTCCACTTCTGGAGCATTACCGGTGTGTATACCATGGACACTACGCTTCCACTTCTGGAGCATTACCGGTGTGTATAGCATGGACTCTATGCTTCCAGTTCTGGAGTATTACCAGTGTATACCATGGTACACTAAACTTTTAATTCCGGAGTACTACCGTTGTGTATACTATGGCACACTACACTTCCACTTCTGATTACTGGAAATGTTCCACTTCCAGAGCATTACTGGTGTGTTTACCATGGCACACTACGCTTCCAGTTCCGGAGCATTACCTGTGTGTATACCATGGCACATTACACTTCCACTTCTGGAGCATTAGTGGTGTGTATACCATGGCACACTACGTTTCAACTTTTGGAGCATTACCGGTGTGTTTACCGTGGCACACTGCGCTTCCACTTCCGGAGCATTACCCATTTATACCATGGCACACTAGGCTTTTACTTATAGAGTATTACCAGTGTGTTTACCATGGCACACTATGCTTCCACTTCTAGAGCATAACCTGTGTGTATACCATGGCACACTACGCTTCTACTTTTGGAGCATCACCGGTGTGTTTCCCATAGCACACTACACTTCCATTTCCGATTACTAAAAATGCCTCACTTTTGGAGCATCACTACACACTACGCATCCAGTTCCGGAGCACTACCGATGTGTATACCAGGGACACTATGCTTCCCATTCCGGAACATTACCGGTGTGTTTACCATGGCACACTACGCTTTCACTTCCGGAGCATTACCAGTGTGTATACCATGGCACACTATACTTCCACTTCTGGAGCATTAGCGGTGTGTATACCATGGCACACTACGCTTCCACTTCCGGAGAATTACCGGTTTATACCATGGCACACTAGACTTTTACTTCCGGAATATTACTGATGTGTTTACCATGGCACACTATGCTTCCTATTCCGGAGTATTACCGGTGTATACCATGGTACACTAGGCTTTTACTTCCAGAATGTTACTGGTGTGTATACCATAGCACACTAGGCTTTTGCTTCTGGAGCATTACCCGTGTGTATACAATGGCACACTCAGCTTCCACTTCCAGAGCATTACTGGTGTGTATATCATGGCACCCGACGCTTCCACTTCCGATTACTGGAAATGCTCCACTTCCAGAGCATTACCGGTGTGTATACCATGGCACACTACGCTTCTACTTTTGGAGCATTACCGGTGTGTATACCATGGACACTATGCTTCCAATTACGGAGCAATACTGGTGTGTATCCCATGGCACACTATGCTTCCACTTCTGGAGCATTACCGGTGTGTATACCATCGACACTATGCTTCCAATTTCAGAGCATTACCAGTGTTTACCATGGTACAATAGACTTTTGCTTCCTGAGTATTACCGGTGTGTATACCATGGCACACTACTCTTCTACTTCCAGAGCATTACCGGTGTGTATACCATGGACACTACACTTCCCCTTACGGAGCATTACCGGTGTGTATACCATGGACACTACACTTCCACTTATGGAGCATTACCGGTGTGTATACCATGGCACACTAGGCATTGACCTCTGGAGCATTACCCGTGTGTATACCATGGCACACTATGCCTCCAATTCCGGAACATTACCGGTGTGTATACCATGGCACACTATGCTTCCACTTCCGGAGCATTACCGGTGCATATACCATGGCACACTAGGCTTTTACTTCTGGAGCATTACTCATGTGTATACCATGGACACGATGCTTCCACTTCCGGAGAATTACTGGTGTGTATACCATAACACACTACTCTTCCACTTCTGGAGCATTACCGGTGTGTATACCATGGACACTACGCTTCCACTTCTGGAGCATTACCGGTGTGTATAGCATGGACTCTATGCTTCCAGTTCTGGAGTATTACCAGTGTATACCATGGTACACTAAACTTTTAATTCCAGAGTACTTCCGTTGTGTATACCATGGCACACTACACTTCCACTTCTGATTACTGGAAATGTTCCACTTCCAGAGCATTACTGGTGTGTTTACCATGGCACACTACGCTTCCAGTTCCGGAGCATTACCTGTGTGTATACCATGGCACACTACACTTGCACTTCCTGAGCATTAGCGGTGTGTATACCATGGCACACTACGCTTCAACTTTTAGAGTATTACCGGTGTTTTTACCATGGCACACTATGCTTCCTATTCTGGAGCATTACCGGTGTATAGCATGGTACACTAGGCTTTTACTTCGAGAGTATTACCGGTGTGTTTACCATGGCACACTATGCTTCCACTTCTAGAGCATAACCGGTGTGTTTACCATGGCACACTACATTTCCATTTCTGGAGCATTACCGTTGTGTTTATCATGGCACATTGTGGTTCCACTGGTGTTTACAATGGCACACTATGCTTTTGAAGCATTACTGGTGTGCATACCATAGCACACTACGCTTCCACTTCTGATTACTGGAAATGTTCCACTTCCAGAGCATTACCGGTGTGTTTACCATGGCACACTACGCTTCCAGTCCAGAGCATTACTGGTGTGCATACCATGGCAAACTACGCTTCCACTTCCGGAGCATTACCGGTGTCTATACCATGGACACTATGCTTCCAATTCCAGGGCATTACCGGTGTTTACCATGGTACACAAGACTTTTAATTCTGGAGTACTACCGATGTGTATACCATGGCACACTACACTTCCACTTCTGGAGCATTACCTGTATGTATACAATGGCGCACTACGCTTCCACTTCTGGAGCATTACCGGTTTATACCATGGAACATGGCTTTTACTTCCGGAGGATTACCGGTGTGTTTACCATGGCAAACTATGCTTCCTATTCCGGAGCATTACCGATGTATACCATGGTACACTAGGCTTTTACTTCCAGAGTATTTCCGGTGTGTTTACAATAGCACACTACACTTCCACTCCTGGAGCATTACCTGTGTGTATACCATGGCACACTACGCTTCTACTTTTGGAGCTTTACCAGTGTGTTTACCATAGCACACTACGCTTTCAATTCCGGAGCATTACCTGTGTGTATACCATGGACACTATGCTTTCAATTCTGGGGCATTACTGGTGTATACCATGGTATAATAGGCTTTTACTTCCTGAGTATTACCGGTGTGTTGGAAAGGCGTTCGCCGGAGGGGGGTTCGATACACGTCTTGCCCACCCCTTTGACCCACCTCTCCCAAGTAAGCCGAACCAGGCGCGCACACCCTGAGATGCACTACGAACAGAGTGACACCACACGGATTCTTTGTAGGACGATAGGTTCTTTTATCGATGATTTCAAGGGATCTTTATGATCCAAAAGGCAAGTAGTACAGCAGTGGCACAACGTACCACAAATCAGTCGTGGGGAATGGGGGTAGCGGGACAGTCTTTCAAGATAGTGTCTCTGCGAAATACCCTGCGGAAGCTCACAATCCTCGAGCTGGAGGGTGTCATGTCTCTGGGCGATCTCTTAACGAGTCGTCCTCAAGGGGAGCGCCGCGAGTCTCTCAGCAGGCACAGGTGGTCGGAGTTCGGGAGCCGCGATTCCGTCAGCAGGGCTCAGATGGTTCAATAGCTGGGGGCCGCGAGTCACTCAGCAGGCCTAGGTGGTTCAGTGTTCGGGAGCCGCGACCTCGTCCTCAGGACTCAGATGGTTCAATAGCAAGAGGCCGCGAGTCACTCAGCAGGCCCAGGTGACTTCAGCGTTCAGGAGCCGCGACAGCGTCAGCAGGCTCAGATGGTTCCAGGTCTTCTCTGTCCTTGTTTCTCCGGCACCCCTTGTTATACTCCGCTGGTTCTTTGAAGTCCGGAGTGCTCGCAGAGGGGGGACTGGGGTGACGGAGGGGGTTCGGCGGGATTTCCTGCCGCTCACTTCTTTGGTCTTTTCAGGTGGGTCTGGGAGGGACCCCAGACGCTCGGTAGGGGAGGCGCCTGCTCCCCAGGGGCCTGGTGGCCGATTGAGTCCTCCCGGGGAAGGCGACCCGAGGTGTGACTGGGCTGGCGCCTCTGGGTCTGGCTCGAGGGTTCCCGCTCCCTCGGTTGGGCATGCGTGGTAGGGTGTTGAGTCTGTCAGACCTCTGGCAGGCCCGCGGATCGGGGGTGGCTGGGGCGGCCGGAGTCGGAGATGTCGTGTCTTGAGGGTGGTTGCAGGTTGGCTGGATGATGGAGAGGGCAACGCCGTGAGGCCGGTCTCACACGCGTCCCCCCCAGCTGACAGGCGTGGAGAACTACCCATCCACTGGGGGGTTCTCCTCGCCGAAGCGGAAGAACCGGGACAGGCCGTCGGCGTTGGCATGATCCGTCCCGGGGCGATGTTCGACAGTGAAATTCATCCCTTGGAGAGAGATGGACCATCGTAGTAGCTTGGGGTTCTACCCCCTCATCCGCATTAGCCACTGCAAGGGCCGGTGGTCCGTCTGTACTCGAAAATGGGTTCCGAACAAGTAGGGCCGCAGTTTCTTGAGGGCCCAGACTACGGCAAAGGTCTCTCGCTCTATAGTACTCCAACGCTGCTCTCTCGGCAGCAGCCTTCGGCTGATGAAGGCTATGGGCTGATCAATGCCCTTGTCGTCGAACTACGAGAGCACGGCCCCGATGCCGTGTTCGGATGTGTCGGTCTGGACCACAAACTCTTGGGAGTAGTCGGGGGCCTTGAGTACGGGAGCGGTGCACATGGCGGTTTTCAAGGCGTCGAACGCCTGCTGGCACGGGGTGGTCCACTGCACCTTCTGCGGAAGCTTTTTGGAGGTCAACTCTGTGAGGGGCCCTGCGATACTACCATAATTTTTAATGAACCTCCGGTAGTACCCCGTAAGGCCCAGGAAGGCCTGAACCTCTGTCTGCGTGGTGGGGGGCTCCCAGGACTTGATGGCGTCGATCTTCGGCTGGAGAGGGGCGACCTGGCCGCTGCCCACCTGATGCCCCAGGTAGACCACGGAACCTTGCCCGAGCTGGCATTTGCTGGCCTTCACGGTTAGTCCGGCTTGGCGCAGGGCCATTAGTACTTGTCGGAGGTGCTGGAGATGCTCGTGCCATTGGGAGCTGAATACAGCGATGTCGTCAAGGTACGCTGCGCTGAACTCCTCGAGTCCGGCCAGGACCTTGTTCACCAACCGCTGGAACGTGGCTGGGGCGTTTTTCATCCCGAACGGCATGACCCTGAAGCGGTAGTGGCCATCTGGCGTGGAGAAGGCAGAGCGCTCTTTCGCTCCTTCCGTGAGAGCAATCTGCCAGTATCCGCAGGTCAGGTCGAAAGTGCTGAGGAACCGGGCGGCCCCCAGGCGGTCGATGAGCTCGTCGGCTCGGGGAATAGGGTGAGCGTCTGCGCGGGTGACCGCATTGAGCCCCCGATAGTCCACACAGAATCTTAGTTCGGGGGCGACCCCTGGGGAAGCCGCCTTCGGGACCAGAACCACCGGGCTGGCCCAGGGGCTGTCGGAGGGTTCGATTACTCCCAGGGTGAGCATCTTCTGTACCTCGGTCTTGATGCAGGTGCGGACCCGGTCCGGCACCCGGTAGGCTCGGTGTCTCACAGGCGGGCTGTCGCCGGTGTCCACGTCGTGGACACACCAGTCGGTAACCCTTGGAATGAGAGAGAAGAGGTCTGCGAATTGTCTGAGCAGCTGGCGACAGTCGTCGGCCTGCTGGGGAGTGAGGGTGGTCGACAGTTTCACTCCCTCCACGGAACCGTCCAGTTCTTTCGTGCACAGGAGATCGGGCAGGGTTTCGGTGTCTTCTTCCGCCCCATCATCGGTGGCCAGTAGCAAACTTAATTCCGTCCTTACAAAGTGGGGATTGAGACGGTTCACGTGGAGGACCCGGAGGGGGTTCCGTGGGGACTGTACGTCGACCAGATACGTGACCTGGCTCTTCTGCTCGACCACCTTGAAGGGACCAGTCCATTTGTCTTGTAGGGCGCAGGGTTTCACCGGAGCCATGACCCAAACCTGCTGGCCCGGCTGGAACTCGACCATGGTTGCGTTCTGGTCATACCAGCGCTTCATTTCTTCTTGGCTGGCCTCGAGGATAGCCTCTGCAAGTTCTCTAAACTTCCTCGTCTGGTTGCGGAGCGCCAGGATGTAGCGGAACACATCAGGGGGTGTCCCCCGGGGGCTTGTCTCCCAGCCCTCTTTGACCAGGCTCAGGGGCCCTCGGACGGGATGTCCGTACAGCAGTTCGAAGGGGCTGAACCCCAGAGACTTTTGGGGGACTTCTCGGTATGCGAATAGGAGGCAAGGGAGGAGGAGGTCCCATTTCCGGCGCAGGGGCTCTTCGAGGCCCAGGATCATTCCCTTCAGGGTTCAGTTGAAGCGTTCCACTAGGCCGTTGCCCTGGGGGTGGTAGGGGGTCGTGAACTTATACGTGACTCCGCACTGCTGCCACAGGGACTTCATGTAGCGGGATATAAAGTTAGTGCCGCGATCACTCCCAACCTCGCGGGGAAATCCGACACGGGAGAAGATCCCCATGAGAGCCCGGCCCACCACGGGAGCCGTCACGGTGCGGAGGGGGATGGCCTCGGGGTAGCGGGTGGCATGGTCCACCAGGACAAGGATGAATCTGTGGCCCTGGGCGGTCTTCGGATCCAGGGGTCCCACGATGTCGATGCCGACCCGCTCGAACGGGGTACTCACAATGGGGAACGGTTGTAAGGGAGCTTTGCGTTTTCCGCCACTCTTCCCACTGCCCTGGCACGTGAGGCAGGACTTGCAGTGTGCTTCTACATTCGCTCGCATCTTGGGCCAATAGAAGTGGGTCACCAATCGCTGGTATGTCTTGTCTTGGCCTAAGTGTCCTGCCAAGGGTGCATCGTGGGCCAGGCCCAGGAGGAGGCTCCGGAACCGCAGAGGTACCACCAGTACCCGGGCTGTGCCTAGCTCGGCGGACTTTTGCTCGCTGTATAGGAGGCCATTGTCCCAATAGATCCAGTGGGTTCCGGTTCGGTCACCGGCGGCCTGGGCTTCGGCTTGTTGTCTTAGTCCCTCGATTTTTAGTTTTGCCAGTTCAAGTTCGTGGTTGCGGCTTCTCTCTCGGTCCGCTAGTTCCTCGGGGGACAGGCCCATTGTTTCTCACCGGGATGCTTGGTGGTTCATGGGTAGAATCCCCTTCCGTTTGGGTCGGGGGCGCCCCCGTCTCGACCCAGGCTTTCAGTACTTTCTGGAAGTCTTCCTTTGTGCTTAGTCCGGTGGTAGCGATGCCAAGGTCTTTGCAAAACTGTTTTAATTCTCTATGCGTGTAATAGTCCAATTGATCCTCTCGGAACGGTGAGCTTACTTCGGTACCTGCGGCACCCAGGGAGGTTTCTCCTTCCATCTCTGTTTGGTAGTGCGTCAGTCGTTCACTGCACGCTCTCTTTCGGTGTCGGCTCGGATCCCGTCGTCTGCCACCAAATGTTGGAAAGGCGTTCGCCGGAGGGGGGTTCGATACACGTCTTGCCCACCCCTTTGACCCACCTCTCCCAAGTAAGCCGAACCAGGCGCGCACACCCTGAGATGCACTACGAACAGAGTGACACCACACGGATTCTTTGTAGGACGATAGGTTCTTTAATCGATGATTTCAAGGGATCTTTATGATCCAAAAGGCAAGTACTACAGCAGTGGCACAACGTACCACAAATCAGTCGTGGGGAATGGGGGTAGCGGGACAGTCTTTCAAGATAGTGTCTCTGCGAAATACCCTGCGGAAGCTCACAATCCTCGAGCTGGAGGGTGTCGTGTCTCTGGGCGATCTCTTACCGAGTCGTCCTCAAGGGGAGCGCCGCGAGTCTCTCAGCAGGCACAGGTGGTCGGAGTTCGGGAGCCGCGTATCCGTCAGCAGGGCTCAGATGGTTCAATAGCTGGGGGCCGCGAGTCACTCAGCAGGCCTAGGTGGTTCAGTGTTCGGGAGCCGCGACCTCGTCCGCAGGGCTCAGATGGTTCAATAGCAAGAGGCCGCGAGTCACTCAGCAGGCCCAGGTGACTTCAGCGTTCAGGAGCCGCGACAGCGTCAGCAGGCTCAGATGGTTCCAGGTCTTCTCTGTCCTTGTTTCTCCGGCACCCCTTGTTATACTCCGCTGGTTCTTTGAAGTCCGGAGTGCTCGCAGAGGGGGGACTGGGGTGACGGAGGGGGTTCGGCGGGATTTCCTGCCGCTCACTTCTTTGGTCTTTTCAGGTGGGTCTGGGAGGGACCCCAGACGCTCGGTAGGGGAGGCGCCTGCTCCCCAGGGGCCTGGTGGCCGATTGAGTCCTCCCGGGGAAGGCGACCCGAGGTGTGACTGGGCTGGCGCCTCTGGGTCTGGCTCGAGGGTTCCCGCTCCCTCGGTTGGGCATGCGTGGTAGGGTGTTGAGTCTGTCAGGCCTCTGGCCGGCCCGCGGATCGGGGGTGGCTGGGGCGGCCGGAGTCGGAGATGTCGTGTCTTGAGGGTGGTTGCAGGTTGGCTGGATGATGGAGAGGGCAACGCCGTGAGGCCGGTCTCACACGGTGAGTATACCACGGCACACTACGCTTCAACTTTTGGAGCATTACCAGTGTGTTTACCATGGTGCACTACGTTTCCACTTCCGGAGCATTACCCATTTATACCATGGCACACTAGGCTTTTACTTCCAGAGTATTACCAGTGTGTTTACCATGGCACACTATACTTCTACTTTTGGAGCATCACAGGTGTGTTTCCCATAGCACACTATGCTTCCACTTCTGATTACTAAAAATGCCTCACTTCTGGAGCATTACCACACACTACGCTTCCTGTTCCGGAGCATTACCGGTGTGTATACCATGGAGACTATGCTTCCCATTCCGAAACATTACCGGTGTATACCATGGTACAATAGGCTTTTACTTCCTGAGTATTACCGGTGTGTATACCAAGGCACACTACGCTTCCACTTCCGGGGCATTACTGGTGTGTCTACCATGGACACTACGATTCCACTTCCGGAGTATAACCGGTGTGTATACCATGGCACACTAGACATTTACTTCCAGAGCATTGCCGGTGTGTATACCATGGCACAATAGGCTTCCACTTCCGGAGCATTACTGGTATGTATTCCATGGCACACTACCCTTCCATTTCCGGAGCATTACCGCTGTGTATACCATGGACACTATGCTTCCAATTCCGGTGCATTACCGGTGTATACCATGGTACACTAGGCTTTTGCTTCCAGAGTATTATGGGTGTGTATACCATGGCACACTATGCTTCCAGTTCTGGAGCATTACACGGGGTGTGTACCATGGCACACTACGCTTCTACTTTTGGAACATTACCGGTGTGTATACCATGGCACACTCGGCTTCCACTTCCAGAGCATTACCGGTGTGTATATCATGGCACCCTACGCTTCCTCTGTCAATTACTGGAAATGCTTCACTTCCAGAGCATTACCGGTGTGTTTACCGTGGCACATTATGCTTCCTGTTCCGGAGCATTACCGGTGTGTATACCATTGACACTATGCTTCCAATTCCGGAGCATCACTGGTGTTTACCATTGTACAATAGACTTTTACTTCCTGAATATTGCTGGTGTGTATACCATGACATACTACACTTCCACTTCCAGAGCATAACCGGTGTGTATACCATGGACACTACGCTTCCACTTCCGGAGCATTACCGGTGTGTATACCATGGCACACAAGACATTGACTTCCGGAGCATTACCCGTGTGTATACCATAGCACACTATGCCTCCACTTCCGGAGCATTACTGGCGTGTATACCATGGCACACTACGCTTCCACTTCCATAGCATTACCGGTGTATATCATGGCACAATAGGCATTTACTTCCCGAGCATTACCCGTGTGTATACCATGGCACCCTGCTTCCAATTCCAGAGCATTACCGGTGTATATTATGGTACACTAGGCTTTTACTTCCAGAGTACTACCGGTGTGTATACCATGGCACACTATGCTTCCACTTCTGGAGCATTACCGGTGTGTATACCATGGACCCTGTGCTTCCAATTCCGGAGCATTACTGGTGTGTATACCATGGCACACTAGGCTTTTACTGCCGGAGCATTACTCATGTGTATACCATGGACACACGCTTCCACTTCCGGAGCATTACCGGTGTGTATACCATGGCACACTACACTTCCACTTCCGGAGCATTACCGGTGTGTATACCATGGACACGACGCTTCCACTTCCGGAACATTACCACTGTGTATACCATGGCACACTAGGCTTCCACTTCCGGAGCATTACCGGTGTGTATACCATGGCACACTACGCTTCCACTTCCGGAGCATTACCGGTGTGTATACCATAGCACACTATGCTTCCAGTTCCGCAGCATTACCCATGTGTATACCACGGCACACTAGGCTTCCACTTCCGGAGCATTACCGGTGTGTATACCATGGCATACTACGCTTCCAGTTCTGGAGCATTACCGGTGTGCATACCATGGACACTATGCTTCCAGTTCTGGAGTATTACCAGTGTATACCATGGTACACTAAACTTTTAATTCCGAAGTACTACCGGTGTGTAAACCATGGCACACTACACTTTTGCTTCCGATTACTGGAAATGTTCCACTTCCAGAGCATTACTGGTGTGTTTCCCATGGCACACTACGCTTCCAGTTCCGGAGCATTACCTGTGTGTATACCATGGCACACTACACTTCTACTTCTGGAGCATTAGCGGTGTGTATACCATGGCACACTACGCTTCAACTTTTGGAGCATTACCGGTGTGTTTGCCATGGCACACTATGCTTCCTATTCTGGAGCATTACCGGTGTATACCATGGTACACTAGGCTTTTACTTCCTGAGTATTACCGGTGTGTATACCAAGGCACACTACGCTTCCACTTCCGGGGCATTACTGGTGTGTCTACCATGGACACTACGATTCCACTTCCGGAGCATAACCGGTGTGTATACCATGGCACACTAGACATTTACTTCCAGAGCATTGCCGATGTGTATACCATGGCACAATAGGCTTCCACTTCCGGAGCATTACTGGTATGTATTCCTTGGCACACTACACTTCCATTTCCGGAGCATTAACGCTGTGTATACCATGGACACTATGCTTGCAAATTCCGGAGCATTACCGGTGTATACCATGGTACACTAGGCTTTTGCTTCCAGAGTATTATGGGTGTGTATACCATGGCACACTATGCTTCCAGTTCTGGAGCATTACACGGGGTGTGTACCATGGCACACCACGCTTCTACTTTTGGAGCATTACCGGTGTGTATACCATGGCACACTCGGCTTTCACTTCCAGAGCATTACCGGTGTGTATATCATGGCACCCTACGCTTCCTCTGTCAATTACTGGAAATGCTCCACTTCCAGAGCATTACCGGTGTGTTTACCGTGGCACATTATGCTTCCTGTTCCGGAGCATTACCGGTGTGTATACCATCGACACTATGCTTCCAAATCCGGAGCATCACTGGTGTTTACCATTGTAAAATAGACTTTTGCTTCCTGAATATTGCTGGTGTGTATACCATGGCATACTACGCTTCCACTTCCAGAGCATAACCGGTGTGTTTACCATGGACACTACGCTTCCACTTCCGGAGCATTACCGGTGTGTATACCATGGCACACAAGGCATTGACTTCCGGAGCATTACCCGTGTCTATACCATAGCACACTATGCCTCCACTTCTGGAGCATTACCGGCGTGTATACCATGGCACACTATGCTTCCACTTCCATAGCATTACCGGTGTGTATATCATGGCACAATAGGCATTTACTTCCGGAGCATTACCCGTGTGTATACCATGGCACCCTGCTTCCAATTCCAGAGCATTACCGGTGTATATTATGGTACACTAGGCTTTTACTTCCAGAGTACTACCGGTGCGTATACCATGGCACACTATGCTTCCACTTCTGGAGCATTACAGGTGTGTATACCATGGACCCTGTGCTTCCAATTCCGGAGCATTACTGGTGTGAATACCATGGCACACTAGGCTTTTACTGCCGGAGCATTACTCATGAGTATACCATGGACACACGCTTCCACTTCCGGAGCATTACCGGTGTGTATACCATGGCACACTACGCTTCCACTTCCGGAGCATTATTGGTGTGTATACCATGGACACGACGCTTCCACTTCCGGAACATTACCCATGTGTATACCATGGCACACTAGGCTTCCACTTCCGGAGCATTACCGGTGTGTATACCATGGCATACTACGCTTCAACTTTTGGAGCATTACCGGTGTGTTTGCCATGGCACACTATGCTTCCTGTTCCGGAGCATTACCTGTGTGTATACCATGGCACACTACACTTTCACTTCTGGAGCATTAGCGGTGTGTATACCATGGCACACTACGCTTCAACTTTTGGAGCATTACCAGTGTGTTTGCCATGGCACACTATGCTTCCACTTCCGGAGCATTACCCATTTAAACCATGGCACACTAGACTTTTATTTCCCGAGTATTACCTGTGTGTTTACCATGGCACACTATGCTTCCTATTCTGGGGCATTACCGGTGTATACCATGGTACACTAGGCTTTTACTTCGAGAGTATTACCGGTGTGTTTACCATGGCACACTGTGCTTCCACTTCTGGAGCATATTACCATGGCACACTACATTTCCATTTCTGGAGCACTACCAATGTGTATACCATGGCACACTACACTTCCACTTCTGGAGCATTACCAGTATGTATACATGGCACACTACGCTTCCACTTCCGGAGCATTACCGGTGTATATCATGGCACAATAGGCATTTACTTCCGGAGCATTACCCGTGTGTATACCATTGCACCCTGCTTCCAATTCCAGAGCATTACCGGTGTATATCATGGTACACTAGGCTTTTATTTGCAGAGTATTACCGATGTGTATACCATGGCACACTATGCTTCCACTTCTGGAGCATTACCGGTGTGTATCCCATGGACCCTGTGCTTCCAATTCCGGAGCATTACCGGTGTGTATACCATGGCATACTAGGCTTTTTACTGCCGCAGCATTACTCATGTGTATATCATGGACACACGCTTCCACTTCCGGAGCATTACAGGTGTGTATACCATGGCACACTAGGCTTCCACTTCCGGAGCATTACCGGTGTGTATACCATGGCACACTAGGCTTCCACTTCCGGAGCATTACCGGTGTGTATACCATGGCATACTACGCTTCCAGTTCTGGAGCATTACCGGTGTGTATACCATGGCACACTAGGCTTCCACTTCCAGAGCATTACCGGTGTGTATACCATGGCATACTACGCTTCCAGTTCTGGAGCATTACCGGTGTGTATACCATGGACACTATGCTTCCAGTTCTGGAGTATTACCAGTGTATACCATGGTGCGCTAAACTTTTAGTTCCGGAGTACTACCGGTGTGTAAACCGTGGCACACTACACTTTTGCTTCCGATTACTGGAAATGTTCAACTTCCAGAGCATTACTGGTGTGTTTCCCATGGCACACTACACTTCCAGTTCCGGAGCATTACCTGTGTGTATACCATGGCACACTAGGCTTTTTACTGCCGCAGCATTACTCATGTGTATATCATGGACACACGCTTCCACTTCCGGAGCATTACAGGTGTGTATACCATGGCACACTAGGCTTCCACTTCCGGAGCATTACCGGTGTGTATACCATGGCACACTAGGCTTCCACTTCCGGAGCATTACCGGTGTGTATACCATGGCATACTACGCTTCCAGTTCTGGAGCATTACCGGTGTGTATACCATGGCACACTAGGCTTCCACTTCCAGAGCATTACCGGTGTGTATACCATGGCATACTACGCTTCCAGTTCTGGAGCATTACCGGTGTGTATACCATGGACACTATGCTTCCAGTTCTGGAGTATTACCAGTGTATACCATGGAGCGCTAAACTTTTAGTTCCGGAGTACTACCGGTGTGCAAACCATGGCACACTACACTTTTGCTTCCGATTACTGGAAATGTTCAACTTCCAGAGCATTACTGGTGTGTTTCCCATGGCACACTACACCTCCAGTTCCGGAGCATTACCTGTGTGTATACCATGGCACACTACACTTCAACTTTTGGAGCATTACCGTTGTGTTTGCCATGGCACACTACGCTTCAACTTTTGGAGCATTACCGGTGTCTTTGCCATGGCCCACTACGCTTCCACTTCCGGAGCATTACCCATTTATACCATGGCACACTAGACTTTCATTTCCGGAGTATTACCTGTGTGTTCACCATGGCACACTATGCTTCCTATTCTGGAGCATTACCGGTGTATACCATGGTACACTAGGCTTTTACTTCGAGAGTATTACCGCTGTGTTTGCCACGGCACACTATGCTTCCACTTCTGGAGCATAACCGGTGTGTTTACCATGGCACACTACATTTCCATTTCTGGAGCATTACCGTTGTGTTTATCATGGCACATTGTAGTTCCACTTGTGTTTACAATGGCACACTATGCTTCTGAAGCATTACTGGTGTGCATATTATAGCACACTACGCTTCCACTTCTGATTACTGGAAATGTTCCACTTCCAGAGCGTTACCGGTGTGTTTACCATGGCCCACTACGCTTCCAGTCCAGAGCATTACTGGTGTGTCACCATGGCAAACTACGCTTCCACTTCCAGAGCATTACCGGTGTGTATACCAGGGACACTATGCTTCCAATTCCTGAGCATTACCGGTGTTTACCATGGTACACAAGACTTTTAATTCTGGAGTACTACCAATGTGTATACCATGGCACACTACACTTCCACTTCTGGAGCATTACCAGTATGTATACATGGCGCACTACGCTTCCAATTCCGGAGCATTACCGGTTTATACAATGGCACTCTAGGCTTTTACTTCCGAAGTATTACCGGTGTGTTTACCATGGCAAACTATGCTTCCTATTCTGGAGCATTACCGGTGTATACCATGGTACACTAGGCTTTTACTTCCAGAGTATTTCCGGTGTGTTTACCATAGCACACTACACTTCCACTTCTGGAGCATTACCTCTGTGTATACCATGGCACACTACGCTTCTACTTTTGGAGCATTACCGGTGTGTTTACCATAGCACACTACGCTTTCAGTTCCGGAGCATTATCGGTGTGTATAACATGGACACTATGCTTCCAATTCCGGGGCATTACCGGTGTCTACCATGGTATATTAGGCTTTTACTTCCTGAGTATTACCGGTGTGTATACCAAGGCACACTACGCTTCCACTTCTGTAGCATTACCGGTGTGTATACCATGGACACTACGCTTCCACTTCTGGAGCATTACCGGTGTGTATAGCATGGCACACTAGGCATTTACTTCCAGAGCATTACCCGTGTGTATACCATGGCACAT
Source organism: Triturus cristatus (assembly GCF_964204655.1). Lineage (NCBI taxonomy): Eukaryota > Metazoa > Chordata > Amphibia > Caudata > Salamandridae > Triturus > Triturus cristatus. The sequence goes on along the minus strand of NC_140586.1, from coordinate 314,044,995 downwards.
TATGCTTCCACTTCTGGAGCATTACGGGTGTGTATACCATGGCACACTACACTTTCACTTCCAAAGCATTACCGTTGTGTATACCATGGACTCTATGCTTATAATTCCAGAGCATTACCGGTGTATGCCATGGTACACTAGGCTTTTACTTCCGGAGTATTACCGATATGTATACCATGGCACACTATGCTTCCACTTCTGGAGCATTATCGGCGTGTATACCATGGACACTATGCTTTCAATTCCGGAGCATTACCGGTGTGTATACCATGGCACACTACGCTTCCACTTCCAGCGCATTACCGGTGTGTATACCATGGACACTATGCTTCCAATTCTATGCATTACCAGTGTATTCCATGGTACAATAGACTTTTACTTCCTGAGTATTACCGGTGTGTATACCATGGCACACTATGCTTCCACTTCCGGAGCATTACCGGTGTGTATACCATAGACACTACGCTTCCACTTCCGTAGCATTACCACTGTGTATACCATGGCACACTAGGCTTTTACTTCCGGAGCATTACCCATTTGTAAACCATAGCACACTACGCTTCCACTTCCGGAGCATTACCTGTGTGTATGCCATGGCACACTACGCTTCTAATTTTGGAGCATTACCGGTGTGTTTACCATAGCACACTACGCTTCCACTTCCAATTACTAAAAATGCCTCACGTCCGGAGCATTACCGGTGTGTATACCAAGGCACACTACGCTTCCACTTCTGGAGCATTACCGGTGTGTATAGCATGGCACACTAGGCATTTACTTCCAGAGCATTACCCGTGTGTATACCATGGCACATTATGCTTCCACTTCTGGAGCATTACGGGTGTGTATACCATGGCACACTACACTTCCAAAGCATTATCGTTGTGTATACCATGGACTCTATGCTTATAATTCCAGAGCATTACCGGTGTATGCCATGGTACACTAGGCTTTTACTTCCGGAGTATTACCGATATGTATACCATGGCACACTATGCTTCCACTTCTGGAGCATTATCGGCGTGTATACCATGGACACTATGCTTTCAATTCCGGAGCATTACCGGTGTGTATACCATGGCACACTACGCTTCCACTTCCAGCGAATTACCGGTGTGTATACCATGGACACTATGCTTCCAATTCTATGCATTACCAGTGTATTCCATGGTACAATAGACTTTTACTTCCTGAGTATTACCGGTGTGTATACCATGGCACACTATGCTTCCACTTCCGGAGCATTACCGGTGTGTATACCATAGACACTACGCTTCCACTTCCGTAGCATTACCACTGTGTATACCATGGCACACTAGGCTTTTACTTCCGGAGCATTACCCATTTGTAAACCATAGCACACTACGCTTCCACTTCCGGAGAATTACCTGTGTGTATGCCATGGCACACTACACTTTTAATTTGGGAGCATTACCGGTGTGTTTACCATAGCACACTACGCTTCCAATTACTAAAAATGCCTCACGTCCGGAGCATTACCGGTGTGTATACCATGGCACACTATGCTTCAACTTTTGGAGCATTACCAGTGTGTTTACCATGGCAAACTAGGCTTTTTCTTCCAGAGTATTACCAGTGTGTTTACCATAGCACGCTATGCTTCCAAACCATTATCGGTGTGCATACCATAGCACACTACGCTTCCACTTCCGATTACTGAAAATGCTCCACTTCCGGAGCATTACCGGTGTGTTTACCATGGCACACTACGCTTCTAGTTCCGGTGGATTACTGGTGTATACCATGGTACAGAAGACTTTTTCTTCTGGAGTATTACTGGTGTGTATACCATGGCACACTATGCTTCCACTTCCGTAGCATAACCGGTGTGTACACCATGGGCAGTATACTTACAATTCCAGAACATTACCGGTGTGTATACCATGGCACATTATGCTTCCACTTCTGGAGCATTACGGGTGTGTATACCATGGCACACTACACTTCCACTTCCAAAGCATTACCGTTGTGTATAACATGGACTCTATGCTTATAATTCCAGAGCATTACCGGTGTATGCCATGGTACACTAGGCTTTTACTTCCGGAGTATTACCGATGTGTATACCATGGCACACTATGCTTCCACTTCTGGAGCATTATCGGCGTGTATACCATGGACACTATGCTTTCAATTCCGGAGCATTACCGGTGTGTATACCATGGCACACTACGCTTCCACTTCCAGCGCATTACCGGTGTGTATACCATGGACACTATGCTTCCAATTCTATGCATTACCAGTGTATTCCATGGTACAATAGACTTTTACTTCCTGAGTATTACCGGTGTGTATACCATGGCACACTATGCTTCCACTTCCGGAGCATTACCGGTGTGTATACCATAGACACTACGCTTCCACTTCCGTAGCATTACCACTGTGTATACCATGGCACACTAGGCTTTTACTTCCGGAGCATTACCCATTTGTAAACCATAGCACACTACGCTTCCACTTCCGGAGCATTACCTGTGTGTATGCCATGGCACACTACGCTTCTAAATTTGGAGCATTACCGGTGTGTTTACCATAGCACACTACGCTTCCACTTCCAATTACTAAAAATGCCTCACGTCCGGAGCATTACCGGTGTGTATACCATGACACACTATGCTTCAACTTTTGGAGCATTACCAGTGTGTTTACAATGGCAAACTAGGCTTTTTCTTCCAGAGTATTACCGGTGTGTTTACCATAGCACGCTATGCTTCCAAACCATTATCGGTGTGCATACCATAGCACACTACGCTTCCACTTCCGATTACTGAAAATGCTCCACTTCCGGAGCATTACCGGTGTGTTTACCATGGCACACTACGCTTCTAGTTCCGGTGGATTACTGGTGTATACCATGGTACAGAAGACTTTTTCTTCTGGAGTATTACTGGTGTGTATACCATGGCACACTATGCTTCCACTTCCGGAGCATTACCGGTGTGTATACCATGGGCAGTATACTTACAATTCTGGAACATTACCGGTGTGTATACCAAAGCACACTCGGCTTTTACTTCCGGAGCATTACCGGTGTGTATACAATGGCACACTACGCTTTCACTTCCGAAGCATTACCGGTGTCTTTACCATGGCACACTACGCTTCCACTTCCAGAGCATTGCCGGTGTGTATACCATGGCACACTAGGCTTTTACTTCTGGAACATTACCAGTGTATAGACAATGTCCAGCGAGGAACGTGAAAGTTGGTAAAAAGCAGCAATCCGTACACTCCATGGGGCTGTTCATGTAATTAATCAAACAGGAGCAAAAGCCACTGTCTCCATTCTCTCCAGCAGCCTGAAGCAGCATCTTAACACTTTCAACGTCAAAGTGCAAGATACTGCTTAACACTGCTGGACGGAGTGGAGTCGTACAGTTTGACCACATACATATTCCACTCTAGTCTATTTGCTGTCACTAGCATTGCAGCAGTCTGCTATGAATTGCTTATCTCTGTGGCCAGTATTGAAAAGACTAATTGCATAGCAACAACTGAATTATTGAATATGCATGTGATTGCACTTCTGCAATACAGCCTGATTTTTTTTTTAAAGTGACGTGAATAGGTTCCTACTGTGTAAGAGGGTAATAATCGGGGCCACCGGAATTATGTGGCAAGGGAGGTGAAAATATGCAGCAGGGTTGAGTAAATTATGTGGCAAGAAAAGGCAAATTACAATGCACAATGCCGCACATTTTGTGACGGTATTACTTCATTATTTTGCCATTTTGTAAACATGAGCTTTGGATTCACCTCATTAGTTCCATTGTAACACCCAAATATAGCAATATGCTGCAGATAGGTGATCAGTCAGGCTTTGTAAAGGGTTTTCAGTAGCGCTGGACGGAAATGCATGGTTTTTCGGATTTCCAGTGCCACACACTTCAGTCAGTGTTAAACTAGGATAGGCCCACGTGATGTGACATTACATTAACAAAATCTGTGCCTGGACCATGGGGTGAACAACAAGGAGGATAGATTGTGGGCTTTCTCTCCTGGTCTGTTTCCTATTGTGAATAGATTGCATTTTGTGTGGGCCATCTGCTTTTGGCGAATACCATTCCTGTGGATGAGTGCCTTCTCTGGGTTCTTAGGTCTTCACCATGTGGCTAGGGAGCAGGCTTATGCATGGCCCTGTAGGACATTTTAAGTCATGACTATGGCCACTGCAAAATATTCTAAAGGAAAACATCACAAAGGTATTGAAACATTTCTGATAAGGAGCTTAAATAATCGTAGCACAATAAAAATACCTCAGCTCTTCAATAAAAATGCATTGAATGGAATCATGTGATGTGTTCTGAAGTATTAATGTTCTTTCCAAATTAGATTTAATTAAAAAAACGTAATTTATGAATTTCAATTTTTTGATATATAATGTTATAGCCTGCTTGCATATTGAACACATTCATATGAGTTACCATGATACAAAATCACTACGGATAACAGAAATATTTGCAGTGCACAACACAAATGCACAAATAATAATACAACACTTGGGGGGAAAGATGGGGCCCCGAGATGTACAGTACCTTATAGGGTCCGATACTGCCTTTTAATGTTTATTTCATTGCTATCTCGTGTCCAGCCTGACAAATCACAATCATTTTTATTTTCTCAGTAGATTTAATTTCTAAAGGTATATCATTAAATGAAGAAATATGTGTGGTTCTCAGCATTATAATCTCAAAGTCTGTTATGATATATACCAACACACATCATATCACAACTCACCACTACATTCCACACCATGTCAGTGCCCTTTTGTCACTACACTAAGCACAACTTGCACACAAACTTTACAGTACTAAACACAGCAGCTACATTGCTCTACAACATACCTTAAAAACATTGCCAATATCTCTGGCTAAACACTTATAAGGTCCCAAAGGCGAGACCTTTTGACTATGCCAATGCTTGTTTAACTCTGCAGCAGTACCACCCTTCACTGCTTTTGATTTAACTTCAGAGACTCGTTTTAATAATTTCAGTCTCATCATTTCAGAACTGAAGGATTTTCAATACTATAGACAGCGAAGCCATAGTTGTTGCTTATTTATCTTATTCAACTAGCAACCATTAACAAAGTCAATAGTCCTGGCTTGTTGTAGGTATAATGTTACTTGTATTGTATAACTGGATGCCTTGACAGAAACAGCAAAATACCGGTCAGGCAGCACACCATGCTAAATCCAGAATTTTGGCTTAGGTGTTTTAAAGCCATGTCCTTAATTATATCGGCTACGCCCCTTTGAGAGACACCCCAATTTTTTTATCCCACTTACAGCCCTGAATATAACAAGTTAGTGCGATTCCCCTTGTCACTGCATTAAAATGCAATGTCACGCATATTTAGCTCATCTTCATTGCTCACAGCGCTTAACCCTAGATGCTTGGCACTTGGCAGGGCTACTTGTGTAAAGCCAGTGCCACCGCGCCATATCTTGCCCCAGGCATTGTCTGGCAGACCCAGAAAAGGTTTGACTCTGGTTGCTACGGTAACTAGTTGGGGCCCATCAAACTCTTACTAAGAAGAGTAGTGGCACAGTCGCAGTCCAACCAATGCTCCCAGACTACAGCAGGAACTTGGCCAGAGCAGCCCTGCTGTTTTCAAAAGTTACTGTTAACCCTTAAAGTAGCCTATATCAGCAAAGCTGAGTCCGGGTTAACTTTTCATAACATTGATGCTATGTTCCTGTAGTTATTTTTACCATGCATGTGGCTCTTTATGCCAGTGCATAATACTCACTGAGTCGCCTTTCAGTGTCTGGGTGAGTTCAGGATATGGGTGACTGCGCACGACTGGGCATGAATGAAAGCTTTAGAGTTCGGGTTGAAAGCAGTGGGAGTTTCTCACAGTGCCTGTCTGTGGGTCTACATGTCTATCCAATCCTTGGCCTCTCTGCAGAGCACACACATCCATGGTCTCATGTCTGCCAACTATAAATGCCATTTTATTTGAAAGTGTGGGAAGGAGGTACATGGTTATCAATATCTTGCTAGGGCCAAAGGCAAAGAACAGGAGTTTACTAGGTAGTAATTATTACACATTTGACAGTGGGATGTCACTCATACGCACACTGAAACCATGGAAATGTCACTCATATGCTTTCTGAAAACATGGCAGCTATGAAAGGCACATCAGCCCGACCAAGCCTGGGATCCCGAAAAGTGAAAGTGCGGATCCTGCCATGGAAAAATAATCTCAAGAGCCTGCAGTATGAAGACTATCCCTTGCACTAATAGAAGATGCATGAGTGTCACGGCGACGCTTTTGTCACAGTGCAGTTAATTGATACAAATAAGGTACAGCCATGGCTGATGCCAGGTGTCAAAGTTGAAAGGAATACCATCAAGTCAACATGTGGGTTTGAGATGCCATGTAGTGGGAACAGAGACAATGCCAGGGGTAGATTTAGTGGTCCGAATCCACTCTTTGCGATTAAACTGTGAAAAAGCTTTCTTTTCTGCTGCTTCTGGCTGCCACGCTCAAAGGGTGCAGGACACTACCCCATGTATGTGTCTCTCCATCCGCAGTTGGTCACCCCACTTTTGAGTGGAACACCTCATGCCCTGTGAAGAGTGAGAAGGAATGGCGTCAATGTCTTTGCCAGCATCTCTCTGATATGGGCATCTTGTTTGACTTGCGTGATAGCCAATTTGATAGGATAAAACTGCCTGTGCGTATGATAGCCACCATAATAAACATAACAGAAGCAGGCACATGGAATGCCTCAGACACGATTCATCTTCAGCTTTAATATTGCAGATGCACATAGTCAATATTCTGCCTCCTTGGAGCAGTATGAGTTTTGTCATAACCTGTTAATTCCTAGAAATCAGGGAGCTAAGGTCAGATACATGAAAAGATAGGTCGCAGAAAACGTTTTTGCACACCACAATCAGGCATTAGTACTTCTCTATCATTCACTTTACATAATCCATGGGCCCATCTATACTATCTTCCTTTATCTATAGGATGATCTCTGTGTATGTCAGTTTCCCTACATTTCCTCTTATTACTCCCACACATTTTGCACACCACTTTCCATGGTATTGGTCCTACTTCAAAGGCAACAGTCCAGATCGAACTGCCATCAACTTGTTGTTTGTTGCAATAGAGGCCCTAAGTATGGTGTGTATGCCCAGAAATGCAGCCTGTGCCCACTGTACCACAGGATTCAAGCTATACCTTACTGACAAGGCCTAAGTAGGCCAAAAACAGTCTGGTGTTCCTATCAAGAGGGGACCTGGCCGGGGAGTTTAGGCTGCATTGTTCCTCTTGGAGCAGGCCCAAGACGGATTTGAGTTTCGCAGGTCTTTATTTGGAGTGGCATAGAGGGCAAGAACGATAGACTGGATTGTGACCCCAACTCATTGCCAGTGGCTGAGATTAATGTAAGCTTTTTTCCATCAACCAGCAGTTTCTTGCATCAAATTCCCTTAGTGCTATGGGTTTGCTCTGAAGTGGGTCCTGTTTCCATTGTGCCACAGGCCCCAAGCAATACCTCACTGATGAAGACTAAGTAGACTGAAGCTGGTCTGGGGTTGCTTGTGTTCCCATCTGGAGAAGGCCCAAAGCCAGGTATATTTGTTTTGGGGGGCATGGCCCACTATGGTGACATGAAGGAAATGGCAATGGCCATGTGCACAGGGTAGTGGCATTACAGTAGTTTAATATCATGGCCTAAATATCATGTGTTCAACATATATCGTTCTAAATATTGTTTATGAAAATATTGCACCATTGGAGTTAATAATGTAAAGCAATATGGCCTATATGGAGTGTATAGAACAATGTGAACTGTTACAGATAATTAATATGTGATCGTGGACACACCTTACCCCTTATTTTAAAGCAACAGACATGAATGCAGTGTATTTTCAATTAGAGCATATCATAGATGCAAAAGTAAAACAATAGTTGCTGTCAAACGTACTATATTGTCAATTGGACCCACGAGTGAATGCATTTCATAACTTTTTTTAGTTACTTGTAGATTTTATTTCACGTAGAGGAACCAATAGCTTCGTTTATTATCAGTTCCATATAGCTAAAGGAGGTTCCCCTGTGCTGTGCGCTGATATGGCCACTATGCAATATCTGTTCAGAAATAGAAACATGTAATGAAACTTGAATACCATTGCTCTCGGTCATGCATTTCATTTAGCTATGATTCTAATTCCAACACTGCAGAAAGGAAGCTGTGTTCTGGTTATGAAAGCTGCATTAGTTGAAACTCACTCTACACGTGGAACGCCTAGAAATTGATTTAGGAGTTCAAATGCGATTTTGCCATTCAAAAAGATGAAGATGCACTTGGAAATTGATTTAATCTCCTCCCTTAAGTGCAGCAATACCCTGGAAAGCCTTTGAACACCCACAAAGATTTGTGCAACACATTCCCAACCTCCTTTAGTCCTGTAAATTGAAGTATTGAATCTGTTCCTGTGTGTCATGCATTAAAAACAATTAAGTAACTCAATTACAGTTCTGCATATCTATAATCATACCAAAAAAGCTAAGGGCGAAATAGAACAGTGTCGTATCAGCTCATCCTCTTGAAACAAATGAAACCATCCCTACCCAAATCTAATTTCAGATTTTCAGAACGAGAATTGGTCCCCGTAAACCTGGATGACAGTGAAGCTCTGCTCAGAGACCTCCCCTGCTTCATAGGGGCATGTCTGAAAGGGCCCTTATCACATTTATATACACCACCTCCTCATTGAAGAAGCTTCACTAGTTTCCCTTTCATGCCTGCATTATTTTCCTAAGCCTTCTCCTTTCCGAGTACAGGTACAGGTATATAAAACGCATGTGCCAAGAGCTACCAGCACTTGGATACTATAAGAGATATCTTGCATTACATCTCCCATAATGCAATTGGGAGGTCCTGGAAAGGCCTGTTAGCCATACATCATCCTCAAGACCCAGTGCATCATCAAGTCCAATAGACACAAAACCACTAGTGTACATAGCAGGTGATCTAGCCATGTTAAGGGACAATGTCACACCAAAAGCAAAGACAATTTTAACACTTGAAATAAAGAAACGCAAGAAAGATCAGAAAAGACTAGAAGACAGTCATTCTCAGTTTAGAACAGCTCACCCATGAGCAACTCACCACTCACACTCTCCTGCAATTCAGAAAGGGACTGAAGGCACAGCTACTCGTATAACTTCCATTACGTACCCTACTCATTCTTAGTTACGCACCTTCTCTATGCCTCACTGTAAATCTTTTCAAGAATGTACCATAGCTCTTCTTTTTAGTGCTATGTTATTTCCCAGCTGTTTGCACAATTTAAACACCCTCGCATATACACAGTGGTAAAACCGGTGATCAATTAAAAAAGAGAAATGAATGAACGGGCATGGAGAGGCGTATTCAATCACCAAGCAGCCGGGCTTTATCTAGGAAGAGGCCAAATGTTGGTTAGACATGCAGATAAATATTTCCTCTACCTCAAATTTGAATTTATCAGTAAATGGTCTAATGATTAAGTGGACATAAACCTATATCAATGCATCTGTTCTTACGTTTTCAATCATTCGCTTGACCCCCTTTGCATACCTGTGTACTGACCCCCTTTATCTATGCTGTGTGAGGCAGTGCATGTTTGCTGAATATTTGTTGGCTGCATCTTTGCTTCAGTGCTTGTATCCAATACTGCACTTTTTCCGGTTTCAATTTCAAAATGCTGTAAATATCAGATATTACTATTATCCAGTTTAATGGCAGTCAAAAATATTATTTTCAGAAGGATGAATGGCTGAGATTGCTCTATAAGGGATAGAAGAGAGGAACGTTCAGTCATGTGACTGGGTGCATTAGAAGATGGTCTACTGTTATATAGCCAAATGATGAACATTTCTTTATACCTGTCCTGGAGTGGTGTTTGGGTATACTTAGAGCAGTCCTGAGATGCAAGGCTAGCACCTACAATTAAGAAGCAATAGCAATGAATTGTGCAGAATTCGTTTTCTGGGACACAGTGACGCAACTCAGCACAAGCAAAGTAAAGAAGGGTTAACTGTGTTATTAAGAAGCCATGGCTTGATTCTGCTGTGAAGCAAGGCTGAGAGGCTCCTTTAGTATCTTGGTACAAGGGCTCGATTTTCTTTAGATTAGATGTGCCCCTATAGCTGCAAAAGCCCAGGACAGGCCATAAATACAGCTTTTCTGTTTTCAAATGCAAAGCTTCAGAGTGTGATTACACAGGTGTATGTACACATATTACTTTGACAGAAGCAAGTCTTGAGAACCAGCTCCAGATGGAATGAGAATGTAGGCAGTGTGCAACATGGGAAGAGTACCTGCACGGACACATGATGCATGGAAAAGTACAGCAAAGGGCATGGAAGGTTCTGAAAAATTCCCATTGTTTTGTCTATATAAGATCCCATTGCATACATGTAGTAAGACTCGATTTAGACCTGGGCTATGTATGGTAAGATGGCTGCTTCTTCTGAGAGTGTGCATCAAAGCAAGGCTGGACTTATCTCTGAACAGGTCTCTGTGTATCAACATGAAGATAGACATTACACACAGGAATAAACAGGAAATATTTGATTGTTCTGGTTATAGATTACTTCCAATTCCATTCATCTATCTATCTATCTATCTATCTATCTATCTATCTATCTATCTATCTATCTATCTATCTATCTATCTATCTATCTATCTATCTATCTATCTATCTATCTATCTATCTATCTATCTATCTATCTATCTATCTATCTATCTATCTATCTATCTATCTATCTATCTATCTATCTATCTATCTATCTATCTATCTATCTATCTATCTATCTATCTATCTATCTATCTATCTATCTATCTATCTATCTATCTATCTATCTATCTATCTATCTATCTATCTATCTATCTATCTATCTATATATATATTTAGATAGATATAGATATATACTTATATCTATTCACTGAACAAAGCAAATGTTACAGAGATGTTATAGTTAGGCTCGGAATATACACAAACAAAACCATAGAAATTCAGTAGCTATGGTTTCCTGAGCTATCTATAACTTATGACCCTGCAATGCACTGCTTATGACCTTGCATATTACATCACTCATGACATGGTCAGTGATATTACTGATGACATCACTGATGACATCATCCACAGAACCACTCACACATCAACTACACAACCACTCATACACCTACCCACACAACCATACAACCACTCACTCACCCATTCAGCCACTCATACAGCCACTCCCTTGCCCATACACCTAATCACGCAGCCACTCACTCACCCCTACAGTCACTCACACACCAACTCACTCACCCATACAGCCTCTCAACAGAGCTACTCACTTGCCCATACAACCACTCACACACCCACACAACCACTTATATACCCATTCACACATCCATACAAGCACTCACACATGCACTCACTCACCCATACAGCCACTTATACAGTCACTCACTCTCCAATATAGCCACTCACACACCCACTCAGTTAATCAAACACCCACTCAAACAGCTACTCACTCACCCAAACAGCCACTTACACACCCAGTCACACACCCATACAGACACTCACACAGCCACTCAGTCATCCATATAACCACACACATCCACCCCTGCAGCCACTCATACAGCCTCTCACAAACCCAGTCACTGACCAATACAGTCACTCACACAGCCACTCACTTACCCATATAGCTACTCAAACACCCACACATTCATCCATACAGCAACTCTCACACCGATGCAGTCACTCACACGCCTACTCACACACCCATACAGACACTCATACACCCACTCACACACGGATGCACACAGCCACATATGTTAGAAATAGTATCACTCATTAGTAGTACACAAAGTATACTAATCTAACTTTTGTTGTTTATTAGTATATATGTTTAACACTCATAAACTTATAGAAATGCTCACAATCACTGGATGATGTCATCAGTGATGTAATTTGAGATATCATCAGTGATGTCACTGACCATGTCATGAGTGATGTAATATGTGAGGTCATAAGCAGTGCATTACTGAGGCGCCAGAAATAGTTAACTCATGCAACTATAACTGCTGAATCTCAATAGATTTGTGCATGTATAATCTGAACTATTCTATATCGGCCCTGTAACCTTTGTTTTTTTCAGTGAATTTCTATGATTTTTAAAAAACAAATATATATTTCCTAACTATATCCTTATAACCTTTGGCTTTTTTGATGCATTTCTATGTTTTTTAATGTTATTTCCTAACTATAACGTCCCTGTAACCTTTGGTTTTTTAGGGGGGAACATTTCTACATTTCTAAATTTGATTTGCTAACTGTAGTCTGTAACCTTTAAGAGTGGGTGTGTAAGTGGCTGTATAGGTGGGTGAGTGGGTGTGTGATTGACTGACGGGTCTGTGAGTGGGTGTGTGAGTGGGTGTGTGAGTGGGTGTGTGAATCACACTATGGGTCTGTGAGAGGGTGTGTGAGTGAGTGTGTGAGTATCTGTGTGGGTCTGTGAGTGGGTATATACATGCCTGTATGGGTCGGTGAGTGGGTGTGGGAGTGCCTGTGTGGGTCTGTGAGTGGGTGTGTGAGTTCCTGTGTGGGTCTGTGAGTGGGTATGTGAGTGGCTGTGTAAGTTTTTGAGTGGGTGTGTGAGTGGCTCTGTAGATCTGTGAGTTGGTCTATGAGTGGCTGTGTGAATCTGTGAGTGGGTGTATGAGTGTCTGTGGATCTATTAGCTGGTGTGTGAGTGTCTGTGTGGGCATGTGAGTGGGTGTGTGAGGGTCTGTGTGGGTCTGTGAGTGGGTGTGTCAATGCCTGCATAGGTCTGTGAGTGGGTGTGTGAGTAACTCTATGGGTCTGAAAGTGGGTTGGAGTGCCTGCATGGCTCTGTGAGTGGGTGTGTGAATACCTGCAAAGGTATGTGAGTGTGTGCATGACTGCCTGTTTGGTTCTGTAAATGAGTGGGAGAGTACCTGTGTGGGAGTCTGAGTGGGTCTGAAGTGTTTTTTTCCTTCAAAATACATCAAGATTTGCAGATCTGTCACAGATTTACACGGGGATCCGCGGATTCCTGAGGTGGAAAAAAACCTGATATGACTCAATTTCATACCCAATATAGGTTCCTCTGACACTCCTCTAATACACCCATCAGGTCAGAGTACCTCTACCCTGACGGAAAAAGAGTACCTGCCACAAATTGATAATGGATAAGGCCCTAAAAAGGGTCCAAATGATTGGAGACCACAACCAATAGGCAAACCAAGACAAGGAAAAACACAAGGCAAAATTTAAGTAAATTTAAATATTTTTAAGATGTCTTTTTATTTCAATATTTTTGTTTGTATAGATGTTAGAATCTTTTTTTGAAATTTAACAGAGTAGATTAACAAAAGCAATAAAGGAGAATATCAAAATAATACAGTTCCTATACATCAGATTACTAACAGTCCCACAAATACTCCTTCAAAAAACACGCAATCATACTATCTCGCATCCGACAGCAACATCAAACAACACATAACATTAATATATACTAATAAAAACATGTACAGATTAGAATGATCGTTCCACAATTCATATTCAGATGAATGGACTTTGAACAGCCCGTAGGGCTAAAAAGCGCCAATGAGCACGTTTAGAATAGCCAAACTTTAGGTTACAGTATGCCAACGCGCGTTTCGGTGTACAAGCCCCAGCAGGGGCTGCACCTTCATCAGGGCGAAGGAGGGCAAGGATGGTGGGACAGGCGCACCTGTAGACATACAAAAAAATTAACAAGAATTGGAAAACAAAATTAGGAAAACAATTTACATACACACATATATGAGAGTACAGGTGCGGATATTATAGAAAATCCAACAATAGATAGATGATACAGTCTGAAACTCCAATTCAAAGTCTATCAGAGGTCAGACAAAGCACGATAGATAGAGTCTGAATTAAATAAATCAGGTGTCATAAAAGGTTTGCCAAAGGTCAGAGGGATTGAATATAGGTTAGGAGGATTAAGTCTAAAAATTGGAATAGGGTGCAGAGAGAGGACCAAACAAATATCTAGGAGTTTTTTTTATAAAGATGAAAAAAACACTAAGTACATATAAATCAACATGCAATAAATAAATGAAAAATAGAAGGAGCTTCTCCCTAAATCCGAACATTAACAAAAATGTAAAGTGCAGAAAAAGAAAGAGAAACCCTGGTAGGGGACTGATCAGTGCTAGGACAACAACCGCAAGGGGTAGGCCATCGGTGATATGGCCTTGTGTCCCTTCAGGTCTGGGGGGATTAATGTAGCCAGTGAATGAAAGAAAAGAAAATTAGGTGCTCTCTGAATAAGGAAGCCAGCCAATACCTAACGGTCAAGGGATTTAGCGCCAACCGACAAATACGGTATTTCTTCAAGGAGATAGCAGGTTTCAAGTGACAGAGGGAGGCCTTGAGCGATAAAATATCTGAAAAATTACAAGGGCAACAATTAAAGATGAACCCCAACGCTGGTCTATAAACGAATTACAAGTAGCACTAACCAGGAGAGGGTGCTATAAATCACCTACCCGTAGGTTATCTAGGGATCAATCCAAGTTAAGACAAGGTTAGTCGTCGACGGGTAGAGAGAGAAGGTTTTCCTCTAATCGGGCAGGAAATCGACGCACAGTCAATCTCTTTGTCAAATGGACCAGCTCGGGGGTTTAGAGAGGCCGGGGATAAGGGTGGTTACGCCTGGTAAGGAGCAAAATAACGATATTAAGCCCCCTGTCAGCGTACAAATAGAGCTAAGGGAGTCCACATCTGTGGGGGAGCACTTACCTGGATTGACTCGTCGTGACGATAAACAGACAAGCTCGAGGCACGGGTCTCTCGGGAGCACAGCGGATAAGCAGCTTCCGTGATCGGAAGTGTTAACAGGGGAAACACCTTCTTTTATGTCTATGCCGAGGATCGACTGGCCAATAAACGGCCGGGGATGATAAACACATCAACAAGTAATGGACATGGAGAAGGGACAGGGAAAGCGGTGAACAACGGCGGCCATCTTAAATGAGTGAGGATAGTTCCTCAGTGGACAGGCTGATTCAAGAAAATCACATGAGGACTTATAAGAGGAGGGCTGCCGAAAATTAAGTAAAGAAAAAAAGTTAAAAAACCAGTGATAAATCCATCTTCAGGGGGATAAGGTCACTGGGAGTCCAAGGCTGGACATAGGCCTAAAGGTCTTAATAGTAAAACACACAGGCGGGGACGCCTAGAGAAGGTTCGTGAAACAACAGCATTTGCAAGTAGCGGGGAGAGTCTCCAATAGTAGAGGGTGCGGGAAAAAGGGGGGGGGGAGCCAGAATAGGCCAAAGACAGGGGGATTAGGTAATGGCATTCTCCCAGGGACAGTGCTCATTCAGCCCTTTGTTCACTGCATTGAGGAGATAGATCCAGAATACCTCTCTTTTTTTGCGGATCTGCGTGGGATCTTTTCCGGGGGGGGTCATGATTCTCTCTAGAATCGACCACTTGAGGTCCTGTTCAGTATGGTTCATGTCAAGCCAATGCTGGACCAGTGGGGCAGACAATTTCCCAGTTCGAATATTAGACTTGTGTTCGCCTATTCTGGTCCTGCATTCTCGCCCAGTCTCTCCAACATAGATCATTCGACATGGACACATGATCAAGTATACAATGTTGGAGGTGCGGCAATTCGTCATTTTGGATAGTTTGATCTGACGTTCCGGAGTGTCGATGACGTCTCCTATAATGGCATTGGGGCAGGCCTGGCAATTACCACAACGGTGGTTGCCTAAAACAGGTCCGGAGATGATGATGCCTGTTTGTTGAAGGGAAGGGGGTCCCTGAAGTTTGCCTTTGACCAGATGGTTCTTGAGGTTCTTGTTCCTTTTAAATGCAAAGATGGGCTTGGGGAGTGTGAGATCCTCATTGCCCATATTCAAAAGAAACCAGCACGAGTTTATCGTCTGTCTCAACTTGTGATTGATGTTAGAGTGTTTGGTCACGCAGACCAGTTTGTCAGCCAAGGGCTTTTCCCTGGGGAGAAAAATCTACTCTCGATTAAAGTATCTGGCCCTTTTAAAGGAGTCCTTTATGAGTTTCTGTGGATAGCCTCGATGGATAAGTTTACTCTTAAGTACATCAGCTTGGTCGAGGAAGTCATTGATGTTGGAACAGTTTCTTTGAATCCGGAGAAACTGACTAAAGGGAATGCTGTCCCTTTGGCAGCGGGGGTGGTAACTGCCATACTGCAAAAGCGTGTTCCTAGCAGTAGGTTTAGTGAATAGGGATACATAGATTTTGTTTTCCTTATGTTTAATCCAAACATCAAGGAACTCCAGTTGGAAATTGTTGGAGTGGGCCGTGAACTTAAGGTTAGTATCAGCCGCATTGATCCACAGTAGGAAGATGTCCAGGGAGGTTTGAACGCCCTCCTAAACAAAGAAAATATCGTCTATGAATCGGACCCATATACGAACATTTTCGTAAAATGGGGCCAATTCATTGTAGATATTCAAGTGTTCAAAATGTCCCATATAGAGACAGGCAATGCTGGGAGCGCAAGAAGCCCCCATGCTGACTCCCTGGATCTGTTGGAAGAAGCAATGATTGAATTCGAAATAGTTTTCATAGAGAACTATTTTGAGGCATTGGATAATGAAGGGCGTATTAGTGATCTCGGGCTCAGAAGCCAGAATCTCTTGTACAACCAATAGGGCTCCCTCCTGAGGGATATTGGTGTACAAGGACTCAAGGTCCAGAGTTACCAATAATTCACTGTCAGCAGAAAATGGGGTTCCCTCAATTCTGGAAATGAAGTGGCCAGTATCTTTAACAAAGGACTCCAATTATTATTTTTTTTTTTGGAAAAACCTTTATTACAATTTCAGAGAAATACAAGTATGGGCCTACAACCAATAGGCCGGCCGCTAAAATGCAGTGTGACCCTAGGTACAACTGGAACATTCACGTCGATGAAGCCATAAAAGGGGGTCACTGGAGTGGAAACCCTTGCCGTCGGCCGCAGTTGCAGTCCATGAACAAACAAAGGTTTCATATTTTTAAGAAACGAAAAACAACAAACACACAAGGCAAGGAATTGTAGAGCAGTAGCATGTGCCCATCGTATCGAGGGAGTAAACCAACCCGGGTAAACAGAGGGGGAGGGGGGCAAGGCCGAAGAAACCAAACTTGCATGTCGCAGGAGCGTACAGGAATGCGCGGGCTAGGGCGACAGCGCGGCATCTATCTCACGCGTCTGAGGCGGGGCACATATATCCCCGCGATAGGAGTTCCAAGGACCCCACACCTTACTCCACTTGCTAGGCTTGCCTCTCGCCACGTACACCATTTTCTCTCTGAACACACACCAGTCCATGTGTTCTTTCCACTCGCTGACCGTGGGCGGCCTCTGGGAGCCCCACAATTGTGCAATGTCACGCTTCGCTACCATATAGCCCAGAGTCACCCACTGCGTCTGCGTCGCATTGTAATCAGTAGGCTCCCAGACGTTCAACAGACATCGCCGTGCCTCCGGCAACAAGGCCACATGCGTGACTTCTTCTAACACAGCATGCACTCTGCACCAAAACCGAGTCACCTCCGGACATTCCCACAGGATATGGAGGAAACTCCCCAGTAGCCCACAGCCTCGCTTACACAACCCATCCACCGAATATCCCATACGCATCAAACCAGGCCCCGTGACGTACACTCTGTGGAGTATTTTAAGCTGGACGAACCGCAATCGGGCCGGGATAGCCACCTCTTTCGGGGAGGCCACCGCTGACACCCAATCCTCGTCGTCCAGCTCCAAACCGTCGGCAATCCAAGTCTCCCGCAATGAGGCCAGCAAACCCACCCGATCATTAATAAGCTTCTTGTAAATCAGCGAAATGGTGCTATCCGGCACATGGCCGTCCAAGACCCTGTCCTCCAATTCTCCGGAATAGCCGCCGCGTCCGGAAACACGGAGCACAGGGCATGATGAACCTGAGCATACCGATAGTATTCCCTATCATTCAACTGATATTCAGTTTTCAGCATGTCGAACGTCTTGAATTTCCCTTTCGTCCAGAGATCCCCTACCGTGCTGATACCAATCGTATCCCACTTCTCAAGCCTTTCGTAGTATACAGATAGCCCAAGCGCTGAGATGTATACAGTGGTGTAGCCCGAGTCAAGCGATCCCTCCACCCCATCGCCGCATTTGCTGCATGCCACACCTGTACCGCGACCCGCGTCGGGCCCGTCAACCGCGCATCGAGGGACCCCGAGTATAATGCTCGATTATAGTCACCGCCCGGCAATAGCAATTTGTCCATCTCAAAAGCCGGGTTCAAAGCAGGGCCATACATCCCGTGATTGACGGCAGCCAACTGGGAGGCCCAGTAGTATCGCTTAATGTCCGGGAGGGCGACCCCCCCATCGTACCATGGCAGGGTTAGTTTGGCAAGAGCAATCCGCGGCCGCCCATCCCAAAACAATCGACGCTGGAGACCCTCCACCACCCGAAAATAACGGGCCGGCACCAGGTCCATGGTGTTCTGTAGGGCGTACAAAAAGCGTGGCAGCGACATCATTTTGAACAACGCTGCCCGGCCAAGTGGCGAAAGCGGCAGCCGCCGCCAACCCGCCACATCCGCCCTTAGGCGCTGGAGGGGGGGAGAAGATTCCGTTCGTAGCGGGCCACTGGGTCCAGTGTTATAAAAATACCCAAATAAGTGAATCCCGAGGTCGCAATCTGGATAGGGCACCCCCGCGGAAGGGGGGGGGCCTCCCCGGAAAGAATGTACACACAGGACTTAGCCCAGTTGATGACCAATCCGGAGTTGCGACCAAAGGAGCTCAAAACGTCCACCAACACGATGAGCGATTTGCACGGCGATGCAAGATACAAAAGTATATCGTCCGCGTATAGGGAGACCCGGTCCTCGTATTCCGGCGTCCATCTAAGACCACGCATCGAGGGTTCCCATCGCAACCACTCCGCAAGGGGCTCCAAACAAAGCGCAAATAGGAGAGGCGACAGCGGACAACCCTGTCGGGTGCCCCTGCCCAAGATAAAGGGAGCCGATACCCGTCCGTTGACCACTACCTGTGCCAGCGGATTGTCATAGAGCAATTTCACCCAACCGATGAACCCCGGGCCAAAACCAAACTTCGCCAATGCTGCCCAGATGTATGGCCATTCCAGGGTATCAAACGCCATGGTAGCGTCCAAGGACACCAAGATGGCCGGCTCACGAAGGAATGGTGCGCGAGCAAGGACGCCATGCAACCGCCGCAGGTTCAAAGCGGTATTGCGATGGGGTATAAAGCCGGATTGATCCTGATGAACCAGGTCGCCCACAACCCGGATCAGACGATTGGCCAGTACCTTGGCGAGGATTTTAGGTTCCGCGTTTAACAAGGAGATGGGCCTGTAAGAAGCACATCGATCACGGGGCTTCCCCTCCTTATGGATAACAACAATGGTAGCGAGACGTTGGTCAGAGGGGAGAGAGCCTGCCGCCCTAGCCTCAAGGAACATGTCCCTGAGATAAGGCGCAATAACATCTGGGCGCAACTTGTATAATTCAATGGGGAGTCCGTTAGGACCCATGGCCTTGCCCGATGCAATCGAGCGGATGGCCAAAGCAATCTCATCTGACGACAGGGCCGCATCCATCACTACTTTATCCTCATCGGACAAGGAGGGCAGAGCTACGTCCCGAAGCAGCAGTCGAGAGTCTTCCTCCGAGCGTTCCGAGACCGGAGAGTAGACCCCGTGAAAATACTCCGCAAAGCAATCAACTATATCACCGGGGTCCGTCACACGCACACCGTCCACCCTCTCAACCTCCGGTACCACTCGACTCGCTCTCTCCTTCTTATCCAACCAAGCAATCAATTTCCCGGCCTTATCACCCATATCATACAAACGTCCCTGTTGCTCCCTGCTCACACTCCTAGCAGATTCAGTAACCAGCGCCTTGTAGTCGGCCTGCTTGAGCTCCAAGATATGCAATCTGTCATCCGTTACACCTTGCTCCAACTCACTCTCCAACTCAGTAATCTCATTTTCTAGCCGAACAACCTCCGGCGCAGCGCATTTTTTGGTGGAGGAAATGAGAGATAGGGCCTGTCCCCTGAGCACCGTTTTAAAGGCCTCCCAAAGGGAGATGGCGGAAGACACCGACCCCACGTTGTCCTTGAAGTAATGTTCCAGAGACTTGACCAAGTCTGCACGAATCGTGGGGTTCCGTAGGTACCAGGGGTTGATCGGCGCCACCCTCCCCTCCGCCCCCAGGGCGATATCCAGGTGCAACAAAAGGGGGGAGTGATCTGAAATACCGAGTGCCAAGTGTCTCACCTCCCCGATCATCCCAGCTTGGGCCGCAGGAACTAGCATATAGTCAAGCCTCGAAAGACTACCATGGGCCCCAGAATGGAAGGTATACTGCGCCTGTCCAGGGTGTTTCAACCGCCAGCAATCTATCAGTCCCAGGGCATCCAGAAAACCCCCCAACCAACTCTGGGCCCGAGGGAGGTCCCTAGGGGGGTATCGATCCTCAACTCCGGAAACAACAGCGTTAAAATCCCCCCCCAGGACCACCACCCCCCCCGGGAGCCCTAGCAGCAGACGTCCCAAATCAGCATAGGTGGCCGTCTGCAGGCCCGGCGGGACGTAGACCGTGACCAGCGTAATCAATCTACCCTCCCACCTCCCCACCAGCGCAGCGTAGCGCCCTCTGTCGTCGTGGATCACCTCATCCACCACTAACGGGAGAGAGGTCCTGACCAAAATGCCCACTCCCCTCGAGCCAGAAGTGAAGCCATAATGGGCCAGAAGGCGATACCCTCGTCTGTTCATGGCATGGAAAGAGTTCCCTATAAGGTGTGTTTCCTGCAGGAACACAACGTCTGGCGAGATATGTTTCAGAAACTGCAGGACTACCCCCCGCTTTATCCTGTCCCCCAGCCCATTCACATTCCAGGAAAGAAGTTTCAGCCCCCTACCCCCCATCCCTCCCAGCACAGAACATCCCCCTCCCGGGTGGCACAATCATAGTAGAACAGCATGAAATATTATCCCGCCTTGTGAAACAAACAAACAATCCCCAACCCCGTCCCATCAACCCCAACAAAACTCCCCCCTCCCTGCACCCCTGCGTGAGCCCAAACAGCCCCCCCAACCTGCAGTGTGCCTGTCGCCCCATTATAAAATTAACTACAAGAAGGACAAAAAAAGAACCCCAGAAGGAGGAAAGGGCCCCAGCAAGCCCCCCGCAACCTCCAAACACCACGGGGCAAAGTGTCAACAACTGGAGTCCGGTGCAGCCACAGGCGCAAAACGTTACCAAAGCAGTCCAGCGCCAGAATCACAGTTCCATTCCTACTCCGGCGAACCTTCTCCGCTCTCCGTCATCCGCCCCTCCGGCTCCCGACTCTTGGGCAGGGCATCCAGCCATTCTCCCACCGCCTCCGGCCGGTCGAAGAAGTGTGAGCGACCATCTAGCTCGACTCGCAGCCTAGCCGGGAAGAGCATCGCATACTTAAAGTCCATGTCTCTCAAGCGCTGTTTGATGGCCGAGAAACCCATCCGTTGCTTTTGAACCGCTTGCGTAAATTCTGGGTAAAAGCTAACATTAGAGTTCTCAAAGCGTAATGCCCTGCCACCCTCGACGCCTGCAGGATAGCGTCTCTATCCCGAAAATTAAAAAGTCGGGCAATGATCGGCCGCGGGGGGGCACCCACCTTAGGCGCACCCCCCGGAACCCTGTGGGCCCGTTCCACGGCGAAGAATTTGCTCAGCCCTTTGGGTGCTAGATGAGTCACCACTAGATCCTCCACAAAGAGGTCCACAGCAGATTCCTCCGATCGTTCGGGCACGCCGATAATGCGGACGTTGTTCCGCCTGGCCCTGCCTTCAGAGTCCTCGAGGCGACGCTTGGTCAGATCGCTTGCGAGCTGCAACCTCCGCACCGTCGTCTGCAAACCGGCCACATCCACCGTTAGGCTCGACGTCGCTTGGGCCAACGAGTCGACCCGGTCGTTGGTTTTCGACAGGTCTGCTCTGACCAAGGTGACATCGATCAGCACCGAGTCCAACTTGTTGGCCAGAGTATCCAGTTGCTGGTTCACGGTCACCTTCATCTCCTCGATGGCCCCCATGACATCCAGCAGAGTCAATTCGGGTGATGCGCCCGAGGCCTCCTTGGGCGGCTCAGGCGATTTACGTGATCCACTAGGGGATCCCTTTGGCTGAGCGTAGCGGTCCATATTGTTGGCCTGAGAATAGGCTCCCCTCCGGGTAGATTTGGGTTTTAGCTTGTCGCCATCCACTCTTGTCGTCATCGTTGGCGATCAGCAAAGTCAGCACCCTCCAGCACCCGGAGGAAGGCCCGGGGATCCGGGCCGCTAGCTGATGTCCAGGCTTGGCACTCCGCACTCGGTGCAGCTCTCCCGATGTCTCCTCAACAGTTTCGGTCGGTCAACTCGAAACCGAAAGTGAAAGTACGAGTTCCAGGGCAGGCCCAGCCTGGCATGCCGCTGTTGTTCACTTTGCAGCCGGGCACCTCACCAACCCGAGTCCGGGACCAAAGCCGGAGAAGGCCGCAAACTTCAGGTCGCCAAAAAACCAGGTTCCCGGAGTCCAATTTCGATTTGGAAAACGAGTGGCACCTTAGCGTAAGATCATAGACAAAAGCCCGTCGAAAAGATCAGGATTATGACAGGATAGACGTGGGAGGTTGCGGAGGCCCTCGGGAGCCACAAGCCTACGCGGCCATCTTGGTTGCGCGCTAGGCTCCTCCCCCCGGACTCCAATTTTTTGACCAATGGTTGAAGAAAGCGGTCAATGTATTTGGAGAGAGGTTCTGTGGCTGATCCGATAGTGGAGACTATCGGTCTCAGAGGGGGATCCAAGATGTTCTTGTGGATCTTAGGGACCCCGTAAATGATGGTCATGCGGGTATAACTGGGTGTCAAAAACTCCGCTTCTTTAGAACATATATGTCCTTTGTCAATGGCCTCCTCCACCAGGGTGAGGATGCGTTTTTTCAAGATGGCTTCTGGGTTCTTAGTGATTTGTTTATAGTGCCTATCATCAGCCAAAAGGGTGTTCATCTTGTTGATATATGTGGGGGTTTTCGTTTTTTGCACTAATCTTTAATCTCCATTCTTTGATTACTTACTAGCCCTGGTACTCTCGTGCTTGAGCTGTGATCCCTTCTTGTTTGCATTATGGAAAGTATTAAGACCTTCGGATTTTCTGATGAAGACTTTGCCAAAATGATAGGCTTAGCCGTTGGCAGTGACCAACAATTTACTCTCAATAAAGGTCTGGAGGGGGAATGGACAAAACTCCTAAATTTGAGGAAGAAAAGTAAACGCACCGAGTTCCATGCTAAATTTATGCTGGAATACCTAAAAGCAGGAACGATTCCTATTGGATTAAGGGTCAGGAACATACCTGGCCTCTTTATAGAGATCAGGCAATTTTTAGAAAGATGGGCTTTAATATCCAACAGATGTTCCAGAGATTGGATGATGCTGATTGTTGAAACTGCAAGAGAAGTTTTAGCTATCCTGAATAGAGAAATAGATGAACTGGAAGAAAAACTGAAAAAAGACAACCCAGTTGAAATGGGGAAGAAGAAATTAGAGGAAATATGTCTAGAACTTGACTCCTTCACTGATTATCTCTTGAAGAGAAAAACAGACAAGCTCAGGAAAGACATCCGCGCATTCTCCCAAGAACGCGCTTACCCCTACTTAACTACCAACTTCTATAACACCACAGAAGACCCCTCCTCTGGCAGCAACACCCCCAGATGGGGCAATAGACGGGTTACCACCTTCTCAGACGCTACTGACTCCGAAGGTGAGGGCCCTAGTAACTATGACCCCAACTATCAGCACAGACAAGACTCCTTTGAAAGACCCAACATGCCTAACCGTTTTTTAGGCAACCGCAGGGGGAGCTTCCGCCCCAGAACGCGGAACCCACATCAAAGGAACTACCGTCAGGATCAACCTCAGCCACAAATGTATATTCAGACACGCCAACAACAATACTGGAAAACGTGAAAAACATCCCCGTGTTCAATCTGTCTAATACCTGTGTGGGCCCTGAAGCCTTGACCCTTTTGTCCAGAGGCCTTTCCTTTGTTCCCACTAACAATTTCAGCAAATTCGAAGTCCTGAAAGACCTTTATCTATTTTTCCGGAAAATCAGGTTAAAAAAATATTTCCTCAATAGACCATCACTTGATACTGAAGAAAATCCCTCTGGCCTGAAGCCCCCGTCTAACTTTACCCCTTCGTTGGAAGTAGTTGGCCCGGAAGTGGGCATTTTTGAGAGAGCTGTCACAAAAAAGATTTGTAAAATCATCAAATATGTGCCTAAACCTCCCAGCAACCTCTCTAACGAGGAAACTAGCACGTTGCTAGCTCTCAAATCCAACCAAAATCTTACAATTAAACCTTGCAATAAGGGTGGGGGTATTGTGATTTTTGATACCCCCACATATATCAACAAGATGAACACCCTTTTGGCTGATGATAGGCACTATAAACAAATCACTAAGAACCCAGAAGCCATCTTGAAAAAACGCATCCTCACCCTGGTGGAGGAGGCCATTGACAAAGGACATATATGTTCTAAAGAAGCGGAGTTTTTGACACCCAGTTATACCCGCATGCCCATCATTTACGGGGTCCCTAAGACCCACAAGAACATCTTGGATCCCCCTCTGAGACCGATAGTCTCCACTATCGGATCAGCCACAGAACCTCTCTCCAAATACATTGACCGCTTTCTTCAACCATTGGTCAACAAATTGGAGTCCTTTGTTAAAGATACTGGCCACTTCATTTCCAGAATTGAGGGAACCCCATTTTCTGCTGACAGTGAATTATTGGTAACTCTGGACCTTGAGTCCTTGTACACCAGTATCCCTCAGGAGGGAGCCCTATTGGTTGTACAAGAGATTCTGGCTTCTGAGCCCGAGATCACTAATACGCCCTTCATTATCCAATGCCTCAAAATAGTTCTCTATGAAAACTATTTCGAATTCAATCATTGCTTCTTCCAACAGATCCAGGGAGTCAGCATGGGGGCTTCTTGCGCTCCCAGCATTGCCTGTCTCTATATGGGACATTTTGAACACTTGAATATCTACAATGAATTGGCCCCATTTTACGAAAATGTTCGTATATGGGTCCGATTCATAGACGATATTTTCTTTGTTTGGGAGGGCGTTCAAACCTCCCTGGACATCTTCCTACTGTGGATCAATGCGGCTGATACTAACCTTAAGTTCACGGCCCACTCCAACAATTTCCAACTGGAGTTTCTTGATGTTTGGATTAAACATAAGGAAAACAAAATCTATGTATCCCTATTCACCAAACCTACTGCTAGGACCACGCTTTTGCAGTATGGCAGTTACCACCCCCGCTGCCAAAGGGACAGCATTCCCTTTAGTCAGTTTCTCCGGATTCGAAGAAACTGTTCCAACATCGATGACTTCCTCGACCAAGCTGATGTACTTAAGAGTAAACTTATCCATCGAGGCTATCCACAGAAACTCATAAAGGACTCCTTTAAAAGGGCCAGATACTTAAATCGAGAGTCGATGTTTCTCCCCAGGGAAAAGCCCTTGGCTGACAAACTGGTCTGCGTGACCAAACACTCTAACATCAATCACAAGTTGAGACAGACGATAAACTCGTGCTGGTTTCTTTTGAATATGGGCAATGAGGATCTCACACTCCCCAAGCCCATCTTTGCATTTAAAAGGAACAAGAACCTCAAGAACCATCTGGTCAAAGGCAAACTTCAGGGACCCCCTTCCCTTCCACAAACAGGCATCATCAACTCCGGACCTGTTTTAGGCAACCACCGTTGTGGTAATTGCAAGGCCTGCCCCAATGCCATTATAGGAGACGTCATCGACACTCCGGAACGTCAGATCAAACTATCCAAAATGACGAATTGCCGCACCTCCAACATTGTATACTTGATCATGTGTCCATGTCGAATGATCTATGTTGGAGAGACTGGGCGAGAATGCAGGACCAGAATAGGCGAACACAAGTCTAATATTCGAACTGGGAAATTGTCTGCCCCACTGGTCCAGCATTGGCTTGACATGAACCATACTGAACAGGACCTCAAGTGGTCGATTCTAGAGAGAATCATGACCCCCCCCGGAAAAGATCCCACGCAGATCCGCAAAAAAAGAGAGGTATTCTGGATCTATCTCCTCAATGCAGTGAACAAAGGGCTGAATGAGCACTGTCCCTGGGAGAATGCCATTACCTAATCCCCCTGTCTTTGGCCTATTCTGGCTCCCCCCCCCTTTTTCCCGCACCCTCTACTATTGGAGACTCTCCCCGCTACTTGCAAATGCTGTTGTTTCACGAACCTTCTCTAGGCGTCCCCGCCTGTGTGTTTTACTATTAAGACCTTTAGGCCTATGTCCAGCCTTGGACTCCCAGTGACCTTATCCCCCTGAAGATGGATTTATCACTGGTTTTTTAACTTTTTTTCTTTACTTAATTTTCGGCAGCCCTCCTCTTATAAGTCCTCATGTGATTTTCTTGAATCAGCCTGTCCACTGAGGAACTATCCTCACTCATTTAAGATGGCCGCCGTTGTTCACCGCTTTCCCTGTCCCTTCTCCATGTCCATTACTTGTTGATGTGTTTATCATCCCCGGCCGTTTATTGGCCAGTCGATCCTCGGCATAGACATAAAAGAAGGTGTTTCCCCTGTTAACACTTCCGATCACGGAAGCTGCTTATCCGCTGTGCTCCCGAGAGACCCGTGCCTCGAGCTTGTCTGTTTATCGTCACGACGAGTCAATCCAGGTAAGTGCTCCCCCACAGATGTGGACTCCCTTAGCTCTATTTGTACGCTGACAGGGGGCTTAATATCGTTATTTTGCTCCTTACCAGGCGTAACCACCCTTATCCCCGGCCTCTCTAAACCCCCGAGCTGGTCCATTTGACAAAGAGATTGACTGTGCGTCGATTTCCTGCCCGATTAGAGGAAAACCTTCTCTCTCTACCCATCGACGACTAACCTTGTCTTAACTTGGATTGATCCCTAGATAACCTACGGGTAGGTGATTTATAGCACCCTCTCCTGGTTAGTGCTACTTGTAATTCGTTTATAGACCAGCGTTGGGGTTCATCTTTAATTGTTGCCCTTGTAATTTTTCAGATATTTTATCGCTCAAGGCCTCCCTCTGTCACTTGAGACCTGCTATCTCCTTGAAGAAATACCGTATTTGTCGGTTGGCGCTAAATCCCTTGACCGTTAGGTATTGGCTGGCTTCCTTATTCAGAGAGCACCTAATTTTCTTTTCTTTCATTCACTGGCTACATTAATCCCCCCAGACCTGAAGGGACACAAGGCCATATCACCGATGGCCTACCCCTTGCGGTTGTTGTCCTAGCACTGATCAGTCCCCTACCAGGGGTTCTCTTTCTTTTTCTGCACTTTACATTTTTGTTAATGTTCGGATTTAGGTAGAAGCTCCTTCTATTTTTCATTTATTTATTGCGTGTTGATTTATATGTACTTAGTGTTTTTTTCATCTTTATAAAAAAAACTCCTAGATATTTGTTTGGTCCTCTCTCTGCACCCTATTCCAATTTTTAGACTTAATCCTCCTAACCTATATTCAATCCCTCTGACCTTTGGCAAACCTTTTATGACACCTGATTTATTTAATTCAGACTCTATCTATCGTGCTTTGTCTGACCTCTGATAGACTTTGAATTGGAGTTTCAGACTGTATCATCTATCTATTGTTGGATTTTCTATAATATCCGCACCTGTACTCTCATATATGTGTGTATGTAAATTGTTTTCCTAATTTTGTTTTCCAATTCTTGTTAATTTTTTTGTATGTCTACAGGTGCGCCTGTCCCACCATCCTTGCCCTCCTTCGCCCTGATGAAGGTGCAGCCCCTGCTGGGGCTTGTACACCGAAACGCGCGTTGGCATACTGTAACCTAAAGTTTGGCTATTCTAAACATGCTCATTGGCGCTTTTTAGCCCTACGGGCTGTTCAAAGTCCATTCATATGAATTTGAATTGTGGAACGATCATTCTAATCTGTACATGTTTTTATTAGTATATATTAATGTTATGTGTTGTTTGATGTTGCTGTCGGATGCGAGATAGTATGATTGCGTGTTTTTTGAAGGAGTATTTGTGGGACTGTTAGTAATCTGATGTATATTATTTTGATATTCTCCTTTATTGCTTTTGTTAATCTACTCTGTTAAATTTCAAAAAAAGATTCTAACATCTATACAAACAAAAATGATGAAATAAAAAGACATCTTAAAAATATTTAAATTTACTTATATTTTGCCTTGTATTTTTCCTTGTCTTGGTTTGCCTATTGGTTGTGGTCTCTAATCATTTGGACCCTTTTTAGGGTCTTATCCATTATCAATTTGTGGCAGGTACTCTTTTTCCCTTTGGTACTTTTTGACTCCCCTGGTATATCTGCCCGCACCTTATTTCAGGGGTCCCCTTCTTAGTGGATACCTCTACCCTGACCCCTTTAATCATTTTGCAGATTAATTTCAAGACCCCAGAGCCGTTCCTCGATAATTAAAATCGTGGACCCAACCTCCTGGTCCAGTTGTGGTCAGCCAATCACAGCATTGCTGGTGACGCGTGACTTTTCAGATCCTCCAAGGGTCCACATCCCTAGATACAAAATTTTGTTTTTCCTTTAATAACTGCAACTACAGAATGGATTTATACTAAATCGCGAAAAGGGGTCTTTGTGGAAAAGGAGCTACCTCTCTGCCAAATTTGATGTAATTCTGTTCAGCAATTCGGACTGTCATCATGTTCAAAATCCCTTTGGGAAATTGCATCGACCCTCATTTGACGGATGACTCAGAAACTTTCCATGCAGAACTAGACAAACAGGGCCACTTTTAAAAAAAATATTTCATCTATCTATCTATCTATCTATCTATCTATCTATCTATCTATCTATCTATCTATCTATCTATCTATCTATCTATCTATCTATCTATCTATCTATCTATCTATCTATCTATCTATCTATCTATCTATCTATCTATCTATCTATCTATCTATCTATCTATCTATCTTACCTAGTGACAGTCGCCATGAGGTAGCTATAGTTAGGTCTGATTTTCCATAGATGGAGTGTTTATTGGTTTGCTAATAACTTTTGTCCCGTTTGACAAATCTGCACAAAACGTTAGAAAGAAAAATTAACTCACCTCAGCTCCTTCCTCGAAAGTTTTGGGCTGCTCTATCACGCAGGGGCCGAGTAAAAAAAAGGGTACCAAAATGTAAAATCCCCATGCATTTTCTTTAGCCTTCTTTAGACAAGGCTGCAGCAAAAACTGCTGAACAGAATTACACAAAATTTGGCAGGAAGCTAGATCTTGCTACGCATATTGGGGCAGATTTACAAGGCCCTTGCGCCACTTTTGCGTCTTTTTTGACATGGGAAAAGTGATGCAAAAGTGGCGCAAGGGACTTGTAAATCTGCCCGATTGTGTCTTATGTGATTTGGTGCAAATACGGTCAGTAGTTATTGAGATATAAAGGGTGAATGCCATGGGTGCGCAACCCCAGGTCATAGGGGTTTCTCTGTATGCATATTTAATCTCTTACCAAGCAGGAGTAAACACCAACCAGCGGTTGGGAGCTTAAAAAATAGGAAGCCGCAAATACCATGACCTCTGAACAACATGTTACCTTTGCAATGCAGGAAGAACAACAAATGTGTCTGAACCACGCATTACGTTCACAACGCAAGTTGTTACAATGACATGCGTTAGGTAAAGCGGCGATAGACTTTAAAGTCCAACGCTTTCCGTACTGGTGTGGGGACTGGAGTTGAAATAAAGTTTTAGTATTTCAAAAGTCCAGTGTCCCCCTAAGGCAAGTCGTTGTAATGACTTGCGTGTTCTAATTGGAATGTGTGGTTCGGATGTGTTCGTTGTTACTCCCGCAATGTTAAGAAACACGTGGGAAAGGAAGGCGTGGTTGTATCATACAACCTTCAAAAATGCTCCTGCCCTCTGGGAGCAGACTTTAGATCTGTTTCCCTGCCCACCGTGATGCGGGCAGGGAGGCATATCTAAATATTTCCCCCGCTCACAGTGAGCAGCATTATTATCTGCTCCTTGTAGGCGGGAGTAATGTTGGCTCCCTCTGGATGCAGGAAGCTGGTTGGGGCTGCAGAGGCCTTGGGGCTCCCCCTGCACCAACGACAGTGTAGTTGGTCCCCTGGGTAGGCACCAGGGACCCCACCTTTGGATGCACAAGGCCCCGGAGGTTGGGGTCCCTGGGGCCATAATCAACCTGGGTAGGGGCATGCAGCACCCTCCCCTTTAAAATAGTGCTGGGCTCCGGGGATGGGTCCCGGGCCATAATTGGTCTAGAGAGGGGGGCCACGTGCCACCTCCCCCTAATAATTGGGCTGAGCCATTCAGTCTCCCTGGCCAAAATCATCCCGGGAGGGGGGCCTAGTGCATCCCCTCCCCTCTATTTAAAAGATTGGCCCTGGGGGATAAGGTCTCCAGCATCTAACAAGGCTTGGAGAGGGGGAATATGGCCTTTCCCCCCTTTTATTAAATACGGGGTCCCTGGGGCCGATATCGACTCGGGAAGGGGAGACACGCCCTCTCCCCTTTAATTAAAAAAAAGACAGCCCTGGGGGATGGGGTCCCCAGGGCCAGGCACTATAGCCAACCCCCTACTGAGCACGAAAGCTGTGCGTAGCATGGGGTTGGTTGTATGGGGGGTGTTGGCTTCAGGTCCTACAGTCAACCTTCTTCCACGCACATAATTGGTCAAGAGAGGGGGGCCACGTGCCACCTCCCCCTAATAATTGGGCTGGGCCATTCAGTCTCCCTGGCCAAAATTATCCCAGGGAGGGGGGCCTAGTGCATCCCCTCCCCTCTATTTAAAAGATTGGCCCTGGGGGATAAGGTCTCCAGCACCTAACAAGGCTTGGAGAGGGGGAATGCGGCCCTTCTCCCATTTTATTAAATACGGGGTCCCTGGGGCCGATATTGACTCGGGAAGGGGAGACATGTCCCTCTCCTTTTTAATAAAAAAAGACAGCCCTGGGGTTGGGGTCCCCAGGGTCAGGCCCTATAGCCAACCCCCTACTGAGCACGAAAGCCGTGCGCAGCATGGGGTTGGTTGTATGGGGGTGTTGGCTTCAGGCCCTACAGCCAACCCTCTTCCACGCATGTAAATACAACCTCCCTGCTGAAGGCCGTGCATGGTGGGGTATTGCAGTTATGTTATGCTAATAATTTATGGTAATTAAGTAATACGTAAAACTGGAATGGCATGGTGAGCAAAAAACGATGGATTTAGGCCCAGATCTCTGTACTGGGGTGAATGTATGACATTGTTCTGCAATTTGTCCATCAATTGTTCTTTTTGCATTTGTCACCCAGAGTCGGACAGGTATGCCTAGACGTGGGTCCCGTGCTCTCCGTGCCACTGGAGTCAAGCTATCCTGGTTGATGAGGGCTGTTAGCCCGAAACCGATCCCAGGATGCTTGTTTCCGGTCCAGGGAAGACATGGCTTGGCAGTTCAGGCTGGACTGTTCCCATGAGGCACAAGGTCTAGACAGATTGCATATAGCGATGTCTGAACTGGGGTGGAAAAGTGAGCTAAAGAACAATAATTGATTCAACCCAGATCTGTGACTGGGGGTGAGTGTTTGAAAAGTTTCAGACCTCCGTCCATCATCTCCTTGTGTTTGCTTTGCCTTTGCCCCGGCAGCGGTTCGATTAATGCATGGTTAATAAATATTACTTTACGTTAAAGAAATCCTAGAAATTCCCTGAAAAAAGCAAAGGTTAAAGATATGTTATAGTATGGAAATAGAATATAAAAAAACCTTACAATTTCACTAAAAAACCAAAGGTTACATGGACGTTATAGTTAGGTTTAGATTTTACATACATAAAACCATAGAAATTCAACAGTTATAGTTCTCAAGTAACTATAACTTGTGCCCTGAGTTACTTTCAATCTCTATTACTGAGCTGAAAGAGCTTGGAAATGTGTGTCCCATCAGTGCCTTCTCACCCAAGCTCATGGCCAAAGTATGGCATGCCCAGCAAGGAGCCTGCCCTGAATATGTACAATATGAACCCTGAAAGGTTGGCACAGGCCCCAATGCAACAAGTAAATGCGGCCTCCCTCCTTCTTCTACTTGGGCAACAGTCCCAAACCTAGGGCACTGCCATCAGTATCACTCATTCACTGACTTAGCTGCTCCTGACACTGTATAACCCTTCACCACTCTCAGTCAAACATCCTTATGCATTGGAAACACTGATTTACCTAAAGCAGCATTTAGGCAGGTGTGACAACAGCTTTAGACTTAAAATGACCTGAACACATGGAAAAAGAGCTATATGCTTAATGTGTACTGCAGTGTTTATCTGCAGCTGTAGTGCTATAGGAATATATATAATTTAACAGGACCGGTATAATTTTTTAAGTGATCTACCAGCAATGTGACTACTAGGCCTTTATCTCCCAGTGGTTGCTACGCGTTCTGAACATGTGACAGGACCAGTAAATGCTTAGTTGATGCTTGCACACTGTGAAAGGTCAATAGTAACTTTAACAGTGTGACATTGCCTGTATCTGTTTGCCAGGCGTGCTTTAAATGCAATATTGATTTATATTACCACTTAAAAGGGCTTTTCACTAACTGAAGTGTCAATCAGAGGAATGATGGGCCTTGCTTGCACAAACCCACACACTGTTACTTCTGTCAGAAGTTGCAGCAGCCTTTAACACTCTTCTTTAGAGAAGTAGGTAAGATGCTCAGTGACTGATTGAGTGAAGACATCAAGAGCATGGTTTTATATCAGATTTTTACTAAGACTTTTTCTTTGTTCCATTTGGAATTTGTAGTCTTGAATTTATGGTGAATAAACCAAAACTGCAATTCCCAGAATACAAAGGAAAAAACAGGACAGGAGGTGCCACTCACACACAGAATAGGGCAACCATAGATCAAGGCATAATTTACTGCAATTAGTCCCTAGGTGGTACGGTCAACAAGGGTAATATAGCCAATGGTCACTTGTGTGGTCTGAGAATGCAGAAAATAACATGATGGGGATACGATCAATGTGCAGCCCGGAGTTCTGGGATTATTAGGACCAGGTCGTCTTTTCCCAAAGTACTGACCTGAATCCTCCCTCGGTACAAGCAAAGTGTTAACTGCTTGTGACAAGATAAGGAGTACATACTTTGAGGAGTCCAGGCTACTAACTTGTTTAATGTAATACGCAAGATATTCAACTAACAGGATTTTGTTGCTAGTTCTGCAACTGTGCATTTGCAAACTTACATTTTTTAATCTACACTTATGTATTGTAGTGTATATTGTCAAAATGTTTAAAATTACCCAAAATGTAATAGCATTTTGGCTAAACAGCCACATTGGCTGGTGCCACACATGACAATGAGCCACTTGGGAGCTTTGAAGAGGTGATATGGAGTTTTCCCTCAGGGTTTAATCTGTCTGTGGCCACTATATCGCTTCTTGTGCTCCTTAAGCACCCAGTGTACTTGAAGGCGTGATGAGCAAATGTAGCAGTGTAGCTGGCCACTTCCTATAAGGCAAGTGTTGCCTCACCAACATGCTTCCTTATTGTGTCTGTAGAATACACCATTATTTTGGTGGCTCAAAATATCTGTTTTTTGGTACGTCCTAGATTTGAAACTAAAGCTTGCTTGTTGTTGTTATTGCCCTCTCAAAGACTCTTGAGTTTTACTTTGCATTCTGGTACTTGTAGCTTTGTTTTGCTCACTATAAATGCAGAAAGTGCGAAAAAGCAATATAAGTCCCAGGGTTGCATGAACTACTCATGCCTGATATGGAGAAACTGCTGAACTGTGTGACAGTTGAAAATCCATGTGTGACAGTTGAAGATCCATCATAAATAAAGAAGTAAATAAATAAATAAAAAATTGTGGTCAGTCATAAGGTTTTCTAGCTCCTGTGAGTACTTTGTGGGATTGCAAAAAAAGAAGAAAAAAAAAAAAAAAAAAAAATATATATATATATATATATATATATATATATATATATATATATATATATATATATATCCACAGCAACACGCGCTCCTTCAGCAGCGTAATCCGGGCCACACCAACAAATGCTTGTCTTAAAAAGATTTCTTTATTTCAGAACAATAGGCATGACGCGTTTCGAGTCATCAGACTCTTAATCATATGCCGTGCTGTTGTATCGGTGGGTTCGTTAGAGTTTAAATAACATAGCTTCTTAGACATTGAAAAAGGACAACATGCCATATTACCAATCTGAATTTAAAGAGGCAGTTAATTCACGGTTTTCAGTTCGTAATTTGTGTCATATATTGTTAAATCAGCGAGGGTGAGTACATTTTTCTACTGCTGGTTATCCATTAAACCCCCAAATGGTTAATAATCAATGTTTCCCTCATTGCACAATTGCATTCATTATTTTTGCATCTTTATCACAGTTTTAACGACTGCAACTCCCAGAGTGCTCCATAACTCCCCATAAGAGCCTGACACGTTTTGGGCTACCGCCCTTCCTCATAGACTTCTCTGCATGTTGAATGACTGCACACAAATCGGAATACCAGCGTTTGTCCCTCATTTATTTCTCTTTTTTTTTTTTATTATTTATTCTATTGCTCCACAGCAGCATAGAAACAAAAAAGAATACAATACAACTTATTAATATAGCGATTTCACAAATTCATGTATGGTCACAAAAAGCACCCCAAATACTCAAACCAGTCTTATGGTTTTTTGCCCCCTTAACAGAAAATAAACTTAGTTCTAAATTAAAAAGGTTATACGTTTTACCCCCCATAACTCAAATACGGGGGGTTCCATTTGAAGCCAATTAGAGGCAACACATAGCCGTGCAACTGTCATTGCTATGAGA
This sequence comes from Triturus cristatus, assembly GCF_964204655.1. NCBI lineage: Eukaryota > Metazoa > Chordata > Amphibia > Caudata > Salamandridae > Triturus > Triturus cristatus. Next base: position 314,009,985 of record NC_140586.1, on the reverse strand, counting down.
ATCAAATAACGATGTTTATATAATGAAGTGCCTTCGTCAGTTTCAGGCCCCATCCCTAGTAACATTATGGCGGGTGTGATCCTCATCGGTCTCCCAATAATTATAGCCATGAATTTCTCTATATCCGCTATAAATCTAGACAGTTTGCAACAACTAAAAAAAATATGCAGGCTATCGGCATTATCCCCCCGACAACGGAAACATTTTCCATCATATCCTCCCCCCCCACTTAAACATACGAGCAGGGGTATAGTACAAATCAAAAACAGTTTTAAAAAATTGCACTTTCAAATTGGCTGACATTAACACAACCCGAGATCTAGCAATGGCGTCCTTAATAGATATATTATGTTCACCCAAAATTACAGTCCATTTGGTGTTGTGTTTCCCTAAATCATCTGTTCTATATGATAACAATATCTTATACAAGACCCCAATTTTATCCTGCCGCCTTACAGCCTCTATAATTAAATTGGGAGCAACCACAACCTTTCTCTGAGTTAAATAATCCAGAATTTGAAGAAATTTAAAAAACTGAAAATTACACAAATTATAATATCTCCCTAATTCTTCAAATGACATGAGTTATGTTATGTTATGTTATTTATTTTTGTATAGCGCGCGGATGCCGCAGCAAAGTGGCGTCCTGGCGCTGAGGAGATGGTACAACATAACGGCAAAGAAATACTAATCGCAGATGAGGTGAAGGACCTAAACCGTGGCAAACAGGAAGGTTTTCAAACATTTCCTGAAAGGAAGAAGATTGGGGATGGAACGGAGCGAAGGGGGGAGGGTATTCCAGAGTGAGGCGGCCAGCACCGAAAAAGAGCGTCCGCCCATTCTAGCTCTTTTGAAGCGGGGGACAATAGCCAGATTTAATCCCGCAGAGCGAAGCGCTCTATTCGGGAGATAAGGGGAAATGGTCTGGGCGAGAATGGGAGGAGTGGACAACTTTAGAATTTTAAAAGTGAGGCAAAGTGCCTTAAATTTAATCCTCTGCTCCACCGGGAGCCAATGCAGATTTTGGATGGTTTGGCGGGCAGAGCAAAATCTTGGCAGGCCAACCAGCATCCTGGCCGCTGCGTTTTGAATGCGCTGGAGGCGAAAAAGCTCTGCTTTGTTGACTCCTAGTAGAAGCGAACTGGCATAGTCCAGTCTACTCAGGACCATAGCTTGAACTATGATTTGCCTGGTGGTAGGGTCGAAAAATTTAAAGATTGGTCTGAGACACTGCAGAGTGCCAAAGCAGACCCCAGCCAATCTTTTAGTATAGGGAATGTAGGACAGCTTGCTGTCGAGCCACACCCCAAGATTTCTGACCTCGTCAGCAGGCACCGGAACAAAACCAAGCTCAGGGGGCCACCACTGGTTACCCCAGAGGTCGATGTTTTTTCCAAAGATTAAGACCTCGGTTTTTGAGGCATTCAGCTGCAGCTTGTTGTCCGACATCCATCCCGTAACTCCTCGTAGAGCGATCTGAAAGGCAACGGCGTCCATTGCGGACTCGCCATTAAGTGCCACCGCCAGCTGGGTGTCATCAGCGTAAGACACCATGGTGAGACCGTATCTCTGGGCTACCTCAGCCAGTGGTTGGACATATAGGTTGAACATGGTTGGGCTGAGAGCAGACCCCTGAGGAACACCTTGCAAGATAGGACGGGAGGCGGAAACAAAAGGCGGCGTGGACACCTGAAAGGATCGGTCTGTAAGAAAAGACCGAAACCAATCGAGAGCGATCTGGCCAACCCCGGCTTCCGAGAGTCGCTGGAGGAGAACAGAGTGAGAGACGGTATCAAAGGCAGCGCTGAGATCCAGCAGGATCAGCGCTACCGTTTGATCTCTGTCAAGTAACTTTCTAATTTGCTCCACTACCGCAAGGAGAGCGGTCTCGGTGCTATGGTGCGCTCGGAACCCATTTTGAGATGGGTCGAGGATGTTAGCTTCCAACAAATGGGAAGACAGAACGCAATTGGCATGAGATTCCGCTAGTTTGGAAATCCAGGGGAGAAGGGAGATGGGGCGGTAGCTCTCGGGAAGGGAAGGGTCCAGGGAGGGTTTTTTCAGGATAGGGACAACGGTTGCTTGTTTCCATTTGACTGGTACACTTCCTGTTTCAAAGGATAGGTTAATAAGATCAAGGATAGCCGGGTAACAGCACTCCTCGAGCTCTTGGAATTGAGTAGGGCGCAAAGGGTCCGTAGGGGAACCTGATCTAACTTTCATAGTTAATTTTTTGAACTCCTCTAGATTAGGACCACGAATAGAAAGAAGTTGTGGAGCAGTATTAAGCTTGATACTAGAAGGGTACTGCGCCCGAGAGTCTTGGGGAAAGGATCCGTAGATTGCCTCAACCTTTTCTACAAAAAAAGTGGCTATTTTTTCACATTGAGTCAGAGTAGCTTTAACAGGAGTTGAGGTCTGTTTGCTGGTTAACTCCTTACAGATTTGGAAGATAATCTTAGTAGGATTCGGGCTATTTTTAATTTCCATCGCATAATAGGTAGCTCTGGCCTTGCAGATAGCCTGGTGGTAATACCTCGTACAGGATCTGTAAGCTTTTTTGAGCTCAACGTCATACCTTTTGCGCCAGGCACGCTCCGCTTTTTTACAGGCGGATTTAAGTATTCTGAGCGAGTCCGTGTACCAAGGACTCGAGGGACTAGATCTAATTTTAGTCCACCTGGCAGGTATGAAGGAGTCAAGTGCTGACGTAAGCCACTCACAAAAGCTATCATAGCTACAGGTGATTTCAGTAGAGGGGGGAGGACGGTGTGTCAAAAGAAACTACTGAAATTCCTCTAATTTAAGCTTCTTCCATGAGCGTTTAAAAACACTTAGAGAATAGGGTTCAAACACAGGGGACGATAAAGTGATATGACCCTGTATTAAGAAATGGTCGGTCCAGGCCATGGGTGTGGGAGCGCTAAGTAGAACATTCGGAATGTTCGTAAGGAAGGGGTCGAGTATATGCCCACCACTGTGAGTCCCTTGGTCGACCAACTGGACAATTTTAAGGGCCTCCAGATCGGCCAGTAAGGTACCAACTGTGCTGGTGAGTGGGGAATCCATATGAAGGTTGAGGTCACCAATAATTGTAAAGTTGGCTGTCTTCAAAGCTAGAGACGCAACGACCTCGGGAAGACTAAGGCGGAAAACTCCATCAGGACCAGGAGGTCTGTAAATAAGTAGTCCAGACAGCGTAAAGTGGGGGGATAGGGTAATACTAAATTGCGCACTTTCACAGGCTGCCACTGAACTTTTCTGCCAGACACAAGGGTAGCAAGATTTTACAGCGGCTGCTATGCCACCTCCTCTAGAATTGCGGTGTAAGGTATACATGGTATAACCTGTAGGTAAGGCTAGATTAATGGACGCCATAGCCTGGTCATGTAACCATGTCTCCGTAAGAAAAAAGACGTCTGGTTGCTCGTCCTCTATCAAAGTAAAGACTTCCATAAAATGACAGGCAAGCGATCTGACATTCGGACATGAGTGACCCCCCTGAGAAAAAAGATCCCCTATTTTAGTAATACCTTTGTTCCTCCACACGTTAGCTATGTTATCCCAAAACATGGGAGGAAGGATCTTAGCTGCATTCATGGGTGTATAGTATAATAATTTCTCCAATAGGCACAATTTCCGTATTCTCTTCCATACTTTAAAGGCTCCTTCCACAACTTTAAATCTTGTTCGTTTAAAATAATTGCCATCAATTTCTTTAAACAGACATTGTCGGGCCTCAGATCCCAACACGATCTCAAAGATCGAAGAGGCCTCGGCATCTCTTCCCCGGTCAATAAAATCTGCATTTTTAACAAAAAACATACATAAAAATATAAGGCAAAGTTTGGTATAGCTAAGCCACCTCTCTCCACTGGTAGTGTCATAAATCCAACCGCTCGTCTTGATTTACCAGGAGCCCATATAAACTTCATACATAAGGATTGAAGATGTTGCAGCTGAGCAGCTGCCACCTCCAAGGAAATTGATCTAAATATATATAAGACCATTGGTAAGATATTTATTTTAATGATATTACTTCTACCAATTAAAGTAAGATGTAGTCGTCCCCATTTATCAAGCGAGTCCTTAACACTCTGTAGCATCACATTCCAGTTAGCATCAACCATCTCTGACATTGATGTCCTAATTTTAATGCCCAGATATGTCACCTCTTTTAACACTCTAGTATCCTGCAAGACAATACTCTCTGAACAAAGCATTTGTGTTTTGGTTACATTAAGTTTGTAACCGGACACCTGGCCGAACAATGTTGCTAAATGTTCAATCTCTTGAAGCGCAAGAGATGGATCAACCGAAGTCACTGCAATATCGTCCGGGTAAGTGAAGGCAGAAAATGGAGTATCATATACATAAAAAGGCTTGATACGGGGGTTGTTGCCCAACTGCTCAACAAAAGGGTTTATATATAAGGCAAACAAAAGTGGCGAGCAGGGGCAACATTTGCCTGGTGCCTCTGGTAATTCTAACAGAATCAGATAATAACCCCATAGCAGTAATTCTACCAATCGGTATACTACTTGTAAAGCATTCATAAATCCCGACCCAAAACCAATACGTCTCATCAATTGCCATAGATACTCCCACTCCACCCGATCAAATGCTTTCTCCGCATCCAATAAGATTAGCCCTAAATCTCGTTTTTCAGTGTGGGCAACATCAAACAGTGTGATGACTTAATTTACATGTGTAACAGTCCCTCGAAATGGTATAAAACCATGTTGATTTAAATAAACTAGTGAGTTAATAACCTTAGATAAACGCATTGCCAATATCTTAGAGTATCTTTTACTATCGCAGTTTAGCAGCGAGATTGGACGGTATGATCCCACTAATTCCGGGTCTTTGCCCTTTTTGCAAAGAACCACTATAGTGGCTTCAACCCATGAATTGGAAGCATGGCCCTTCTGCGCAGTCCGGAAAGTGTTCAACATTTCGTCCTTCAAGTGAAGAAAAAACTATTTGTAAATCTCTGCCGGCATCTTGTCAGGACCAGCCACTTTTCCTAAGGCTAGACTATTAACAGCCATTTCTAATTCTGCCATTGTAATTTGGCTATCCAATTCTTCCGACTCACAAGGATCTAAATGTATTATTCCTTGTTCGAAAAAAACATTATCGTCCAATCCCCCCGTCCTGTTTTGTGTACAGTTCAGTATAAAACTGATGAACAATAGACAGTATCTGCTGCGGATCCTGATAAAGTTGGCCATTCTTATCCTTCAAAGCAGCAATAGAACGAGAGGATTCTTTCATGCGTAGTCATAAAGCCAAGCATCTTCCAACCGTTTCCCCGTACTCATGAATTTGCTTCTTATAGACTAAATATTTTTTGGCACTCTCAAGATTCCATAAACCCTAAATTTTAGTCCGGGCTCCAACAACAAAGTTTTCTAGCTCCAGAATGTGATTACCTTGCTGTGTAATCCCCAGAGTTAGATTGCCCTCCGCTTCTCTCAAGGCAGCATACAGTGCCTGTAACTCTGTTTTAATTTTCCTTTGCTGATGGAGTCCGAAACTAAATACTTCACCCCGAAAACAAGCTTTAAACGTGTCCCAAATAATTGCAATGTGAGCCTACTCCCTATTATTATCAAAAAAATCCTTCATCCAGGAAATCATGTGTTCTCTAAAATTGTTGTTTAAACATAGTTTCCGGTCAAAAGAAAAAGTCTTAGGCAGGACCTTCTGACCTAATGCACTCAATTCCAAAACAATTGGGGCGTGGTCGGACGAAATTCTGGGATATATTTGAGCAGAAGCCCCGACTAAAGAAGTAGTAGAAACAAAAAAATAATCTAAACGAACTAGCTTTTTATGGGGAAAGGAATAAAACGTGTAGCTCGGATCCCGAGGATGTAACTTACCCCACGCATCAGCTAACCCATGAGCGCCTGTGAGTACTTTGTGGGATTGCAAATATATATATATATATATAGGCAGTTTGACACAGATTTTGAACGGGGAGGAATTACGCCTATGCTCCAGCGATTGTTTATTTATTTGAATAGACTGCATGCAGCCCACTTGGGATTAATTTTAACGAACTACCGCCCCCAGAATGCTTTACATTATTTACCTGATTGTGATTGGGACATTGAGAAATAAATGAGGGACAAACGCTGGTATTCCGATTTGTGTGCAGTCATTCAACATGCAGAGAAGTCTGTGAGGAAGGGCGGTATCCCGAAATGCATCAGGCTCTGCTGGCGCTTGTTGCATGGGTGCCTTCCCCCAATTGGAGTGTGTCAACAGGGAGTGCGGCCCGCTTTTTGGGCAATTGTGGAACAATATATATATATATATATATATATATATATATATATATATATATATATATATATATATATATATATACATATATATTATCTACTGGTGGTCGCCAGTAGATAGTTATAGTTAGGACCTATTTTCCATAGGAAATACGCAACATTCTATTGGGAATTTCTTTGGCGCCGATTGACGAATCTTCACGAAATTCTCCAAACTTTTGGCCAGCTCTGCTCCGCTCCTACCCTGAAAGTTTCGTGGTGATTTGTCAAGCGGGGGCCGAGAAAAAAGGGGGGTCCCAAAACGCGTTTTCCCCATGCAATTTCCCATAGGATCTGTTGTCGCAGCTACAGCCCGAACCGCTGAACGGAATGAAGAGGTAGTCCTCAGTTCGGACTCGTGCCTTTTGCATATTTGGTGTGAATCTGTTCAGTAGTTCCTGAGAAAATTAGGGTAAAAAAGTTAGTGATATCTATGGCCGCGGAGGATCCGCGGACCCTACCCGCACCGTACGCAAACCCTCCCCGAACCGAGCGCGCACCCTCCCGATCGCGCGCTGAATGCTAATTGGCTGTCGAGCGTCTCTCTACATTCGAAACCAGGAACTGTTGGCGGCCATTTTCTGCCTCGGTAGAAGCGAGGCTGAAGAAGCAAGGGGAATAAGTGCGTAAAACATATAAAGGGGGCAGAGTGGGAATACTCTGACCCTCTAGAGGTGCTTAGGGGGTCCCAGAAGGACCCCCTGGGGCCCCACTTTTTTAAAAAAAAGAAAAAACGGCGAAATGCGCGCACAGTGCGCGCATCCTATCGCGTTGGATGCACGGATTCTCTCGCGGTGGGTGCCCGGATTCACGGCAACGTTTTTTGAAAAACGACAAGAAATCATTGGTTGTATAACAACTTTCTACACTGAAAGGTCGGTGTTTTTTTTTGTTTTTAAAGGTATGATTGTTATTGGTTAACAAAAACAGATTGTAAGGAACATTATATATGATAAGCTGATATGTTAAAAAGTCAAGCACACTTCCTGTCTTGTGTAGGAACATTGTGTGCTGAACTTGTGACCTGTGAGCTCAGTGCAGTGTTCCATGACCTGTTTCTATGGTAACAGGCAGAAGGAAGATTGGGGGAAGGGTTGAAATGTATTTCAGTTGGAAAGGGTTGACATGTTTAACCAATAGAAATGTGTGTTTGCTTTTGAGTTTTTGTGCGAAGGATTGTGATTTGATGTTTACATGTATATGTGTGGAAAATGAAAGGGAAACTTTTCCATTCTTTGCTTTTGCTGAGAGGTGCACAGTGCAGAGATTCTGTAAAAGAAAATATGGTGAGTGATTGATATACTCCTTAATCTACAAAAGAACTTGAAAGATGAGTTATTTAATTGTGATATACTCCTTAATCTACAAAAGAACTTGAAAGATGAGTTATTTAATTGTGAGGGAATGTATGTGGACTATTTTGATTTTAATCAGACTAATGTATTTTTCCTGCTAAAGTGTAGGGAGTACTTTTTTTCTCTACAATGTGTGTGCATGTAGAAACCATTCTGTGATTGGCATTTGTGTTTTTCATGTGTTTGTAGAGAGATAACTGTGCAGTTTTTATATTTTGGTAGAATTAGAAACCAGTCATTGTTTATGAATTTGTGAAATGAGTTATATTATGTTTCTATGCTAAAATGTAGTACTACTTCTAGATGAAGAAATGTGTTTTCATATAGTGCAAGGTATAGTGTTGTTTGTCTAGAATCACACAGTGAGTCTGTGTGCATTTGGGAACCACTGTGAGAGAAGCATTTGGTAATATCGTGTATTTGCTGAGAGATAAGTGTTTTAAAACCACTCAGGTTGTCAAGTTTTAGTAGCATTGGAAGCCAGTCTTTGCTTATGTGTTGATTAAATGAGTCAGGCATTGACACCAAATTGCAGTCGTGAAATATGTAGATTGTGTGCAGTTCCCTTATCACTTCCAGTGTAGTGAATGAGTTTTGGTAAACTCCTAGGAATACTGGTGCTTGTCTAGAATCACACTGTGAGTCTTTGTGCATTTGGGAACCACTGTGAGAGAAGCGTTTGGTAACATTGTGTATTTGCTGACAGAAAACTGTTTTAAAACTTGTCATGTTGTCAAGTTTTAGTATCATTAGAAGCCAGTCATTGCTTATGCGTTGATTATGTGTTGATTAAATGAGTCAGGCATTGACACTAAAGTGCAGTCGCGAAATATGTAGATTGTGTGCAGTTCCCTTATCACTTCCAGTGTTGTGAATGAGTTTTGGTAAACTTCCTAGGGATACTGGTGCTTATCTAGAATCACACTGTGAGTCTTTGTGCATTTGGGAACCACTGCGAAAGAAGTGTTTGGTAACATTGTGTATTTGCTGACAGAAAACTGTTTTAAAACTTGTCATGTTGTCAAGTTTTAGTATCATTAGAAGCCAGTCATTGCTTATGCGTTGATTATGTGTTGATTAAATGAGTCAGGCATTGACACTAAAGTGCAGTCGCGAAATATGTAGATTGTGTGCAGTTCCCTTATCACTTCCAGTGTAGTGAATGAGTTTTGGTAAACTCCTAGGAATACTGGTGCTTGTCTAGAATCACACTGTGAGTCTTTGTGCATTTGGGAACCACTGTGAGAGAAGCGTTTGGTAACATCGTGTATTTGCTGAGAGAAAACTGTTTTAAAACCTGTCATGTTGTCAAGTTTTAGTAGCATTAGAAGCCAGTCTTTGCTTATGTGTTGATTAAATGAGTCAGGCATTGTCACTAAAGAGCAGTCGTGAAATATGTAGATAGAGTGCAGTTCCCTTATCACTTCCAGTGTTGTGAATGAGTTTTGGTAAACTCCTAGGGATACTGGTGCTTGTCTAGAATCACACTGTGAGTCTTTGTGCATTTGGGAACCACTGTGAAAGAAGCGTTTGGTAACATTGTGTATTTGCTGACAGAAAACTGTTTTAAAACTTGTCATGTTGTCAAGTTTTAGTAGCATTAGAAGCCAGTCATTGCTTATGCGTTGATTAAATGAGTCAGGCATTGACACTAAAGTGCAGTCGTGAAATATGTGTTCGCGGAGATTTTTTGCCGTTTCGCGAAATTCCGCCCACCCTTACTCTGGATCTTCCAGTGTCAATGACTCCCAATGGATAGCCCCTCTCTAAGAAGTGACTACTCATTTCATCTATCTCAGAGTTCATGTCAGATTCTTCTGAGCAGTTCCTTTTCGCTCATAGCATCTCACCATAGGGTATGCTCAATTTCAGGTTTTGCAGATGCCCACTATTTGCATGCAGAATGCTGTCGCATGAGGTGGGTTTTCTATGCATTCTGGTGCATACCCCATGTTCTCTAATGTAAACTTCCACGTCGAAAAAGATGATGTTTGATTCACTGATTGATGATGTGAATGTTAGATTGTAATCATTCTCGTTGAGTGAGTTAATGAGGTTCTGTAGATCAACATGATCTCCTTCCCATATGATGAAGAGATCTTCGATATAACGGGTCCAAATGTTTATGTTTGAATGTTTTTGTCTTTTCAGGACCTCAGTTTCCCATACTGCCATCAACAGGTTGGTATAGGTGGGCACAAAAGATGTCCCCATTGCAGTCCCCTGTCTCTGCCTGAAGAGGTCACTTTTGAAGAGGAAGATGTTATGATGTAAATAGTAGGTCAACATCTCTATCAGCATTTCTGAATGTTCCAAATGGCTTATTGATCTGGTTTGTAGGAACTGTCTGACAGCTGCTATTCCATCAGTATGGTCGATTGATGTATAAAGGGATGAGACATCTATTGTAGCCATTATGAGGCCATCTTTCGATTTAATTTCTTGAATTCTTTTAAGACAATCCTTTGTATCCCTCAAATATGAGGGTAGGGATGTAACATATTTCATTAAAAATATATCAATGAATCTGGATGTTGACTCCAGTAGAGATCCAATGGAACGTACTATCGGTCTTCCCGGTGGATTTTTTATTGATTTATGGACCTTCGGTAGAAAGTAGATTATTGCAATTATGGGGTGGTCTGTCTTCAAATACATGTATTCCTCGAAATCAATCAAGCCATTCTCTTTCCATCCTAGTAACATAAGGTGGTATTCTTTGGTCCAGAGCTCTATTGGGTTTTCCACAAGTAGTGGTCTTCATTCCCCAGCTGTATATCCGCTTCAGCTATATAGTCACTCATGTTCTGGACCACAATCTTGCCACCTTTGTCAGAGGCTTTGATGATAATCTTGGGGACTTCTTTTAGTTCTTTAAGTGCTTTGTACTCTCCTCCCGTTAAGTTCCATGATTTTTTGTTGTTATTTTTCTTCTTCTTTTTTGTGGAGTTATTCATTGATATTTTATTGATTTCTTCGACCATAATTTCAGCTGCTATTCCATCAGTATGGTCGATTGATGTATAAAGGGATGAGACATCTATTGTAGCCATTATGAGGCCATCTTTCGATTTAATTTCTTGAATTCTTTTAAGACAATCCTTTGTATCCCTCAAATATGAGGGTAGGGATGTAACATATTTCATTAAAAATATATCAATGAATCTGGATGTTGACTCCAGTAGAGATCCAATGGAACGTACTATCGGTCTTCCCGGTGGATTTTTTATTGATTTATGGACCTTCGGTAGAAAGTAGATTATTGCAATTATGGGGTGGTCTGTCTTCAAATACATGTATTCCTCGAAATCAATCAAGCCATTCTCTTTCCATCCTAGTAACATAAGGTGGTATTCTTTGGTCCAGAGCTCTATTGGGTTTTCCACAAGTAGTGGTCTTCATTCCCCAGCTGTATATCCGCTTCAGCTATATAGTCACTCATGTTCTGGACCACAATCTTGCCACCTTTGTCAGAGGCTTTGATGATAATCTTGGGGACTTCTTTTAGTTCTTTAAGTGCTTTGTACTCTCCTCCCGTTAAGTTCCATGATTTTTTGTTGTTATTTTTCTTCTTCTTTTTTGTGGAGTTATTCATTGATATTTTATTGATTTCTTCCACCATAATTTCATGAAATAAGTCTATTTTATTCCCGGGCGGAAGTTGTCGGCAAAATGTGGATTGTTTCCTTAATGCACTATCGCCCCCTCTGTTTGTATTGATCCACATTCTGTGACAAATTTCCTTATCTGATTCCATGGTCTGTTCATGTCCCCCAGTTGCAAGTTCTTCCCCTTGTTCCAAGGATGTCAGTGCTCTCAATGTCGGTAGATCTTTCTGATTTAAAGATGATATTTCCTGATTGTGACTTGTTGGACAATTTAGCCTCACTGTCTTTCTGCAAAGTACTTTTTGAGTTTGACTATTTAGCAAAATTTATAGAGGTCAATACGTACATTAGGTATGTCAATGTCTTTATTAGGACAAAAGGTCAATCCTTTATTAAGCAGTTGAATTTGAGCATCACTTAGTATTTTATTGGAGATGTTAATTACTAAGTTGTTTTTAGAGAGGCTTCTTTTCAATTTTGCATTTTCTTTCCTCTTCCTTTCTTTGTGTTTGCTTCGTCTTCTGCTCCTTCTGGTTGTTTCTTGGTCTGTCCTCTTCCCCATGTAGTCCCTCTTCCTCTCCCTCTTTGTCACATTATCATCTGTACCAAGCGCATTTCCCCGAAAAAATCCAGGTTTGTTGCACTTGACTCTTTCTCTGCAGAGCTTAAGTCAGAGCTGTCCACTGTTTCTGATGTTTCGTTTTCCCGCACATTTTTCCATCACTACCCTGTTCCTCTACATGTCATACTTCCTAGTGAATGTGTATGAGAGCCCACTTGAGTAGTCAAGACTGTCTCTATTGAATTTATTCGTCTTTTGTATGGTTTCTATTTGTTCTTTATTCTCTTCAGTTGTAGGATATTGGTCTAATTCCTGTTCTAGCTCTTTGCTTATGGTTGTTATTTTTTCCAGTCTTCTCTCAGCGTTCATTATTAAGGTTCTCATAAGTTGAAAAGAGCATTCATTTGTGTCCATTTGCCACTGTTTTATCAAATCCACATCCAAGTCGTTTAAGGTGGGCATGATTAAAATTCTGAGTCCTCTCGGTACCCTCTTGAACTCGATGTATTTCTCCAGAGTTGCTTTTTCCCACCATTTCTTTACTTCTAAGATGCGGTTTTGTTGTAATTCCCTTATTACACATGCAAATGTTCTCTTTTTTCTTTCTCCAGGAGTGTCCCTTGTGTTAGCACTGGTCGAGGATGTAACGTCATCATTGAGTAATTCACTCACTCTTTGTGTTCTATTCCTGCTTCTATCAGCCATGTTTGGTCTCAAGGTTCAATTAATTCTTACTTTCATTCACCTGTGCAGTGGTGTGTTTCACTTATATATTAGGTGACTTCAAGTCTGAAACCAGACTATTTGTTCACCTTCCTCTGTTATTCTTGCTATTATATATTACGTAGCAAGATTTGAAGATATGCTTACAGGGTTTTCTTTTTGCGTTTTTATGTTTAAAGGCTTATGTTGATTTTCACCTTTCTTTCTCCCCTTTGCTATTTTTCAGATGCAGCTGTTAATAGTGGAGGTTGACAGGACTACCCGGGCGCTATCAAATGCTCCTATCCTTAGTCCCTCCCCCGGCACAGCTCAGAATGCAGCGGATTTCTTGGTGCAGTGTTTGGCGAGTGCTTGCTTCCCTAACGCCGCCTTCACCGCGTCTCAGGCTCCAAACTACAACGCCTCCCTCCACCCCTTAACTCACCACTGGAACTGGCCGCCACGTTGTACTCTCCGGTTTCTCCCAACGCGGTAAACACGTTGCTTTAAGCAGAGGCGTCGGCTGGATTATCGGCAATTATCCCAGTGTATATATATATATATATATATATATATATATATGTGTGTGTGTGTGTGTATATATTACCTACTGGCGATTGCCAGTTGGTAGTTAAAGTTAGGACCTAGTTTCCATAGGAAAAGCATTTTTTGACTTGCCTATAACTTTGGCGTAGTTTGACCAATCTTAAAGAAATTTTTCCAAAATAGTGTCAAGGTAGGTTCTGGCTGTCATGGAGAGTTTGGAGATGATCTGTACAGTGGGGACCGAAAATTTGCAGCGCAAAATAAAGGTGCATTTGTAATGTTAATTCCAATAGGAACATTTAGCCACAACTACAGCCCGAACCGCTGAAGAGACGTTCACCAAATTTGGCAGGGAGTTAGATGTTGATTCAAGGAAGGGCCTTTTGCCTATTTTGCGTAAATCTGTTCAGTAGTTTTTGAGAAATGTAAGCAAAAAATAATGGTGATATCTCTGGATCACGGATATTTCAAGGCGGTTTCGTGAGAAATCGTTAATGCACTCGCCAATAGGAATGCTCTGATTGGCTGGATGGAACCTGAACAGAAAGTTGCGGCCACCCTTTTATTGTTTATTGTTTGGTAATGGTTCTAGGGGCTTAACATTTCTGAAAAAGCTAACGTAAGGGGTCAGAGTAGAGGTACTCTGACACAATGTTTGAGAAATGGGCTTGTTAGTGACACAAGTTATGTGTTCAAAATTGCTTTTTTTGATGGCGTGTGATATTCACAGCGATGCCATGACCGCCAGCGCGACCCTCCGTGTACTGCCACGGGGATGTCACGACTATTGCAATGTCATCGTGAAGAATGGAATATATCAGTGAATCATTGATACACATTGTTACAGAGATATTGAGATTCTGATAACTGTTTTTATAGAGTTATTTATACAGTGAGTTGTCTACTGTGATGGTTAAAATTAATTATATAGTCATAATTTTTTAATGTGGTGGTGGCTGTTAAATTCCTGTTTTGCTTTCTGCATTCGTGACGTAACCACAAGCCTCACCGTGAAAACGGTAAATAGGTTTTAGAGATTGTTTTTAGAAACTCTCTAGAAAAACATGATTTTAGCGAATACTATAAGAAACTCCTAGTGTGCAAAATACTGTAATATGTGTGTATATATGTGTTTTAGACTTTATGGAAAAGGTGCAATCGTCGCAGTTAACAACGTCATTGCGATGTCCCGAATAACCGCGAACATGTAAAATAGGTCTGAGAGATGGTTTTTAAAGAAACTTAGTACAAAAATATGAGTTAAAGCATGCTTTGAAAGAAGTATGCATGCAGTAATATGTGTAGTGCAATGTTCTGAATGGATTTTTATATGTATTATTTTTGGGTGTTTTGGTGGTTATTGAATGTCTGCTTTTGCTTTCCGTCTTTGCGACTTATCCGCAGGGATCGAGACGATGTCGCTAAGATTGTCAAAAGCTAAAAATAAAAAAAATACCTTAACAAAAAACTTCACAATATTTGGGGTACTGGGGTGGCTCTGACAGGAGCCATTGTGTTGATTGTGTGTATATGACAACTACACATAAAACCGGATGCAGAGCTTTAGGTTACTTAGGAACACCCTGTTGATGCAGCCCATGCCATGCTCTCTGCTGAATGCAGAAACACTTTCATTAACATGTTTCCTGGCTTTGTCAACCTGCGGACAGAATTTATTTGGCCACTTCCATTTCTGTCTTTGACATATATTAGAGTACACCAAGCGAGTGTGAGGGAAAAGTGAAATCAGTTCTGCAAAGGTTTCTCTCATTAGGATTTCCAGCCTTACCCCAGTCAATGTGCCTAGGTCATTGCCACCACAGTGCACAATCATGAGGTGAGGAGCTTGGCTATCACAATGGTTTTAACCAAAGCCAGCAACTGATGAAACTTTAACCTTCTCTGGCCAAACCAAGTGATCTCCACATTTGGCAAACCCAATTCCCTGTCAATACCTCTCTTTTTTGCAGCCTCTTTAGCCCAATAGATACAGCTGTAGCAAACAATCCATACTCTAAGCATTTGGAAGCGAAAGAGCAATAGTAGTCAGGAGAAGGCTGTTGCTGAATGAGGACGTTTTCCAAACCAAAAGCAGGTAAAATGGACGTGTTAAAAAAAGAGATATTTCGTTGGATGCTATTAGCATGAAAGTGAACAAAATTAGGTAGTTTGTTGGATGCCTTAGCAAGAAGTCTTATTATTGGCTGTTGTTTAAAAAAAGAAATGTAATACAGACATCGATATGCTTTTGAATCTGTGGAGTAAAGCACACCTACTGTAAGTTGTTTGGAAGAAGCATGTTCCTTCTAGAATATGCTGTGAACTTGTGACCTACTGGTCACACTGGGTTGCTAGGTACACTGAGCTCATAGTATATTGGGGGGAAGGGTGTTAAAGAAACAGAACATTTTTTTAAAAGTTGAGGAGTGATGACACAATTTAAGTAATGGCAAGCTTAAATTTCCAACTCAGGACAGTGCAATAAACTGTTGTTCAAAATTTAATTTTACAAAAAATGAAGCTAGCTATAGGGTTGAACTCTCGTTTTTTCAGAGGGGGAAAGGGTTAACAGATATTAACCATTCACAAGTGGAGATGCAGTAGTCTAAAATGAAAGACATGATTTCATTTGCTGCCTTTTTCATGATCATAGAGTTGAAAGATGAAGGGGTTGCCATTTTAGAGTGGCTTTGTATGAGAGTGGTGTACCATTATTGTGCATAGTTTTTACAAATCTTAACACCCTCAACACTATCCAGAAAGAGCTAAAACAATACAATTTACACATTCAATTCACTGGTATGTATATAACTTTTTAATCATATAAAAAACTACATTAGAAATAAAGATGTATGAGTGAGTTTGATTAAAAAGAGTATCACAGTGATGTGAAAAACATATCAGATGAACTGTATCTGGCCGAGGGTATGTGTTTAAGATGTTAGTACTGCTGAAAATTACAATGAATAATGCCTTTAACAAATATAAATTATAAAGTAGTAATACTTGTTAAGTATGTATTAGGAAGTGTTTGTTAATGTGATTTTTTACTTTTATGATCAGTTTGCATATGTTTAGATGGTTTTCTGGTTGCAGAACATTATGGTGCCGATTCCGATCCTGGAAAAACCGGGTACGAACCGTGGGTTGGAGGGTTTTCTCCGTCCGACTCGTACCCGGGAAAAAAACATTACAAACATGGAAGTACGATTCACACGGAAACACCATTTCCGTACGAATCGCAAAAAACACCGACCGACGAAAATATACATACAACTCGTACATACACGGGTGTACATACACGGGTGGGGGTACGACTGTACATACACGGGTGTACATACACGGGTGGGGGTTCGACGCGTACATACACGGGTGGGGGTTCGACTCGTACATACACGGGTGTACATACACGGGTGGGGGTTTGACTTGTACATACACGGGTGGGGGTACGACTCGTACATACACGGGTGTACATACACGGGTGGGGGTTCAACTCGTACATACACGGGTGTACATACACGGGTGGGGGTTTGGCTAGTACATACACGGGTGTACATACACGGGTGGGGGTACGACTCATACATACACGGGTGGGGGTACGACTCGTACATACACGGGTGTACATACACGGGTGGGGGTTCAACTCGTACATACACGGGTGTACATACACGGGTGGGGGTACGACTCATACATACACGGGTGTACATACATGGGTGGGGGTACGACTCATACATACACGGGTGGGGGTTCGACTCGTACATACACAGGTGTACATACACGGGTTGGGGTACGACTCGTACATACACGGGTGTACATACACGGGTGGGGGTACGACTCATACATACACGGTGTACATACACGGGTGGGGGTTCGACTCGTACATACACGGGTGTACATACACGGGTGGGGGTACGACTCGTACATACAAGGGTGTACATACACAGGTGGGGGTTCGACTCCTACATACACGGGTGTACATACACGGGTGGGGGTTCGACTCATACATACACGGGTGTACATACACAGGTGGGGGTTCGGCTCATACATACACGGGTGTACATACACAGGTGGGGGTACGACTCGTACATACACGGGTGGGGGTACAACTCGTACATACACGGGTGTACATACACGGGTGGGGGTTCGACTCGTACATACACGGGTGTACATACACGGGTGGGGGTACGACTCATACATACATGGGTGTACATACATGGGTGGGGGTATGACTCGTACATACACGGGTGGGGGTTCGACTCGTACATACACGGGTGTACATACACGGGTGGGGGTACGACTCGTACATACACGGGTGGACATACACGGGTGGGGGTTCGACTCGTACATACACGGGTGGGGGTACGACTCGTACATACACGGGTGTACATACACGGGTGGGAGTTCGACTCGTACATACACAGGTGTACATGCACGGGTGGGGGTATGACTCGTACATACACGGGTGTACATACACGAGTGGGGGTTCGACTCGTACATACACGGGTGGGGGTACGACTCGTACATACACGGGTGTACATACATGGGTGGGGGTTCGACTCGTACATACATGGGTGGGGGTTCGACTCGTACATACACGGGTGTACATACACGGGTGGGGGTTCGACTTGTACATACACGGTGTACATACACGGGTGGGGGTTCGACTCATACATACACGGGTGTACATACACGGGTGGGGGTACGACTCGTACATACACGGGTGTACATACACGGGTGGGGGTTCGACTCGGTGGGGGTTCGACTCGTACATACACGGGTGTACATACACGGGTGGGGGTTCGACTCGTACATACACGGGTGTACATACACGGGTGGGGGTTTGGCTAGTACATACACGGGTGTACATACACGGGTGGGGGTACGACTCGTACATACACGGGTGGGGGTTCGACTCGTACATACATGGGTGTACATACACGGGTTGGGGTACGACTCGTACATACACGGGTGTACATACACGGGTGGGGGTACGACTCGTACATACACGGGTGTACATACACAGGTGGGGGTTCGACTCGCACATGCACGGGTGTACATACACGGATGGGGGTTCGACTCGTACATACACAGGTGTACATACACGGGTGGGGGTTCGGCTCGTACATACACGGGTGTACATACACGGGTGGGGGTACGACTCGTACATACACGGGTGGGGGTACGACTCGTACATACACGGGTGTACATACACGGGTGGGGGTACGACTCATACATACACGGGTGTACATACACGGGTGGGGGTATGACTCGTACATACACGGGTGTACATGCACGGGTGGGGGTTCGACTCGTACATACACGGGTGTACATACACGGGTGGGGGTACGACTCGTACATACACGGGTGTACATACACGGGTGGGGGTTCGACTCGTACATACATGGGTGGGGGTACGACTCGTACATACACGGGTGTACATACACGGGTGGGGGTTCGACTCGTACATACACGGGTGTACATACACGGGTGGGGGTACGACTCGTACATACACGGGTGTACATACACGGGTGGGAGTTCGACTCGTACATACACGGGTGGGGGTACAACTCGTACATACACAGGTGTACATACACGGGTGGGGGTACGACTGTACATACACGGGTGTACATACATGGGTGGGGGTTCGACTCGTACATACACAGGTGTACATACACGGGTGGGGGTTCGACTCGTACATACACGGGTGTACATACACGGGTGGGGGTATGACTCGTACATACACGGGTGTATATACACGGGTGGGGGTTCGACTCGTACATACACGGGTGTACATACACGGGTGGGGGTACGACTCGTACATACACGGGTGTACATACACGGGTGGGGGTTCGACTCATACATACACGGGTGGGGTTACGACTCGTACATACACAGGTGGGGGTACGGCTCGTACATACACGGGTGTACATACACGGGTGGGGGTATGACTCGTACGTACACGGGTGTACATACACGGGTGGGGGTTCGACTCGTACATACACGGGTGGGGGTACGACTCGTACATACACGGGTGTACATACACGGGTGGGGGTTCGACTCGTACATACACGGGTGTACATACACGGGTGGGGGTACGACTCGTACATACACGGGTGTACATACACGGGTGGGGGTTCGACTCGTACATACACGGGTGGGGGTGCAACTCGTACATACACGGGTGTACATACACGGGTGGGGGTTCGACTCGTACATACACGGGTGTACATACACGGGTGGGGGTACGACTGTACATACACGGGTGTACATACATGGGTGGGGGTTCGACTCGTACATACACAGGTGTACATACACGGGTGGGGGTTCGACTCGTACATACACGGGTGTACATACACGGGTGGGGGTTCGACTCGTACATACACGGGTGGGGGTACAACTCGTACAAACACGGGTGTACATACACGGGTGGGGGTTCGACTCATACATACACGGGTGTACATACACGGGTGGGGGTACGACTGTACATACACGGGTGTACATACATGGGTGGGGGTTCGACTCGTACATACACAGGTGTACATACACGGGTGGGGGTTCGACTCGTACATACACGGGTGTACATACACGGGTGGGGGTATGACTCGTACATACACGGGTGTACATACACGGGTGGGGGTACGACTCGTACATACACGGGTGTACATACACGGGTGGGGGTTCGACTCGTACATACACAGGTGGGGGTACGACTCGTACATACACGGGTGTACATACACGGGTGGGGGTTCGACTCGTACATACACGGGTGGGGGTACGACTCGTACATACACGGGTGTACATACACGGGTGGGGGTTCGACTCGTACATACACGGGTGTACATACACGGGTGGGTGTACGACTCGTACATACACGGGTGTACATACATGGGTGGGGGTACGACTCGTACATACACGGGTGTACATACACGGGTGGGGGTATGACTCGTACATACACGGGTGTACATACACGGGTGGGGGTTCGACGCGTACATACACGGGTGTACATACACGGGTGGGGGTTCGACTCATACATACACGGGTGGGGGTACGACTCGTACATACACAGGTGTACATACACGGGTGGGGGTTCGACTCGTACATACACGGGTGTACATACACGGGTGGGGGTACGACTCGTACATACACGGGTGTACATACACGGGTGGGGGTTCGACTCGTACATACACGGGTGGGGGTTCGACTCGTACATACACGGGTGTACATACACGGGTGGGGGTACGACTGTACATACACGGGTGTACATACCTGGGTGGGGGTTCGACTCGTGCATACACAGGTGTACATACACGGGTGGGGGTTCGACTCGTACATACACGGGTGTACATACACGGGTGGGGGTATGACTCGTACATACACGGGTGTACATACACGGGTGGGGGTACGACTCGTACATACACGGGTGGGGGTTCGACTCGTACATACATGGGTGTACATACACGGGTTGGGGTACGACTCGTACATACACGGGTGTACATACACGGGTGGGGGTACGACTCGTACATACACGGGTGTACATACACGGGTGGGGGTATGACTCATACATACACGGTGTACATACACGGGTGGGGGTTCGACTCGTACATACACGGGTGTACATACACGGGTGGGGGTACGACTCGTACATACACGGGTGTTCATACACAGGTGGGGGTTCGACTCGTACATACAAGGGTGTACATACACGGGTGGGGGTTCGACTCGTACATACACGGGTGTACATACATGGGTGGGGGTTCGGCTCGTACATACACGGGTGTACATACACGGGTGGGGGTACGACTCGTACATACACGGGTGGGGGTACGACTCGTACATACACGGGTGTACATAAACGGGTGGGGGTTCGACTCGTACATACACGGGTGTACAAACACGGGTGGGGGTACGACTCGTACATACACGGGTGTACATACACGGGTGGGGGTTTGACTCGTACATACACGGGTGTACATACACGGGTGGGGGTACGACTCGTACATACACGGGTGTACATACACGGGTGGGGGTTCGACTCGTACATACACGGGTGGGGGAACGACTCGTACATACACGGGTGTACATACACAGGTGGGGGTTCGACTCGTACATACACGGGTGTACATACACGGGTGGGGGTTCGACTCGTACATACACGGGTGTACATACACGGGTGGGGGTTCGGCTCGTACATACACGGGTGTACATACACGGGTGGGGGTACGACTCGTACATACACGGGTGGGGGTACGACTCGCACATACACGGGTGTACATACAGGGTGGGGGTTCGACTCGTACATACACGGGTGTACATACACGGGTGGGGGTTCAACTCGTACATACACGGGTGTACATACACGGGTGGGGGTACGACTCATACATACACGGGTGTACATACATGGGTGGGGGTACGACTCATACATACACGGGTGGGGGTTCGACTGGTACATACACGGGTGTACATACACGGGTTGGGGTACGACTCGTACATACACGGGTGTGCATACACGGGTGGGGGTAAGACTCGTACATACACGGGTGTACATACACGGGTGGGGGTACGACTCATACATACACGGTGTACATACACGGGTGGGGGTTCGACTCGTACATACACGGGTGTACATACACGGGTGGGGGTACGACTCGTACATACAAGGGTGTACATACACAGGTGGGGGTTCGACTCCTACATACACGGGTGTACATACACGGGTGGGGGTTCGACTCGTACATACACGGGTGTACATACACGGGTGGGGGTACGACTCGTACATACACGGGTGGGGGTACAACTCGTACATACACGGGTGTACATAAACGGGTGGGGGTTCGACTCGTACATACACGGGTGTACAAACACGGGTGGGGGTACGACTCGTACATACACGGGTGTACATACACGGGTGGGGGTTTGACTCCTACATACACGGGTGTACATACACGGGTGGGGGTTCGACTCGTACATACACGGGTGTACATACACGGGTGGGGGTACGACTCGTACATACACGGGTGGGGGTACAACTCGTACATACACGGGTGTACATACACGGGTGGGGGTTCGACTCGTACATACACGGGTGTACATACACGGGTGGGGGTACGACTCATACATACATGGGTGTACATACACGGGTGGGGGTATGACTCGTACATACACGGGTGGGGGTTCGACTCGTACATACACGGGTGTACATACACGGGTGGGGGTACGACTCGTACATACACGGGTGTACATACACGGGTGGGGGTTCGACTCGTACATACACGGGTGGGGGTACGACTCGTACATACACGGGTGTACATACACGGGTGGGAGTTCGACTCATACATACACGGGTGTACATGCACGGGTGGGGGTACGACTCGTACATACACGGGTGTACATACACGAGTGGGGGTTCGACTCGTACATACACGGGTGGGGGTACGACTCTTACATACACGGGTGTACATACACGGGTGGGGGTTCGACTCGTACATACATGGGTGGGGGTTCGACTCGTACATACACGGGTGTACATACACGGGTGGGGGTTCGACTCGTACATACACGGTGTACATACACGGGTGGGGGTTCGACTCATACATACACGGGTGTACATACACGGGTGGGGGTACGACTCGTACATACACGGGTGTACATACACGGGTGGGGGTTCGACTCGGTGGGGGTTCGACTCGTACATACACGGGTGTACATACACGGGTGGGGGTTCGACTCGTACATACACGGGTGTACATACACGGGTGGGGGTTTGGCTAGTACATACACGGGTGTACATACACGGGTGGGGGTACGACTCGTACATACACGGGTGGGGGTTCGACTCGTACATACATGGGTGTACATACACGGGTTGGGGTACGACTCGTACATACACGGGTGTACATACACGGGTGGGGGTACGACTCGTACATACACGGGTGTACATACACAGGTGGGGGTTCGACTCGCACATGCACGGGTGTACATACACGGATGGGGGTTCGACTCGTACATACACAGGTGTACATACACGGGTGGGGGTTCAGCTCGTACATACACGGGTGTACATACACGGGTGGGGGTACGACTCGTACATACACGGGTGGGGGTACGACTCGTACATACACGGGTGTACATACACGGGTGGGGGTACGACTCATACATACACGGGTGTACATACACGGGTGGGGGTATGACTCGTACATACACGGGTGTACATACACGGGTGGGGGTTCGACTCGTACATACACGGGTGTACATACACGGGTGGGGGTACGACTCGTACATACACGGGTGTACATACACGGGTGGGGGTTCGACTCGTACATACACGGGTGGGGGTACGACTCGTACATACACGGGTGTACATACACGGGTGGGGGTTCGACTCGTACATACACGGGTGTACATACACGGGTGGGGGTACGACTCGTACATACACGGGTGTACATACACGGGTGGGAGTTCGACTCGTACATACACGGGTGGGGGTACAACTCGTACATACACAGGTGTACATACACGGGTGGGGGTTCGACTCGTACATACATGGGTGTACATACACGGGTGGGGGTACGACTGTACATACACGGGTGTACATACATGGGTGGGGGTTGACTCGTACATACACAGGTGTACATACACGGGTGGGGGTTCGACTCGTACATACACGGGTGTACATACACGGGTGGGGGTATGACTCGTACATACACGGGTGTACATACACGGGTGGGGGTTCGACTCGTACATACACGGGTGTACATACACGGGTGGGGGTACGACTCGTACATACACGGGTGTACATACACGGGTGGGGGTTCGACTCGTACATACACGGGTGGGGTTACGACTCGTACATACACAGGTGGGGGTACGACTCGTACATACACGGGTGTACATACACGGGTGGGGGTATGACTCGTACGTACACGGGTGTACATACACGGGTGGGGGTTCGACTCGTACATACACGGGTGGGGGTACGACTCGTACATACACGGGTGTACATACACGGGTGGGGGTTCGACTCGTACATACACGGGTGTACATACACGGGTGGGGGTACGACTCGTACATACACGGGTGTACATACACGGGTGGGGGTTCGACTCGTACATACACGGGTGGGGGTACAACTCATACATACACGGGTGTACATACACGGGTGGGGGTTTGACTCGTACATACACGGGTGTACATACACGGGTGGGGGTACGACTGTACATACACGGGTGTACATACATGGGTGGGGGTTCGACTCGTACATACACGGGTGGGGGTACAACTCGTACAAACACGGGTGTACATACACGGGTGGGGGTTCGACTCGTACATACACGGGTGTACATACACGGGTGGGGGTACGACTGTACATACACGGGTGTACATACATGGGTGGGGGTTCGACTCGTACATACACAGGTGTACATACACGGGTGGGGGTTCGACTCGTACATACACGGGTGTACATACACGGGTGGGGGTATGACTCGTACATACACGGGTGTACATACACGGGTGGGGGTACGACTCGTACATACACGGGTGTACATACACGGGTGGGGGTTTGACTCGTACATACACAGGTGGGGGTACGACTCGTACATACACGGGTGTACATACACGGGTGGGGGTTCGACTCGTACATACACGGGTGGGGGTACGACTCGTACATACACGGGTGTACATACACGGGTGGGGGTTCGACTCGTACATACACGGGTGTACATACACGGGTGGGTGTACGACTCGTACATACACGGGTGTACATACATGGGTGGGGGTACGACTCGTACATACACGGGTGTACATACACGGGTGGGGGTATGACTCGTACATACACGGGTGTACATACACGGGTGGGGGTTCGACGCGTACATACACGGGTGTACATACACGGGTGGGGGTTCGACTCATACATACACGGGTGGGGGTACGACTTGTACATACACAGGTGTACATACACGGGTGGGGGTTCGACTCGTACATACACGGGTGTACATACACGGGTGGGGGTACGACTCGTACATACACGGGTGTACATACACGGGTGGGGGTTCGACTCGTACATACACGGGTGGGGGTACAACTCATACATACACGGGTGTACATACACGGGTGGGGGTTCGACTCGTACATACACGGGTGTACATACACGGGTGGGGGTACGACTGTACATACACGGGTGTACATACCTGGGTGGGGGTTCGACTCGTGCATACACAGGTGTACATACACGGGTGGGGGTTCGACTCGTACATACACGGGTGTACATACACGGGTGGGGGTATGACTCGTACATACACGGGTGTACATACACGGGTGGGGGTACGACTCGTACATACACGGGTGGGGGTTCGACTCGTACATACATGGGTGTACATACACGGGTTGGGGTACGACTCGTACATACACGGGTGTACATACACGGGTGGGGGTATGACTCATACATACACGGTGTACATACACGGGTGGGGGTTCGACTCGTACATACACGGGTGTACATACACGGGTGGGGGTACGACTCGTACATACACGGGTGTTCATACACAGGTGGGGGTTCGACTCGTACATACAAGGGTGTACATACACGGGTGGGGGTTTGACTCGTACATACACGGGTGTACATACACGGGTGGGGGTACTACTGTACATACACGGGTGTACATACATGGGTGGGGGTTCGACTCGTACATACACAGGCGTACATACACGGGTGGGGGTTCGACTCGTACATACACGGGTGTACATACACGGGTGGGGGTTCGACTCGTACATACACGGGTGGGGGTACAACTCGTACAAACACGGGTGTACATACACGGGTGGGGGTTCGACTCGTACATACACGGGTGTACATACACGGGTGGGGGTACGACTGTACATACACGGGTGTACATACATGGGTGGGGGTTCGACTCGTACATACACAGGTGTACATACACAGGTGGGGGTTCGACTCGTACATACACGGGTGTACATACACGGGTGGGGGTATGACTCGTACATACACGGGTGTACATACACGGGTGGGGGTACGACTCGTACATACACGGGTGTACATACACGGGTGGGGGTTTGACTCGTACATACACAGGTGGGGGTACGACTCGTACATACACGGGTGTACATACACGGGTGGGGGTTCGACTCGTACATACACGGGTGGGGGTACGACTCGTACATACACGGGTGTACATACACGGGAGGGGGTTCGACTCGTACATACACGGGTGTACATACACGGGTGGGTGTACGACTCGTACATACACGGGTGTACATACATGGGTGGGGGTACGACTCGTACATACACGGGTGTACATACACGGGTGGGGGTATGACTCGTACATACATGGGTGTACATACACGGGTGGGGGTTCGACGCGTACATACACGGGTGTACATACACGGGTGGGGGTTCGACTCATACATACACGGGTGGGGGTACGACTCGTACATACACAGGTGTACATACACGGGTGGGGGTTCGACTCGTACATAC
Source organism: Triturus cristatus (assembly GCF_964204655.1). Taxonomy (NCBI): domain Eukaryota; kingdom Metazoa; phylum Chordata; class Amphibia; order Caudata; family Salamandridae; genus Triturus; species Triturus cristatus. Next base: position 313,983,388 of record NC_140586.1, on the reverse strand, counting down.
ACGGGTGTACATACACGGGTGGGGGTACGACTCGTACATACACGGGTGTACATACACGGGTGGGGGTTCGACTCGTACATACACGGGTGGGGGTACAACTCATACATACACGGGTGTACATACACGGGTGGGGGTTCGACTCGTACATACACGGGTGTACATACACGGGTGGGGGTACGACTGTACATACACGGGTGTACATACCTGGGTGGGGGTTCGACTCGTGCATACACAGGTGTACATACACGGGTGGGGGTTCGACTCGTACATACATGGGTGTACATACACGGGTGGGGGTATGACTCGTACATACACGGGTGTACATACACGGGTGGGGGTACAACTCGTACATACACGGGTGGGGGTTCGACTCGTACATACACGGGTGTACATACACGGGTGGGGGTACGACTCGTACATACACGGGTGTTCATACACAGGTGGGGGTTCGACTCGTACATACAAGGGTGTACATACACGGGTGGGGGTTCGACTCGTACATACACGGGTGTACATACATGGGTGGGGGTTCGGCTCGTACATACACGGGTGTACATACACGGGTGGGGGTACGACTCGTACATACACGGGTGGGGGTACGACTCGTACATACACGGGTGTACATAAACGGGTGGGGGTTCGACTCGTACATACACGGGTGTACAAACACGGGTGGGGGTACGACTCGTACATACACGGGTGTACATACACGGGTGGGGGTTTGACTCGTACATACACGGGTGTACATACACGGGTGGGGGTACGACTCGTACATACAAGGGTGTACATACACGGGTGGGGGTTCGACTCGTACATACACGGGTGGGGGAACGACTCGTACATACACGGGTGTACATACACAGGTGGGGGTTCGACTCGTACATACACGGGTGTACATACACGGGTGGGGGTTCGACTCGTACATACACGGGTGTACATACACGGGTGGGGGTTCGGCTCGTACATACACGGGTGTACATACACGGGTGGGGGTACGACTCGTACATACACGGGTGTACATACACGGGTGGGGGTTCGACTCGTACATACATGGGTGGGGGTTCGACTCGTACATACACGGGTGTACATACACGGGTGGGGGTTCGACTCGTACATACACGGTGTACATACACGGGTGGGGGTTCGACTCATACATACACGGGTGTACATACACGGGTGGGGGTACGACTCGTACATACACGGGTGTACATACACGGGTGGGGGTTCGACTCGGTGGGGGTTCGACTCGTACATACACGGGTGTACATACACGGGTGGGGGTTTGGCTAGTACATACACGGGTGTACATACACGGGTGGGGGTACGACTCGTACATACACGGGTGGGGGTTCGACTCGTACATACATGGGTGTACATACACGGGTTGGGGTACGACTCGTACATACACGGGTGTACATACACGGGTGGGGGTACGACTCGTACATACACGGGTGTACATACACAGGTGGGGGTTCGACTCGCACATGCACGGGTGTACATACACGGATGGGGGTTCGACTCGTACATACACAGGTGTACATACACGGGTGGGGGTTCAGCTCGTACATACATGGGTGTACATACACGGGTGGGGGTACGACTCGTACATACACGGGTGTACATACACGGGTGGGGGTACGACTCATACATACACGGGTGTACATACACGGGTGGGGGTATGACTCGTACATACACGGGTGTACATACACGGGTGGGGGTTCGACTCGTACATACACGGGTGTACATACACGGGTGGGGGTACGACTCGTACATACACGGGTGTACATACACGGGTGGGGGTTCGACTCGTACATACACGGGTGGGGGTACGACTCGTACATACACGGGTGTACATACACGGGTGGGGGTTCGACTCGTACATACACGGGTGTACATACACGGGTGGGGGTACGACTCGTACATACACGGGTGTACATACACGGGTGGGAGTTCGACTCGTACATACACGGGTGGGGGTACAACTCGTACATACACAGGTGTACATACACGGGTGGGGGTTCGACTCGTACATACATGGGTGTACATACACGGGTGGGGGTACGACTGTACATACACGGGTGTACATACATGGGTGGGGGTTCGACTCGTACATACACAGGTGTACATACACGGGTGGGGGTTCGACTCGTACATACACGGGTGTACATACACGGGTGGGGGTATGACTCGTACATACACGGGTGTACATACACGGGTGGGGGTTCGACTCGTACATACACGGGTGTACATACACGGGTGGGGGTACGACTCGTACATACACGGGTGTACATACACGGGTGGGGGTTCGACTCGTACATACACGGGTGGGGTTACGACTCGTACATACACAGGTGGGGGTACGACTCGTACATACACGGGTGTACATACACGGGTGGGGGTATGACTCGTACGTACACGGGTGTACATACACGGGTGGGGGTTCGACTCGTACATACACGGGTGGGGGTACGACTCGTACATACACGGGTGTACATACACGGGTGGGGGTTCGACTCGTACATACACGGGTGTACATACACGGGTGGGGGTACGACTCGTACATACACGGGTGTACATACACGGGTGGGGGTTCGACTCGTACATACACGGGTGGGGGTACAACTCATACATACACGGGTGTACATACACGGGTGGGGGTTTGACTCGTACATACACGGGTGTACATACACGGGTGGGGGTACGACTGTACATACACGGGTGTACATACATGGGTGGGGGTTCGACTCGTACATACACAGGCGTACATACACGGGTGGGGGTTCGACTCGTACATACACGGGTGTACATACACGGGTGGGGGTTCGACTCGTACATACACGGGTGGGGGTACAACTCGTACAAACACGGGTGTACATACACGGGTGGGGGTTCGACTCGTACATACACGGGTGTACATACACGGGTGGGGGTACGACTGTACATACACGGGTGTACATACATGGGTGGGGGTTCGACTCGTACATACACAGGTGTACATACACGGGTGGGGGTTCGACTCGTACATACACGGGTGTACATACACGGGTGGGGGTATGACTCGTACATACACGGGTGTACATACACGGGTGGGGGTACGACTCGTACATACACGGGTGTACATACACGGGTGGGGGTTTGACTCGTACATACACAGGTGGGGGTACGACTCGTACATACACGGGTGTACATACACGGGTGGGGGTTCGACTCGTACATACACGGGTGGGGGTACGACTCGTACATACACGGGTGTACATACACGGGTGGGGGTTCGACTCGTACATACACGGGTGTACATACACGGGTGGGTGTACGACTCGTACATACACGGGTGTACATACATGGGTGGGGGTACGACTCGTACATACACGGGTGTACATACACGGGTGGGGGTATGACTCGTACATACACGGGTGTACATACACGGGTGGGGGTTCGACGCGTACATACACGGGTGTACATACACGGGTGGGGGTTCGACTCATACATACACGGGTGGGGGTACGACTCGTACATACACAGGTGTACATACACGGGTGGGGGTTCGACTCGTACATACACGGGTGTACATACACGGGTGGGGGTACGACTCGTACATACACGGGTGTACATACACGGGTGGGGGTTCGACTCGTACATACACGGGTGGGGGTACAACTCATACATACACGGGTGTACATACACGGGTGGGGGTTCGACTCGTACATACACGGGTGTACATACACGGGTGGGGGTACGACTGTACATACACGGGTGTACATACCTGGGTGGGGGTTCGACTCGTGCATACACAGGTGTACATACACGGGTGGGGGTTCGACTCGTACATACACGGGTGTACATACACGGGTGGGGGTATGACTCGTACATACACGGGTGTACATACACGGGTGGGGGTACGACTCGTACATACACGGGTGGGGGTTCGACTCGTACATACATGGGTGTACATACACGGGTTGGGGTACGACTCGTACATACACGGGTGTACATACACGGGTGGGGGTATGACTCATACATACACGGTGTACATACACGGGTGGGGGTTCGACTCGTACATACACGGGTGTACATACACGGGTGGGGGTACGACTCGTACATACACGGGTGTTCATACACAGGTGGGGGTTCGACTCGTACATACAAGGGTGTACATACACGGGTGGGGGTTTGACTCGTACATACACGGGTGTACATACACGGGTGGGGGTACGACTGTACATACACGGGTGTACATACATGGGTGGGGGTTCGACTCGTACATACACAGGCGTACATACACGGGTGGGGGTTCGACTCGTACATACACGGGTGTACATACACGGGTGGGGGTTCGACTCGTACATACACGGGTGGGGGTACAACTCGTACAAACACGGGTGTACATACACGGGTGGGGGTTCGACTCGTACATACACGGGTGTACATACACGGGTGGGGGTACGACTGTACATACACGGGTGTACATACATGGGTGGGGGTTTGACTCGTACATACACAGGTGTACATACACAGGTGGGGGTTCGACTCGTACATACACGGGTGTACATACACGGGTGGGGGTATGACTCGTACATACACGGGTGTACATACACGGGTGGGGGTACGACTCGTACATACACGGGTGTACATACACGGGTGGGGGTTTGACTCGTACATACACAGGTGGGGGTACGACTCGTACATACACGGGTGTACATACACGGGTGGGGGTTCGACTCGTACATACACGGGTGGGGGTACGACTCGTACATACACGGGTGTACATACACGGGTGGGGGTTCGACTCGTACATACACGGGTGTACATACACGGGTGGGTGTACGACTCGTACATACACGGGTGTACATACATGGGTGGGGGTACGACTCGTACATACACGGGTGTACATACACGGGTGGGGGTATGACTCGTACATACATGGGTGTACATACACGGGTGGGGGTTCGACGCGTACATACACGGGTGTACATACACGGGTGGGGGTTCGACTCATACATACACGGGTGGGGGTACGACTCGTACATACACAGGTGTACATACACGGGTGGGGGTTCGACTCGTACATACACGGGTGTACATACACGGGTGGGGGTACGACTCGTACATACAGGGGTGTACATACACGGGTGGGGGTTCGACTCGTACATACACGGGTGGGGGTACAACTCATACATACACGGGTGTACATACACGGGTGGGGGTTCGACTCGTACATACACGGGTGTACATACACGGGTGGGGGTACGACTGTACATACACGGGTGTACATACCTGGGTGGGGGTTCGACTCGTGCATACACAGGTGTACATACACGGGTGGGGGTTCGACTCGTACATACACGGGTGTACATACACGGGTGGGGGTATGACTCGTACATACACGGGTGTACATACACGGGTGGGGGTACAACTCGTACATACACGGGTGGGGGTTCGACTCGTACATACACGGGTGTACATACACGGGTGGGGGTACGACTCGTACATACACGGGTGTTCATACACAGGTGGGGGTTCGACTCGTACATACAAGGGTGTACATACACGGGTGGGGGTTCGACTCGTACATACACGGGTGTACATACATGGGTGGGGGTTCGGCTCGTACATACACGGGTGTACATACACGGGTGGGGGTACGACTCGTACATACACGGGTGGGGGTACGACTCGTACATACACGGGTGTACATAAACGGGTGGGGGTTCGACTCGTACATACACGGGTGTACAAACACGGGTGGGGGTACGACTCGTACATACACGGGTGTACATACACGGGTGGGGGTTTGACTCGTACATACACGGGTGTACATACACGGGTGGGGGTACGACTCGTACATACAAGGGTGTACATACACGGGTGGGGGTTCGACTCGTACATACACGGGTGGGGGAACGACTCGTACATACACGGGTGTACATACACAGGTGGGGGTTCGACTCGTACATACACGGGTGTACATACACGGGTGGGGGTTCGACTCGTACATACACGGGTGTACATACACGGGTGGGGGTTCGGCTCGTACATACACGGGTGTACATACACGGGTGGGGGTACGACTCGTACATACACGGGTGGGGGTACGACTCGTACATACACGGGTGTACATACAGGGTGGGGGTTCGACTCGTACATACACGGGTGTACATACACGGGTGGGGGTATGACTCGTACATACACGGGTGTACATACACGTGTGGGGGTTCGACTCGTACATACACAGGTGTACATACACGGGTGGGGGTACGACTCGTACATACACGGGTGTACATACATGGGTGGGGGTTCGACTCGTACATACACGGGTGTACATACACGGGTGGGGGTTCGACTCGTACATACACAGGTGTACATACACGGGTGGGGGTTCGACTCGTACATACACGGGTTGGGGTATGACTCGTACATACACGGGTGTACATACACGGGTGGGGGTTCGACTCGTACATACACGGGTGTACATACACGGGTGGGGGTACGACTCGTACATACACGGGTGTACATACACGGGTGGGGGTTTGACTCGTACATACACGAGTGGGGGTACGACTCGTACATACACGGGTGGGGGTACGACTCGTACATACACGGGTGTACATACACGGGTAGGGGTACGACTCGTACATACACGGGTGTACATACACGGGTGGGGGTTCGACTCGTACATACACGGGTGTACATACACGGGTGGGGGTACGACTCGTACATACACGGGTGTACATACATGGGTGGGGGTACGACTCGTACATACACGGGTGGGGGTTCGACTCGTACATACATGGGTGTACATACACGGGTTGGGGTACGACTCGTATATACACGGGTGTACATACACGGGTGGGGGTACGACTCGTACATACACGGGTGTACATACATGGGTGGGGGTACGACTCATACATACACGGTGTACATACACGGGTGGGGGTTCGACTCGTACATACACGGGTGTACATACACAGGTGGGGGTACGACTCGTACATACACGGGTGTACATACACAGGTGGGGGTTCGACTCGTACATACACGGGTGTACATACACGGGTGGGGGTTCGACTCGTACATACAGGGGTGTACATACACGGGTGGGGATTCGGCTCGTACATACACGGGTGTACATACACGGGTGGGGGTACGACTCATACATACACGGGTGGGGGTACGACTCGTACATACACAGGTGTACATACACGGGTGGGGGTTCAACTCGTACATACACGGGTGGGGGTACGACTCGTACATACACGGGTGTACATACACAGGTGGGGGTTCGACTCGTACATACACGGGTGTACATACACGGGTGGGGGTTCGACTCGTACATACATGGGTGGGGGTACGACTCGTACATACACGGGTGTACATACACGGGTGGGGGTTCGACTCGTACATACACGGGTGGGGGTTCGACTCGTACATACACGGGTGGGGGTACGACTCGTACATACACGGGTGTACATACACGGGTGGGGGTTCGACTCGTACATACACGGGTGGGGGTACGACTGTACATACACGGGTGTACATACATGGGTGGGGGTTCGACTCGTACATACACGGGTGTACATACACGGGTGGGGGTTCGACTCGTACATACACAGGTGTACATACACGGGTGGGGGTATGACTCATACATACACGGGTGTACATACACGGGTGGGGGTTCGACTCGTACATACACGGGTGTACATACACGGGTGGGGGTACGACTCGTACATACATGGGTGTACATACACGGGTGGGGGTTTGACTCGTACATACACGGGTGGGGGTACGACTCGTACATACACAGGTGGGGGTACGACTCGTACATACACGGGTGTAGATACACGGGTGGGGGTTTGACTCGTACATACACGGGTGTACATACACGGGTGGGGGTACGACTCGTACATACACGGGTGTACATACACGGGTGGGGGTACGACTCGTACATACACAGGTGTACATACACGGGTGGGGGTTCGACTCGTACATACACGGGTGTACATACACGGGTGGGGGTACGACTCATACATACACGGGTGTACATACACGGGTGGGGGTTCGACTCATACATACCCGGGTGGGGGTTCGACTCGTACATACACGGGTGTACATACACGGGTGGGGGTTCGACTCGTACATACACGGGTGGGGGTACGACTCGTACATACACGGGTGTTCATACACGGGTGGGGGTTCGACTCGTACATACACGGGTGTACATACACGGGTGGGGATACGACTCGTACATACACGGGTGGGGGTTCGACTCGTACATACACGGGTGTACATACACGGGTGGGGGTTCGACTCGTACATACACGGGTGGGGGTTCGACTCGTACATACACGGGTGTACATACACAGGTGGGGGTACGGCACGTACATCCGCAGGGTCTGGGGGGGGGTTCGGCGCGTATGCGGGCACATGTCTCCATGGTTGCTATTGCAGTTTGGTCCGTACGGTGTATTTTCCATACGGTTGGAAAATTGGAAGGACGGGACGGATCGTACTTGCGCGGTCGGACTTCATTTTTCCGATTCGTAGGGTAAATCGTCCGAGGATGTGTCAGACACATTTTCCGACCCGAGGACGTGTCGTGGAATTTTCCCAATGCGATTCGTATGTATTTTTTCCCATACGAATCGTACTTGCCAGTTTGTACGGTACTTGTACGATTCGTACGGAAAAAATTCCGGATACGATTCGTACGGGGAAAATTTCTCCAGGATCGGAATCGGCACCTATATGTATGATGAGTGTTGAGCTTACTTAAAGATGCAGAGAACTATATATTATTGGAAAGATGTCCCAAGGTGTACATCTTTTATGAAATCACATATATGTTTACATCGTGATCTATGTTCTTCAAGGCAGTGGAAAATTCATTTATATAGTGAGTGTGGTGCATTTCTTTCAACATGCTCTGTTTAAAATTTGGGTTGGTAATAGTAAAGAATGTCTTTTGAGAGTTTGTGTGCTACCTTCACTTGGCATGTACATTTTCTTTGAGAAAATTCTGAATATACGTTTTAAAGACACAAGAAATATTTACAAAATGATGTAGGTATGCCATTTGGAAAAGGTTTTGTGCTTTCAAAAGTTCAGAATTGTTGTTTTATGTATTGAAGCATGTGGACGCTGAGTAACAGAGCAATGCATACTGTTAGAGAGCCATGTATGCAATTATATATCAAGTGTGATATCTAGACATATTCAATCATCCGGGTACTACACATGCACTCTACTGACCACGCAGGCACTAATTATGTACTCATTGATCTACACAGGCAACACCCATGCGTTCATCCAATCCCCCAGATAGTGGCAATATAGTTATGTGAATACACAGGCACTAACTATGCAGATATGGGACCACCGACGTAGTTCGTACATACTGAGAGAATCATGCAGGTACTACTTATTTTCTGAGGGAATTACGTATGCACTATCTATGCACTCATCCAATCATCCAGAGAGTTTTGTTGTAGTCAACCAAAAAAACATGTATTTACAAGTTTTAGTGAGGGATATGTACTCGTTTAGAACCATCTGGTGAATTATATATGTAACCTGTCACATACTGATTGCATGTACTTTGAAGAATTAGAGAGCTATATGCTCTGATAAAGATTAATTTGCAGATTTATATATGCAGTGTTTCTCAAAATATAAATCTAAAACATCTAAGTAGAAAAGTGCTGAAACACTAAATCTGCCACTGACACACTGGTAGAGAGGCAGAGAAATAGCTCTTATGTTATGTTTTCAGATTTAGAGTATTGAGACACTGTATGTGCTTTTCCACTTTGGTTGATGTTTATTTTACAACTGAGAACATAAGGCACGAAGTGGTCTTTTACCGTGTATAAGTGAGGACTAAACAATGGTGCAGCTTTGTTGTAGAAGAAGGTGCTATAATATTAAAAGGTAAGTGTGACGGGGCGGGTGACATACCCGAGTCACTAGAGACATCGTGGAACTGTTGGTCAACAGATGCTTCTTTGCCCCCTTGTATTCCCTTACAGCAGCCAGAGGTACCCTTCCTAAAGGACGAGTGGTACTCGTATCCCCCGCAAGACTGGGCTCCAGAAACAGAACGCGGTTCCTTTAACACAGCCTTCCAGCAGGACGAGACCCCTCCCCTGGACGACGTCACGTTGGTGGGATGTTCAAAAGTAGGAGAAACCCGGAAGGAGACGGACGGCGTTTCCCTGGAGGAGAGAGGAGAACCGGAGTGGAGAAGAAAGGAGAACCATGAGATCTGGACCGGAGGAGAGAACGACGCGCTCGAAGGGAGAACGACCGGAGGAACCCCCGACGAGCCAGGAGGCCAACGATACCTCGAGCCGCCCTGCCACGTTCCCAGGGGAGGAGCGTGGCTAGAACAGGTACGGGGCCGAGTAGCGGGCTGGGTGGGAAGAAGGAGTCACCAGTCCCTGTGAGAGCACGTACCTGCATAGCGCTTGTACATATCGCCTAATCCTTTACTCCCACCCCTCACTGAGCACCGGAGCACATTTCCGTACGGAGGTGACAGAAACACCAGAGCACTCGGTTTCCCTCACTCCCGGCCCCTTTATATACAGTGCAGGACGACCGTCCTAATCCTTGGTTTCCTTTTCTTTGTTTTTTTTTCGTATGGTTCATTGGTCTACGGATCCGGACCATCGACGAGACCCGGAGGACACGACAAAAGGAGATCCAGACGGTTGAACACCACCCCTTTTTCACTCTGGAGTCCCCAAGACGGAGAAAGCCGAACTCTTCCTCTTTTGCTAGCTTCCGACTGACAGCTCATCAAAAGAAAGTGCTCTCTAAAATAAAGCCCTCGTTACACCACCCTAGTCTGGTTTCCGACTCTGTCACTGCTACCCCGCCACAACTGGTGTCGGAAGTGGGATTGTCATCGCAGTCCGTCTGTACAAAAGAGATGGACGCCCTTATCCAACATCTCATAAAGGGACAAGAGAAGCTGGAATGGGCAGTGCAGAGACAAATGACGTCGGCCCAAGCAGACCGGGATCTATTTCAGAACACCATCACTGCTCACATGGAGAGTCTACAGAAGACCGGCCCGGTCCCGACCATCCCTGTACCCCTGGGGAATCGACCCCACCCCGTTCCAAACCTTTCGGGGATAGCCTTGCAGAAGTACATGCAAGGGGAAGACCCCGACGTGTTCTTAATGAACTTTGAGAGAGCCGCAAGAGCATTGGGTTGGCCGGAAGATAAATGGCCCTTTTTTTTGGCTCCGCTGTTGTCTGGTGAGGCACAGTTCGCCTACCAGGTGGCCAACCCATCGGGAAATGCTCCCTATTAGACCATCAAAGAGGTCATCCTAGATCACCTTGGGCTCGATGGAGAGGCTTACCGTCTCCGGTTCCGGAGGGAACGAGGTACACCAGGGGAGAACCCCAAAACCTTGTTCTTCCGACTCAAGATGGCTAAAACCGGCCACAAGCACCAAAGAGGAGGTGATGACGAAGATTTACTTGGAACAGTTCATGGAGGCCTTACCTTATGCCTCCCAGAGATGGCTGAAACAACACCCTGGACTGTCCCTTGAACAAGCCATTGAAATGGCCGCAAATTACGCTAGAGCGCACCCAAAGACCTTGGGGTGGGAAAGCGATAAGGGGTCAAAAGGACTGAACCCCCTCAAAGTGGAAAGGAAACAGAAGCCAATGCCTGAACTCCCCAGACCCAGGCCTGTGAGGATCGATGGGCCTCCTGACCGGGGGCCCCAGTGCTTTGAATGTGGAGAATGGGGCCACATTGCCCAACTATGCCCATGGAAACGATCGACCGAGGAGCCAATGGAGGTTGGCTATCTGCCCAAAACAGTACTGTATTCAGCCAAAATGGGGACCTCATTTTATGTGAGTCTGAGGATGAACGGTATAACAGTAAAGGCCCTGTTAGATTCGGGGTGCAGGCAGTCGGTAGTACAGAAAAGGCTGGTCCTCCCTAACCAATATGTTCAGGGCGCGGTGGTTCACATCCGCTGCGTACACGGGGATGTTAGGCCCTACCCTCTCATGCAGGTGACATTGAGACCCTTTGACAAGGAGCCATGTACAGTGAAGGTGGGGGTGGTAGAATTTCTGCCTGAGGACATGATACTAGGGGTAGATAAACCAGGGTTTATGTCCTTGTTCAAACGATCAATGTCCACCCCCCATTCGACAGGCACCGAGTCAGTAGCTGCTCTCCTTTCTCCTGAGCCTTGGGTCCTGGACCGCAGTTTTCTCTTCGCACAGGCCAATGACACCACACTGTTTAACGCCTGGGAGAGCGCCCATGTGTCCCAAAGTCAGGAGACCAAAAAGTACCCAAGGTTTCTCATAAAAAAGGATCTGCTGTACCGGGAGGGGGCAGAGGGAGGGAACCCCCAGTTGTTGGTCCCTGTGTCTTTCCGAGAACAGGTGCTCTTCTTTGCACATACCCACCTCACAGCCAGACACAGCGGGAAAGAGAAAACCACCAACAGTATCGTACGATATTTCTACTGGCCGGGGATTTACAAAGACGTCCACGATTACTGCCTGAAGTGTGAGATTTGCCATAGAAAGAATGTACACCGCCCCCCTTCAGCCCCGCTACAACCCCTACCGACCGTCGGACCTCCATTTGAGAGAGTGGGTATGGATTTAATAGGACCGCTACCGAAGTCCTCGAGGGGCCATGTATACGCACTGGTGATAGTCGATTACGCGACGAGATTCATTGAAGCTTTCCCTTTGAGGAAACCGACGACGGCTCACATCGCCGAAAAATTCGTCAAGCTTTTTTCCAGGGTCGGTTTTCCAAAAGAGGTCCTAACCGACCAAGGCACCCCATTTACATCCAAATTGATGAAGGAAGTGTGCAAAACACTGGACATACGACACCTGCGGACCTCAGTCTATCACCCGCAAATGGACGGTCTCATCGAGAGATACAATCAGACCTTAAAAACCACCTTGAAGAAGATGCTCACTGCCGAGGGTCCCGAATGGGATCGTCTTCTGCCTTTGGCCTTGTATGTATTGAGGGCCCAGAAACAGAGCAGCTTGGGCTGTTCGGCCTTCGAACTATTGTACGGACGACACCCAAGGTCCTTACTGGAGATGACCAAAGACGCCTGGGAAACAGAAGGGGAACAAGAGAAGAAGTCACTACTCGAGTATACCCATCAACTCCGGTCCAAACTGGGGAGATTACGGAATCTAGCGTATTCCAATCTCGAACAACAGAGGGTGAAACAAAAGAAGTATTACGATCGGGGGACGAAGCTCCGAAGACTAAAGGTCGGGGATTGGGCATTACTTCTCCTACCTACCAGCACCAGCAAAAGCAAGAACGAGTGGATGGGTCCCTACGAGGTCGTAGATACGGTTGGAGACACCACATACCGACTACAACTGTCTGCGAATAAGGTCCAAACATATCACATAAACCTGCTGAAGAAGTGGATAGGACCTCCTCCAAAAGGCACGAACTTCCTCATACCCACCATTCCCAAAGAGCACTCTATGATAAACGAGTTGATCGTGAATGACGAGCTCTCTGGGCAGAGGAAAAGAGACCTGAGGGAAACGTTACTCCCGTTCTTTGATATCTTCTCTGACCTGCCCGGGAAAACGTCGCTGGTCGAGCACAATATCGAGACCCATCCTGAGAAAAGGGTAAAGCAAAAACCATACAGAATTCCGGCGGCTCGACGAGAGGCCATAAAAAAGAAGTACGAGACATGCTGCAGCTCGGGGTTATTCAGCCCTCAAAAAGCGACTGGGCATCGCCTATAGTAATGGTCCCTAAACCGGACGGATCAAGGCAATTTTGTATGGACTTTTGAGCCCTAAACGCCATCTCCACGTTCGACGCCTACCCTATTCCTCGGGTAGACGAGTTGATAGAAAAACTCGGAGATGCTGTGTTTATCACCACACTGGACCTCACAAAGGGGTACTGGCAGGTGCCCCTCAGAGAAGCAGACAGAAATAAAATGGCATTTATAACTGACGTAGGGATATTCGAATTCACAGTGCTTCCCTTCGGTCTCCACAGGGCACCTGCCACATTCCAGCGCCTCATAAACACTTTTCTACAACCATTCCCGTCATTCAGTTCGGCGTACCTGGATGATATAGTCATATACAGCAACACCTGGGAAGAGCACTTGAAACACCTGCAGACAATCCTCACCGCTTTACAGCAGCGTTCCACCGGGTAAATTACCTGGGTTTTGTGTTAGGGGATGGTACCATCACCCCCCAAACAGAAAAAATAAGGGCCATTGAGGGGACTCCTTTTCCACAATCCAAAAGAGACCTGCGAGAATTCCTAGGACTCATAGGTTACTTTCGTAGGATTATCCCCAGATTTTCCGAACTAGCCGCCCCCCTTACTGACCTTCTCCGAAAAGATGTGGGACCCCGCGACCTTCTACATCCTGCCCCTGAAGCGTTGAGGGCGTTCTCGGAACTGAAACACATAATCACCACTCAACCTGTCCTGTTATCCCCCAATTTCTCCAAGGCCTTTATCCTCGCCACTGACGCCTCCGATGTGGGTATAGGGGCAGTCTTATCACAGGAAGGAGAGGACGGTTTAGAACACCCAGTACTCTTCGTTAGCCAAAAACTGTTCCCAAGGGAGGCCAAGTACCCTACAATAGAACGAGAATGTCTAGCCATAAAGTGGGCCGTTGATAAACTGCAGTATTATTTGGAAGGAAAACCGTTCATGCTGTACACGGACCATGCCCCTTTGAAATGGATGTATCAAAATAGGAGCCAGAATCCCAGAATTCTACGCTGGTTCTTATCTTTGCAGCCATATGCCTTTTCTGTTCGCCATAGGAAGGGAAAAGACAATGGGAATGCAGACTATTTGTCCATGGTCTTCCCTCTCCCCGAGCGGGAGAAGCCAGGGGGGGAGGAGTGTGACGGGGCGGGTGACATACCCGAGTCACTAGAGACATCGTGGAACTGTTGGTCAACAGACGCTTCTTTGCCCCCTTGTATTCCCTTACAGCAGCCAGAGGTACCCTTCCTAAAGGACGAGTGGTACTCATATCCCCCGCAAGACTGGGCTCCAGAAACGGAACGCGGTTCCTTTAACACAGCCTTCCAGCAGGACGAGACCCCTCCCCTGGACGACGTCACGTTGGTGGGATGTTCAAAAGTAGTAGAAACCCGGAAGGAGATGGACGGCGTTTCCCTGGAGGAGAGAGGAGAACCGGAGTGGAGAAGAAAGGAGAACCGTGAGATCTGGACCAGAGGAGAGAACGACGTGCTCAAAGGGAGAACGACCGGAGGAACCCCCGATGAGCCAGGATGCCAACGATACCTCGAGCCGCCCTGCCACGTTCCCAGGGGAGGAGCGTGGCTAGAACAAGTACGGGTCCGAGTAGCGGGCTGGGTGGGAAAAAGGAGTCACCAGTCCCTGTGAGAGCACGTACCTGCATAGCGCTTGTACATATCGCCTAATCCTTTACTCCCACCCCTCACTGAGCACCGGAGCACATTTCCGTACGGAGGTGACAGAAACACCAGAGCACTCGGTTTCCCTCACTCCCGGCCCCTTTATATACAGTGCAGGACGACCGTCCTAATCCTTGGTTTCCTTTTCTTTGTTTCTTTTCGTATGGTTCATTGGTCTGCGGATCCGGACCATCGACGAGACCCGGAGGACACGACAAAAGGAGATCCAGACGGTTGAACACGACCCCTTTTTCACTCTGGAGTCCCCAAGACGGAGCAAGCCGGACTCTTCCTCTTTTGCTAGCTTCCGACTGACAGCTCATCAAAAGAAAGTGCTCTCTAAAATAAAGCCCTCGTTATACCACCCTAGTCTGGTTTCCGACTCTGTCACTGCTACCCCGCCACAGTAAGTAATAAATTAAGTTTTGTGTTTTGGTTTGGGATTGGTACATTGAAGTAAGTGGTTGTAGTTATGTCTGTAGGTTTATTTGCAGATTTAAAGACAGCAATTTAACATAAAAACTATTTTTGTATTATGTGTAAGCCAGTAGTAAAGTAGTAAAAAAAATTCAAATATAGTTGATTTATTTCTACAGAGCAATATCTGCATAATTAGAGACAGATTTCCTACAAAAGCTCGGAGGGAATAGGAACAGAAGCAAGTACAGTATCTATTCAGAACTGAGACTAAAAAGGGGAAAAATGAAGAAAAAGTGGTGAACAAAAAAAAGCTATCGGTAAGAGGACAAACTCATTTAAAAAAAATACATGTCGACATTTCCAAAGATTATAAAAAAATTATGAAAATAAAATTTTAGATTATAGATTGATTGATTGAGAAAATAAAATCCAAACTATGAGAAAGAATAACAAGGGACAAAATCTATATAGCAAGAACAGGAAATAATGTAACAAAGATGTATACACCTTAAACATAGTAGACAGAAGCAGTTTAAGGAAATCAGAGCTAGGATATTTCATAAGTAGAGTAGTTATAAATCTATTGAGTAATGTTAGCAAGTATAGAAGAAGGAGACATGCAATTGAACAAAAATAGCAAGTTGAGAGAGTAGTTGATAAGGCCTTTGCTTTGAAGGTGATGGTTTTTATTTTGATTATAGATAGAATGAAGACTCTTCACAAAATGGTGTTGTATTTAAGGAGACAAAACCAGAAAAAAAGTTCAGTGAATAGAAGTAACCTTTGTACAGTTTTTAGTGGTGAATGCATATATACATCTAGTACAGAGTCTTTCTTTAATGAAGAAAGCTTTGTCCAGGTTAACAGATTAGTTCAAGCTATTGATTACAGAGGACGGTGTTATGTAATGAAGAATGGCACTCATATAGCGAAAGAGGTGATGGTCGCTACAAATGTAGAACAATTTATTGGAGAACAGGTACAAGAAAAGTGCAGTCAGGTGCCTGTATAGAAATGGAATTGTAGTAGTATCTGTAGTATTCAACAGCAATGCCTTGATATTTTAAGTATTTGACAGAAATGTATTAATATAATAAGGAAACTTCTGCATATCTTTCCAAGGTGAAGTTTAAAACAGAAAATATCTACTTTGAATTTAGAATTGGATCCTTGAAAGATTAGAAAGCATACAAATTTGCAGGGACACTCACTAGCTTGTTTATCAAACAAAGTGTACCAAAGCACCTTTCATCATTTCAAGATGATAGCTGCACACCACTCAACAATGTAAACTTTAGTTAGGAGGCTGTACTATGTGAAAAATCCCTCTTTATGTTTAGGAGAAATGAATAGAGCACTTGATACTGTGGCTGATGTAGAAAAGGTTTGTGGTGATGCGAAGTTTTGTTTCTTTGGTCCAGAGCAGGATTCTAGGGGAAATGAAGAGTAATAAGAGGAGGAGTTGCAGAATGAGACACATATTAAAGTTGATAGCTTTAAAGAAGAGATTACAAAATGTAACACTATGTGGTCTAAAAAAACTAGAGTATGTTTGTATATGTTGTCGATGCACTTACTAGAAGATTTTAACACAGATTGTGCAAAAGGTAGCTGTGTATTTATTTGTAGAGGAACACTTTGACTTGTCTATACGGCAAGTTATATGTAAGTAGTGTTACAATAATTTATAAGATAAATAAATGAACAACACATAGATATTAGATACCCATTTTTTAAGATAATAAAAAGCCTGCTAATGTAGAAAAACTATGAAGGGCACAAAAACAAATCAACATTTATGATTCTTTGCAGAAACTCACTACCACTCCACAATCCGTGCAGTATGATGCAATCTGGGAAAACTGTAGAGCCAAATCTGAAGTTGAGATTGGACCTCTGAATGGACTCTCTTCCCCAGTGTTGTTGTGGCCTTTTGAAGTTGAGGGTCCTTCAGTCTTGTATTGCTTTCTTGGTGCTTTTACACTATTACTTTGGTATATTTTTAGATGGGAAAGCATGGATGTAGTCCTGCAAGAATATGTTTATTTGTACCCCTTGGCAATGTCTTATGACATATTCTGCATTGTGCAAATCTGCGCACTATAAACACGTATTAAAGAATGTTGAAGATAGATTAATGGGCATTTTCTTCCTATATTTTTAGTTGAAACGTTTATTATTCAATGACAATCCTTTATTCCCGGTGACATGATTTTCAGGTTTTTTTGTGGTTTTGTAAAGTTGTAAACATTTTTGTTCTTTTTTATGGTAACAAAAATGGCAAACTGGGACAGGAAGAATTAAAAAAACATGCACTGAAAAATGTGCAAAAAACATAAAAGCGGAAACAATTTGCATGTATGATTTTTTGCAGCATTATGAATAGCTGTAACACACAGCTCACCAGCAGTTATAACAACACTACAGTCTATGTAATACGTGGCCATTCTTGAAAACTCTGGAGGCATATCGGTTGCAGTAGTCTGTACCTCTGAATGGACTCTCTGGCTGGGAATTGTTGTTGCTGGTACCACTGATGTAGATGGTCCTCCATCTTCCCTCTACTTGATTGCCAATTAGAGATGTTTTCTTTATTAGGTTTTAAGATGATAGACCATAGATGTTATCCCACATGAATATTTTTTATTTGTCTCTCTAGAGTGGGACATTTCACAGAGTATGCATTGTACTAGTTTTGAGCATTTTTTTTCCTGTTCAGTTTGAGTAAGAATGGGTAGTTTTATGGTTGTTTTGCAGTTATGTTCTATTCGTGAGTTAAGATGTTGAGAGTTATATTTTGAAAATGTTGTTTATGTTAAATGTGTTGCTAAAAAAAGTTAAACAATTATGTTACTAAATAGCTAGACTCAAACTTTGTGTAAAATATGTTTAAACAGATTCTGTTATTTGTGACTGCTGACATCATTGCAACCTTCAGTGTTGCTGTGAAGAAGAAAAATGCCTTTTTGGAGTAGTTATTTCAACAAATGTATACAAAGGAGAAAGTTAAAGGAGAAAGTTAAATTAGTATCTTACTAAATAGCTACACTGAAACTGTATGTAAAATATGTCTATATATGTTTTTTACACTTTGTTAAAAAGACCTGGTGTCCTTGACAATGGCACTCATAGAAACATACAAGCACTACCTGTGCAATCATCAAGGACGTCCTTTCTCCACCACTCTGCAAACCTGCCTCCTGGCATAGTACTAGTTGGGGCATGAAGTCCCCTTGGGTATTGAGGAAATTTGGGGGCCAACTAACCCTTCTGTAACCTCCAGCAAGTCCCACACAGCCAGTTTGCTAAGAGGTCTTAGCAGGCCATGCCCACTTTCTGCACCAGCCTTCAAACAAGTCTCCTGGCACTCTACTGGTTGGGGAATGAAGTTCTCTTGGATGCTAAGGGACCTTGGGGACCAAGAAGCCCTCCTAGTACTTTTTTAAGTCCTACACAGCGGGATTCTTGAGAACTGGTCAAAGGCCCCGCCCCCTTTCCTCACCACTCTGCAAACACTATTGCTACTTGAAAAATCATAGAAATTCACTGAAAAAAACAAGGGTTACAGGGCAGTTATAGCAGGAAATATAATAAAGAAACTTTAGAATTTCGCTGAAAAAAACAAAGGTTACAGGGCCGTTATAGTTAGGAAATATAATTTTAAAAAACCTTAGAAATTCACTGACACAAACCAAAGGTTACAGGGACATTATAGTCAGGCTGACATTTCACTCATACAAAACCTTAAAAAAATCAGCAGTTATACTAAGCTGGGCTAACTAAGTCAAAGCGTTCCTCTACAAAAAAAATGCACAGCTAACTTGTTCACTTTTTAAATACAAGTCAACAGTCTGTGTTTAAATCTTCTAGTGAGTGCCTAGACAACATATACAAACATACTTGTAATCTCTTCCTCAAAACCATCAGCTGTAATATCTGTGTCCTATTGGGCAACTTCTGCTCTTAACAACTATTCATTTTCCCTAGAATCCTGATCAGGACCAAAGAAACAAAACTGCACATCACTTCAAACCTTTTGCACATCTGCCACAATACCATGCAAAAAAGCTCTATTTATTTCTCCTAAACATAAAGCAGTTTTCACATAGTACAGCCTCATATCTAAAGTTTGCATTGTTGATTGGTATACAGCTAACATGTTGAAATGATGAAAGGTGCTTTGGCACACTTTTTTCTTTATGCACAAGCTAGTTAGTGTCCCTGCAAATTTGTATGCTTTCTAGTCTTACAAGGATCCAATCCTTGTAAAGTAGTTATATATTTAAACTTTGCATTGGAAAAATGTGTAGAAATGTACTTAATATAGCAAGGCATTGCTGTTGAATACTACAAATACTACTACAATTCTGTTTCTGTACCTGTGCCTGACTCCACCTTCCTTGTACCTGTTCTCCAATAACGTGTTCTACATTTGTAGGTACCATCACCTCTTTTTCTATAGGAGTGCCATTCCTTATTTCTTAACATCGTCCTCTGTAATCAATAGCTAGAACCAATCTATTATCCTGGACATAGCTTTCTTCATTAAAGAAAGACCGTTTACTAGAAGTATGTATGCATTCTCCACTAAAAACTGTACTAATGTTACTTCTATTCACTAATCTTTTTTACTGGTTTTGTTTCCTCATGCACAACACCATTTTGTTGAGAGTCTTCATCCTATTTATAATCAAAATAAAAAGCTTCACCTTCAAATCAAAGGCCTTCTAAACTACTCTTTGAACTTGTTATTTCTGTTTCACTGCATGTCTCCTTCTTCTATGCTTCTTAATATTTCTTAGTAGATTTATAACTACTCTACGATGAAACATCTTGGCTCTGATTTCCTTAAACTGCTTCTGTCTCCTGGTTAAGGTGTATCCATCTTTGTTACATTCCTTCCTAATCTTGTTATATATATTTTATCCATTGTTAATCTTTCTCATAGTTTGAATTTTATTTTCATTATTTCATAGTCTTTGGAAATATTTTTAAGAAATGTCTTTGTCCACTTACCAATAGCTCTTTTTTCGTTCACTACTTTTTGTTCATGTTGCTCCATTTGAGTTTCAGTTCTACATTGATACTGTAGTTGATTCTGTTCCCTTTTCCTTTAAGCCTTTCTAGGAAATCTGTCTGTAATTATGCAAATATTGTTCTGTAAAAAAAAAACTATTTGAATTGTTTTTCTAGCCAATATACCAACAACTTTACTACTGACTTACACATAATACAAAAACAGTTTTTATGTTATGTTGCAATTTTAAATCTACAAATCAACCTACCTACATAACTACAAGCACATACTTCAATGTACCAAACCCAAACCAAAACACAACGTTTAATTAATTACATACCTTTTAATATTGTAGCACCCTGTCCTACAACACAGGCGCACCATATCTCAATTCTCACTTTTACACGGTAAAAGACCACTTTATCCCTTATGTACTTGTGAGCGTGGGGGGTCGGCGGGCTGGAAAAGCAGGCAAGGAGGCCGGATATAGTGTGCAATATTGTTCTTTTATTGTGCCTAGGCACTGCGTGCAATAGGAGAGTACACTGAGACAGGTCCGAACAGGAGGAAAATTGGTGTTGGATTCTTCTGTCGCGGTCGACGTCGATGGGGCTCCCCTGACTTCCAGGTCTTCGCCGTCTGCCGTAGGGATGAGGTTGGATGGGCTCCTCGGAGGGCAGTAAGAGAAAACAGAGGGAGCCGTTAGTCCTGCTGGAGCTCTATGCCCGTTACCGCAACCAGGGGTGATAAAGGCGAAAGAGACCGTGAGGAAAAAGGGAAGGGGAGGAGGAAG
The DNA here is from genome assembly GCF_964204655.1 of Triturus cristatus. Lineage (NCBI taxonomy): Eukaryota > Metazoa > Chordata > Amphibia > Caudata > Salamandridae > Triturus > Triturus cristatus. Next base: position 313,961,697 of record NC_140586.1, on the reverse strand, counting down.
GATGGATGTTCTGAGAAAAGAGGGGTGCTCGGAAAAGGGTCGTGTGGGCTACTATATACACAGTGCAAGATGCTGTACAATATCTACAAAGGGCTCCTATCAGGGTGCAATGGTGTGCCTAATATAGAGGGAGTATATATACAGGGGAACTACTGTACATACGGGTTAACTATGTTATTCTATCGAAGGAAGCTGGTACTTACGGGCTCCGCCGTAACTCTCCTCCGAGTTACGGCCGCTCTTCAGCCACCTCCAGGGGACTCCACCAGTCTTCAGACCACTCTTCAGGTTCTCCACTCCCGTCCTCTCCTTCCATCGCACCTCCAGCCGAAATCTCCTGCCACGATCCTCCGACGCCTTCTGTCTCTCGCCTTCCGTCTTTTCTGTCTCCGGCTGGGAACTTGGAGGAGGGACTTCCGGGTTCAGGCGGTATCCCTTCCGGCGGGTCTTCGGTCGGGATTGGTTTCTGCAATAGAGAGAGGGGCGGGGTTCCTGTTGTCACGGACGCTTTGGTGGAAACTCTGGATCGCGCGCCCTGGAAGGGAGAGCGGCGTAGGGGTGATAACCCGGGCAGGGTGAGTAAGGGCTGCATGACCCGAGGGTGGAAGTCTCCGTCACAGTACTCAATTGTAAAATAAACTAAAGTCTAAAAGTACATATAGTGTCTCAATACTGTAAATCCAAAAACACAACATATGAGTTATTTCTGTGCCTCTCTACAACTGTGTCACTGGTACATTTAGTGTTTCAATACTTTTCTACTTCGATTTGTCTGATTTAAATTTCGAGAAACACTGCATATAAAAATCTGCACATTAATCTGTATTACAGCATATAGCTCACAAATAACTCAGAGGAGTACATAAAAACAGTGTGTGACAGGTTACATATATAATTAACCAGATGGTTCTAAAAGAGTACATATTCCTCACTAAAACTTGTAAATATATGTGTTTCTGGTTGAGTAAAACAATACTCCCTGGAAGATTGGATGAATGCATAGATAATGCCTAGGTGGTTCACTCAGAATATAGGCAGTGCCTGCATGATCCTTTGAGTATGTAGTAACTACATCGGTAGTTCCATATCAGCATAGTTAGCACCTGTGTATTCACATGACTAAATTGCTACTAATTGGGTGATTGGATGAAAGCATGGGTGTTGCCTTTGTAGTTCAATGGGTACATAATTAGTGCCTGAGGGATTGCAAGAGTGCATGTGTAGTGCCTGGGTTATTGAATAAGTCTAGATATCACACTTGATATATAATTGCATACCTGGCTCTCTAAGAGCATACATTGCTCTGTTACTAAGTGTGCACATACATCAGTACGTTTCTAAAACTGAAAACGACAATTCTCACTTTTTCTTATCACAATCCCTTTTCTTAATGGCATACCTACATCATTTCGCAAATATTTTTGTGTCTTTAAAACATACATTCAGCATTTTTCGAAGAAAAGTTACATGCCAAGTGAAGCTAGCACAAGAACTCTCAAGAGATATTCTGCACTATTAACCCTCCTCAATTTTAAACATAGAATGTTTAAAGAAATACACCACCCTTGCCATATACATGGCAATTTTAACAGCCTTAAAGAACATAGATCACCATGTAAACATATGTGTGGTTTCATAATAGATATACATCTTCACACCAGCTTTCCAAAACTATATAATTCTCTGCATCTTTGAGTAAATACAAGAGTATCCTCGTGCATATAACTATCTGCAACCAGAAAAACCATATCCGACCATCTAAACATATGCAAACCAGTCATGTAAGTTAAAAACTACATTGGCAAACACTTCTTAATGCATACCTATCAAGTATTACTACTTTATAATTTATATACAGGCACAGCATATTTTCTTATGTTTTATTCATGACTACACTACTCCTATTTGATAATGTGACTAAATTCACAGTTCCCAGATTGCAAACAATATAGATCTGTCTGTTCTGCACGATTCATAGACATTTAAAACATTGTCATTTTAAAGGCAATGCTCATGGTAGCATGGTAACTTTCAACAGTATTCACATCTTAAACACATACCCTCTGCAAGATACAGTTCATCTGATACATTTCTTTTCACATCACTGTAATGTTCCTTTTAATCAAACTCCCATTTCTAATGTACATTTTTTAAATAATCTAACAGTTACATACATACCAGTTAATTAAGTTTGTAGATTATATTGTTGTTTTAGCTCTTTCTGGATAGTTTTGACACTGTTAAGATTTGTGAAAACTAAGCACAAGAATGGTACACCACTCTCATAGAGAACAACTATAAAATGGCAATCTCTTCAACTTTCTACTCTATGATCATGAGAAAGGCAGCAGAATAAATCATGTCTTTCATTTTAGACTACTGCATTACCACTTGTGAATGGTTAGCATCTTGTAACCATTTCCCTCTCTTTCAAAAAGAGGTTCCTGTCTATGTGTATTCGCAACGTTTTTGCTATGATCTCAGAATAATCACAACCAATATTAGCTTCAGTTTTAAACAAAATGTAAAGACTAAACAACAGTTTATTACATAGTCCTGACTTGGAAATTAAACTATACCATTACTTAAATTCTGTCATAACTTCTAAACTTTAAACTTTAAAAAAAATGTTCTGTCTCTTTAACACCCTTCCCCCCAATTCACTCTAGATCAGTGTAGCGAGCAACACAGTGGAACCAGTAGGTCAAATGTTCACAGCACATTCTACAAGGAACATACTACTTCCAAATAAGATACAGTAGGTGTGGTTTACTCCAGAGACTCAAAAGCATATCCATTTCAGTATTACATTTCTTTTTTTAAACAACAGCCAATAATAGGACTTGTTGCTAAAGCATCCAACACACTACCTAATTTGATTCACTTTCATGCTGACAGCATCCAATGAAATATTGCTTTTTTGTTTTTTAAATTACATCCATTTTAACTGCTTTTCATTTCGAAAACTACAGCTCCAGCTTTCTCCTGATTGCTTTTGCTCCTTCTCTTCAAAATGGTTAGAGTGTGGATTGTGGGCCCCAGCTATGTCTATTGGGATAAAGAGGCTGCAAAAAAGAGAGGTATTGACAGGGACTTGGATTTTACAAATGTGGTGATTACTTGGTTTGGCCACAAAGGGTTAAAGTTTCATCAGTTGCAGGCTTTGGTTAAATCCATTCTGGGTTGCCGAGCTCCTCGCCTCATGGTTGTGCACTGTTGTGGCAATGACCTAGGCACATTGACTGGGGTAGGGCTGGAAAACCTAATGAAAGATACCTTTGTAGAACTGATGTCGCTTTTTCCTCACACTGTTAATTTATTTTATTTATTTATTTATTCAGTGTTTTCTATAGCGCGAACAAGACCCAAGAAATTGTGTGTCAGAGCGCTTTACATCAACAACCCTTTACAATCAAAGGATATTCATTTCTTTACATATAAGTGTGAAAACGTGTTCAATAGTATGTCAGATGTTAACCAATGTCCAATCTGTCACGTATTGAAGAATAAGGAAATCATTTGGTAAAAGTAAAACATGTTATACACATTCTTCTGAACAATAATAGGTTTATTCCTGATATGCTAACTATATACGATGGTTATAATATTGCTACTATAAAACAGATATATATTGTTCGAGGTATAATGTTCAGAATAGTCTTATTGTAGCCTAGAATTAGTTATGGGAGAAATTTACCCATCAGAAAGGCCTTGGTCTCTTTTTTGAATCGTGGACCATATATGATTCTCCTAATATTTGGTGGTAGCGAATTCCAGATCCTTGGTGAATGATCTCTTCTTACGGAAGAATGCTGGTTTTAGCAAAAAATCTTTAGATCCTCTGGAGGGTCTACTGCATCCCAATAACGTGATTTTCTGGGCCAGGTAACAGGGAGTTTTGTGGTGTATTGCCTTGTGAGTGATACATGCAATCTTGAATTGTATTCTTGCTTCATACGATAGCCAATTGAGCGCTTTTAGGTGTGGAGATATGTGGTCAAATTTTTTTGATCCTGTCATAAGTTTGGCTGCTGTATTGAGACATGCTTTTAGGGGGGCTGTAGAGATCTTAGGGAGCCCTGAGAGGGTTGCGAATCCATACTCGCTGGAATGCTTTAAATATTGCTTGATGCGAAAGCGCCTCTTTTAAGATCTTGATTAGCCCCCAGTTCTCGATCTCGGGGATGGTGGTATATCGACCCCCAGGCAGCGACGTTGCGTTCAGAGAAGCTTTCCCTGATGCCGTTAGCTCTCTGGCAATTGGCTGTGCCAATTTCTCCATCCTGGGAGATCTCAACCTCCATTTTGACAATCAGAGCGTGCCGGCTGTCATCAATATTCTAGCTGATCTCGAGGCCCTTCAACTGTCTCAAAAGGTAGCACAACCCACCCACGTAGGAGGGCATACACTGGACCCCTTTTTTACCAATCTTACGGAAGCCACAGTCTCTTCCATTTTACCCCTAGGGTCGACGGACCACTTTTTAGTGGCTATCCGGGTCCCTTTGCCTGTGATCCCTTCTATTCCCCCAGCTAGATTAGTCCCTAGAAGGCACTGGAACAAACTTAGGTTAGAGGACCTACACCAAGTTTTGGCTGTAGATCCGCTAGGACCCTTGGACAACGTAGAAACGGGTTATGACCAGTTTTGTCAGTGGATTACCAGGGCGCTCGACTCATTGATTCCCATCATGGCAAGCAAACTTAGCTCCAGAGAGTCGAGCCCCTGGTATGACAGCTCCCTTCGTGCTTTGAAAGGGAGCTGTAGGCGGGCCGAGAGAGAGTGGCGGAGGTCTTATGATACTGCCAAGAAAGCGTTGTATCTGGCTTCCGTTAAGGTTTATCACCGCGCCATCTGTAGAGCCCGCGCGGCGTTCTACTCGGTAGAATTCCGCAATAGTACTAACCCGGCTAAATCCATATTTAAGGCCCTCAAAGATCTTTTGGCAAAAAGAATCTCCTCCCCGGCAATGGCTTCTACCTCTCACTGTGAGGCTTTGGCATCCTTTTTTCTGAAGAAAGTACAGGGCATTTACCGGGCTTTTCCCTGTACGGGGCCACCACCGGGGGCCCTGGATATTATCCCGGGCCTCCCCACTATGGACTCTCTTCCCCTGCTTTTATCTGAGGGATTTGATAAGTTGGCCCAGAAAATTAAATTTGGATCACCTTTGGATCCGTTAAGACCTGCCCTCTTCAGGGACCAGTCCTTTGTGGGACGCTCCATGGTGTGCTCCCTGATTAACATCTCGCTGGCGACGGGCACGGTTCCAGCTAAATGGAAGCGGGCAGTGGTCTCTCCTATCCTGAAGAAACCCTCATTGGATCCTTTAAAACCGGAGAGCTACCGGCCCATTTCCTTGCTCCCTTGGCCGGCAAAAGTTGTGGAGGCCCACGTCAACCAGGCTCTTTCTGACCATCTTACCCGAGCCAACATTCTGGATGCTACCCAGAACGGGTTCCGTGCTGGGCACAGCACGGAGACAGCCCTTCTCGCCATGACCGAACACCTGCGTATGGTGCTGGACGTGGGACAGACGGCGCGCTAGTATTATTAGACCTGAGCGCCGCCTTCGATACTGTTTCACACCGCATCCTTCTGCAGCGCCTGGAGGAGATAGGCATTGGTGGTCTTGCCCTACAGTGGTTCCGTTCCTTTCTCGACGACCGCTCCTTCTGCGTTGCCATACCACCGTACCAGTCCAAATTCCATCCTCTGGGCCTGGGGGTGCCGCAGGGATCCTCGCTGAGTCCCACGTTATTCAACCTCTACGTGAGACCGCTGGCTGATGTCGTCAAGCAGTGGGGCATGACTATGGTCTCTTATGCTGACGACACTCAGCTAGCGGTTACTATCAGCGGGGATGTTGAGCAGGATGCCCCTAGGTTCCAGAGTGGACTGAGGGCGGTGGCAAGCTGGATGAATGCCAACTGTCTCCAGCTCAACGCCAAGAAGACTGAGGTCATGGTTGTCAGGAAGGGGAAGGAGCTCTGGGGGGACAGATGGTGGCCTCCGGAGCTTGGGCCGTCTCCAATTCCGGTAACGGAGTTGAGAAATTTGGGAGTGTGGTTGGATCCCACTCTTAGCTTCGTGGGGCACTCTAAGAAAACTGCGGCCTGTTGTTTTGGGGTCCTTCGGGGCTTAAGACCTGTCCTGAAGTTTTTTGACCGCCCTACCAGGCAGCTGGTGGTTCAGGCAACAGTAATATCTCGTCTGGATTATGCCAGCTCTCTCCTGGTAGGGGCAAACCAGGCAGAAATCACCCGCCTTCAACGTGTCCAAAACGCCGCAGCTAGAGCCATAGTTGGCTTGCCCAGGTCCTGCTCTGTCTCTAGTACCCTTCGATCTTTGCATTGGCTGCCAGTTAAAACAAGAATTCATTTTAAAGTTTTATGTCTGGCTTTTAAGATCTTGAAGGGATCAGCCCCCCAGACCCTCTCGAATCTCTTGTCCTGCCATGTTCCGACCCGCTCTTTAAGATCACTGGGCCAAGCGCTCGCTGTGGTCCCGAGGTTTAAGCTCAGCCGAGCTGGTGGCCGGTCTTTCCGGGTAAAAGCAGCAGTGCTCTGGAACTCTCTTCCGAATGAGATTCGCTTGATGGAAGATCTTCTTTTGTTCCGTAAAGTTATAAAAACCTTCCTGTTTTAATTTTTCCCCTCTTCTAGCTGCGCCCTTTCTCTTTTCTCTGTTTCTATGCTCAGTGTTAGTTATGTTTACCTTGTCTTGCGCCAGGACGCCCCTTAGCTGGGGCAGCTGTGCGCACTACAAATGCTCCTAACATAACATAACATAACATAACATAACATAACATACCATAACATAACATAACATAACTCAATTCTTGATATGACCAGTGCCTGGACTGACATTTTTAGATCATGTGATTCGATGAACGGCTGTGGGTTCGCATGTTTAGTTCTTTATCCAGAGTGATTCCAAGAGATTTGGTAGAGTCTATTAGAATTGGGGAGCCGTTAAGCGCAGTGATCATCTTGGTCCATTCCTTAGTCCTGGTTGCGTTTTTAGGCATGGAGATCAAGAGGAATTCCGTTTTCTTTGCGTTGAGCTTCAGATGGTTGTCACTTTGCCATTCGCTAGTTCTAATTAGTGCTTGGTTCAATATGATGATCTCTTCTGGTGATGTGAGCTTCATATACAGTTGGGTGTCGTCTGCATACATGATGAAGGAGATGTTAGCCTGCTGTAGTACATCTGTTAGTGGTTCAATGTACAGGTTGGGGATAGAGAGGATCCTTGTGAGACCCCAATGTGAATTGGGGATGGAAGGGAAAGCTCCTTGTTCACTAGGAATCTTTGCAATCTGTTCTCTAGGAAGGAATAGAACCATTTCAAGACTGTTCCTGATAAGCCCATCCTATTTTTGAGACAGTCTAATAGTTTGGGATGGTTTACTATGTCAAATGCGGATGATAAGTCAAGAAAGACCAAGAGACAGGTTTCATTACGGTCTAGAGCAAGCAGAGCGTCATCTACTATTAGTAGGATTGCTGTTTCCGTACTGTGGTCTGATCTGAACCCTGATTGGTAGTCATTCAGTAGCTTAAATTCTGTAATGTGTTGATTCAGTTGTTGTTGAGCACATTTTTCTAGAACTTTGTCTAGTAAGGGGATGGTTGTCACAGGCCTATAGTTGTTTTGATCTGAAGGGTTCGCCGCAGGTTTTTTAAAAGAGGGATGACCTGCCCTGTTTTTAGAAAATTCGGGAAAGATCATTGGGCTAGTGATTCATTATTTATCTTGGTCCAGTAGGGGATGACCATGTAGTTGAATGAGGACCAGCATTTAGCAGGAAGAGGGTCATTGTAGGGGTTATTGGGTTTCAGGGATAGTAAGGTTTTGGTAATTTCATGTTGGTCGTATAGTTTGAAATCTGACCAGTGAGCATTGTTTTTGGGTGTTGCTTGTGCAGGCAGGCAGTATTCTTGAATTCTATCTGTTGGTAAAGAAAGTTGAGAAGGCTTCACAGTTCAAATCCGATTTAGCCGTTAGTAGTGAGGATTTGGCTAATTTGTTCGATTGATCTTTTAGTAGATCAAAGAGTTTTCTCGGCATGTTTTTTACGTTATCAAGCTCATTTCTAAAAAAATCTGTTTTCGATTTAAGTACTCTTTTATTGTGGTTTTTTGGGACTTTCTTAATTGTTTTAGGTGGAGGGATGATGGATTTTGTCTCCAAATCCGTTCCGTAAGTCTGAGTTTTCGTCTTTCCTCATTCAGTGCACTATTGAACCATGGAACCATGGGTTATTATCCTTGACTTGAATTTATTTCAATTTAAGAAGGGCTATATTGTCCAATCTTTTTAAATTGTATGATTATAGTGATTTGTCAGCTCGCTGACATCCGTCAGTTCAGATGGGGGTTGAAGTTCATTCTTGCATTGTAAAGCTAAACTGTCAGGGTTTAGACCTTATGTGTTTCTAACCCAATGCTTGGGTTTAATTGTTTGTGTGTTTGATGTATTTTTAGTGGATGGAACTTGGAACGTGATGATGTGGTGATCAGACCAGTCACAAGGGTCGATTGAGACAGAGTGTACCATGTTTTCTTTGGATATGATCCAATCTAAAGTAGGATCACTGTCTTGGTGTACTCTAATATATGCCGAAGACAGAAATGGAAGTGGTAAAATCAATTCTGTCCACAGATTGACAAAGCCAGGTAACATGTTAATAAAACTACTTGTATGGGCTGTATCTATAACAACAATCTATGTTTTGACATGCATGGAATTTATATGAATGATGGAGTATACTTTACAGACGAAGGCAACAGGGTGTTTCTAAGTAACCTGAAACACTGCATACGGTCTTATGTGTAGCTGTCATATACACACAATCAACACAAATGCTCTTGTCAGAGCCAAACTAGTACCCGAAATATTATTGATTTTCTTTAAAAAGATCCCTTTTTTTAGTTTTGGGAGATGCACCAGCTGGCGAGGGGGACATGGTGTTGGGCCAAGAGGGCTATGTGAAAGATCGTCACATTGGTGGAAGAGAGTGGGAGTGCCCTGTCATTGGCCCGGGAAGATCCAATGAGAACTGAGGACTGTATATTTATACCAACGAGCAGACCGGGAATATACAGCACCTCGTGAAACTGATGAAGGCATCACGCCGAAACGCGTTTTTCAATAAAGAAGTGCTTACCTACCAACCTGTTGCCCCGTGAGTGCTTCACATCTTTTTGTGACTGAGCTGGAATATTTTACGCGATCCCCTCCTCGCGTATGAAAGCACCCGCCTGAAGAGTTCAGCAACAAGGTGGGACTTTGGAGCCTGGATATATATATTATCTACTGGGATATATATATTATCTACTGGCGGTCGCCAGTAGATAGTTATAGTTAGGACCATGTTTCCATAGGAAATCCGCAACATTCTATTTTGAATAACTTTGGCGCCGGTTGACGAATCCTCGCGAATTTTTCAAAATAGGTGGGGCGCTACGCTCCGCTCCTACCCTGAAAGTCTCGGGGGGATTCGTCAAGCGGGGGCTGAGATAAAAGGGGGGTCCCAAAACGCGTTTTTCCCATGCATTTTTCCATAGGACCTTTAGACACAGCTACAGCCCGAACAGCTGAACAGAATTACTTGAAATTTGGCAGAGAGGTAGTCCTCAGGTCAAGGAAGTGCCTTTTGTAGGTTTGGTGTAAATCTGTTCAGTAGATTCTGAGAAAATAGCCTTTAAATCAATATATATATCTGTGGCAGCTTACGGTGCGCTTACCGTGCGCTTACCGTAAGCTTACCGTACGCGTACGGTGACGTGCGCGAGCGCGATTCTGATTGGCCCTTAGATCTTAGTACACATTCGAATCGGTCGAAACCAGGAAGCGGCGGCCGCCATTTTCTCTCTCGCACTCTGACAGGGGGTTGAAAAACAAAGTCCCAAAACATGTAAAGGGGCTGTTTAGACAGCTCCCAAGCACCTAGACATGTCCAGGGAGTCCCCAACGATCCCCCAAGTCAAAAAAGGCAATTTGAATTTTTTCAAAAATTTCGCCGATTACGCTTACCGTACGCGTACGGTAAAAAAAAAAATAAAAAAAAAAAAATATATCCACATTCTCCCCACCCCGTGTGCAAAAGGTGCCCGAAGGGCACCTTTTCTGCATGGCTTATTCGCGGTGAACCTAACAAATATTTTACCTATCACAGCGATGCTCATCATATGTCCTCCATGTGCGCACGGTGCGCGAAGCGCATCGTGCGTTCATGGCCCATGTAGCGTAACGTGGCCACGCGGTGCGCGAAGCGCACCGCGCGCGCACGGAACGAACTGCGTTAAGTGGGCACGCACGCCACAAATGGCGTAAAGTAACTTAGCATTTAAAAAAACGTACAAATTCACTGAAAAAACCATGGGTTTCACACACGTTATAGTTAGGAATTAGCATTTTAAAAACCTTGCAAATTCACTGAAAAAACCATAGGTTTCACACATGTTATAGTTAGCTGGACATTTTACTGATAAAAAACCAATGAAATTCCCCCGTTATAGTTACTGTAGGCAACTATAACTCACGCGACCGTAATCCTCTGCTGATGACATATGTGTCTTTATGAAAAAAAAATATTTGTAATATATGTATAGCTAAAATTTAATGGAAGAAGACATGGGCAAATAAGTGTCTAAATACAGTATTAGCATCAGCAGAGGATTACGGTCGCGTGAGTTATAGTTGCCTACAGTAACTATAACGGGGGAATTTCATTGGTTTTTTATCAGTAAAATGTCCAGCTAACTATAACATGTGTGAAACCTATGGTTTTTTCAGTGAATATATATATATGCATTTGAGCAAAGCATTTCCAGCATATTATCATGCGGACAAACCATTGGTTTTGTAAAACATTATCTTTAGGCAACTACAGCAATGAGATGGAATCCACACACATATTTATGTGTTCTATTTTGCATGTATGAATACAAAATCCGGCCCACAGTGTAACGTACTTTACCAAACTCCATATCTTGATTTTCATTGGTCTAAATGTATTATTTATGGATTTATCCAATTAATATTGGTGAGATTGTTTTAAATAATGTATTTATTATTGTTACCTATTTATTATAATATTAGCGTTATTTTGCACATGTGAAAAAACACTTTCATAGTATGTTTTCTATGTCCTTTGGGATCACGTGACACTAGTAGGTGGTATTTAAAAAAGCTATGGTGAACGCATTTCTCCATGTGATCAAGGCTGCTGCGTCAGTCGAAACGCGTTATGACATATTGAGTGAGAAATAAACATCCCGTCATTCCAACTAAGAGGAGTTCGTGCTGGTTCTTTTCATCGCCCGTGGGGAAGTTGGAAGGCAGCAATTCAGTCATTTTTTTCATATATATATATATATATATATATATATATATATATATATATATATATATATATATATATATATATATATATATATATATATATATATATATATATATATATATATATATATATGCTTCAAAAATAAAGCCCCACTCCGACTTCTGTGCAAACACAAGACTTTATTCGTCTGAAGCAGCATATATATAACTCATGTCCTGACCGGTTTCGGCGTCACCACGCCTTGCTCACAGGTGAGTTCAATATTTACCATGTGGTCGCGAGGCCATAGGATCACCTACAGCCCCCAGCATGCATCATCGTTGCTTTGTAATCACGAGGCATTGCTTAGTATTCATGTTTTGCCCAAATAGCGTTTTATGAACAATGTCCCAACAACGTACCAAATTGTAATGTGCACGCATTCCTTCTCACAGCAAGTGCACTTTTATGCTGCCTCTGTCCATGATAAGGGTTAGCACTGCGGAGCTTCCAAGAGGAGAAAACTCCCCTATTCCCTTTCTCTCTGATGCGCTACCAATACTTCTGGCAGTCCTTCGTTTGGTGCGCGAGAGCGTGTCATGCCCCCTCCATAAAATCCAGCACAACATCCTCCGTTTACTGGGGGCCACCGACTCTGCAGGGTGGGCTCAAAGGTTGCAGGAGCGGAGAAGCCTGCATATTCAATGCTTCAAAAATAAAGCCCCACTCCGACTTCTGTGCAAACACAAGACTTTATTTGTCTGAAGCAGCATATATATAACTCATGTCCTGACCGGTTTCGGAGACACCACGCCTTGCTCACAGGTGAGTTCAATATTTACCATGTGGTCACGAGGCCATAGGATCACCTACAGCCCCCAGCATGCATCATCGTTGCTTTGTAATCACGAGGCATTGCTTAGTATTCATGTTTTGCCCAAATAGCGTTTTATGAACAATGTCCCAACAACGTACCAAATTGTAATGTGCACGCATTCCTTCTCACAGCAAGTGCACTTTTATGCTGCCTCTGTCCATGATAAGGGTTAGCACTGCGGAGCTGCCAAGAGGAGAAAACTCCCCTATTCCCTTTCTCTCTGATGCGCTACCAATACTTCTGGCAGTCCTTCGTTTGGTGCGCGAGAGCGTGTCATGCCCCCTCCATAAAATCCAGCACAACATCCTCCGTTTACTGGGGGCCACCGACTCTGCAGGGTGGGCTCAAAGGTTGCAGGAGCGGAGAAGCCTGCATATTCAATGCTTCAAAAATAAAGCCCCACTCCGACTTCTGTGCAAACACAAGACTTTATTCGTCTGAAGCAGCATATATATAACTCATGTCCTGACCGGTTTCGGCGTCACCACGCCTTGCTCACAGGTGAGTTCAATATTTACCATGTGGTCACGAGGCCATAGGATCACCTACAGCCCCCAGCATGCATCATCGTTGCTTTGTAATCACGAGGCATTGCTTAGTATTCATGTTTTGCCCAAATAGCGTTTTATGAACAATGTCCCAACAACGTACCAAATTGTAATGTGCACGCATTCCTTCTCACAGCAAGTGCACTTTTATGCTGCCTCTGTCCATGATAAGGGTTAGCACTGCGGAGCTTCCAAGAGGAGAAAACTCCCCTATTCCCTTTCTCTCTGATGCGCTACCAATACTTCTGGCAGTCCTTCGTTTGGTGCGCGAGAGCGTGTCATGCCCCCTCCATAAAATCCAGCACAACATCCTCCGTTTACTGGGGCCCACCAACTCTGCAGGGTGGGCTCAAAGGTTGCAGGAGCGGAGAAGCCTGCATATTCAATGCTTCAAAAATAAAGCCCCACTCCGACTTCTGTGCAAACACAAGACTTTATTTGTCTGAAGCAGCATATATATAACTCATGTCCTGACCGGTTTCGGAGACACCACGCCTTGCTCAAAGGTGAGTTCAATATTTACCATGTGGTCACGAGGCCATAGGATCACCTACAGCCCCCAGCATGCATCATCGTTGCTTTGTAATCACGAGGCATTGCTTAGTATTCATGTTTTGCCCAAATAGCGTTTTATGAACAATGTCCCAACAACGTACCAAATTGTAATGTGCACGCATTCCTTCTCACAGCAAGTGCACTTTTATGCTGCCTCTGTCCATGATAAGGGTTAGCACTGCAGAGCTGCCAAGAGGAGAAAACTCCCCTATTCCCTTTCTCTCTGATGCGCTACCAATACTTCTGGCAGTCCTTCGTTTGGTGCACGAGAGCGTGTCATGCCCCCTCCATAAAATCCAGCACAACATCCTCCGTTTACTGGGGGCCACCGACTCTGCAGGGTGGGCTCAAAGGTTGCAGGAGCGGAGAAGCCTGCATATTCAATGCTTCAAAAATAAAGCCCCACTCCGACTTCTGTGCAAACGCAAGACTTTATTCGTCTGAAGCAGCATATATATAACTCATGTCCTGACCGGTTTCGGCGTCACCACGCCTTGCTCACAGGTGAGTTCAATATTTACCATGTGGTCACGAGGCCATAGGATCACCTACAGCCCCCAGCATGCATCATCGTTGCTTTGTAATCACGAGGCATTGCTTAGTATTCATGTTTTGCCCAAATAGCGTTTTATGAACAATGTCCCAACAACGTACCAAATTGTAATGTGCACGCATTCCTTCTCACAGCAAGTGCACTTTTATGCTGCCTCTGTCCATGATAAGGGTTAGCACTGCGGAGCTTCCAAGAGGAGAAAACTCCCCTATTCCCTTTCTCTCTGATGCGCTACCAATACTTCTGGCAGTCCTTCGTTTGGTGCGCGAGAGCGTGTCATGCCCCCTCCATAAAATCCAGCACAACATCCTCCGTTTACTGGGTGCCACCAACTCTGCAGGGTGGGCTCAAAGGTTGCAGGAGCGGAGAAGCCTGCATATTCAATGCTTCAAAAATAAAGCCCCACTCCGACTTCTGTGCAAACACAAGACTTTATTCGTCTGAAGCAGCATATATATAACTCATGTCCTGACCGGTTTTGGCGTCACCACGCCTTGCTCACAGGTGAGTTCAATATTTACCATGTGGTCACGAGGCCATAGGATCACCTTCAGCCCCCAGCATGCATCATCGTTGCTTTGTAATCACGAGGCATTGCTTAGTATTCATGTTTTGCCCAAATAGCGTTTTATGAACAATGTCCCAACAACGTACCAAATTGTAATGTGCACGCATTCCTTCTCACAGCAAGTGCACTTTTATGCTGCCTCTGTCCATGATAAGGGTTAGCACTGCGGAGCTTCCAAGAGGAGAAAACTCCCCTATTCCCTTTCTCTCTGATACCAATACTTCTGGCAGTCCTTCGTTTGGTGCGCGAGAGTTGTTGGGACATTGTTCATAAAACGCTATTTGGGCAAAACATGAATACTAAGCAATGCCTCGTGATTACAAAGCAACGATGATGCATGCTGGGGGCTGTAGGTGATCCTATGGCCTCGTGACCACATGGTAAATATTGAACTCACCTGTGAGCAAGGCGTGGTGACGCCGAAACCGGTCAGGACATGAGTTATATATATGCTGCTTCAGACGAATAAAGTCTTGTGTTTGCACAGAAGTCGGAGTGGGGCTTTATTTTTGAAGCATTGAATATGCAGGCTTCTCCGCTCCTGCAACCTTTGAGCCCACCCTGCAGAGTCGGTGGCCCCCAGTAAACGGAGAATGTTGTGCTGGATTTTATGGAGGGGGCATGACACGCTCTCGCGCACCAAACGAAGGACTGCCAGAAGTATTGGTAGCGCATCAGAGAGAAAGGGAATAGGGGAGTTTTCTCCTCTTGGAAGCTCCGCAGTGCTAACCCTTATCATGGACAGAGGCAGCATAAAAGTGCACTTGCTGTGAGAAGGAATGCGTGCACATTACAATTTGGTACGTTGTTGGGACATTGTTCATAAAACGCTATTTGGGCAAAACATGAATACTAAGCAATGCCTCGTGATTACAAAGCAACGATGATGCATGCTGGGGGCTGTAGGTGATCCTATGGCCTCGTGACCACATGGTAAATATTGAACTCACCTGTGAGCAAGGCGTGGTGACGCCGAAACCGGTCAGGACATGAGTTATATATATGCTGCTTCAGACGAATAAAGTCTTGTGTTTGCACAGAAGTCGGAGTGGGGCTTTATTTTTGAAGCATTGAATATGCAGGCTTCTCCGCTCCTGCAACCTTTGAGCCCACCCTGCAGAGTCGGTGGCCCCCAGTAAACAGAGAATGTTGTGCTGGATTTTATGGAGGGGGCATGACACGCTCTCGCGCACCAAACGAAGGACTGCCAGAAGTATTGGTAGCGCATCAGAGAGAAAGGGAATAGGGGAGTTTTCTCCTCTTGGAAGCTCCGCAGTGCTAACCCTTATCATGGACAGAGGCAGCATAAAAGTGCACTTGCTGTGAGAAGGAATGCGTGCACATTACAATTTGGTACGTTGTTGGGACATTGTTCATAAAACGCTATTTGGGCAAAACATGAATACTAAGCAATGCCTCGTGATTACAAAGCAACGATGATGCATGCTGGGGGCTGTTGGTGATCCTATGGCCTCGTGACCACATGGTAAATATTGAACTCACCTGTGAGCAAGGCGTGGTGACGTCGAAACCGGTCAGGACATGAGTTATATATATGCTGCTTCAGACGAATAAAGTCTTGTGTTTGCACAGAAGTCGGAGTGGGGCTTTATTTTTGAAGCATTGAATATGCAGGCTTCTCCGCTCCTGCAACCTTTGAGCCCACCCTGCAGAGTCGGTGGCCCCCAGTAAACGGAGGATGTTGTGCTGGATTTTATGGGGGGGGCATGACACGCTCTCGCGCACCAAACGAAGGACTGCCAGAAGTATTGGTAGCGCATCAGAGAGAAAGGGAATAGGGGAGTTTTCTCCTCTTGGAAGCTCCGCAGTGCTAACCCTTATCATGGACAGAGGCTGCATAAAAGTGCACTTGCTGTGAGAAGGAATGCGTGCACATTACAATTTGGTACGTTGTTGGGACATTGTTCATAAAACGCTATTTGGGCAAAACATGAATACTAAGCAATGCCTCGTGATTACAAAGCAACGATGATGCATGCTGGGGGCTGTAGGTGATCCTATGGCCTCGTGACCACATGGTAAATATTGAACTCACCTGTGAGCAAGGCGTGGTGACGCCGAAACCGGTCAGGACATGAGTTATATATATGCTGCTTCAGACGAATAAAGTCTTGTGTTTGCACAGAAGTCGGAGTGGGGCTTTATTTTTGAAGCATTGAATATGCAGGCTTCTCCGCTCCTGCAACCTTTGAGCCCACCCTGCAGAGTCGGTGGCCCCCAGTAAATGGAGGATGTTGTGCTGGATTTTATGGAGGGGGCATGACACGCTCTCGCGCACCAAACGAAGGACTGCCAGAAGTATTGGTAGCGCATCAGAGAGAAAGGGAATAGGGGAGTTTTCTCCTCTTGGAAGCTCCGCAGTGCTAACCCTTATCATGGACAGAGGCAGCATAAAAGTGCACTTGCTGTGAGAAGGAATGCGTGCACATTACAATTTGGTACAATGTTGGGACATTGTTCATAAAACGCTATTTGGGCAAAACATGAATACTAAGCAATGCCTCGTGATTACAAAGCAACGATGATGCATGCTGGGGGCTGTAGGTGATCCTATGGCCTCGTGACCACATGGTAAATATTGAACTCACCTGTGAGCAAGGCGTGGTGACGCCGAAACCGGTCAGGACATGAGTTATATATATGCTGCTTCAGATGAATAAAGTCTTGTGTTTGCACAGAAGTCGGAGTGGGGCTTTATTTTTGAAGCATTGAATATGCAGGCTTCTCCGCTCCTGCAACCTTTGAGCCCACCCTGCAGAGTCGGTGGCCCCCAGTAAACGGAGGATGTTGTGCTGGATATATATATATAGCTGGATATATATATATATATATATATATATATATATATATATATATATATATATATCTCTCTCCAGGGAAAAAAGCTCCTTCCGGAGATTCCTCATCTTTCCAGGGGTGGCTCGGTGCCGGCCGAGCAGCCGGTGAAATCAATGCACATATAAACGGAGTTCCAATGAGCACTCGGGTCCGTAAATGAACAACAGGGTCTGTTTATTAAGCCAAAATAGAGAGGTTTATTAACAACGTAAACCAGTCTTGGCGCGTTTCGCGCTCCAAAGAGCGCTTGTTCACACAACAGAGTCAATAAAGTTCGTCTCTTAAAAGGACTTTACACTACGAGAATTCACCAACATGGAAAGTGGACTGTAACAACACCAATACGTCACCGCCATCTTGGCATCAACAATTGCTTACATTGTGTTAAATACTTTCAATGAACTAACATTATAAATGGTAAGAGCATTACTCATGGGGGAAATTAAAGGTCACTCTAATAAATTCAAAAAGAACAGTCGTGCATGTCTGTGTCCCATTGTCTTGTGCAACTCCCCAAAGCGAAAATCCACCCAAATGCATTATGGGAGTCATAGTATCGGTCTGCTCTTGAGAAAATAACTCATGTATATCTTGGAAAAAATGTTTCTTTTCTGTGTCTATATGAGTATGCGCTAATGTATCAAAAGCGCCCATACTTAATATTGTTTAGTGCCCCAAAGGGCATAGAAAGTATACATCGTGCAACCAAAATTAAGGCATATATCAACGAGATACATCTATAGACATTAGGAACGAACCATCATAAAGAGACAGACCTATTATAAACATGTGTGGCAAATATATCATCCCCGTTAAGAAAATTTATGACTTCTATGTGAAAATCCCCAATTAGTGGGAATATAGTCCAAGAAAACTCTTGAAAGTGACTGTAGGAGAGTAGGGTCTGCAATCCTATGATCACCCATATTTTTTGCTTTTGCTTCATTGGTTTACGACTTTCCCCGGCTGTGGGCCTGCCAATCCGACCCACAGCCTAGCTGTTCTCTCTCGAAATTACCACACATGTACATTAGGTGCATCCACCAATTGGAACTGGGCCGCCTTATCAGTCCCTGTATCAGCATACCACAGGTATCCAGGGCATCGGTGTACTCAGGGCCTACCAGGGGCTGCAGCATGTATTATGCCACCCCTGGATGGCCACCCAAATCTGACACAACTGGCTGCACGACAGCTGGGGCAAGGTGGTGTAATCACCCATTGCTGTAGGTGTAGTATTCCTATACCTAACCCTAAAATGGACACATGGATGTCTATCAGTCACTCCTATGGCAGGCCTTATCAATCCTGAAGGCAGAGTGCGGGGAATCATGTGGGATGGTGCTCTAGCGCGAGCTGAGCCCGTCGACGGCTTGCGGAACCAAGTCCTAATAGCCGTTCCATGGTGATGCGGGCCAACTACCTTAAAATGCATTATAATCCTCGCGGTTATTTGCTAACTTTGGCAGCGCATCACCCACACATGTCGAGTAAGGTGTCATACGAATTGGGATACGAACCCCTCGCCAATTCTGGTGACGGGGTTAGCATTCCACCCTTCTAGAGGGACACGACATGGAAGTAACCTTGAACCCCGGTTAAAGTTGACTCAAGCCTCAGCATCACAAAATGGATGCTGCCACCAGACACAAGTCTGAACTCCTGCTGCTGGGAGACCTTCCAGCGAGGGGAGCTTGGACAAAGGGTTTCCTGTCGAGGGCGGTGTTAGCACCGTCCCAGACAGGGTTTGTGTATCCAAGGTAGGCAGGGCTGAAAGGAAGGTGATTGCAAGTTGCACCCCGGTGCTCACTGTGCATAGCCCGGCTCAAACCAGTTTCGGGGGCACACCAGCCCCTGAGCTGGGGCGAAGCCGGACAAAGGATAGGGGTGTAACCACCCCCCTCCTGGCCCCACCCATAGGTAGGACCTAGTCACGGGCCAGCCCCTTTTCCTAGAATAAAGGTGGGAGCGGGTCCCCTTCCCAAATTGGATAATTCTGAATCTTGAACTACTTTCCACGAAAGGAACTCTTGACTTTTTCCGAAGACTCTCCCTTGTGGCTAAGGAGTAGCCACCCTGCACCAGCAGGCACCACCTAAGCGCTTGCGGTTTGCTGTACGTCTCTCCCACGGATCAAGACTGCCCAGCTCGACGAGACCCGGGTTCCCTGCCATCTCTGACCTCTACCTACATCGTCAGCCCAGCTGAGATTCATAGGTGCGACGAGACCTGCGGGACCAGCCATCTTCAGAACCTGCACGACGCTTATCTAGCACACCCACCGAGGGACCCTCGAGTGAGTGCACCTAGGGTTTGAGAAGCCCTAACCCTGAGCGGCTCCAGCCCCGAAAACTGCCTCCCCAGCATCCACGAGATCTGCGTAGGGGGCCCTTCTGCTCCTTGCTGCTCACCGCGTTGTCCGACCACTCGCCGACCGGCTTGTGGCCCTCTTCACGACGCACCACGACAATTTTCATCACTGGTCTGGTTGCTCCAGACTGGCTCTTGCTCCCCTGCAACAGAGGAGTACCACGGATCCTCCTGGTCCACTCCAGACGCCATCTTGACTCCCCCGCGTGGGTTGCCACTGCCAAGAGCCGCTGCCCCATTCCTGGGCCCAGCATCATCGACAGCAGACACCTTCGTGGGACAGCTCGCCATCCATCCTGGTCGCCGCCGCGCCTCCTGGTCCGAGGAACAGCCGAGTCCGACGTCACCCACTCACCTGGTCGAGGTGACTTCAGCCGGTACCTTCCTGGTACCCACACGATCGCTGGCTAGCGGTCAAGAACTGAGTCCCCTCTGCTTTCAGGTTTCCTTCATCACCGATCCAGGCTTGGATCTCGCTGAACATCGACACTGGTCGCCTGCCAGCAACTTCTTCTTTCAGGCTCCCGAGACTACAACAAGGACTCCCGACATCTTGCTGAAACCCACGCAGCCGCAGCCTCTGGCTAGGTAACTCGAGCATCTCGGTGCTCCATCGTAGGTTCACCTTACAAGTGTCCAGCTCCTTTCCCGTTTAGTCCAACTGATCGGATTCCTCCAGAATCAGTAACTTTAGACTTTCTAACCTCTCCCATTCCACTTGCAGTGTAAATGGTTTCGTGCCCTCGGCCATTTGTGTAAATTGTGCAACCAGAAGTATTTTCCTAAGAGTTTTGTATTGTGCTTAGCTCCCTGACTCATAAAGAGCCAGGGTAGTCTTGTTATAAATAAATATCCTTTATTTTCATAACAACTTGTGTGGTGTCCTTTCACTTGGTGTTCAAGGGGTATATGTGATGGTAAACAGCTGGCTTAACACGCCCTCTAGAGATTCGCCTGAAGACTGCTCTTGTCCACGCTACTAGGATAGCTGGTCTATAAGGTTGACTTACAACCAATCATCAATAAGGGTCGTTTGGAATTATACACAGTGATCACTAGAATAGTGAGCACTACATATCAGGTCAACTTCTCACATTGGTGAGCAGCGGTTGGGATTTGAGCTTGCTGTTGTTTTACCACACACGTATCCTAAGAATATCAAGTTGAAAGATCACATAAGTATCCAGGTACATATAACTTAACTTAGAATACTCTGAGTTCTACTGAACCAGCTGTTATAGTGAAACAGGGACTAGCACACCCTGACTATAACTCTTAGCGAGGGATCAGTAGGGAAACACATAGTGTAGGTAGGTGCATCACTTACACCTCACTAGAAAGCATGTCGGGCCACGGAGAGTCGGCAGAGACTCCCTTAGTGGTCATCGACCCTCCACAGGTCGTGTCACGATATGCAGCTCTTAGCTTCAAGGAGATGAGACAATTGTGTGCCTCCAGGAAGCTAAACCAGGGTTCTAACCCTACCATCACGTTTTTGATAGGTCTCTTAGAGACTTATGATGCTAGGAGGGCTTCTAACACAGGCCCCCCTAATCCTGATGGGGACATGCCTCCCTTAGAGGGAACCCTTGGCGACCCTGACCTTGACCTCCATAGCGAGGAGGAAGAGGAAGAAGAGTTAGCAGGGGACGAGGCAGACGGAGGTCCAGTAGTAGTCAGTAGGCTCACAAGGACCAACTTAAGCAGGCACGAGAATGGAACTGGGGGAGCCCCGGGCCCACGCTCAAGCAGGCTTAACCTTGGGAACGGACGAGTTAGGTCTCTCTCGAGAGGCTCTAACAGATCTGTTCGAACACATGTTTCTCAGGCATCTTCTCAGAGAGGGATGACGTCCCCTCAGAGAAGGGAGCACGAAGCGAAGATGAGGGAAGTCAATCTGAGGATCGAGCGGGAAGAACTTGCCCTCGCCAAAGAAAGACTTGCCTTGGCCCGAGAACAGAAATTGAGTGGGTTAGATCCCACTGGTGGCAGCATTCTCATTAGAGAGAAAGACAGGGGTATAGACACTAGACACCTGAGTAAAATAGTGCCCCCCTTTAAACAAGGGGACGACATCCACAAGTGGATCACTGCTTTGGAGAGGGCCTGCACTGTCCAGTGCGTCCCCCCAAGTCAGTGGGCAGCTATACTGTGGCTTTCCTTTGAAGGTAAAGGAAGGGACAAGCTCCTCACTACGAGAGCTGAGGACGCTAACAACTACCAAGTCCTGAAGAATACACTGATTGATGGGTTCGGCTTAACCACAGAACAGTACCGGGTGCTGTTCCGAGACACCCATAAAATTCAGTCTCAGGATTGGACTGACTTTGTCGATTGTGCCACTAAGGCTTTAGAAGGCTGGTTGCTGGGTAGCAAGGTTACTGATTACACAGGATTGTACAATCTTATCATGAGAGAACAGATCTTAAACAACTGTCAGAACCAATTGTTGCATCAGCACCTTGTCGACTCGGAGCTGACCTCTCCCCAAGAATTGGGAAAGAAGGCAGACAGATGGGTCAGAACAAGGGTCAAGCGGAACCAGACTCAGAACCAGGGTGGTCAGAAGAAAGCAGACCAAAAGGGTAGTAACAAGAGTGAACAAAATGACCAGAAGTCTTCGACAGGCCCCCAACAAACCAAAGAGGGTGGGGGTCAGGCTTCACAGTAGAAAAAGAAGACTCCAGAAGGCCAGTCAAAAAGGTGGTGCCAATACTGTAAAAGTAAGACTCACTGGTTTAGTGAGTGCACCAAGAAAGGAGGGCAAACTCCTGCCACTGCAGCCCCTAAGGCACCTGCACCCCCTAGTACAGTCAGCAGTGGTAGTGCACCTCCCAAGGCATTAGTTGGGTTAACCTTGGGAACTGAGGGGTGTGACGACTTAGTTGGCACACTCACTCAGGCTGTCCTTGTCTGTACAGGGGATATGGATATGTCCCCTGATGCCAGTCCCAATACTTTGGGCAAATACAGACAGACGCCTTTAATCAATGGAAAAGTGGCTCAGGCCTACAGGGACACTTGTGCCAGTGTCACGATGGTGACACCTAACTTTGTGGACCCTGGACAGATCATGCTAGGTACCAATTACCTAGTGACCAATTCCAGCAATGTGACTACCAATCACAGTATGGCAGTCGTTGA
This sequence comes from Triturus cristatus, assembly GCF_964204655.1. Classification (NCBI taxonomy): domain Eukaryota; kingdom Metazoa; phylum Chordata; class Amphibia; order Caudata; family Salamandridae; genus Triturus; species Triturus cristatus. The sequence continues at coordinate 313,938,890 of NC_140586.1, read as the reverse complement.
TTTCTCCTGGGGAGGGGTAAGTGGCCCAAAGAAAGTTGTGGTTAGTTCAGACCTCCCCGTAGAATGTCTGTTGGGCAATGATTTGGAAATGTCACAATGGTCAGAAGTGGAGCAGAGGACTCACATGGAAATGTTAGGCTTGCCAGCACATGTCCTGGCTGTGACCAGGTCACAGGCCAAAAGATGCCCCACTGAACAGGTGCTGGATCCTGGAAGAACGGACCAGACACCACCCAAGAAAAGGAGCAGTAAGGGTAAGGGCTCGCCTTCCCCCTTGCCCCAGGTCGTGGATCAAGTCTCTGAGGATGCTGACCTTAAGGAACTGAGGGAAACTGAGCCACAAGAGCTTGAACCTGGTCAGGTTGAGTTTCTGGGCTCAGGGGGACCCTCTAGGGAGGACCTGGGGAAGGCACAGTTAGACTGCCCCTCACTTGAACCCCTCAGACAGCAAGCCACTGCTGAGGCTGCAGGGAACGCCACAGGTACCCACAAGGTGTACTGGGACGATGGACTCCTGTACTCCGAGGCAATAGACCCCAAGCCTGGCGCGACCAGGAGGCTGGTCGTCCCCTTGTCTCTGAGAGGTTTCCTTCTTACCTTGGCCCACGAGATTCCCCTTGCAGGTCACTTAGGCCAGAATAAGACTTGGGACAGAATTGTTCCACACTTTCACTGGCCCCACATGTCCGAAGATACGAAGGAGTTTTGCCGCTCCTGTGTCACTTGCCAAGCCAGTGGTAAGTCAGGTGGCACGACAAAGGCCCCCCTCATACCACTGCCGGTGGTGGGGGTACCCTGTGAACGAGTGGGGATCGAAGAGATTTCCCGTGGTGAAAAAATGGTATTAGAGTAGACTGGGTTGTTTTCAACAGAAGCACAAAACATAAGCCCATGTGTTAGGATATATCTAAAAAACATACCACTATGTAATTTAAAAAGACATCATATTTTATTAAAAACCAGTTAAAAACACATAATACAAAAACAAAATTTCATCCGATGAAGAGATTTTTTTCTATTGCCATTAAACAAATAAGTTCTGCTGAATCAAAAGGCACAATAAATATATCTTATTAGAATATATTTATACAGACACGACAGTGCACAATAATTGTGCTAAACGATTAACAAACTCATAAACCAGAAGTGGAGAGACAAAAAAAGACAGTACAATTTGTCATTGATTAACACATCTGCTCATAAATCTCAACAGAGCTTTTCCTATACACAATATGTAGATATAGTGTCTTATCAAAAAAGCTGTTCCCATTTGCCCGAATTGTCTCAAAGAAAAAGTTTTGAATTTTAATGGTAAAATTATAACTTCAAAAACACTGAACAATTGCCGGAGCAAGAACTTAGTATACCTCATTGTCTGTCCATGCGGCTTAGGCTACGTGGGCGAGACTAGTAGGGAGCTACGCATCAGGTTACTCGAGCACAGATCGGCGTTAAAAAATAAAAAGGAAAATGCACCCCTCACAGAGCATTATGCTAGAGCCAACCACCAATATAACCAGTTTCAATGGTTTGTATTGGAAAAGATAACTGTCAGTCGGAGAGGAGGCAATCTTGATGCAATTAGAAAAATGCGTGAACAATGGTACATGTGTTATTTAGATACGATAAACACAGGTATGAATACCAGGGAGGACTGGATGAAATTAATAGCAAATCAATGAAATACAATGCAAACAATATAAGACAACCTAATATTACTGATACAGCCAATGTCTGGTCTAAGCGCAACTGATTAGAATTAGGATAATGCAGATGACTGAATCAATGGTTGTGTATTTATATGCACATGTACATGTATATTCCGATTTTGGATGTACATGTGTAGATATGTATGCAACAACCACTATATATAAAAAAAACATCTGGGAAAAGATCGCCCTACGGTCAGGGCTAACTATAATTTATGCATTCTTGATTTTAAATAACAACAGTAAAAAGTAAGCGAGGTTGCAAAAATATCTTCTTTATTAAACACAGTTTACGTGACCACGGTGGATCGAGGCCAATAGTTTTCCAGAGTCTCGGCAATTTCGACCTTAAAGCCAGTGCTAGAGAGTCCGATTGATAAAGTTTTGGGGACTTTGTAAAAATAAAAAAAGAAAAGGGAAAAGAGTGAAAGTATATCCGGGTCGCCGTGGACATCACGAATACGATGTATCAACGTGGCAGCTCAAAGTAATAGGTTTAAACGCACCGCACTTCCGGAACTAGTACTTCCGGATTGCCAGAGGCAGAATATACAGGTCCGTTAGAATAGATGCCGCAGCCACTCCCACAGTCTGACGCGGGAAATTTGGAAACACACCTGATACTGATTTGTGTTCCCTACAATGGGCCAATCAGAGCCGGCCTTCCAGGGTTCTTAAATCGGCAAGACACGGGTTAGTCAGACGCTGGCAGTCGGCAAGACGAGAGGACCCCAATTTGCAGTCATCTAAGATCTTCGAGACGGTGAGGTTATATAGTTAGAGACAATTGCATTATCGGGCTAAAATCTATGCCCTACTAAATAGATTATAGTACTTTCTCTTTATCGGGGTACATTAGAGCGTAATGTTAAAAACTATCGAGCTATAAACTATGTCCTACATGACAGTATTTCTATTCGATTATGGTACTATAGCGTAACGATAAAAAAACTTTCATTTTTAGGTAAATTTGCGTTTAAACAGAGAGGCAAACATTACAACCAGGAAGCGATATATGCTTACCTTATTCGGAATTAAAGAAACAACAACAAAGAAAGTGGTTTCCCCATAAAACACGGTAGGCATTTAAACTCTAACGCCTCATAACAAAAATTAAAAACGAAAATGTTATGTTTAGACATAATCAAATGGTTAATGTTTCAGGCAAGAATCTCCGAAGAGAAAGAAAGGAGAAGGGTCAAAAATCATTCTGCACGTATTTTGACGGCAATACTGCTTGGTAAGGTGATGAGATTTAGTATGCTGTGAATCCATTGTGATATATTTATAAAAAACGTTAAAAATTAGAAATATGTGACGAATAGGCTGAGGGTTATCCTATATATAATATAAGGTGGTACGCAAAGTAGATTAAGAAACCAAGGATGTCAGGTGTATGTAAGATAGGACTATTAAAATCTGGCCAACTTCAAGGCTTAGTAACATATTGTCTTTTCAGATGTTGTTGACACAATTACAAGAATAAGTAGATAATCCCCGAATCTGAAGAATCCAAGACATGCTATAAGGTAATCCCTCTATCCTACTAAACGCAAGACTCACAAACCCCTAGCCCTATATATTTGAATGGCCCATTTGATAGGATAGCACATAAACAATTTGAATTGGTGTGCATATGTTTTTCACATGATAATACATATGACACAGTTTATTTTGAAAAATCAATTTAAACGTGTTAAGAAATTAAAAAATGCCTAAATAATATGCTATATGCTATTTATAAGACTTTTTTAACATTTTATAATGTAGATGTTTTTTTTAAGTGATTATTCTTTGCCACAAACGTAATTTTGCACTATTGATACAGGAGCTTATTGCAACGGCAACCATTCAGTGCCTACAATAATTTGAGAGGAAGAGACAATTCTTGTCTTGAAAAAGATGGACAATTAGATTAAAACCATCGAAACGCGTCGACGCAATACTACGACACAATCTGTGGGAACAGCTTTTTTGATAAGACACTATATCTACATATTGTGTATAGGAAAAGCTCTGTTGAGATTTATGAGCAGATGTGTTAATCAATGACAAATTGTACTGTCTTTTTTTGTCTCTCCACTTCTGGTTTATGAGTTTGTTAATCGTTTAGCACTGTCGTGTCTGTATAAATATATTCTAATAAGATATATTTATTGTGCCTTTTGATTCAGCAGAACTTATTTGTTTAATGGCAATAGAAAAAAATCTCTTCATCGGATGAAATTTTGTTTTTGTATTATGTGTTTTTAACTGGTTTTTAATAAAATATGATGTCTTTTTAAATTACATAGTGGTATGTTTTTTAGATATATCCTAACACATGGGCTTATGTTTTGTGCTTCTGTTGAAAACAACCCAGTCTACTCTAATACCATTTTTTCACCACGGGAAATCTCTTCCTACCCTAAAGTAGTACTCCATTCCCCTGGTTGGTCAAAGGGGTCACTCTCATTCCTACTTTAAACGAGTGGGGATCGACATTGTCGGACCAATGGAACCCCCGACAGCATCAGGGCACAAGTTTATACTGGTGGTGGTGGACCACGCCACCAGGTATCCTGAAGCTATTCCCCTTAGGACCACTACAGCACCTGTTATGGCACGAGCCCTGGTTGGAGTGTTCTCCAGAGTGGGCTTCCCTAAGGAGGTTGTCTCTGACAGAGGTGCAAACTTCATGTCGGGATATCTGACTGCTATGTGGAAGGAGTGTGGTGTCAACTACAAATTCACCACACCCTATCACCCCCAATGCAATGGGCTTGTTGAGCGGTTCAACAGGACCCTAAAAGGGATGATTCATGGACTACCTGAAAAGCTTCGGCGGAGATGGGATGTCCTGATACCCTGCCTCTTGTTCGCCTACAGGGAGGTCCCGCAGAAGGGGGTTGGCTACAGCCCTTTTGAACTTCTGTTCGGACATCCTGTAAGGGGACACCTTTGTTTGGTAAAGGAAGGATGGGAGAGACCTCTCAGAAAGCCGGCATCAAACATTGTGGACTATGTGCTCGGCCTCCGCTCGCGGATGGCTGAGTACATGGAAAAGGCATCTAAAAACCTTGAGGCGAGCCAAGAATTACAGAAAGCTTGGCACGACCAAAAGGCTGTCCTGACTGTGTATCAGCCTGGACAGAAGGTGTGGGTGCTAGAGCCAGTGGACCCAGCAGCACTCAAAGACAAATGGTCTGGGCCCCACACGATCATTGAGCAAAAGGGAGAGGTCACCTACTTGGTAGACCTGGGAACACCCCGGAGCCCCCACCGGGTGCTCCATGTAAACAGGCTCAAGGCATATGTCGACAGGGAGGGCATGGGCTTGCTCATGGCCACAGATGGGGGACAGGAGGAGGAGAGTGACCCTCTCCCAGACCTGCTCTCTCAGAACCCTGACGATGGGTCAGTAGATGGTGTTGTCTTTTGTGGCAGCCTCTCTGGACATCAACAGCAGGATTGTAAACAGGTTCTTCAATCCTTCCGACATATGTTCTCTCTGACACCCAGTCAGACCGAGTGGTGTACCCACGAGGTCGACACTGGGGACAGTCTGCCCGTAAAGAGTAAAATCTATCGACAGCCTGATCATGTCAGAGACTGCATCAAGACAGAGGTGCAGAAAATGTTGGAGCTGGGAGTCATTGAGCCCTCGGACAGCCCCTGGGCTAGTCCCGTAGTTCTCGTGCCGAAACCTCACACCCAGGGCGGTAAGAAAGAGATGAGGTTTTGCGTGGACTACAGAGGCCTCAATGCAGTCACTAAGACTGACGCCCACCCGATACCAAGAGCAGATGAACTTATAGACCGGTTGGCTTCGGCAAACTACTTAAGTACATTTGATCTGACAGCTGGGTATTGGCAAATCAGGTTAGCTGAGGAGGCCAAGCCCAAAACAGCATTTTCTACCCCGGGTGGGCATTATCAGTTTGTGGTAATGCCCTTTGGTTTGAAAAATGCACCTGCCACCTTCCAAAGGCTGGTGAATCGAGTTCTCACTGGGTTGGACGACTTCTGTGCGGCGTATCTGGACGATATCGCTGTCTTTAGCTCCACCTGGGAGGATCACCTGGTCCACCTGAGGAAAGTGTTAGAGGCTCTGCAGAAGGCAGGCCTCACTATCAAGGCCACTAAGTGCCAGATAGGGCAGACACAGGTTGTATACCTGGGCCACCTTGTAGGTGGAGGCCAGGTTCAGCCATTGGAGAGCAAAATACAGGCCATCCAGGACTGGGCTCCTCCAACCACCCAGACTCAGGTTCGAGCTTTCTTGGGCCTGACTGGTTATTACCGGAAATTTGTCAGAAATTATGGATCCATCGTGACCCCGCTAAACGATCTGGCAAGTAAGAAAATGCCAAAAAAAGTTCAGTGGACAGCGAGCTGTCAAAAGGCATTCGATGACCTAAAGCAGGCCATGTGCACAGCGCCTATCCTAAAGAGTCCAGACTACTCCAAAACATTCATTGTCCAAACAGACGCTTCGGAGTTGGGTGTGGGAGCTGTTCTATCTCAGCTGAATTTTGATGGTCATGACCAGCCCATAGCTTTTATTAGCAGGAGGCTGACCCCCAGAGAGAAGAATTGGTCAGCTATTGAGAGGGAGGCCTTTTCTGTGGTTTGGGCCCTGAAGAAGTTGAGGCCATACTTGTTTGGCACTCACTTCAAGATTCAGACCGACCATAAGCCCCTCTTGTGGCTAAATCAAATGAAGGGTGAAAACCCCAAACTACTTAGGTGGTCCATTTCCCTACAGGGGATGGACTTCACAGTGGAGCATAGACCTGGCACTGATCATGGCAATGCAGATGGGCTCTCCAGGTATTTCCACTTAGAGCAAGAAGACTCACCTGGTCAAGGTTAGCTTATTGTCCCAAAGTTTGGGGGGGGGGGGGGTCATGTAGGAGAGTAGGGTCTGCAATCCTATGATCACCCAGATTTTTTGCTTTTGCTTCATTGGTTTACGACTTTCCCCGGCTTTGGGCCTGCCAATCCGACCCACAGTCTAGCTGTTCTCTCTCGAAATTAACACACATGTACATTAGGTGCATCCACCAATTGGAACTGGGCCGCCTTATCAGTCCCTGTATCAGCATACCACAGGTATCCAGGGCATCGGTGTACTCAGGGCCTACCAGGGGCTGCAGCATGTATTATGCCACCCCTGGATGGCCACCCAAATCTGACACAACTGGCTGCACGACAGCTGGGGCAAGGTGGTGTAATCACCCATTGCTGTAGATGTAGTATTCCTATACCTAACCCTAAAATGGACACATGGATTTCTATCAGTCACTCTTATGGCAGGCCTTATCAATCCTGAAGGTAGAGTGCGGGGAATCATGTGGGATGGTGCTCTGGCGCGAGCTGAGCCCGTCGACGGCTTGCGGAACCAAGTCCTAATAGCCGTTCTATGGTGATGCGGGCCAACTACCTTAAAATGCATTATAATCCTCGCGGTTATTTGCTAACTTTGGCAGCGCATCACCCACACATGTCGAGTAAGGTGTCATACGAATTGGGATACGAACCCCTCGCCAATTCTGGTGACGGGGTTAGCATTCCACCCTTCTAGAGGGACACGACATGGAAGTAACCTTGAACCCCGGTTAAAGTTGACTCAAGCCTCAGCATCACAAAATGGATGCTGCCACCAAACACAAGTCTGAACTCCTGCTGCTGGGAGACCTTCCAGCGAGGGGAGCTTGGACAAAGGGTTTCCTGTCGAGGGCGGTGTTAGCACCGTCCCAGACAGGGTTTGTGTATCCCAGGTAGGCAGGACTGAAAGGAAGGTGATTGCAAGTGGCACCCCGGTGCTCACTGTGCATAGCCCGGCTCAAACCAGTTTCGGGGGCACACCAGCCCCTGAGCTGGGGCGAAGCCGGACAAAGGATAGGGGTGTCACCACCCCCCTCCTGGCCCCACCCATAGGTAGGACCTAGTCACGGGCCAGCCTCTTTTCCTAGAATAAAGGTGGGAGCGGGTCCCCTTCCCAAATTGGATAATTCTGAATCTTGAACTACTTTCCATGAAAGGAACTCTTGACTTTTTCCGAAGACTCTCCCTTGTGGCTAAGGAGTAGCCACCCTGCACCAGCAGGCACCACCTAAGCGCTTGCGGTTTGCTGTACGTCTCTCCCACGGATCAAGACTGCCCAGCTCGACGAGACCCGGGTTCCCTGCCATCTCTGACCTCTACCTACATCGTCAGCCCAGCTGAGATTCGTAGGTGCGACGAGACCTGCGGGACCGGCCATCTTCAGAACCTGCACGACACTTATCTAGCACACCCACCGAGGGACCCTCGAGTGAGTGCACCTAGGGTTTGAGAAGCCCTAACCCTGAGCGGCTCCAGCCCTGAAGACTGCCTCCCCAGCATCCACGAGATCTGCGTAGGGGGCCCTTCTGCTCCTTGCTGCTCACCGCGTTGTCCGACCACTCGCCGACCGGCTTTTGGCCCTCTTCACGACGCACCACGACAATTTTCATCACTGGTCTGGTTGCTCCAGACTGGCTCTTGCTCCCCTGCAACAGAGGAGTACCACGGACCCTCCTGGTCCACTCCAGACGCCATCTTGACTCCCCCGCGTGGGTTGCCACTGCCAAGAGCCGCTGCCCCATTCCTGGGCCCAGCATCATCGACAGCAGACACCTTCGTGGGACAGCTCGCCCTCCATCCTGGTCGCCGCCGCGCCTCCTGGTCCGAGGAACAGCCGAGTCCGACGTCACCCACTCACCTGGTCGTGGTGACTTCAGCCGGTACCTTCCTGGTACCCACACGATCGCTGGCTAGCGGTTAAGAACTGAGTCCCCTCTGCTTTCAGGTTTCCTTCATCACCGATCCAGGCTTGGATCTCGCTGAACATCGACACTGGTCGCCTGCCAGCAACTTCTTCTTTCAGGCTCCCGAGACTACAACAAGGACTCCCGACATCTTGCTGAAACCCACGCAGCCGCAGCCTCTGGCTAGGTAACTCGAGCATCTTGGTGCTCCATCGTAGGTTCACCTTACACGTGTCCAGCTCCTTTCCCGTTTAGTCCAACTGATCGGATTCCTCCGGAATCAGTAACTTTAGACTTTCTAACCTCTCCCATTCCACTTGCAGTGTAAATGGTTTCGTGCCCTCGGGCATTTGTGTAAATTGTGCAACCAGAAGTATTTTCCTAAGAGTGTTGTATTGTGCTTAGCTCCCTGACTCATAAAGAGCCAGGGTAGTCTTGTTATAAATAAATATCCTTTATTTTCATAACAACTTGTGTGGTCCTTTCACTTGGTGTTCAAGGGGTATATGTGATGGTGAACAGCTGGCTTAACACGCCCTCTAGAGATTAGCCTGAAGACTGCTCTTGTCCACGCTACTAGGATAGCTGGTCTATAAGGTTGACTTACAACCAATCATCAATAAGGGTTGTTTGGAATGATACACAGTGATCACTAGAATAGTGAGCACTACATATCAGGTCAACTTCTCACAGTGACGAACCAAATTAATTAAACCTCATTGTTGTAAACCTGGTGGATCCAAAACATAATCTGCAAAAAGTGCACATATCAATAAGTGCACAGTCATCTATAATATATAATAAGAAAAAATGAAATAATTCACGGAGAAAGGTTGAGGGTACAGGTGCCACAAGCCTGAGACAGCGTCCCTCCCTTCCTTCCTGTGAAAAAAATAGAAAAGACGAGAAAAGAGAGAAAGAAGAGAAAAGAGAGAGAAAAAATTAGAACATGGATGTTAAAAACGTCCCAACATTCATAAAAGGGTCATTAATTCAACAAAGAGTACAAAGGCTTGTGCAACATGTCGTCAATAATAGTCCTTAAATTAAACTGGTATGCTCCCTGCAGAAGTTCTTTGTAATGTTGGGACGCTACTCAGTTATTGAGAAAGATTACATCACCATACTTCGACTAGTGTGTCACAATTTTCGATGAGAGAGGTGCATCCCATTTTTCACCCTGAGACTCCAGAGCAGCGTAACCAGAGAGGAGATGTGGTTCAACGACGGGTAGCGGCTCATTTTCAGGAACAGTGGGTCTATACCCCGCGGAAGAGAAGTGAGGTGCTAGCTCTTAAGAGTCAGTTACCGGATCCTAGGAAAAGCCCTACGGCATATTATAAAGAGTTAACAGAGGCCGCCTCCTCGTCAGTTATGACCCTAGCAGATATTGAGATGTTTTTCGCGCTGTTGGTGCCGGTGGATATATGGAGGCAGGTGCATACACAGGATCACAGGGTGGAATTGGGTGGCACATGGGATGAGATTAAGGCATGGAATAAGGACCGAAAGCCCAGTGAAAAACCTAGGGCTGAGATTCTGGCTTTGCCAAGTCTTATGATCACTTATATGTATTCTCTTATCCCACCCAGTCGAGTAGATTGGGATAAGCTGACGGCATGTCGTCAAAAGAAAGAGGAGAGTGTGTCTGATTTTTTTGCTCGGTTTGAAGGGGTGTTCTTGGATTTCAGTGGGCAGGATTCGTCAGTCGAAGGTGGTGTTCATTTTTTTGTTACGTATTTGCTTCCCGAGATTGCGGCTCGGTTGCAAGCTTTGGAGAGCACTTGGACTACCTCCTCCCCTTCGGTGATACTGAGTATGGCCAAGTACTATGAGCAATGAGAAAATGAGGAAAAGGACAAGGTGGAAAAGAAGAGTAAGGATTTGAAAACGAGGGTGTTGCTGCAGCAGGTTGCAACAGGGTCCGGGAGGGCCCGAGGTACTGGTCCGGCTCAGAGGTCACTGGGTGCCGGTAGAAGTGGTTCAACCTTAGGGCAGAATCAGTGTTCATATTGCAAAAAGGAGGGACATTGGCGAAGAGAGTGTCCAGATTTGTTACAGAAAATTACAGAAGCTAGAGGGCGGGGTCCGAGTGGAAGGGGCCGTGGTAAGGTTGGTCAGGATGAGGTTCAAGCTGGGGCATCCTCGGTGGGTCGTTCTGATCAGAACTATTTTGATGACCCCCGGTGGAAGCAGTACTATCATTATGATTATGATATGGGATGCAGGCATGTCCTATGCAGGGATGTCCTATGGTTAGTCATGGACAGGGAAGGGTACCAGTCTAAATTCCTGTAGATCAGCGTGGTCCTAATGTCACAGCAGATTTGTATGGTTCGGCACAGAAATTCTTGGTGGAAACAGGTGCAATGAATAGCTCTGTTTCTCGTTCGCTGGTCACCGTGGCAGCCCTGTCTGGCCGTAATAATATTTTGGTAGGTTTTTCAGGCGTACCGGTTGTGAGCCCCATTTCCAAACCTCTTGCTTTGACTTTTGGTCCTTTTACTGTGGACTCCCCATTTATGTTGACGGCAAATTGTTAGTAAAATTTATTAGGATTGGATTTGTTGAAAAAGCTACCTGCTACCATTTATTGTTCCCCGGATGCTGTTTACATGACTCTTGGACCTAATGTGGCTAGTGCAAAACAGTGCACCACTTCCTGTTGAATTTAAAGATGTGCTGTCCTCATTGTGGGCCACAGGGAAAACAGATGTAGGGTTGTTGCGATACCACCAGTTTCTATAAACGTCAAGGATAACGCTGTGCTCCCTCGTATTCCCCAGTACAAAATATCACAAGCTGGGGAACAGGCTTTGATGCAGATTATACAGGACCTGATCAAATCGGGGGTGGTCGAGGAGACAGTAGTGAAGGTGTGCAATAGCCCCATTCTCCCTATTCTTAAGAAGGCACCTTTGGATTCCCCTGATAAATATCCTGATGTCTATCGCTTTGTGTTTGATCTGCGGAAGATTATTAAAATAGTAGTCCCCCAGTTTCCGGTAGTTCCAGCTATTACTGTTCTCTTGACGATGATTCCTTCCACAGCCAAATTCTTTTCTGTGATTGATTTGAAAAATGCTTTCTTTAGTATTCCTATTCATCCAGGCAGTAGGTATCTTTTGGGATTTGCTCTGGCTGGTAAGAGCTTCCAATTCTGTCGAGCTCCTCAGGGTTATACTGAAAGTCCCAGTATTTATAGCCAGGCTTTGAAAAGTCAATAGAACTCTCGCTCTCTTCCCGCAGGTAATGTATTATTGCAGTATGTGGATGAGATTTTGATAGCCTCGGATACCAAGGAGGGTTGTCGGGATGCTACGGTTAAATTATTAAAGCATTTGGTAAATAAAGGACATAAAGGGTCCCTCTGCAAATTCCAATATTGTCAACAGCAGGTCACCTATTTAGGTCACCTGCTGTCGAAGGAGGGTCGGAGGAGAACACCTGAATGAGTTGATGCCATTGTTAAGATGCCTGCACCAGTGATTCAGAGGGATGTGCGTGCTTTCATAGTCATCACCTCGTATTGTCGACATTGGATACCCGCTTATTTTTTATTAATACAGCCATTGCTTTGCCTAACCACTAAAGATGTGCATGAACCCTTGCCCTGAACGAATGAATGTCAGCATGCTTTTGAGCAACTAAAAGTAGTGCTTTGCTCTGCACCTGTGCTTGGTACGCCAGATTCTAAGAAGCCTTTTGTGCTGTATGTACACAAAACGGCTGGGTGTGCGCCTTCGGTGTTAACACAAGCCTTTGGAGGTAAGCAGAGGCCGTGTGCTTACTTTTCTGCTATGCTTGACCCTGTCGCCAAAGCCCTTCCGAGTAGTTTAAGAGCCGTGACGGCTGCGGCGGTCTCTATCCGACAATCTGCAGGGCTCGTTCTTAATCATGATCTCACATTAAGGGTACTCAATGCTGTGGATGTACTTTTGAACAAGACAAAGAGGCAGCACCTTACCAGTGCTCGTCTGACCTGTTATGAATTGACTTTATTTGCACCTCATATTACTATCAAAAGATGTGCCATTCTGAACCCAGCCACGTTACTACCCCTCCCTTTGGAAAATGAAGATACAGATGTCCATGATTGTTTGTTTCGTACTGAAGAAGAGACAAAGGGACGGGTAGACTTGACTGATGTTCCCTTATCTGATCCACAAGGGGAACTATATGTTGATGGTTCTTGTTTCAAATTGTCAGATGGTACCACTACAGCGGTGTATGCTATTACCACACTGCTCACTGTACTTGAGACATTACGTATTCCTTACCAATCCACACAAGCTGCGGAGCTGATAGCCCTTTTGCGAGCATGTGAATTGAGTGAAGGACTGACTGTCAATATCTACACAGACAGCCAGTATGCCTTCGGGGTGGCCCATCATTTTGAACACCTCTGGGCAGAGAGAGGATTCTTGACTTCAAATGGCACTAAGATTTAGAACGGTCCATTGATAGAGAAACTTTTGACAGCCTTGACCCCTCCCAAATGATTGGCAATAGTGAAGTGTAGTGCCCATAAAGCAATTACTGATGATGTGGGGAGGGGAAGTCCGTTTGCAGATCAACCAGGTCGAAAGTGACGAAAATGTTTGTGGCAGGTACTGCTAGATGGGTACCAGATGTTACTATGTTTGAAAATTCACTAGAGAGTGTTAGGGA